>NC_081280.1:3012917-3612917 GCF_030490865.1 Poecile atricapillus | reverse complement strand
CAGGCTCCCTGGGGCCACCAAAGGAGCCGTGCCAGGCAAAGCCCCGGGGCACAGCCCTGGGCCCGGCCCCTTCCCTCACTGCTCTTCTCTGTGGTTGCACAGAGCACATGGAAGGAGACACTGGCATTGCACACAGGTAGAAGATTGACAGCTAAATGCTCCTTCCTCCCACTGACAGCAATGCCGTGGGATCCCTCAGGGCTTTGGAAGGGAGCAGGGCAAGGTTTCCAGAATCCATCAACCCTCAGATTATGTTAAGGGGAATGGCACATGGGTGACCTCTTGCCACCTCGATGCTGATTATTCTGTTCAAAAAGGCGCATTAAGAGCTTGCCTCCAGCATTCTCTAAGGATTCCAAACCATCACGTGCCAAGGCTTCCAGAAAAGCCGTGTCCTGATCCCACTCTAGAACAGAGCACAGATCAGAACCATGGCCATGGTGTGCTGGGATCACCTTCTGCTTTAGGAAATTGGGCACTGCAAGGGGGTCATGTAATGCCGTGGGAGCCAGATGTCAATGGACATGTCCAAAGCTGCTGAGGGACCTAAGGAACTCTGGGCTGGCTCTGGTCACTCTCCACCCTCTTTGCAGGCCCTGTGCAACATCTCTGGAGGTTTGGCTGGACCAGCCCAGGGCCCCTGAGAGTTCTCTCACTCCCACAGAAGAAGCCCTCCCTAAAGCCCTTGGGAAAACTGCAGCACGCAGTGCCACAACTATCCCTCCTTGCCTCTCTCTCTTGGGACAGCTCAGTCAGCCCAAGGAACAGTCAACCCCTCTCAGACAGGGCAGATCCTGTGGGAAGAGCTGCTGGCACACAGCCCCACCGAGGGCTGAGCCCAGGACAGCAATTACCTCCTGTGCCTGGGCCGGTGCCTGCAATTGCCTCCCTTGCCTCAGGAAATGCCGCCTTCCATAGAGCCTCTCTGTCCACCCCTTGAGAAAGGAAGAGGCACAGCTGGGTCAGATGGAACCATTACATAGCAGGGAAGTGGCCTCTTCAGGAGTCAGTGCTTGTCAAAGACATGGAAGAGGATCAGGAAAAGGCCCAGGCTCTCTCTCTTGTCCAAACAGCCAAAAGCCTTATCTGCTCAGGGACCAGGAAATTACAGGGGGTCCCAGGGTGTACATGGCCCATGGTGCAGTTTGGGCAGCCTGCCTGCTGATGCCAAATGCCTTCCTGCAGAGACTGGGGAGAAACTGCAGCCAGGCCAGGCTGGGAAACAGCCCTGCAGGCCGTGAAAGCAGCAGTGGGGCAGCGAGGCTGCCATGGATCCCTTCCTGTTGTGTTGGGCACGGCGTGTCCAGATGTACAGAGAAAGCTCCTGGCTGCTGAGTCTCAAGAGAAGGCTGAGGGAAATGCACCCACCATGGCCTGTGTGCAGTTCCTTCATGATTTCTTTCAGGGTGTCATGTGACTCAAGTGATCCTTTCTTTCCTGTGGCTTTGTTCTTCTGTCTCGGAGGACCTTAACAGAAGATAGATCCATTTCCCAGGAATGGATCCCAGAAAACCAGGGGTCAGATTGTGGGTTCGGCAGGGACACAACACTCACCCCTGCGATGGGAGCTGGGCTTGCGGGCAGTAACCGACCCAGGAGCTGGGAAAGTCCTCCCTGCAGACACACCTGTAACTAAACAGCCACAGAAGCTTCTATCATCCCTGCTGATCTCCACAGGCAGCACTGAGCTGCAGGAGCCATGAGGGGATCACCCAGGCCGAGGGCACACACGTGCACGGCTCTGTCCTGGCACCTGCAGCGATGCCGCCCTGGCCGAGCTCTGGCCTCTGAGCTGGCAGCTCTCCCATGGGGAAAGGCCTTGACCTACCCTCACCATCTCCCACAGCCTCAGTCCTGGATTTGGGATGGGAAGCCGGATCACCTTCACCAAGAGGTTTGGCTGCAGGGAAAGGTAAGACAGAAGAGCTCCCGTGGCTCTGTAGGAGATCCTCAGGCTCCCTGGGGCCACCAAAGGAGCCGTGCCAGGCAAAGCCCCGGGGCACAGCCCTGGGCCCGGCCCCTTCCCTCTCTGCTCTTCTCTATGGTTGCACAGAGCACATGGAAGGAGACACTGGATTGCACATGGGAGGAAGACTGACAGCTAAATGCTCCTTCCTCCCACTGACAGCAATGCTGTGGGATCACTCAGAGCTTTGGAAGGGAGCAGGG
The DNA here is from genome assembly GCF_030490865.1 of Poecile atricapillus. NCBI lineage: Eukaryota > Metazoa > Chordata > Aves > Passeriformes > Paridae > Poecile > Poecile atricapillus. The sequence continues at coordinate 3,610,748 of NC_081280.1, read as the reverse complement.
CAAGGTTTTCAGAATCCTTCAACCTTCCGACACTTATGGAAAGTGGCAAATGAATGACCTCTACCACCCTGACACTTATTATTCTGACAATAAAGACGGACATTCTAAACTTGCCTCCAGCATGTCCCAAGATCTTCAAACCATCATTCACCAACAATTCTAAATACTCCATGTCACGTTCCCAATCTAGAAGAGAGCAGATATCAGAAAAATGTCTATGGTGTGCTGGGATCGCCTTCTGCTTTAGGGAACTGGGAACTACAAGGGGTTTGGGTAAGGCTGTGGGAGCCAGATGTCAATGGACATGTCCAAAGCTGCAGAGGGGCATGGGGAACTTAGGGCTGCCTCCTGGTCACTCTTTCCATGCTCTGTGCAACATCCCTGAAGGGCAGACACTGCCATGCAGCAGAGATGGCAGCTCAAGCCTCAGCAGGGCTCAGGCCCAGAGGCACAGCAATTACCTCCTGGGACTGTGCCTGGCATGGCCTCCCTTCCTGCAGCAGAGGCTGCCCATGGGCCACTGCTTCCTTCGGGTAACGCCGCCTTCAGCACAGCCTCTTCATCAACTTCTGCAGAAAGGGACAGCTGGATCAGATGGCACCATTCCCCATTAGGGAGATGGTATATTCAACAGGTAATGCTTATCAAAAACTTGGATAAGGACCAGGAAAATGCTGAGGCTCTCCAGGGTGGGCCAGGGATCTCCCTCTTACTAACAGCTGCCATTTCTGATCTGCCTAGAGACCAGGAATTCGTTGGAGATCTCAGGGTGTGTATGGCCTGTGGTGCAGTTTGGGCTCCCTGTCTGCTGATGCCAAATGCCTTCCTGCAGAGGCTGGGGAGAAACTGCAGCCAGGCCAGGCTGGGAAACAGCCCTGCAGGCCATGAAAGCAGCAACAGGGCAGCGAGGGTGCCATGGATCCCTTCCTGTTGTGTTGGGCACGGCATGTCCAGATGTGCAGAGAAAGCCCCCGGCTACTGAGTCTCAGGAGCAGGCTGAGGGACACGGACCCACCTTGTGCTCCCTGCAGCATTTCCTTCAGCATTTGCTGCATGGTCTTGGAGTGGTACTGGGGTTTCTTGGGTCCTGTGGCTTTGGCATTTCCTCTTGGAGGACCTTAGAGCAAAATAGTTCCATTTCCCAGGAATGGATCCCACAAAACCAGGGGTCAGCCTGTGGGGTCAGGAGGGACACACCACTCACCCCTGCGATGGTAGCCAGGCTTGCGGGCAGTAACCATCCCAGGAGCTGGGAAAGTTCTCCCTGCAGACACACCTGTAACTTAACAGCCATAGAAGCTTCTCTCATCTCTGCACATCTGCACGGGCAGCACTGAGCTGCAGGAGACGTGAGGGGATCACCCAGGCCGAGGGCACACACGTGCACAGCTCTGTCCTGGCACCTGCAGCGATGCTGCCCTGGCCGATCTCTGGCCTCTGAGCTGGCAGCTCTCCCAGGGGGAAAGGCCTTGACCTACCCTCACCATCTCCCAGAGCCTCTATTCTGGCTCTGGTCACTCTCCACCCTCTTTGCAGGCCCTGTGCAACATCTCTGGAGGTTTGGCTGGACCAGCCCAGGGCCCCTGAGAGTTCTCTCACTCCCACAGAAGAAGCCCTCCCTAAAGCCCTTGGGAAAACTGCAGCACGCAGTGCCACAACTATCCCTCCTTGCCTCTCTCTCTTGGGACAGCTCAGTCAGCCCAAGGAACAGTCAACCCCTCTCAGACAGGGCAGATCCTGTGGGAAGAGCTGCTGGCACACAGCCCCACCGAGGGCTGAGCCCAGGACAGCAATTACCTCCTGTGCCTGGGCCGGTGCCTGCAATTGCCTCCCTTGCCTCAGGAAATGCCGCCTTCCATAGAGCCTCTCTGTCCACCCCTTGAGAAAGGAAGAGGCACAGCTGGGTCAGATGGAACCATTACATAGCAGGGAAGTGGCCTCTTCAGGAGTCAGTGCTTGTCAAAGACATGGAAGAGGATCAGGAAAAGGCCCAGGCTCTCTCTCTTGTCCAAACAGCCAAAAGCCTTATCTGCTCAGGGACCAGGAAATTACAGGGGGTCCCAGGGTGTACATGGCCCATGGTGCAGTTTGGGCAGCCTGCCTGCTGATGCCAAATGCCTTCCTGCAGAGACTGGGGAGAAGCTGCAGCCAGGCCAGGCTGGGAAACAGCCCTGCAGGCCGTGAAAGCAGCAGTGGGGCAGCGAGGCTTCCATGGATCCCTTCCTGTTGTGTTGGGCACGGCGTGTCCAGATGTACAGAGAAAGCTCCTGGCTGCTTTGTCTCAAGAGAAGGCTGAGGGAAATGCACCCACCATGGCCTGTGTGCAGTTCCTTCATGATTTCTTTCAGGGTGTCATGTGACTCAAGTGATCCCTTCTTTCCTGTGGCTTTGTTCTTCCATCTCCGAGGACCTTAATAGAAGATATTTCCATATCCCAGGAATGGATCCCAGAAAACCAGGGGTCAGATTGTGGGTTTGGCAGGGACACAACACTCACCCCTGCGATGGCAGCTGGGCTTGCGGGCAGTAACCAACCCAGGAGCTGGGAAAGTCCTCCCTGCAGACACACCTGTAATTCAACAGCCACAGAAGCTTCTGTCACCTCGTTCCTACCAGGTTGTTCATGATTATTCCTCGATGGGACTCTGAGAACATACCTGCAGGAGGCTCCAAGGGCTTCAAAACTTTATGCAGCCAATGTAATGGAGAAGCCTTCCCAGGAACCTCCTCTGGAAGGGAGCACAGATGAGAACCTTTATCAGGCTTTTCTGGGATCGCTTTCTGCCTTAGGGGACTGGGCACTTCAAGGGGGTTGGGTAAAACCATAGGAGCTAGATGTCAGTGGACATGGAGAAAGCTGTAGAGGAGCCTGGGGAGCTCTGGGTTGGCTCCTGGTCACTCTTTCCATGCTCTGTGCAACATCCCTGAAGGGCAGACACTCCCCAGCAGCAGAGATGGCAGCTCAAGCCTCAGCAGGGCTCCAGCCCAGAGGGACAGCAATTACCTTTTGTTACTGTGCCTGGCATGGCCTCCCTTCCTGCAGAAGAGACTGCCAATGAGCCACTGCTTCCTCTGGAAAATGCTGCCTTCAGCAGAACTCTTTGGTCTTTCTCTGGAAAAAGAAAATTATACTCTTGGATCAGATGGAACCACTCCCCTTCAGGAGGCAATGCTTATCAAAGACTTAGTTAAGGATCAGGAAATCATATAAACTTTTGGGATTGGTCAGGGCCCTCCTTGGTTCAAACAGCTGCCATTTCTAATCTACCCGGACAATGGGAAATTGCCGGGGACCTCAAGGTGTGCATAGCCCATGGTGCAGTTTGGGCTCCCTGTCAGCTGATGCCAAATGCCTTCCTGCAGAGGCTGGGATGAAGCTTCAGCCAGGCCAGGCTGAGAAGCAGCCCTGCAGGCCATGAAAGCAGCAGCAGGGCAGTGAGGCTTCCATGGATCCCTTCTCTCTGTGCCGGGCACAGTGTGTCAGATGTGAGAGAAAGCCCCCAGCTAAGGGACATGGACCCACCTTGTGCTCCCTGCAGCATTTCCTTCAGCATTTGCTGCATGGTCTTGGAGTGGTACTGGGGTATCTTGGGTCCTGTGGCTTTGGTATTTCCTCTAGGAGGACCTTAGAGCAAAATAGTTCCTTTTCCCAGGAATGGATCCCACAAAACCAGGGGTCAGCCTGTGGGGTCGGCAGGGACACAACACTCACCCCTGCGATGGGAGCTGGGCTTGCGGGCAGTAACCGACCCAGGAGCTGGGAAAGTCCTCCCTGCAGACACACCTGTAACTAAACAGCCACAGAAGCTTCTCTCATCGCTGCTGATCTCCACAGGCAGCACTGAGCTGCAGGAGCCATGAGGGGATCACCCAGGCTGAGGGCACACATGTGCATGGCTCTGTCCTGGCACCTGCAGCGATGCTGCCCTGGCCGAGCTCTGGCCTCTGAGCTGGCAGCTCTCCCAGGGGGAAAGGCCCTGACCTACCCTCACCATCTCCCACAGCCTCAGTCATGGATTTGGGATGGGAAGCCGGATCACCTTCACCAAGAGGTTTGGCTGCAGGGAAAGGTAAGACAGAAGAGCTCCCGTGGCTCTGTAGGAGATCCTCAGGCTCCCTGGGGCCACCAAAGGAGCTGTGCCAGGCAAAGCCCTGGGGCACAGCCCTGGGCCCAGCCCCTTCCCTCTATGCCCTTCTCTGTGGCTGCACAGAGCACATGGAAGGAGACACAGGCACTGTTCACAGGAAGAAGATTGACAGCTAAATGCTCCTTCCTCCCACTGACAGCGATGCTGTGGGATCCCTCAGGGGTTTGGAAGGAAGGAGGGAAAAATTTCCTGAATCCATCAATTTGCAGACTCTTCAGGAAAATGGCACGTGAGTGTGCTCCTGACACATTAACACTGATTATTCTGTTTGGAAAAGGTACATTGAGAACTTGCCTCCAGCATCTTGCAAAGTCTTCAAACCACCATTTATCATCATTTCCAAATAATCCAAGTCATGATCCCATTCTAGAACAGAGCATAGATCAAAACCATGTGCATGGTGCACTGGAATCCCCTTTTGCCTTAGGGATCTGGGCATTGCACGGGGGTTGGGTAAGGCTGTGGGAGCCAGATGTCAATGGACATGGCCAAAGGTGCAGAGGGGCCTGGGGAGCTCTGGCCTGGCTCCTGGTCACTCTCCACCCTCTTTGCAGGCCCTGTGTCCCATCCCTGGAAGTGTGACAGAACCAGCCCAGGGCCCCTGGGGACTCTCTCCCTCCCACAGAGGAAACCCTCCCTTAAGCCCCTGGGAAAACCATCCCCAACGCTTCCCAGGGAGAAGGGAGCGCTGTCCCGGGAAAGGGAAGCCAGGCCGCGTGCTCACCTGCTCCCTGTGCTCGCTGTGGAGCAGCCTGGGCAGCCCTGTCAGGCAGGGCCACTGCCAGGAGGAGCAGGAGGAAGAGGCGCAGAGCAAAGGCCATGCTGCCTTGCCCACTGCCAGTCCTGCAGCTCTTGCTGCCACCACTGTCCTGACACCGCTGTCCCAATGTCAGCACCGCTGCTGCGGCCGCCGCTGCTGCCGCAACAGTCGTGGTCAAGGACTGACTGCTCGGTCCTCGTGGTGCTGTGCAACCACGGGGCTCTGGGACCTCTGTGACCTCAGAGCCTACTGTCACCTCAGCCTGCTATCATCCCAGAGGCTGCTGTGACCTCATGGCTTTGGCTGTAGCCCCCGAGTGTACTCCCATCTGTACTGGTGGACTGCCCTGACTGTAAATCTTTGACTTCATCAAAGTGTCATTGCTAAACAAAACCTTGGTTTTGCCTGCTGACATTGCTGGTCAGGCAATGCATCCCAGGAGATGCTCTTGATGGTTGCCTCTTTTCCTGGGCATGGCACTGGAGGAGGTCCAGGCCCAGGTGATGCCACTGAAAGAAATGTGCCCTCAGCTCAGGGACACTCAACACGGCCCTTCACACCAGCCCCTCCTTGCCCCGCCGCTGGTCACAGCAGCCCCTGCCTGGCTCCTGCCTGCCCACGCTGTGGTCAGCCCCACCTGCTCCTGGACATGGAGCTCAGCCAGGGCTGGTGCTGTGTGGGCTTTGCTGGTGGTACCAGCCGGACACTGGGGTGAGAGCTCCATCTCTTTATTGGAACAGAAGAGCTGTGCCGGGCCCTGCCCTGGCAGGAGGGACCCACCTTCAGTCCAGGCCACAGAGCAGGGCGGGTCCCTTCAGGGACACAGGGCCTTGCTTTGGGTGGTGGCAGCATCTGCACAGCAGCAAGCTGGTAATGCAGCTGTGACAGGGACATCACGTATGGGCATGGAGATGTGAAATGTGTGGTGCAGGTGTCCCTGAGGGAGGTGTTTGGCTGGACTTGTGAAGCTGCAAAGGGGCACCTGTTGAGAGAAGAGGCAGCTGTGGACCCCCAGCTGCCGCTGGCACACAGGGACCCTCCTGCACAGCAACGCTCAGAGCTGCCACGGCTTCCCATCAGCTGGAGGTCTGGCACACCCTGGCCCAGCTGGAGAGCTGTTCCTTGTTATAGCTGATAAAACAATATTTTCCTTCACAGATTAAGTTTTTGCATCACAAGTATTTTGATATAGTACAACTTATACTTACTTTTAAAAGTTTTTTCTAATCTCTCAGTTTATGTATTCACTGTATAGTTCATATGAATAGTAGTGTGAAAATATATTTTAGGCCTTAGCAAAATATTAAAATGGAGACTAAAATAAGTAGTTCTTTGTAACTACCTCAGAGAATGGTGTAAAGCAATTATTCTGTTTCTTACATCTGCAGACTGGCCTCTCCAAGTGATAACAGTGACAAGAAACAGAACATAAGCATCTGGGAAGAATTTATTATCTCTATTGTCACTATGAGGCAGTGTGATCCAATAGGATAAAACTACAGGAAGAAATAAAATATATAGACCTAATTAACAGAATGTCCTGTAGACAAGTCAGAGCTTTAAACCAAACAAGAGAGTTCCTAGAACATCAAAAACTTCAAGGAATATTTGAAAAATACGTAAGATAATGAATATGCATGTAACCACAGCAATTTAACCATATGTAGGGAATAAGATTTTAAGCTACCTCAGTGCTCTTTGTTTGCCAAAAGTACCCCAGCTCTGGATTAATTCTTTGTCCTTCTTTTATCCTTTATTAAACTTAAAACTTGTAAAGTGTGGACTCTGGTTTTCACACCCTCAAGGCCCCGGCGAGCAGGGGATGGCTCTGGGCAGGGTCCCAGGCCAGGAGCAGGCCCCAGAGCAGGTCTGCCTTTCAAGGCCAATTGCGTCTCCCACTCTTTCTCCTGTCCACCTTGCTTTGCCTCTGCCCACTGCAGCAAGCACACCTGGGCCTCCTTCAGGTCTCTGTGTGGGCTGGCAGTCAGCTTCTGTTGGGAATTTAAAGCTTTTCCTCTACTTTCCACAGCAAATAAGGGACCTCACCCAGCTGCACCAAACCCCAAATTTCACTCTAAAAATAACCATTTGCATTTTCCTCCATTCAAGCCCTGAAGAAAACAAACTTCACTTGCGGGAGCTGGCGGCACGGTGTCCTCCAAGACCGTTGATGAGCAGGACAATATTCCAGGGGAAGAGCGGCAAAGCCAAAGTTCACTGATGCTTAGGAAGCTTTGCAAAACCTTCCCACCTGTGGTGGTGTTGCACCCTCCTGAACTCCTGGAGCCCTCCCTCAGCTCAGGCGCAGTTTGGACAGGAAGGGGATGGTTCAGTTTGTGCCATGTGGGGACAGGAGGAGGGAAGACTTTGCACACACTGTCACCAGGGCAGGGCTGTTTTCCTTTATGGTGCCACGCGGTAGCACGTAATCTTTGATTTCATGGGAGTGAGGGAGGTGCTGAAGGGCAACAATTCCCTGTGCTAAGGACATCTTCCACTCACACAGCAAGGCAAGTGATAGGTTAGGGTTAGGGTTAGGGTTAGGGTTAGGGTTAGGGTTAGGGTTAGGGTTAGGGTGAAGGGGAAAGTGCAATCTCTCTTTCCTGGAAGGTGTTCAGCTTTTAACAAACTACTTTTGCTGAAGATGAGCCTAGGCAGTTTTGAGTGAGAGCATTTGATCAAACTCCCAGACTATCCTCACATCTGTTTGGACACAATTTCTCTTTTTTTTTTCGTTGTGAATGCTTTCTCCTGCCCCGCTGCCTCCTGCTTGGAGTTGTACGCGCAGCAGAGTCCCAGAGTTTTCTCAGCAGGCCTGTGCAGCGAGTTCTGAGCCAACGTGTGGCTCTGCTGCCATCCCAAATCTGCGCTTTCCTTGCCCAGCCTGAGCGCAAGTGGGGCATGTGCTGGGCGTGGCTGGAGATTTTCATCACCAAAATCCTCCAGCGTCATGGCATTTCCATCTGCCCATTGCTTTGGAGAGCACAAATCACAAACCACCCATCTCAGCTGATAAATGTCATTGCTTGCAGATTGCTGCAGCCGCACAGCTGAGCTACAAATACACATGAATCAATTGCAGTTGAAAAATGGCATTTATTACAAATTGCTACACCTACGCTGACAATACACAACTATAAAAATCTCCATTAAGTTTATAAAAAGTCATTTATTATATTAGCAAAACAATGTCACGTAAAAATATACAAATAGCAACTTCAGTTAGCAAAAACTTAATTTATTGCTAACCTCTACAAGTCACTATAGACAAAGATTAGTGACGTGTTTAACAACTTAATTTATTACAGATTACTAAAAGCTTAGAGCCCATATAGAAATACAAAAATATTCGTGTCTCCCTCTAAATAACCCTGTACTGAGAATTCCATAGATAAAATTATACAACTATACCTCTTCATACATGTTTAAATAGAATGAAATGCATTTATATATACATATATAACAATCTACAGATGCAAATACAAATTAAATATTACATATTTCATGCAATATATAAAACAAAACTATTTGAAAATATACAAATGTCACAGTCCCAATCTAAATATACATAGAACTGCATAAGAACAAATCAGCCGCCCGATCTTCAAAGCCTCTCCCTCAGTATTTTGCTCCCATGCAGAGCAGCTCTCCTGGACAGGGACAGCAGATGGGACATCTGGGAGGCAAAGGGAACAGCGAGTCAGTCCTGGCACCTTTCCCTTGGCAGCAGCTGCACTTCCAGCAGGGAAGCGAAAATCTCCGAGCCTCCCCAGGAGGGTTGGGAAGAACAAGCAGGCCGAGCGGGCCAGCGTGTGGCGAGCGCAGGCGCGGCGGGACTGTCCCGCATCTCCCGGCAGCCCGGCACAGCTCCCGGGCCCTGCCGGCACAGCTGCCTTGCCCAAGGACAGCCCCTGTGCCGGCCGGGGCAGCAGCGCTGAGCAGCCCCAGCACGGGCAGGGGCCGCTCCTGCCCGGCCGGGCAGCGCCCACAGACAGAGCCCTCGCCACCCTCAGCCCTGCCCGGCCTCACCAGCCCTGGGGCCTCACCCAGGCTCTCGCGTGGCCCCAGCACATCCCTGCTCACTGCTCTTGCTCCAGGCCTTCAGCTTCTCCCTGCTGCCTCCTGGCAGTGTCTGGATGTCCTCAAGCTCTTCAGCACAGCTGTGGTGGCAAAAGTGGAGGCTCTGGAATTGGTTGCAAGGCCTGGCAGAGCTGCAGTCCCTGAGCTCTGTGTGCTCCCTCCTGGCCCCCTCCATCCCCTCAGCCCCGCCGTCCTCTCGGCAAACCCCCAGCCCCCTCTTCAGTTTCTTCAGCCTCTCCCAGGCCTCTCACCCCGCTCAGTCCCTTCTGAGCCGTTGTGTCCCCTCAGAGCCGGCACAGCCCTCAGCCCGTGCCTCTGTCACCTCAGTGCCACCATCGCCCTCTGCTCCCCCACAGCCCTCAGTGCCCCCAACACCTCAAGGTTTCCATCGTCCCTTCAGCATCAGCGCCTCCTCAGCCCCCTCAGTCTCACCGTCCTTCAGCAGCTCCTCACAGGACAGTGCCTGGGGCCACCGGCAGCTCCCACCGCTCCAGGGACAGCCAGGGCTGCAACTGCTGCTCCGCCTGGCCCGGCCCCAGCTCGGACCCAGCACAGGGGGACACAAGGGGCACAGCGGGAAAAACAAGAGATGAAAAAGGCAGCCAAGGGGGAAAGAGGCAAAAATGCAGCCTAGGCCTACACAGCTCAATCTATGGACCTAAACATCCATAGAGCTCTAACTAAAGAACTATGCACATTTAGAATTGTCACGATGTGCGCATCAAAATGTTAGTCTCTACATATAGAAATGCAAATTAGAAAATCTATAAATGTAACTGTATACATAGAAATTAAATCCTATCGCATCCATAACTATCTATACAAACTATACAGATATATAAATAGATACACCTATAAATACAACTATACAACTCTATCAATATATACTTGTAACTATATAAATAAATCAAGATAAAATAAATAAATAAATCAAGACAAAAAATCTCTAACTATATCTATAAATAGAGGGATGCCACCTGCCCGATGGTCACAGGCTCTCCCTCTGATCCTTCTTCCCACGCAGGGCAGCCCTTCGGGCAAGGTAGATCAGATGGATATCTGGGAAGGAAAGGCAACTCTCAGTCAATGCTGGCCTTTGTGTAGCTTTCCCTTTGCAAGTACACAGTCCTGCTAGCAAAGGCTGTAAAAGATGGCCTGAAAGGCACACTCTCACTTGAGAATTTGAAGCCTGCTCTTTAAAGGGAACAGGGATCCTTCCAAGTTTTCCAGTCTTGTGAAGTTTTGAAGTACGCCAATCAATTCACAACACTCCCAGTGCAAATGGCACCCAGGAGAGCTTGAAACACAGACAGTCCCAGCTCCCACAAAGAAGATCAGCCTTGTTCTTTCCCTGGGCTGACGCAGAGACGTCAGTCCTCACTGCAGTGGCTGAAGCTGAAGGCTGCTGGGAGCTGTGAACCAATTGGGACACGCAGCTTGGTGACACAACTGCCACCAGCTCAGCTTTATTCCCAACTCTCTTGCCACAGCAGAGGACTCGGTGTCAGAGCCTCTGGAAAAGCATGGAGGGGCAGGGCTCGGGGAGCTTGTGCCAGTGCAGGATTGGAACTAAAGGCACCAGGAAGCACCAACCCTGCTTGAGACAAGAACTCAACTCTTCTCATCTCCCTTCCTGTCAGAGGCAGGCTCAGAGCAGCTGTCTCCCATCACTCTAAAGCAGGCTGGGCTCACTCCTTACCAAGCTCCTCGGGCTCCTGGCAAACGTTCACACAGCTCCCGCCAGCAGGCAAAGCTCCCTCTGCTGCAGCCTTGTTCACAGCCTCCCCTCCTGAAGAGCCACGGGCAACACTAGGATTGACCTGAAAAGAAAAACACAAAGAAGGAAACGCAAAGATCAACCAATAGATTCTGCAGGGATACAATCAGAGCCTGCCAGATTTCCTCCTGTGCACCAACAAATAGCTTTTAAAAACTGGTATATACGCGGGAGTTTGCAGAAGACAAAGGCTCATCGCGCTTGGCAATAAGATATGGGCAGTTCCAAAAAATCCCCCTCCCCACCTCCAGTCTGCCCTTCCTCAAGAATAAATCTACCCACGCAATGGGTCTGCATATTAAATGAAAGAAGAGAAATTCTTTGGCAAAGTTGTAGAAGAAGATGCAAAAAGGCCTGTGCCAATGCAGAAACTGAACACTCCAGGCCAGTCTGGGAAGAGACAAGACTAAAGAAAAAAGGGATTCCAAAGTCCAAGAGGGAATCTGTCAAACACAAGGACTAATGGGCCCTGATTGAACTGCAATTCAACACAGGAGGAGCCCCTGGGCTTCAAGGAGTCCTTAACCATTTCATGTCCAGCACCAACCTTGTCCTTCTCACCAATCACACAAGTCATGGGGCCTCAAAACCAAGACATCTGCCCCCTGAAGACTCCACGGCTCACACACTTAATCCCTTCTTCCTAACAAGGAGCTCTGGGCCCCAGAGGCCTTCAACAGTCCAAAACACTGACTTCTCCAACACGCTCCAAGAGCTGTCAAGGCTGACAAGGCTGTTGAGCGTGGGGATGACACTCAAGCCATGGAGTGGGCGCTAAGGATGGAGTCCTGCTAGCTCCTGGCACAGGGATGTGCTCTTCCCACCACAGCCCTAAGCACAACAGTCTCCTGCAGGCTGCAGCTTTGCAGGGACTGTCTGGCAACACACATCTCTTCTTTCCACAAGGTAACTGAGCTCTGCAACATGGAGAGCAAGACTGGCCAGTTTGCCCAGCTGAGGATTTCCCAGCTGGAAACTGGACTGCGGGCACCTGGTTCCTGAGAGGGCAAGACAGCTGCAGCTCCAGCCCATGCCCACACACAGCTCTGGGAATGCCAACACGCACAGCAGGGCTCACACAGCAGCAGCAGCAGCTGCAGGAGCAGCTGCAGCCCAGCCCTTGCTTTGCCTTGGCCTTCCAGCCCAAGAGAGGCAGAGCCCACATCTGCTGCTGGCACCATCGCATGCCCGTCCCACTCTGCCTTCAGTGGCAATTCTCCAAACGCTCTTCTCTTCTTTCCCATCAAACAAAGCCTGTTAGAACCCACCAAGCTTCCACTTCCTCCCCACAAATGCCCCTGCACCAGGGATTCTTCCCAGAAAAAGGAGCATCCAAACCTGGCAAACACCTCTCATCCTCACTTAAGGGCTATCCCCCCTTTTCATTCCCTCTTCCTTAGCAAATCTCGCTTGACCAAGCAAATCCTTCTGTGTCCATTCCCAGCTGAATTCAAGAAGCATTTGCTTCTCAGCCATGCAACAACATTCAGAAGCTCTCAGTCCAGCCCCTCTCATCCCTGTCCAATGGAGTTACCTGAGCAGAAGGAGACCTTTCATGCAGAGGTGGTGAAAGCATCTCCTCCAGTGTCTCCAGAACAAGGTCCAGATCCAGCGGTGGCAATTCCTCTTCCCCAGGAGTACTCCATACCCAGCTTGGGGCTCTCCATGCTGCATAACCAGCACTGCCAGCTGGAGCACTGGGGACTGAAGTGCCCGGGGCGGCTGCAAGAATCCAAAAACATCGGTGAGGCTCCAAAATGAGGCTTTGGGACGCAGAGCTTTATTGCTGCCTTGGATCAAACATCACAGGAAGCGCACAGCAACCTCAACTCCAGAAAGGTATTAAAAACTTCCCAGGGAATTGGAAGAGTGAGCTCTTCCCCTTCAAAAGTATTATCGTAATTGACGTGTACATAGATTAAATTATGGCTTGTGAAACTGATCTAGACATGCACACAGACATAATCACCTTTAATCACAGCCTTTTGCATCTTCCCAGCAGCTTTGGCATTTGGCTGCTTGAGTTTCTCATCACAAGAGACCACAGAAAGTGCATTCACCCAGGAAGAGGCCAGAGGTGCAGACACACATGCTAAACTTAAACTGCGAGTTTATTCTAAGGAGCAACCATGGAGGTGAGGCCATGGTCTGCAGCTGCAACTGTTCTGGGGACTCCCAGCGTGCACTGAAATTTCATAGCATTATTTGTGGGAGAGACTGTTGGAAATGGAAAATCTGCAGCCTTAGAAAAAGCCTGGATTGATGGAGTGATGAAAGTACACAGACATTAGGTAGAGTAATTCTAAACCTATGTTCTTACAATTGAAAGTAAGAATATGCCTAGAGTAAGAAATACTATTAAGTAAAATACTGGGAGGTATCAAGTGTAATAGTGTGATTTATAAAGTAAGTTAGAGCTCTAGGAACTATAACAGAAGTGTGTTTGAATACATGACCTGTTAGCTTGTTGGTTAAAAGACAGACGCAGTGTGGCAAAATCAAGTAAAGGTGATAAGAGCTTAATAATTGAAAACAAACTTTGTGTCAACTGTCTACTGGACTAAAAAGTTATATATTGCCATGCGGAGAAGGAACTCGTAACTTCCTCAAGCTGTGGTTGACTTGTTGCCTGTAAATTTCACGCCTCAGGACTGATATCTTATTGGGCTACTTAAGCAATAAATCATCTCAAAGCACGGTGGTCCCATCCCTTGTATTTCATCTCAACAAAAGACAATCTGTAAACTCTGCAATATCCTATCAGAGTCCTAGCTTGGCTTCATCCAAAGAAAAATGGGAGTTCACCTGACACCGACCACTTGTGGAGAAATGTTCTTTGCCTCGCCCTTTGACCTCTACACAGAGGCTGCCTGGAAAATGGCCAGAGCATCCTCCAAATCTGCAGCAAGGACGGGAAAAGCAGACAGAGATTCTTTTGATATTCATGATCCTGCTTCCTAGTACCCTTGACACCTGATTCTGACAATCAAATGTACACATGACAGAGCACCACGGCAAAATACTTCAGTCACTTTTTGTGCTCTTTCTGAAAAGCCAGGGGAGAAACACATTGCGTACCTGATGGGATGTTGGCTGGCAAGTGCTGCTCTGGAGAAGTGCAGCTGCTGCTCTTTGGAGAGGCCACAGAAGTGCTTTGATGGTGCGCAGGAAATGGTGGAGTGATGAGCTGTGGCTGGAATTGAAATTTGTGTGTGCCTGGCTTGCCTGATGAAACCCCAGGTGCAGATGGAGCAAACACTTTCTTGGCACGTGCTGGGGAAGCTTCACGCCCTTGAGGATCTGGACTTGTCCTGGAAGGGCCTGCAGGTAGCTCTGAATCCTCAGGTGAGGCAGCACTGCGCTTCTGGCATGAAGGAGCTGTGCAGCAGTGAGGGAAGAAGAAAGGAAGCAAAGGGAAGGCTGGGTCACTACTACTCCTCAGGTGTGTTTCCCTTGGCAGCAACTGTACTTCTACCAAGGAAGACAGAAGCTCCCATCCTCCCAAGTAGCGTGAGAAGGAGAAAATTCCCTTCTCGTGTTCTGAAGCTTTGCAACAACCAATTCCTTGTCTACTGAGCTCTCCCGTACTTATTCATCTGTCTGGGAAAAGTGTCCCGCTGCCATTCCTCGACAGGAGGCAACTGCCAGAAACTCAGCTGCCAGCTCTTCTCCCTTCTGCTCCAAAGGCACACAAAAACTTTAGAATCACAGCCTTCCCTATCTCCCCAGCAGGTTTTAGATTTGGCTGCTTGAGTTTCTCAACACAGAAGGCCACAGAACGTGCATTCACCCAAGCAGAGCCCGGATCTTCAGGCACACACTGAGAAATTCAACTGTGAGTTTATTCTAAAATCAACCTTGTAGGTGAGGCCATGTTCTGCAGCTGCAGCTGTTCTGAGGCACACAGAGTTCATTTCAATGGCACGGCCCGATTTGCAGGCCAGTCAGTCTGAAACATCTGCAATATCCTATCACCGTCCTAGTTGGACTTCATTCCAAGAAACAGGGGAGTTCACCTAACACTGACCACTTGTCTGTCGGGCAATATTTTTCACCCAGCCCTTGCACCTCAGCAGACAGGCTGTCTGGAAAATGCCCAGAACAACCTCCACATCTGCAGGAAGGACAGGAAGAGCAGAGAATACTTTGGCATTCACAGTCCCACTTCCTAGTACACTTAACACTGTTTTCTACGTGATTCTCACTTGAGATCTACTCATGACACAGGACTCAGGGAAAACACTTGAAAGGCTCAGTTGCCAGGACCTACTGGAAAAGGAAGGGTAGAAACTCTTTCCCTACCTGATGGCTCGCAGGCTGGGCTGTGCTGCTGAGAAGATGAGCAGCTGTTGCTGTGTCCCAGGGCCCTGCAAGCAGCTTCAGGGTGGATTGGAGTGAGGTGAACCATGAGCTCAGGATGGCGTTTCAGGTCCAGGCGAACCAGTGGAACCGTGAGCTTGCGGAGATTAAATCTCTGGATGAGCTCTCTTGATGGTTCCACTGGTGAAGCTCCAACAAGTCCAGAGGTGGCACAGACTTTCTTGGCAGCTGCTGGGGAAGCCTCACTCTCCTGAGCACCTGCACTTCTCTTGGAAGGGCCTGGAGGCAGCTCTGAATCCTCAGGTGAGGCAGCATCGCGCTTCTGGCACAAGGGAGCTGTGCAGCAGGGAGAGAAGAAGAAAGGAAGCAAAGGGAAGGCTGGGTCACTACTGGTCCTCAGGTGTGTTTCCCTTGGCAGCAACTGTGCTTTTGTCAGGGAAGACAAAAGCTCACCTCCTCCCAAAACAGGGTGAGAAAGAAAAATATCACCACATGTCTTGGGGGTTTGATGCTTATAGAACTTCAGTCAAACTTACAAGCTGCTTCTATAGGTTGAGTTATAAGTTATCAATATAACCTAATATATCCGTATCAACAGATATCAATGGAACCTGAATCATAACTTCATGGATCTATTTAACCTGATATAGACGTCTTTCTATGCATTGTAGTGTCTAGTATATGGTTAACTGCTTGCTTAGTGCTGGAGACCCGCGAAAAAAAAATGAAAATCTCACCAGGTGGTCAGTTTTAGAGATAGAGAAGTATAGTACTAATGAAAAATTAGCAAACGTCAAGCCAATTAGCCACAAGATAAAGAAATTAGACCGGTTAGGACCAGACAGACCAAGGAACACCGTAGCTGTGCATGCTCTGAAGACAAAGTTGAAAAGTTCAGATGCAAAGACGACTTTGGAAGCCTTCATCAAAGACCCCCAACAACCCCCTAACTGGGGAGGCACAAGCACAGTGAAAAAGAACTATCTATAGCCATGAGATTATACTATGTAAATTCGTTCCAGAGTGTATAATATACTGTGTACATTTGTTCCATATGTTATAATGACATAGTAACACCAAGCAATAGTGACTAAATATAGCACAGCAATTGACAAAGGTGGATGAATTAGGAGGAGAAATCCTCCTCACCTCCAGCACTGAAATAAACAACTCTACACACACGGCTCTATGGGATTTTATTCCCTTTGCAACAACCAGGTCCCTGTCTACTGAGCTCTCCCCTATCCGTTCAACCCTTGGCAGGAGGCAGCTGCCAGAAACCCAAATGCAGCCCGGCACAGCTCCCGGGCCCTGCCGGCACAGCAGCCTTGCCCAAGCACAGCCCCTGTGCAGCGCCCACGGACAAAGCCCACGCCTCCCTCCGCGCCCGCAGCTCCCACCCCGTCTCACCGGCTCTGGGCGGCTGCCCGGTGGGGAGGGCGGGCAGCGACCGCTCCCTGGGGAGCCGCTGGAGGCGGCTGCGCTCGTCCCACCCCGCCGCCAGCCACTCCCTGCTGGCTGAGGATTGGCGCTTGATGGGGAGCAGGAGCTCGGGGCGGTCGCGGTGAAATCTGCTGTTTCTATAGTGCAGCCAGCCCCCAGCATCGCCCGGCACAGCCGCCACAGCCCGGGCCGGCACTTGGTGGAAGCCGCAGCGGCCGAAGTGGCACAGGAAGCTGCAGAACTTCAGAGCTGCGTGGCTCTGAAAGTGTGTGGGGCTGGCCCCTGGTCGCCGCCCAGGCTGAGCAGCTCCCGCTCGAAGAGGGAGCGGTCGATGAGCAGCCCCTGGGCCTCGACCAATACGCCCAAGCCCTCGGCTCACCCGCACTCCCGGAGACCGCCCCGAGCGTCCCAGGGCCGCCCAACGAGCAGCGCCAGCCACGGTGCAGGGCCGGGCCGGCTGCCGGCCGAGCGGGCCAGCGTGTGGCGAGCGCAGGCACGGCGGGACTGTCCCGCAGCCCCCGGCAGCCCGGCACAGCTCCCGGGCCCTGCCGGCACAGCAGCCTTGCCCAGCACGGGCAGGGGCCGCTCCTGCCCGGCCGGGCAGCGCCCACGGACAAAGCCCACGCCTCCCTCCGCGCCCGCAGCTCCCACCCCCTCTCACCGGCTCTGGGCGGCTGCCCGGTGGGGAAGGCAGGCAGCGACCGGTCCGTGGAGGGCCGCTGGAGGCGGCTGGGCTGGCGGCTACGCACCTCCAGCCCCGCGGCCAGTCTCTGCCTGTTGGCCCTGGTCCGGCGTTTGATGTGGAGCAGGAGCTCGGGGCGATCGCGGCGGAAGTTTGGATTCATAAAGTGAAGCCACGCCCCGGCATCGCCCGGCACAGCTGAGCCAAGCCATGACGGCACCTTTTGGAAGCCGTAAAGGTTGAGCTGGCGCACGAAACTGCCAAAGTGCGTGGCTTTGAAGCAGTCCGGGGCCGCCCCCGCCCCCTGGCCGCCCCCTCCGTGGGCGCCGCCCGGGCTGAGCAGCTCCCGCTCGAAGAGGAAGCGGTCGATGAGCAAGCCCTGGGCCTGGCTGTCCCAGCGCACGGAGCGGACGCGGGGGCTGTTCACCAGGCCCCACAGCTTGGCGGGGAAGGTGCTGGCATTGATTCCGGCGGGCAGCGGCTGCTCCTCCATGGCACCGATCTGTCTCCGACTGTCGCCGCAACGGCCGCAGCGCAACGGCCTGAGGGGGGCGCTGCGTTCGGCCCCGCGCGCGCCCGGCGCGGCCCCGGCGCGGGCCGGACTCGGCGAGGACGAGCGGGGCCTGAGGGGAGATAAGGCCAGGGAAGAGGAGGTGAAAAATGCATGGGGGAAATTATAAATGACATAGGAATTCCACTAATTGACAAAGATTGTTACTGGAATAAATGGAATTGATTTTGGATAACTAAATTGGAACTGTTATTCCAGTTATTTTTAGAAACAATTGTCAGGAAAATTCATCCACAAACGCCAGAGGTTTATGTCCAAAAAGGAGACAGAGGAGACTTTTTTTTCTTTATTCAAATAAAGAGAGAGGCCATGGGGCATTCCCCTGGGGTCTCTCAAATTTTTGGAGGGTGCAGCCTCCTTTTTATCCTAATTCCCGGCCGCTTGTCCCTTCTCTCTTTCCCCACAGGCTGAGGTACTTGACAGGTACAGACTGCCCGGAACACCTGATACCTGCGATACCTTCCCCCCCACCCCCAATGCATAATCCCTTCTTAATTCTTTACTTTTATGGAATTCATGGTGTTCTTTCAGTGCCTCTTTGATCTTTTAGTGGAATCCATCCCATTGTTTCTGTTGTCTCTCACTGATAGCTGCTTCTTATCTGTCTCGTTAGGGACTTTTGGATTAGGTTCTTTTTCTCTTTGAACTGAAGATTGAGAGAGGGAGGCAGTTTTCTCTTGTTCGGTCTCAGTTGTTTATTCTTATCAGCATTACAAGGTACAAGGAGCTATGTGCACTATGATAGAAAAGGGTAAAATGGCTAACAAAGATCCTCTTTTAAATGGGTAAAAGGTAAAGGTCTTTTTAAAGACATGCTCATGAATTTCATGTCATATGAAATTCAATGGTTTTTTGAATCCTAGAACTAAGTATTAGAAACAAGGGCACACACTCTGTATCTCAGACTCCAACAAGTCCTAAGTTTGTTCCATAACCACCAATTCACTTTGTCTGCTTCCATTCTACTACTGCTTGCAGTGTTCCATACTTCTGGATCTGTTTCATTTTCAGAGCCTTCCCACTTAATGCACCAAGGGGTATCTGCCATATATTGGAATTTCTGAAGCACGCTCACTGACCATGCACTGTCCCAAGCTTCAACCCGATCTTTTCTTTCCTGTCTTTCATACTTCCATTTTGACACTGGAATCTTTTCTTTAATAACCTTTGCTATCTTTTCATAACACTGTCCATAATTCCCTAATCTCCCATACCAGCCTAGTTTTGGTTCATCCTTTCCTCCATTTTCATGACAATCCCATAGAGATGAATACTTTGGCTTCACAGCATTTTCAAACACTGTCTTCTTTTGGTACTCATAATCTATTTGCAATACACAGCTCACATTTTCATTTTTATTCTTTTGTATTTCAGGTAATTTTGATGTTATAATTCCCCAACTTATTGGGTCTCCTGCTGCCTTTGGTATTGGCAGACAGGCAGTTATTTTGCTGGTGTTTTGCATGTTGACAAAATCTTTAATTAATCCAATCACCACATTTTCTGCTTGGATAGTATTGGAGACTTTTCTCACTTGTGTTTCTGGCTGCACCCCCACATCCCTCTTCATTCTAAAATGAAGAGTTGTCAGCTGATCCTTTTGCATTTCACATCTCAAGGTAACATTGATTCCAACTGATGGCACTAAAGGCCATAAAATAATCACCACTACAGTCACTAGCAACCTAGACATTTGAAACAATCAAACCCGCTTTATCTGCAGCTTTGTTGGCCCTACAGTTTGTGCAGTCCACAGTGCAGGGGAAGCCTTCTTCACTCTGGTGTAATGTATGCAGGGATCCAGTCCAGCTCCTTTGACTGCTGTCAAGGTAGTTAACAGTACCTGATAGGGTCAATTCCACCTTTCTTTTAATGCTTCTTCCTTCCAGCTTTTACCGTACACTTCATCTCCCGGGTGGATGTCATGAACTGGATTCTCAAGAGTCAGTGGCCTATTCCACACAAGGGTGCTCCAAAGTCGAGCTCGAGCTTTTCCAAGAGACAGAACATAATTCTACACCTCTTGCTTCCCTGTAACATGTACATTTGGATTAGGTTCAGGGGATTCCTATGGTTTCCCATACAATATCTCATGAGGACTGACTGACATCCCGCTTCTAGGCTTTATCCGAATCCTCAGCAGTGCTATTGGTAAAGCTTGTGGCCACTGCAATTTAGCTTCTTGGCATATTTTGCTGATTTGCCTCTTCAAGGTCTGATTCATCCTCTCTACCTGTCCACTGGATTGGGGTCTCCATG
The DNA here is from genome assembly GCF_030490865.1 of Poecile atricapillus. Lineage (NCBI taxonomy): Eukaryota > Metazoa > Chordata > Aves > Passeriformes > Paridae > Poecile > Poecile atricapillus. The sequence goes on along the minus strand of NC_081280.1, from coordinate 3,590,708 downwards.
GTGTATGGAGATCCCAAGCTATTCCCAGCAAACCTACTCACGTCCCTCACTACTGTGGCTATGAAATGTGGGTCCTTATCTGATGATATTCCTAGAGGCACCCCAAATCTTGGAATGATTTCTTGCAGTAACCACTTGACTGTCTCCTTTGCTTGATTTGTGCAACAGGGAAGAGCTTTTGGCCATCCTGAAAATGTGTCAGCCCTTACCAATAGATATTTATATCCTCGAGTTCTTGGTAATTCTACAAAATCTTCTTGCCAATAATCTCCTGGTTCTACTTTTACCCCAATTTTCCCCAGTTGTGCCTGTTGTCTAGCCACTGGATTGTTCTTCAAGCAAATTTCACATTTTGACATTGCCGATTTTGCCATTGTTAACATCTGTACTGAAATTAAATTTAGTTTGAACAATTTCACCAATGCCTCTGCACCCCAATGACATTCGTTATGTTTAATTTGTAGAACTTCTCTCATTATCAAGGGGGGTACCATACTTGTCCCTGTGTAATCACCTACCACCCTTCTGAATTCTTCTGTGCATTCAGTGAGCGTCTCAATTTCTCATCGTCTAATGAATATTTTGGTTCTGGAGGTAAATTGAATTGAGATACATTAGTTTTTAAAGATATCAATGCCATTGCAGTTTGCACTTCTCGAGCAGCTTGTCGGGCTGTCCAGTCTGCTTTCCGATTTCCCTCATGAATTTTGGAGCTTCCTGATTGGTGAGCTTTGCAGTACATGATTGCTACTTGCTCAGGCTTTTGTACTGCTTTTATTAATTGCAGGACTGCATCTTGATGTTTAATGTGTGTGCCTTGAGAAGACAGCAGTCCTCTTTCTTTCCACAGTGCCCCATGTACATGCACCACTCCAATACATATTTTGAATCAGTCCAGATATTTACTTTCTTCCCTTCACTCAGCTCTAATGCCCTGGTTAAAGCAGCCAGTTCTGCTCGTTGGGCAGATGTGTTTGCTGGCAAGGCTTTGCCTCCACCACTGCACCTGTTGTTGTTACTGCATATCCAGGGTATCTGGTCCTGTTCTCCACAAAACTGCTTCCACCTGTAAACAGCTCCCAGTCTGCCCGTTCCAGTGGGACATCTTTCAGCTCTAGCTGAACAGGTGTGTTCTATCACTTCCACACAATCGTGTTCCAATGGGCCTTCTTCAGTTGTGGTACCTAGGAACAAAGCTGGATTCAAGAGGTCAGTTGTCTTTAGTGTGACATCATCCTGCTCAGTCAGGATTACCTGGAATTTCATCATCTTGCTTGGAGATAGCCAATGGCTCCCCTTTTGTTCTAAAACAGTGGTCACCATGTGTGGCACATAGACATCTATGTGTCTACCCATTGTGAGTTTCCTAGTTTCTTGTGTCAGCATCACGGTGGCTGCAACTGCCCACAGGCATGAAGGCCATCCAGCACTCACATGGTCAAGTTGTTTGGAGAAGTAGCTTACCAGCCTTTTCCAGCTTCCCAAACCTTGGGTCAGCACTCCCAGTGCTGGGTGTGATCTTTCATGCACAAACAGCTGAAAATCTTTGGATAGGTCAGGCAATCCTAATGCTGGAGCTGTTGTCAATGTCTCCTTCAGTCTGAGGAAGGTCTCCTTCTGTGGTTTGCCCCAGGTAAATGGCTGTGTCTTGTGGGCTTCATTCAGGGGTTTTGCAATTAGTCCATAGTCCGTGATCCACAGGTGGCACCATCCGGCCATCCCGAGGAAGACTCGCAGCTCATGCAGGTTCTGGGGTTCTGGAATAGCACAAATAGCTTGAATATGATCAGTACCCAGCTTACGTTGCCCTTGTGAGATTTCACATCTCAGGTAAATCACAGTTTGTTGGGCAATTTGTGCCTTCTCTTTACACACCTTATATCCACCCATTCCCAGCTGATTTAAAATTTCAATTGTTACCTTTATGCAGGTTGTCTTTTCCTCTGTAGCTATCAGTGTATCATCAATATACTGTAACAGCAGGTATTGCTCCCTCAGAACTTGCCCATTCTCAGTCCAAATCTCCAGCTCTTTAACCAGCTGGCTTCCAAATAGGGTTGGACTGTTCTTGTATCCTTGTGGGAGTTGTGTCCAGGTGAGCTGGGTTTTCCTTCCATTGTCTGGATTTTCCCACTCAAAGGCAAACAGTTTCCTACTTTCTTTGTCAAGGGGTATGCAGAAAAAGGCATCTTTTAAATCAAGTACAGTAAACCATTTCTATTTCTCTTTCACGGATGTTAACAATGTGTAAGGATTAGCTACCACTGAGTAAATATCTTTAGTTATTCCATTTATTGCTCTCAAATCCTGTACTAGTCTGTACACACCATTTGGTTTCTTTACTGGAAATACTATTTCCAGTGTATTAAATTCTGATTCACATTCTTCTACAATTTGGTACTTCAAAAATTTATCAATAATCTTTACTATTCTTTGCCGTGCTTCTGTCTTTATGGGATACTCTTTAACCTGCACAGCGTTTGCTCCTTCTTTTAATTCCACATGTACTGGTTGTGCCAATTTAGATTTTCCTGGTATGTCTGTTTCCCATACAGAGGGAATTACTGCGTCCTCTGCTTCCCAAGGGATGGTAAGGACTAGTTTTTCTTTTATCATTAACATTTGTCCTGTCTTCGATTCAGGTATTTTCATTAAAAGTTCCCCGTTCTCATAAGTTATCACTGCCTCAAGTTTTGCTAATAAATCTCGTCCTACAAAGTGGAATTGGACACTCAGGCATATATAAACATTCATATGTTGAAACTTTGTTTCCAAAACAGAAATCCAGGGGTTGCAGGAATGTCCAGTTCTCCTCCTTCCCTGTGGCTCTAACTATTGTTGCTGTTTTGTCTCCAATTTGCCCTTTTAGAACATTTAGCACAGAATATGTAGCCCCTGTATCCACCAGAAATTTTACTTCTTTATCTCCCAATTGTAGAGTTACTAAAGGTTCTTGTGTTGGCTTTTGTTCTGATTCTAGTCAGCTGCTGTACTCCCCAGCACCATTAATTTCAAATGTCTTGATTCTGGTTGAACTGATTGCCCTGGTTAAACCGATTCAGGCATTCATTTTTCCAGTGCCCCTCTTGTCTACAATAAGCACAGTGATTTAACCCTAATCTTGGCAAAACCCATCTCCCTTGTCCTCTGCCACGTCCGCCCCTCCCCAGTCCACGACCACCTCTGCCACGTCCTCTGAAACCTGGATTCTCTCTTCCTTGGATAACTGCCAAAAGATTTTGCTGCTGCTTTTTACTAGCTTCTTTTTCCCTCTTATTGTATACTTTCCAAGCCACTTCAAGAAATTTATTCAAATTTCTTAATTCCTCTCCTTCTAATTTCTGTAATTTTATCCTAATATCATCCCATGACTGCCCAAGAAAAATGAACGCAAGCTGAACATTTGCTCGTTGTGTTTCTAGTTGAAGATCTGTGTACTTTCTCACTGCCTCCTTAAGCCTTTCCAAAAATGCAGCAGGGGATTCTATCTTTTCCTGTCTTACCTCATATAATTTAGACCAATTCATAGCCTTAGGTATAGCATTCCCAACCCCTGTCTGGAGCCACTCTTGATATCTCTTCAGCCTCCACATGTCCCCAAAGGCATTGGGATCCCACCCTGGATCCTTGGTCAGAAAGTTCTCATCTAAAGTCCCTGTCACCACCCCAGTTCTGAGATCTTCTCTCACCTTCTCCTTGGCTGCTCTAAGCACCATCTCTTTCTCAGTAGAGTCCATTAAATTATCCAGTATTACTTGCATATCTTCCCAATCTGCATTCTGTGTTTTCCTAATCATTTTTACCACCCCTGCTACTTTATCAGGATTTTCTCTATAAGTTCCAGCTGACTGTTTCCAAATTATCAAGTCTGCAGGGGAGAAAGGCACTTTTACAAACACCGGCCCCTCTACTCCTACTCCTTGTCTCAAGGGGGCAATCACAGTCCGCCTTTGTCTGCCCAAATCTTTTCCCGTTCTACCCAGAACCGGAGCAAGCTTTGACCGAGTCCGATGGGACACCGGTGTCACTGATTTATTATCATCACCCCCGCTACTGCTATCCTCCTCCCCAGCATTTTTCACATTTCCTTGTATCACAGTTAGATCTTGATCATCTCCCAGAGAAGAAGGATCAGGTGAAGGCAGTAGAGGAGGATAAAGAGGGAAAGGTGAAGTGGGATTAGGCGAGAAAGGGTTGGGTGAAATAGGATTAGATGAAGTGGGGGCAGACAAAACAGAATCAGGTTCTTTTGCTTCTGCTGAAACCACTTGTAAATCAACATCCATGTCTTTCTCCCGACGCAAACTTTCTTTTAATGCCAGGTGCTCTAAACAACTTTTCCTTTTACACAAACCTCACATTTATCACTCACGCATGCTTTAACTGCCATCAATCCACACTCAGCCTGCCATTCTGGCTTGTCTCTCAAATAGAAAAACAAATCTACATACGGAACTTCATCCCATTTTCTCGCTCGCTTACAGAACAACATCAACTGTAAAATGGTGTTATACTGCAAAGATCCATTTCTTGGCCACTTTTCCCCACTGTCCAGGTCATATCCTGGCCACCATGTATTACAATAATCAATCAACTTTACGTAAATCTTGCCCAAAGTTTCCCTGTTTCCAATGTGCCAATAAGCACCCCAGAGGAGAAGTACGTGCTATAGGGGCATTGCCACCTCAAATCCCATTAATCTTCTCCATGTTACAGTTACAATACACCACACACCACTGATGCTGAACCTGCAACGCTTTCACTTCTGTTGTCTGACAGACGGCGCCTGGGCAATACCAGGAATTCCTCCAGCCCAACCGTGCGGAGATTTCGCTGTGTCTTATTGGCCGGCACCAGAGCAGACTGAAAAGCACCTTACCTCTCTCAGAGGGACGTTGTGAGCAGAGGAGACGGTCACGGCCGGATGGGCTCCCCGAGAATCCCTCGGTGCCGGCTGGAGCGTGATCGGGTCATGAACTCGCTCAGCAGCACTCACAGGGTCCCATCTGGGTCACCAAAATGTCAGTGTTCAGGAACACACATAATCACAGATTGATTATATACAGGTGCTTTATTGAAGCGTGTGGGAACTAGGGGTATCAGCAACCCAAATCTAGCTCCATCGTCTTTGTCCAAAGTGCACATATTTGTACAATTTCAGCTGTAGCAGTAATCACTATAACAACCTTATCAATATTGCTTCATTAATATTGCTTCATTAACTTTATCGATATTGCTTCATGAGAGTTAGCTCATCCTTGTACGAACATGTACAAATCTCATCTCTGGGTGGGTATCTTGGAGACCCCAAGCACCAGTTCCTGTTACCGTAAACATTTCAGCTTGCTAGACCATCCCTAATACCAAACATTCTTGTGGCCTAATTCTACATGATTTTCAGAAACATTATTCAGAGACATTTAACCCCATAGCAACAGAAGGACCAAGGATCCACTGTGACACTGCAGGGCCCAAAGAACCAAGGATCCATTGTGACTCCACGGAGTGTCATGGAACCGTGGAGACCATTGTGACACTCCAGGGCCTCATGGAACCATTCTGACACCAAGCTGGGTGGGAGTGTGGATGTGCTGGAGGGCAGGAGGGCTCTGCACAGGGACCTGGACAGGCTGGATCCAGGGCCCAAAGCCAACAAGGTGAGGTTTAACAAGACCAAGTGCCGGCTCCTGCACTTTGGCCACAACAAGGCCTGCAGTGCTCCAGGCTGGGGACAGAGTGGCTGGACAGCGGCCAGGCAGAAAGGGAGCTGGGGCACTGATGGACAGCAGGCTGGACATGAGCCAGCAGTGTGGCCAGGTGGCCAAGAAGGCCAATGGCCCCTGGCCTGGATCAGGAATGGTGTGGCCAGCAGGAGCAGGGCAGGGATTCTTCCCCTGTGCTCGGCACTGCTGAGGCCACACCTCGAGTGCTGTGTCCAGTCCTGGGCCCCCAATTGAGGAAGGCCATGGAGGGGCTGGAGCGTGTCCAGAGAAGGGCAACAAGGCTGGTGAGGGGTCTGGAGCACAAGTCCTGTGAGGAGTGGCTGAGTGTGGTGGGTTTTAGATCCAGCTAAAATCACCAGAGTACTTCTTTCTGTCTTACTGTGAGATAGGGATTAGGAGAAGGGCAAAACAGGCTTAAAACTTAAAAGGAATAAAGAAACTTTATGAACAGGACTACAAGAATAAGAAACAAGAATAAAACCTCCAGAAACCTTTCCTCCCCACACACCCAACATTTCCTTTCCCAAGTGACACGGCAGAGACAAAACCTGGGATTTTAAAGCAGTGCCAACTATACAATAGTCTTTTCATCAGTCTGAGCAGGGAGAGGAGTTTTCTCTTGTCATGCCATGGAGAGTTCTCCACAAGAAACATTTTTCTCGTCAGTTTTCATTTCTAGGAATGGCAGTCACCCAGGCACAAACTCTGCCCTCTCCTCCCATTTCCACACCACTCAGAGGTGTGTTCATGGGCAATGAGCTCAAAGGGTATTATTGTAGGGATGAGTTATTCAAAGTCAAATGTTCTCTTCATCTCTGAGAATAGAGGTTTTCTTCTTCTCTCCCTGGGGGCAAAGGGTCTTCATCAGCTCTCATCTCCCTCTCTCTCTGTTCAAGCTCTCATGGGATCACAGCTACTCCACCATCTGCTTGGCTTCATCAATGGATACCTTTGCCCAGATCTACAGCTTGAATACTTCAATCCCCCAATACTCTTTCATGAATTAAAGGAGTTATTTTTCAGAACATTATTATTCATCTCCATGGTCCTACCAAAAGACTATTTCAGCTTATTAGAGCATCTCCTCATTCTCCTTCCATCTGAGCCTTGATTCCTTCTTTTACTGACCTTGATGTTTCACATTGTCTTTTCACGTGTCCCTTGGTTCTTTTCTTTTCCTGGAGAGAGGATTAAAGTCTGCAGGTCTCCTCTGTGTAGTGGAAGGGTTAAATCTGTCCCAAGCCATGGCAGGCAGTGGTGGTGTGGGATTTCAGGTGTGGCTGGTGCCAGCTCTCAGGAGCTGTCTGTGCGGGCCGGGGGGCAGGGGGGGTGTTGGCGAGTGTCATCAGCTGTGGCCTGGCCCAGCCTGGGGGCCGGGGGCTCCCCTGGGAAGGGCTTTGGCCACCCCGCTGGAACGGGACCCGGAGGGCTTCCCGGGAAAGCCAGCACCGCAGCAGAGCCTGGCCTGGCCTGGGGGGGATCCCGCAGTCTCCATCTCCCCCCGGGAGCAGCTGGGGTCCGGCCCAGCCCCCCCCAGGCCGCACAGGCCACGGGGGAGCGGGGCCAGCCACACCAGAGCTCTGCTGCCTTTCAAGGCTGCAAAGAAAGAGACCAGTTCCTGGCCTTGGGTTTTTAAAAGGTGCCATTCACAAAGGTGAAGTTACTTTGCAGTGCTGCAGAATGCTGTCAGTTGTCAGAACTGGCCAGCTATTGGCTTGATCTCAAGCACAGAAGGAACTCCCCACAGCCTCTCTCAGAGGAATCACTTCTGTGGCTGTTTCCCACTTCTTTCCCTAAATGCTAAACTACCACACCCTCTGACCATAACGTAATTCTCATCATTCATGGGCATCAAGGCCTTATTTAAAACCAAGTAACTTGCTCCAGTATCAACCAAAAATTCTACTTCTTTGTCTTTTTCCCCCACTTTCATTTTTATAACCAGGGGATCTGCTGGGGTGGACTCCCCAGGTCCCCTTCAGTCTTCTTGTGGATGTGTGACTGCAACCACCCCTCCTTTCCCTTCTTTCTTTTGGCCATCTCACTTCCACTTTGCACACTCATTTTTCCAGTGGCCAAATTCTCCACAGTTCGCACATTGGTCTCTCCCCAGTCGAGACCGGCCTCGTTTGGGTGGTCCTTGTCTGTGCTTTCCTTTCCCTTTTCCTTTCTCCTGTACCACTGCTACTAGCTTCTCCATTTCTTGCTTATATCCCTCTTCTCAATTCCTGAAAACTCTCCATGCCTCTTCCAATAAGGCTTCTAAGTTTCACCCATCTGCCCCCCAAAGCTTTTGGAGTTTACACCTCATGTTGCCTGTGGATTGTTCCAGAAATAGATTAACTAGCTGCTGTATTCCTACTTCAGAGCCCGGCTCCAGTGGTGTGTGTCTGTGCATTGTGTCCTTCCAAGGATCTGGGATTTCCGAGGGAGATTCCAAGGGACCTTGTTTGATTGCATATAAGGCTGCCCAGTTCATGGTTTTAGGTCCAGCCCTCTCCACTCCCTTCACTCTCCACTCCTGGGAGCTTTCTGACTTTCTCCTTGCACTCGACTGATTTGGATCCCATTGTAGGTCCTGGAGAGGAAAGTATTCTTTTACATCCATTTGTAATATTTTATAATGGTTCTTTGCCAGGTCCCCTGCTGGTTTTAGAGCCAATTGTTTCTCAGTTTTGGTTAATGTATCTAATAACAATTGTGTGTCACTTCAATCTGGGTTATGTTGTTTGACTATATATCGTAAACATTTGGCAGTGTTTACTGAGTCACTTTGATAATTCTTTGTGACCTTTTCTCACACCTCTGTGTCGAGAGGAGAAAAGGGTTCCTTAACTACCATTGTCCCTTCTGGTCCTATTGCTTCCCACAAGGGTGCCTGTAGTACCTGCTTTCTGCTCCGGGATGCAATCGGGCTACCTGGGGGTGTTGGGGCTGATGCCCCCTTAAAGCTGTCGGGAGGAGGTGGAGGGGAAATGGAGCTTCCAGGTGTGGAGGGGTCAGAGGGGCAAATGGAGCTTCCAAGTGCACCTCTTCCTCCTCCTGCCTCCTAAAGGGAGGGCTGATTAAATTAGTACAGTTCTGTTCTTGCTGAGCTGCCGCTTGATAGGCCTTACTCATCCTGATACACCTAATGCATATTCATTTCTTGGCTCCTCCCATCCCCATTCCATATGGTAATGAGCTCCACACCCCTCTGGGCATGCGCAGTTCACTCTGGTGGTCACTGAGGGGTCTTCAGGGATGAAGGCTCGGAACTGTCCAAACCCCTGGGTCAGCTCTGTTCAGCTCTGGAGCCTGAGGGCATCCTTTATCTCTGTTTTTCTTTCCTTGGGCACTATTTTACAATAGATGTTACAGCCACTATACAGTGGAGTAAATATTTCTGATTAAGACCTTTTTGTCGAGTCATCATCCTAATCAATCACATCTATATGTATATAAATACTTCTGCTTTGCTGTTCTTCATGTTGAGGGACAAAGTTGTACAAAGGTTCAATTCCACCTCTATAATCCTTTACATAGAAACCACTGACAAATCCTGGGCCTGGGATTGGATCCAGCCACTCCCAGAAATCCTCTCACAGAAAAAGTTTAGAAATCCTGGGGGCCGTGGCTTGGGGGATCTTGGGGTGTAATTGGGGTGTTGGGGGTCCTTTCTGCACCTGGTGACCCAACAGGAGCTTCTCTAATAACCTTTGCCTGAAGCTCCCACTGTGCCCATGACAGGAGCCCCTGGCAGTGTCTGTGACATCCCGGCTCCTTGGCAGCCTGGGCACTGCTGGGATGTCACCCTGGAGCCCCTGGCAGTGTCTGTGACATCCCGGCTCTTTGGCAGCCTGGGGACTGCTGGGATGTCACCCTGGAGCCCCTGGCAGTGTCGGTGACATCCCGGCTCTTTGGCAGCCTGGGCACTGCTGGGATGTCACCCTGGAGCCCCTGGCAGTGTCGGTGACCTCACTGTTCTTTAGCAGCACAGGGATGTCACCACTGGACTCCTGCCACTGCCTGTGACAAATTGGCTCCTTGGCAGCGTGGAGACACCTCTGTTGTCACCCTGGAGCCCTGGGACTGTCACCTCACGACCCTTAGGAAGATGAAGGAGCCCTGGGATGTCACCAAGGATCCCCTGGGACTGCACGTGAGCTCACAGCTCTTCAGCAGCCTGGAAAGCCTGGGATCTGTTCATTCCTGCTCTGCTGAGGATGGATCCTCAGCAACTTGGAGGGAGGTTCCCTGATGAGTTTTACTTCTCCAGAGGCTTGTTCAGTCTTCAGGAATTCAGTCCCAGAAACACATTAAGATTTGAAACCACTCAAACAAGACAAGACCCCGGGAATAATTTAATGTTAAGTCTTCAATTCTTCTATGGTTAAATATACAGATTTCAGAAGAGTATTCAAAAAGAATATAGCACATTTTTTAAAACTGCAGTGGTATTTTTTTTTTTTGTCCTCATTAGTTTTTTTTCCCTGTTTATAGATTGATATCAGCAATCTCCAGTTGATGTTGATCCTGAGCACCTCCTAAATCACTCGGAACAGATCTGAAAACCAAGTCCCTTTATGGCTGACAATCCATCAGACTTTGTCCCTAAAGCCCCCCATCTCAGGGCTGGGGTCTCATTCCAGCCCTGGCCCCCAGAGCAGCTGAGGAATGGAGCCACATCCAGGGGTGTCCCCAGGGCTCAGGACTGGGGCCAGCTCAGTTCAATCTCTTTATTGCTGCTCTGGAGCAGGGCACTGAGGGCCCCCTCAGGCAGCTGCCAGGGGAGCCCAAGCTGGGTGGGAGTGTGGCTGTGCTGGAGGGCAGGAAGCTCTGCAGAGGGATCTGGGCAGGCTGGAGCCATGGGCCCAGGACAATTGGATGAGGTTCAGCAAGGCCAAGGGCCGCGTCCTGCCCTGGCCTCACAACCACCCCAAATCCCTGGCCGTGCCCTGGCCCTGATCCCCACAGCCTGTCCTGTTCCCTTCATCCCTGCATTGCCAGGGACTCTGTGGGACACGGGAGCTCTGCTGTGCCTATGGAGGGAGCTCCAAGTGCCACCACTGCACTGGGAACCACAACTCATCGGCTTTGTGTCCTTTGGGGCTCAGCAACTGGGGACACTCAGAGGCACAGCAAGTTTCTCTTCATGGCCAACAGAAAAAATGGAAACATGATCCAATTTGAAAAACATCAAAACTCTTCCCTCAACAATGTGAGACAACCCTGCAGCATCTGACGTGCCCACTATCCGCCAGGGATATCCATACAGGAACATTTTTAGATAAAGACAAAGGTAATTTTAAGAGTCATAAACACAATTAAGATGTTTCATGATGAGTTATTTGAAGTTCTGAAAGACTGGGCAACTCCCTGAAGCTCCAAGTGTGAAGCCACTCAGTTGAGAGCCATTGGAATGCCCAGAGTGCAGCTAGAGGAGGAAGTCTGGGAGCAATGGGAAGGACACAGATGCAGCTACTCTCGTTAAGAGATGTCCTTAGACACGGCCATTTAAACAGGAGAGCTGGAAACTCCTGAATGAGGAAGGACATGAAATAAGAGACAGAATAACGGTGACACAAATAGAAGGGAAGATTAGTATTCCCTTTCCTGACATCGTACAATTCCAGGATATTCCTGCTTCCTCCTGGTGGGAAAAACTTTGACATTTTAAAGAAGTACTCAGCTGGTCCAGGTAATGAGATGTGCTCGTGCATCTCACAAGCTGCAGGTCCCCTACAGCCCTGGAGGGCTCCTGTCCCATCTGCTCTGCTCCAGTCTAAAACAGGGACCAGCATTGTCCCAGGATCATCAGAGAGCTGAATGGGAAAGGATCTCAGCAAGTCTGCAGCCCAAGGTGTCAGCAACAGGCCCAGAGCAGGTGGTTCAAGGCTTGATTTGGTCTGGATTGGCAAATGGCAAAGAACAGGGAGGGGGCAGCATGTCAGCAGCTGGCTGAGCCCATGGGAACAAAGGTTTCCTCCTGTGCTGGCTGATGTCCCCTCTTTCCCCTTGCCCCCATTGTCTTTTGTCTCCCCCCAGCCCCCGGTGAAGAGCCTGGCTCTGTGTTCTCCATCAGCTCCTCGGTGGCACTGCCAGGCTGGGATGAGGAGCCCCTGAGCCTTCCCTGCTCCGGGCTGGACAAGCCCAGCTCCCTCAGCCTCTCCTCAGAGCCCAAGGGCTGCAGCCCCAGCTTGGAGGCCCTTGCGTGACCCTGCTCCAGCTGCCAGACATCTTTCCTGCCCTGGGGAAGCCAAGGCAGGCCCCAGGGACCGGGATAATGCATGTCCTTGATGTCCTGCTCACACAGCCCCGGCCCCTTGTCCCCGTGCCAGGCTCTGGGCTGGATCCTGTGCAACATCCTTAGGCTGTGGCTCCAGGAGCAGCGGGGGGATAGCGGGGGACAGGGGACCCCACTGGGCATGAACAGTGTTGGACTTCTCTGGGGGGGTCAGTGTGAGGGGGGGCTGGGGCAGAGTGACCAACACAGTGACCTCACACAGCCCCCTCTGATGTCACAGCCTGCTCTGTGACGTCACACAACTGGTCTGTGATGTCACAAACCACTCTGTGATGTCACACACCCACATCTGTAATGTCACAGCCTCATCTGTGATGTCACACAACGGGTATCTGATGTCACAAACCACTCTGTGATGTCACAGCCAACTCTCTGAGGTCACAGTCAGCTCTATGGTGTCAGACCTCCCCCTTGTGATGTCACAGCCTGCTCTGTGATGTCACAGCCTGCTCTGTGACGTCACACAACTGGTCTCTGATGTCAGAAACCACTCTGTGATGTCACACAGCCACATTGTAATTTCACAGCCTGCTCTGTGATGTCTCAGCCTCTTCTGTGATGTCACAGCCTGTTCTGTGAAGTCATAGAATGCTCTATGATGTCAGACCTCCACTCCGTGATGTCACAGCCTCTTCTGTGATGTCACAGAACTGATCTCTGATGTCATAAACCACTCTGTGATGTCACACAACTGGTCTGTGATGTCACAAACCACTCTGTGATGTCACACAGCCACACTGTAATGTCACAGAAAATTCTGTGATGTCACAGCCTGCTCTGTGATGTCAGACCTCCACCCTTTGATGTCACAGCCTGCTCTGTGACGTCACACAACTGGTCTGTGATGTCACAAACCACTCTGTGATGTCACGCAACCACATTGTAATGTCACAGCCTGCTTTGTGATGTCACAGTCTGCTCTATGATTTCACATCCAAATCTGTGATATCACAGTCAGTTCTGTGATGTCGTTTGTCCACCCTGTGATGTCACAGCCTGGCATGTGACCTCAAACAATTGTTCTCTGATGTCACAAACCACTCTGTGATGTCACAAAGCCACATTGTTATGTCACAGTGAATTCTGTGATGTCACAGTCAGCTCTGTGATGTCAAAGACAACACTGGGATGTAACAGCTTGCTCTGTGATGTCACACAACTTGTCTCTGATGTCACAAACCACTCTGTGATGTCACACAGCCACATTGTAATGTCACAACCTGCTCTGTGATGTCACACAACTGGACTATGATGTCACAGAGCATTCTGTGATGTAACAGCCGGATCTGTGATGTCAGAGCCTGCTCTGTGATGTCAGAGCCTGCTCTGTGATGTCACAGCTTGCTCTGTGACATCACACAACTGGTCTCTCATGTCACAAACCACTCAGTGATGTCACACAGCCACATTGTAATGTCACAGCTTTCTCTGTGATGTCACAGCCTGCTCTGTGATTACACAGCCTGTTCTGTGATGTCATAGAATGCTTATTGATGTCACACCTGAACCCTGTGATGTCACACAACTGATCTTTGCTGTCACAAACCACTCTGTGATGTCACACAGCCCCATTGTAATGTCACAGTGGATTCTGTGATGTCACAACCTGCTCTGTGATGTCACAGCGCATTCTTTGATGTCACAGCCCGATCCGTGACATAAAAGCCTTCTCTGTGATGTCACTGCCTGCTCTATGATGTCAGACCTCCACCCCGTGATGTCACAGCCGTATCTGTGATGTCACAGAGACAGCCTATGATGTCACAGCTGCTCAATGACCTCACAGAACCCACTCTGTGATGTCACAGCCCACTCTGTCACCTCATGTCACCAGATGATAAATTGTCTACCCCAGGTGAGCACACACTGCTCCTTCTCCAAACCCACTGGCCCATGGACACCACACAATGCCCATTGTGGAAGGAGGGGAACTGGAAGTTCTCCAGCCTCAGTGTCCTGCCAGCTCAGCCAGGCCCACTGGAACATTGGGCTCCAGCACCAGCAGGGACCAGCAGAGAGAGCCCAGCACAGAAGAATGCATGTGGAAAGGGGAGGGGAAATATGTTCATCATTTTGGGCTCATGATTACCATATGTCTGTTTAGTCTGGGACAATCAATGAATGGCTGTGTGCAAAATACAGAATAGAAACAGAAACTTCCCTGTGCTCAGCATGCCTGGCTTTGGGAGGAGCTGTCCCCCCGAGCATCCGGCCACATAAAGAATGCTGCTTCTCAATGCTGCATTGCTGCTGAGGAGTTTTTATTTTAGGGAATTTTGGGCACACTCCCAGTGCCAAGGAAAGCTGTGTCTGCTGCTGTTCACAAACAGAGAAGGGCTGCTGGGAGATGTGGTGGTCAGAGGCTGCCTGGGGTACAGTGACCATGGAATAATCGAGTTTTCAATATTCTGGGACAGAAGGAGAGGCAGCAACAAAACTTCTGCACTGGAATTATGGAGGGCAGACTTTGGCCAATTCAGGATGCAGATTTGGGGAGAACTGAATCAGGTACTGATTTTTGTAAGGGAAACAGCCCTTAAAAACAAAGGGGTCCAGGAAGGATGGACACACCTCAGGAAAGTAAACTTAAGGTGGAAGGAGCAGCCTGTCCCTGTGTGCCAAAAGATGAATCAGTGTGGAAAATGCCTGGCCTGGCTGGGCATGGAGCTTTATCCAGGAACTCAGGGAAAACCATGGGCACATCACCTTTGGACAGAGGGGCAGGAAATTCAGGAAATATTCAGGGATGTCTTTAGGTCATGCAGAAAGGAAATGAGAGAGGTGAAAGCTCAATTAGGACTTAACCCTTACTGCTTCTGTGAAGGAAAATAAAAATAATGTTATCAATACATTAACGGCAAAGGAGGTTATGTAAGGAAAACCCCCATTCCTTATTGGGCAGGATAAGGTTCCCAAAGATGAGGAAAAGGACTATTGGGATCAGAGCACACAGGGCCAACTGAGTGATGTTAGAAAGGGTATTTTATTGCATAGTCCATCAGTCTCAGGGAAGGGTGAGACACTTAAGGTGTTATATTCATCACCATCACTTCAAACTCCACCTAAATTCTAGTTACAATGTATTTTATAAACTTTTTAACCAATCAAGAGGTCACACAGAAACTCAGCAGCATCTTCATAAACCAATCATCAATTGCTTCGTCTCACACAATGCTGCTGCAATGTGTCTTTTCTTATCCAATCATAGAACTCTACAGAAACTTCCATTGCTGTATCTGTAATTTCTTACTGACTTCAGAACAGGTTATATGTGAAACTTCAAAATCTCTATTATCTTACTTAACATATTTATTCACTTCTAGAAAGCATATTTCTACTTGCTGAAAGCATGTTTCAAACATATTTCTACTTAATCTACAAGCTTCTATTCTTCCTTCATGTTTGTACAGGTTCATTGTTGTAAAGCCCCAAGCCTTCCCCAAGGTCTCAGGTCAAACTCTGTGTCCATCTCTGTCTCTGGGCCTGGATGCTCAAGGCCCTGAGAGCTCTCTGTGCCTGCATTTCCCACCCAGCCCAGCTTGGGCTCCCCTGGCAGCTGCCTGAGGGTGCCCTGGGTGCCCTGGGCCAGAGCAGCAATAAAGAGATTGAACTGAGCTGGCCCCAGTCCTGAGCCCTGGGGACACCCCTGGATGTGGCTCCATTCCCCAGCACTCCTCGGGCCTGCCCATCCAGCCAGATTTTGAGACGGGGAACAGATGCTGCAGAGGCTGTTGGATCAAGTTCCTGGGAGCAATCCCACAAGTTTGGGATTAGTGCAGCTGTGGCTCTGCACAAGAGAGCTCTTCAGCCACTTTCTCTCTTTTCCTCCCTCTGGCCATGGAGGCAGCTCGTGACTTCAGCGTGTGCCTCGTGTGAGCAAAGAGCAAATCTGTGCAGAATCGGGGCACGGAGGCTTTGGGGCATCTTGGCACCTGTGCTGGGCACAGAAGGTGTTTTCCATTGCACTGAGACTGTCTGCTGTGGAAAGTGGATTGAATATCCAGCAGAGGAATGACTTTTGTTTGGATGGAGCTGTGCCTTCCCTTGCTTTGTTTGCTGACAAGGAATGAACATCCCTCTGTGTCTGGGGCAGCTCCTTCTGCAAGGAAAGCAGGTGGGAGTTGGAGCCAAGGAGCTGAAAGCTGCAGGCACAGCCTGGAGGGGAGGGAGCTCAGATTTGCACAAGGCTGCTCTGAGTGCCAGGGCTTGGATGAGGGAATTGGTGGGCTGGGGGTAGGGACAAAGTCTGATGGATTGTCAGCCATGAAGGGTCTTGATTTTCAGATCTATTCAGAGTGCAGGAGGAGGTGCTGGGGATCAATATCAACTGGGGATTGCTGATATCAGTATATAAACAGGAAAAGAATAAATGGGAAAAAAGATCTTCTCTCTCTGTATTTTTTTAGTGTAATGTATTGTTACAAATGGAGTGAACACTTAGCCAAGTCCTGCCTATGCTCAGGTTTCTGGCAGTAGCTCTGTTTCAGGCCACCTGCATCCCAAATTGCTCTTGCTCCCAAGTTCTTTAGAATGGCCCATTAGGTCAAATAGAAAATGAATTATTTACTGAATGGACTCAAGATTAACAGACAAGAGACTTTAAACAGACTGCTTCCTCCACAGGATAACCCAAAGAAGTGCTAGTGGATACAAACACAGTGCACAATCAAGTTACCTGTATTACAGCTCGTGAAGAGCTGGCACAGATTAGGAGTCAATGGAACTCAGCACCCAATTGATGGTGGAGCACACATGGAGCCCTTTCTTTCCCTCAGCTTCCAGAAAGGAACCACCAAGATGCATCCAGGCTTGGGACAGAAGCCCTGCCCGTTTCCAGGGACTATGCAGAAGAGTTGTGCTTTGTGCAAGTTTTGTGTAGCTTTTCTAGTTTGTCAAGTGAAGTGTGTGTCACTCCAGAATCCAAGGCTCATCTCCCTTCAGGCTGCTCTCAAGGAAAGATGTTTCTGGCCAGCTGGGAACTGCAGCTCCCTGGAAGCAGAGAGAAGTCAGGACAGGACAGATGTCCGGCCTGGGTTATCTGCCCAGTTCCTGTGAGGGGGAGATGCCCTGAGTTCTGGCCCCAGCTGCTGGACAGAGCAGAGGAGCCCTTCTGTGGCCCAGGGGAAGTCCTGCTCCAGGAACCTCCTGGAACCAAGGGGCCCTTGTGACATTGGGATGCCTGATGGAGTCAAGGGACCATGGTGACACCAATGAACCTCCTGGAACCAAGGGGCCCTTGTGACATTGGGATGCCTGATGGAGCCAAGGGACCATGGTGACACCAATGAACCTCCTGGAACCAAGGGCCCTTGTGACACTTTGGAACTACAGAGACCATTGCTGAGTATGGAACCTCATGGAACCAAAAGCCCATTGTGACAGATCAGGGCCTGGTGGAACCAAAAAGAGCATTGTGACCCCGTGGGGCTCCATGGAGCCAAATATCCACTGGGACAGTGCAGAACCTCATGGAAGCCAGGGGCCTCTGTGACACTGCAGGGCCTCAGTCAAGGAGTGCAAAGGTCTCAAACATTCCTTGCAGGGTTCTGCCTTGGGGAAGGGGCACTTCCTTGGTGGCACCTTGGGCTGGCACACACATGAGGAGTGCGTCTGTTTTCAACAATCTGAAACTTAGGAGTTTTAGATTGCTTTAAAAAAAAAGGGGGAAAACATCTCTTTCCTGAGTGCAGGCAGCTCTCCAAGCAAAGCAGGTCCCAGGTGAGGAAGGACACAGAGGATGGGGTTGGGGAATGTGGAGCAAGGTTGTCCACACTGGCTCACACCTTTTCCTGGGGTGACTTTATGATACTGGTATCCCCAATCGTCTGGTTTATGTTATATATTAAGTTCTGCACCTTTAAGACTGGCTCTGAGAGCAAAGCAAGGGGAAGAACAAAACATCACTCACCCACATCCCGCTCCTGGACTGTGGTGTCTGCAGGACAGACACACTGAATGACAGAGCTTCTCTCTGGCTTTTAGTTAGTATTAGCTAGCTGAGGCAGAGGAGGTCCCTGGACCTCTTTTTCTTCTTTTTTTTTTCCTGGATCTGTGCAAGCCTGCTCTGGACTGAAAAACACCCAGCCAAACCCCGCGAGCTCACGCCTGTGGCCCACCGGGGCCTGGGCCTCGGCACTTTCCAGTGCTGGAAGGACTGATAAGAACCTGAGCGAGCCAAGCTACACCACATGAAAAGGACTTTTCTTCCTGGATTTGCCATCCCATTGAACAGTGAGAGGTTTTATTATTTAATATTATTCAATTTCTGTTAAATAAACAGCTTTTTCCACTTCTCTCCAAGGAATTTTGTTTTCCTTTCCCGGACCTTTCCCTTCTTTGGTTTCCTGGGGAAACCCCCATTTGGAGTTTTCCTCCCTAATTTGCCCTAAACTGGGACAAATACAGTTTTTGGCACCCAGTGTGGGAAGAGAAAGTGGAAAAACCTGTACTGATTGTTGGTTGTATTTTGGTTGTATTTACTCTGTATTGGGATAAAGCAGTCATTAGCCATGTTGTTTGGATGCATAATATCTCTCGGGGTGGAGGCCTTCATGTGGATCTGGTCCCTAGAATTTTTTGAGGTTTTAATACCTGTCTTTTTCCTCTTTTACAGTAGAGGGGTATGGATTAGAATGGTTATTGTGCTGGGCTCGGTGATAATGATGTATAGGAAGTTCATAGAACTACTGAAGTTTCTGCCAGGTATGTTTGGCTTATGGTTTCTTCACCCGACCCTGCCTCCCAGTCCCAGTAGCACATTTTGGGAGTTTATTGGTAATTGCACCCAGTTTGTTAGAGGAAGAGCAGGGGATGAGGCTTTTCAGCCTTTTCTTTCCTTCTTCTTTGAATCTGTTATGTCCCTCTTTGAGAATACCCAGTTTCCCCTGAGTGTTAAGGATACCACTTTCCTGGTCACTTTCCTGGTAGTTCAGCTGTTAAGCTTCCTCTATATGGTCTGCAACTTCTCTAGAGTGAGGGCTGAGATATCCAGAGGAGCCAATGAGACCCCTGCCCCAGAAGTAGACTCAGGTGTGGGAAATCCTGAGTGGTGTAGAGAATGGGAGAGAATGGGCCAGACTCTGAAGAAATTTTCTGATCCCCCAGCCTGGGAATTTTCACGTGAACAAATTCAGAACACAGATGAAGTAGGGAAATATCTGGAAGAGAATTGCTCTGATGATTCTAAGGAGAAAAATCTCATTGCAATAAGCTGGGCCCTAGCATATGCTTATCGCACAGTGCTAGATACTGTAGGGCAGGGAGATAAATCAGCAGCTACCCCAGTGACTCAGGCTAAAACAGACAGTGAGCCCAAGCCAGCAGCCAAACCAGACAGTGAGCCTAAGGCAGCAGCCAAACCAGACAGTGAGCCTAAGCCAGTGTCTGTTGCTCCTACCACGAGAGCCATGAAATTCAAAACCAAAACCCATCAGCCAGTAGATGATGATAATGGTGATGCGGGGGAAGGACCATCAAGACCAGCAACTGACCAAAAATCAGAAGGCACTGGTGAGTCTTTCTCCCTGAAGGACCTTTGTGGCCTGAGAAAGGATTACACTCAATGACCTGATGAATCTATAATTAGTTGGTTAGTCCGTCTGTGGGATGCTGCAGGTGAGGCTACAGTTCTGGATGGCACTGAAGCGAGGCATCTGGGGTCCCTGTCACACGATCCGGTTATTGACCAAGGAATGATGAGGGGGGCTGACCCTTATAGTCTCTGGAACGGGTCCTGAGAAGTGTGGCACAAAGATATCTGTGTGCAGATGATCTCTATATACAGCAAACTCATTGGAATACCATAGAACAAGGGATTCAGCGCTTGAGAGAAATGGCAATAGTAGAGATTGTCTTTGTGGGTGACTTAGGTACTAGAAATCCAGACTTGGTGCCATGTACATCTGTGAAGTGGTGAAAACTTGTTCGACTTGGGCCACAAGAATACGCTTCTGCTTTAGCAATGATGAAGTGGGATGACAGGGAGGAGACTGTGATGGATATGGCGAAGAAATTTCGAACATATGCAGAGACCTTGTATGGCTCCATACAGGCAACAATTGCAGCTGTGAGAACAGATATGCAAAACTTCCACAGCAGAATAGAGGAGAATCTCAAGAAACTCAGAGAAGATCTTCTTCCAGTCTCAGCAGTACAGACCAGGAGCCCTGGAACTCAACGCAGAAGTTCCCCAGATAGGGAGAAAAAGCTACGAGCTGAGCTGTGGTTCTTCCTGCGTGACTGTGGAGAAAACATGAAAAGATGGGATGGAAAATCTACTGCTGCTCTGGAAAAATGGGTGCATGAATTAGAAGACAGCAAGACTCAGGGGGGATACTCCACCAAAAAGAAAGACGCTCCAGTAGCCTGTAGTCAAACTGACAAGTATGATGATGATGATGACATGTCTGATTCCCTTGAAGGAACATCCAAGGCATAAATCCAAGGAAAGAAGGATAACCAGGCTCAGAGGGGCCCTGCCTCTAGCCAGGTAGAGGCTAGAGAGAACCGTGTCTTTTGGACTATGTGGATTCGTTGGCCTGGCACATCAGAACCATGAAAATATGAGGCCTTGGTTGACACTGGTGCGCAGTGCACGCTAATCCCATCAAGACATGTGGGGGCAGAATCTGTTTCTATGGCTGGTGTGACAGGGGGATCACAGGACTTTACTTTAGTGGAAGCTGATGTGAGCCTGACTGGAAATGAGTGGAAGAAACACCCCATTGTGACAGGCCCTGAGGCCCCATGCATTTTGGGCATAGACTACCTCCAAAGTGGGTATTTCAAAGACTCAAAAGGATTCAGGTGGGCATTTGGGATAGCAGCTGTGGAGACAGAGGGTGTCCAGCAATTGAACACCTTTCCTGGACTATCAGAGAACCCATCTGCAGTAGGACTCCTGAAGGTAGAAGAACAGCGAGTACCAATTGCCACCTCGACGGTGCACCACCGTCAGTATAAGACAAATCGAGATGCTGTGATCCCCATCCACAAGATGATCCGAGAGCTGGAGAGCCAAGGGGTGGTCAGCAAAACCCACTCACCCTTCAACAGCCCCATCTGGCCTGTGCACAAGTCTGACAGAGAATGGAGATTGACTGTGGACTATCATGCATTGAATGAAGTGACTCCACCTCTGAGCGCTGCCGTGCCGGACATGCTGGAGCTCCAGTACGAGCTGGAGTCCAAGGCAGTGAAGTGGTACGCCACTATTGACATTGCCAATGCATTTTTCTCCATTCCCCTGGCAGCAGAATGCAGGCCTCAGTTTGCCTTCACGTGGAGGGGAGTGCAGTACACCTGGAACCGACTGCCCCAGGGGTGGAAGCACAGCCCCACCATCTGCCATGGACTGATCCAGGCTGCCCTGGAAAAGGGTGAGGCTCCAGAACATCTACAGTACATAGATGACATCATTGTGTGGGGGAACACAGCAGCAGAAGTGTTTGAGAAAGGAGAGAAAATCATCCAGGTTCTCCTGAAAGCTGGTTTTGCCATCAAGAAAAACAAAGTTAAGGGACTTGCTCAAGAGATTCAGTTCCTGGGAGTAAAGTGGCAAGATGGACGGCGTCAGATTCCCACTGAGGTCGTCAATAAGATCACTGCAATGTCTCCACCAGCCAGCAAGAAGGAAACACAAGCTTTCCTAGGTGCCATAGGTTTTTGGAGAATGCACATTCCTGAGTACAGCCAGATCATGAGCCCTCTCTACCTGGTTACCCGAAAAAAGAATGATTTCCACTGGGGCCCTGAACAGCAACAAGCCTTTGCTCAGATCAAGCAGGAGATCGCTCATGCAGTAGCCCTTGGCCCAGTCAGGACAGGACCAGATGTGAAGAACGTGTTCTACTCTGCAGCCAGGAACAATGGTTTGTCCTGGAGCCTTTGGCAGAAAGTGCCTGGGGAGACTCGAGGCCGACCACTGGGATTCTGGAGCCGAAGCTACAGAGGGTCCGAAGCCAACTACGCTCCCACAGAGAAGGAAATCTTAGCAGCCTATGAAGGAGTCCAAGCCGCCTCAGAAGTGATTGGCACAGAAGCACAACTCCTCCTGGCACCCCGACTGCCAGTGCTGGGGTGGATGTTCAAAGGAAAAGTTCCTGCTACTCACCATGCCACCGATGCTACATGGAGCAAGTGGATCGCCCTCATCACGCAGCGCGCCCGTATTGGAAACCCAAATCGCCCTGGGATTTTAGAGATAATTACAAACTGGCCTGAAGGTGAAAACTTTGGTCTCACTGATGAAGAGGAGCAGGAACAAGTGACACGGGCTGAAGAAGCTCCACCGTATAACCAGCTGCCAGCAGAAGAAACATCCTACGCTCTGTTCACTGATGGTTCCTGTCACATCGTAGGGATGAACCAGAAGTGGAAAGCAGCCGTATGGAGCCCCACACGACAGGTCACAGAGGCCACTGAAGGAGAAGGTGGATCAAGTCAACTTGCTGAACTCAAAGCTGTTCAACTGGCCCTGGACATTGCTGAAAGAGAGAGGTGGCCAAAGCTCTACCTCTACACAGATTCATGGATGGTAGCCAATGCTCTGTGGGGATGGTTGGAAAGGTGGAAAAAGGCCAACTGGCAACGCAGAGGAAAGCCAATCTGAGCTGCTGATGAGTGGAAAGACATCGCCACCAGGGTAGAGAAACTGTCTGTGAGGGTCCGTCATGTAGATGCCCATGTCCCAAAGAGTAGGGCTAATGAAGAGCACCGAAACAATGAGCAGGTGGATCAGGCTGCAAAGATAGAGGTGTCAAAGACAGACTTAGATTGGCAACACAAGAGAGAGTTGTTCCTAGCTCGATGGGCCCATGACGCCTCAGGTCATCAGGGTAAAGATGCCACCTATAAGTGGGCACGAGACTGAGGGGTGGATTTAACCATGGACAGCATTTCCCAGGTTATCCATGACTGTGAGACGTGTGCCACGATCAAGCAGGCCAAGCGGTTGAAGCCCCTCTGGTACGGTGGGCGGTGGTCCAGATACAAGTATGGGGAGGCCTGGCAGATTGACTACATCACACTGCCCCAAACCCGCCAAGGCAAGCGCTACGTGCTCACCATGGTAGAAGCCACCACTGGATGGTTGGAAACCTACCCTGTGCCTCATGCTACAGCCCGGAACACCATCCTGGGACTTGAAAAGCAGGTCCTTTGGAGGCATGGCACCCCTGAGAGGATTGAGTCAGACAATGGGACTCATTTCAAGAACAGCCTTATAAACAGCTGGGCTAGGGAACATGGCATTGAGTGGGTGTATCATATCCCCTACCATGCACCCGCTGCTGGAAAAGTTGAACGGTGCAATGGCCTGCTTAAAACCAGCTTGAAGGCACTGGGCGAGAGAACTTTCAAGAACTGGGAGATTAATTTAGCAAAAGCCACATGGTTAGTGAACACCCGAGGTTCCACTAACCGAGCAGGCCCAGCCCAATCTGAGCCCTTTAGAACGACAGATGGAGATAAGGTTCCAGTGGTACATATGAGAGGTATGCTGGGAAAAACTGTTTGAGTTAATTCTGCCTCCAGCAAAGACAATCCAATCTGTGGGGTTGTCTTTGCTCAAGGACCGGGTTGCACTTGGTGGGTGATGCAAAAAGATGGAGAGACCCGGTGCATACCTCAAAGAGACCTGGTTTTAGAGTGAACTACCCATGACACTGTGCTTGTATCTGTATCTGCATGTACATATGTATATAGTTAAAGTAATATGTGTTAGTGTATAATTTAAAGGTTTAATATTTGATGTAACATTTTGGTATGAGAAAAAATTCGGGGTGGATAGTGTTGAGGGTTAGGTGGGAATTTTTACCCATTATGTGCTGGGAAACCTAACTACCGGTACTTAAGGGTGCTCACAAAAGACAAAGAGTAGCCGAGCCCAGGGTGGCGGGGAAGGGGGCAGAAAAAGGAGGGTGAGGACAGTTTTTAGCTGGCTTTTTCCTCGGCTTCGGGGAAGAAGGACGTTCGTGCGCTGGGTCGCGGAGCTGCTTCTTCTCCTTCTCCCCTCTTGGTTGGTGGCCTCGCACTCCCTGTCCTGCCAGGCATCGCCGTGGAGCTGCTGATACACCTCATCCACCAGCCCAGGATCGCAGCTCGTCCCTGCTGTTCCAGCTGACTGTTTTCCTCGGAGCCCTGCAGGAGCATCGGGACTGAATGCCCGAGGGGTTTGTGAAAACAAAGCCTCTCCTCCATCCCGTCTCAGCCGAGAAAGCTGTCCCGGGGTCCCTGGTTCTGTTTTCTTGTTCTTGCTGTAGTTATTGTTTGTTTGTTTACCTGGTTATACTAGTAAAGAACTGTTATTCCTATCCCCAGATCTCTGCCTGAAAGCCCCTTGATTTCAAAATTATAATAATTCGGAGGGAGGGGGTCTACATTCTTTCATCCCAAGGGAAGCTCCTGCTCTCCCTAGCAGACACCTGTCTTCTAGAACCGAGACACCAGGGAAAACTAACCAGGCACCTATTTTTGATTTTTGCTGTGCTTAACTCCAAAGTTATGTCTGCATTAAAATGATTTTAAAGACTGTTACACATCTGCAGTTTGAAGGGACAGAAAAGCCACTGTTGCACTCTGAGAAATAAATCCACAGTCTGAGTTGTTGATGTCATTTAACTAATTTTCAGCTCATTGTGATGATGATATCATAGAACATTTACTTTTTTTTTCCTCCCCAAAATAAAATGGTGCCATTCAGCTTCTGGAGAAAAGAACTGTCAAAGGTTCTGTCTGGCAGTCATGGAGGGAGAGGTGGGGGAAAGAAAGGTATGTCCTGGAGAGATGCTCTGGTGAGTTCTAGCATTTAAACAAGCTTCTTTTGGTACACAGACTGGGATATTTTCAATACGGAATGGCTCCATGAAATGGTTTTCCAGGCCTTATGCTGGCCAGAAAGCTGTTGAAGTCCATCACAGTTCAGCCTCCATAAGAAAGCGGCATCAGTGCCTGTGTCAGGTGAAACATATAATTCAAAAAGTAAACCTGTGTTTAGAGAAGCCAAAAGCCTAATGTAAACAAGGCCATAAAGCTTCTCCAGTCCTTCTGAGCGAGTGTGGCAGAGCTGTTTTGTTTACAGCAGTGCCATGGCACAGCAACAGCTGCAGGAGAAGGCTCAGGACAGCCTTGGAGTGGAGCAGGGCTGCAGGAAGCTGAGAGAAGCCCCTGCTCCAGAACGGAGGGACTTGTTCCAAAAGCAAAGATGGTGACTTTAAAAGCTTCCCACTGTGCTCCAAGTTTGCCTCTGAAGACTAAGAGGTGACCTCAGAAATCATGGGAAATATTTGGGAAAAGGTTTTAAGCAATTTGGTTGTGAATAGGCCCAAATCTCCAGTGGGAAAAGAGCCTCCCCAATAAGCTGGGTGTCTTGGGCTTAGTTCTTCATAGAATAAAGACTCCTAATTAAGTGCAATTTTATTTATTCTAAAAGAGTAAAAAAAGTCAATATTTTCCAGACTCCTAAAACTACTTTGAAAAATATAGAACTACTCTGGAAAAAGAGAAGAAATATTTTAGGATTTCTTTCTATAAAAAAATACTCCTAACTCTAGCAAAATGAAAAATAAACATAGTGGCTGCTGGTCTTGGGAGCCCTGTGACTGACTGCTGCCTGCCCAACCCTGGCTGTGTCCAGACAAGGAGCTTTGTCAGTGCTGGTGGTACCAGCCAGACACCAGAGCTGAAGCCCAAAGGTGTTGTTTAAGCCCTTCCGTGGCAGGAGGGGCCCACCTTCAGGCATGGCCGGACACCAGGGCCAGCAGCTGCAGGGACAGGAGGTCCTGTTCTGGATGGTGGTTGCCCCTCCACAGCAATGAGCTGGTAATGAAGCCGGGGCAGGGACGTTCGGTACTGGCTTGTGGATGGCCGATAACAAGTACAGCTCTTTCCAGCTGAAGTCTTTGGCTGGATTTGTGAAGCTGCAGAGGCACTCCTGTTGAGAGAAGAGGTGTCAGAGGCCCCCAGCTGCTGCTGGCACACAGGGACCCTCCTGCACAGTAGGGCCCAGAGCTGCCAAGGCTCCCCAGCACGGCTGCAGCTGCTGGCACAGCTTGGCCCAGCTGGAGAGCTGCCCCTCAAGGCCTCAGTGAGCAGGGGATGGCTCTGGGCAGGGTCCCAGGTCAGCAGCAGGCCCCAGAGCGCCTCTGCCTTTCAAGTCCAATCTCTTCCCCTTTCTTCTTCCTCCCTACCTTGCTTTGCCTCTGCCTGCTGCTCCTGGGGCTGCTCTTGGCCAGGCAGCCTCAGTGGCAGCCAGCACTGGCTGCAGCACAAGTGTGTTCCCCAGGACAAGGCCCCGCAGTGAAGAGGCCAAAGAATGCCCTGGGCAGCAGCAGAAATCTCGGCAGAGTTATTTGGGAAACCACTGACTACCCACAAGTCCACAGTAGCCTCACTGAGAAGGCTTCCTGTCTACAAAAGACTTTCAAAAGAAGCTGTTTGAGGGAAAGAGGAACAAAGCACTCACCATTTTCTCTTCCAGGTATACCATATTCCAAAACAGCATGAAATGAAGACAAGCTCCAAACAAAGCACGCCTGCTGTTATCGCTAGCCAACAGCGTGTTCCCTGACAGAAAGTCCTTCCACTGCCCTTCTGGGAATCAGGAACACGTGTTGTGGTGCCGGCTGCATCTGTGGGAGCAATGGGCAGTGAGAGCCCGCGCTGTGCTCCGCTGCTGAGCTGGCAGCATGCTGGGTATGGCCTGGACGTTCTCTGTTTGCCCCAGAGCTGGGGCCTGCAGGCACCTTGCTGCCCCTCGGCACAGGCTGTGCCACCCAACAAAGCCCAGAAGGCCGGGAGCAGAGCCCGGGGGCAACACAGCTGCTTGGGCAGTGGCTCCCTCCAGGGACTCAGGCCAAAGCCATCCCTGAGCAGCCACTGCCACCCCTGACCCTCCCTGCCCTGTGACAGCTCCCCCAGCCCAAGGGGACAGAGCCAGGCCCTGTCAGGAGCCTGTGCAGGCCCTGCCCAGTTGGCAGCCAGGGCTAGCTGTGGCCCTGGGCTAGCGGCAGGGCTCCCACTCGGAGCTGCTCCTGTGCCTTGGGCCTCTGGGCGCTCAGGGCCAGCTCTGGGAGCAGCTGCAGCAGGAGGGATGTTGGTGCAGAATTCCCAGTTCCCAGGGGCTTTGAATGAGCTCCAGAGTCCTTGGAGCTGAGGTGCCTCAAGCTTTGGCTCCTTCTGGGTCATGCAAGTGCCGTCCCTGGGGGGAGAGCTGCTGCCACACGGCCCCGCCGAGGGCTGAGCCCAGCACAGCAATTACCTCCTGTGTCTGGGCCTCTGCCTGCGATTGCCTCTCTTCCTGAATCAGGAGTTGCCTGGGAGCCACTGCTTCCTCCGGGAAGTGCTTCCTTGTGCACAGCCTTTTGCTCCATCCCTTGAAAAAAGGAAGAGGCACAGGTAGATCAGATGGAAGAATACTACATTCAGTACGGTGGCATTTCCAGAAGGCTGAGCTTGTCAAAGTCATAGATAAAGTTCAGGAGAACACCTCTGATTTTGGGGTAGGACCAGGCCCCTCCTTCCTCCAAAGAGCCACAAAGTCATGAGCGGATCACGCAGGCCAAGGGCACACACGTGCACGGCTCTGTCCTGGCACCTGCAGCGATGCCGCCCTGGCCGAGCTCTGGCCTCTGAGCTGGCAGCTCTCCCAGGGGGAAAGGCCTTGACCTACCCTCACCATCTCCCACAGCCTCAGTCCTGGATTTGGGATGGGAAGCCGGATCACCTTCACCAAGAGGTTTGGCTGCAGGGAAAGGTAAGACAGAAGAGCTCCCGTGGCTCTGTAGGAGATCCTCAGGCTCCCTGGGGCCACCAAAAGAGCCGTGCCAGGCAAAGCCCTGAGGCACAGCCCTGGGCCCGGCCCCTTCCCTCTGTGGCTGCACAGAGCACATGGAAGGAGACACTGGCATTGCACACAGGTAGAAGATTGACAGCTAAATGCTCCTTCCTCCCACTGACAGCAATGCCGTGGGATCCCTCAGGGCTTTGGAAAGGAGCAGGGCAAGGTTTCCAGAATCCATCAACCCTCAGATTATGTTAAGGGGAATGGCACATGGGTGACCTCTTGCCACCTCGATGCTGATTATTCTGTTCAAAAAGGCGCATTAAGAGCTTGCCTCCAGCATTCTCTAAGGATTCCAAACCATCATGTGCCAAGGCTTCCAGAAAAGCCGTGTCCTGATCCCACTCTAGAACAGAGCACAGATCAGAACCATGGCCATGGTGTGCTGGGATCACCTTCTGCTTTAGGAAATTGGGCACTGCAAGGGGGTCATGTAATGCCGTGGGAGCCAGATGTCAATGGACATGTCCAAAGCTGCTGAGGGACCTAAGGAACTCTGGGCTGGCTCTGGTCACTCTCCACCCTCTTTGCAGGCCCTGTGCAACATCTCTGGAGGTTTGGCTGGACCAGCCCAGGGCCCCTGAGAGTTCTCTCACTCCCACAGAAGAAGCCCTCCCTAAAGCCCTTGGGAAAACTGCAGCACGCAGTGCCACAACTATCCCTCCTTGCCTCTCTCTCTTGGGACAGCTCAGTCAGCCCAAGGAACAGTCAACCCCTCTCAGACAGGGCAGATCCTGTGGGAAGAGCTGCTGGCACACAGCCCCACCGAGGGCTGAGCCCAGGACAGCAATTACCTCCTGTGCCTGGGCCACTGCCTGCAATTGCCTCCCTTGCCTCAGGAAATGCCGCCTTCCATAGAGCCTCTCTGTCCACCCCTTGAGAAAGGAAGAGGCACAGCTGGGTCAGATGGAACCATTACATAGCAGGGAAGTGGCCTCTTCAGGAGTCAGTGCTTGTCAAAGACATGGAAGAGGATCAGGAAAAGGCCCAGGCTCTCTCTCTTGTCCAAACAGTCAAAAGCCTTATCTGCTCAGGGACCAGGAAATTACAGGGGGTCCCAGGGTGTACATGGCCCATGGTGCAGTTTGGGCAGCCTGCCTGCTGATGCCAAATGCCTTCCTGCAGAGGCTGGGGAGAAACTGCAGCCAGGCCAGGCTGGGAAACAGCCCTGCAGGCTGTGAAAGCAGCAGTGGGGCAGCGAGGCTGCCATGGATCCTTTCCTGCTGTGTTGGGTACAGCGTGTCCAGATGTACAGAGAAAGCTCCTGGCTGCTTTGTCTCAAGAGAAGGCTGAGGGAAATGCACCCACCATGGCCTGTGTGCAGTTCCTTCATGATTTCTTTCAGGGTGTCATGTGACTCAAGTGATCCCTTCTTTCCTGTGGCTTTGTTCTTCCATCTCAGAGGACCTTAATAGAAGATATTTCCATATCCCAGGAATGGATCCCAGAAAACCAGGGGTCAGATTGTGGGTTCGGCAGGGACACATCACTCACCCCTGCGATGGGAGCTGGGCTTGTGGGCAGTAACCGACCCAGGAGCTGGGAAAGTCCTCCCTGCAGACACACCTGTAATTCAACAGCCACAGAAGCTTCTGTCACCTCGTTCCTACCAGGTTGTTTATGATTATTCCTCGATGGGACTCTGAGAACATACCTGCAGGAGGCTCCAAGGGCTTCAAAACTTTATGCAGCCAATGTAATGGAGAAACCTTCCCAGGAACCTCCTCTGGAAGGGAGCACAGATGAGAACCTTTATCAGGCTTTTCTGAGATCACTTTCTCCCTTAGGGGACTAGGCACTTCAAGGGGGTTGGGTAAAACCATAGGAGCTAGATGTCAGTGGACATGGAGAAAGCTGTAGAGGAGCCTGGGGAGCTCTGGGTTGGCTCCTGGTCACTCTTTCCATGCTCTGTGCAACATCCCTGAAGGGCAGACACTCCCCAGCAGCAGAGATGGCAGCTCAAGCCTCAGCAGGGCTCCGGCCCAGAGGGACAGCAATTACCTTTTGTTACTGTGCCTGGCATGGCCTCCCTTCCTGCAGAAGAGACTGCCAATGAGCCACTGCTTCCTCTGGGAAATGCTGCCTTCAGCAGAACTCTTTGGTCCTTCTCTGGAAAAAGAAAATTATACTCTTGGATCAGATGGAACCACTCCCCTTCAGGAGGCAATGCTTATCAAAGACTTAGTTAAGGATCAGGAAATCATATAAACTTTTGGGATTGGTCAGGGCCCTCCTTGGTTCAAACAGCTGCCATTTCTAATCTACCCGGACAATGGGAAATTGCCGGGGACCTCAAGGTGTGCATAGCCCATGGTGCAGTTTGGGCTCCCTGTCAGCTGATGCCAAATGCCTTCCTGCAGAGGCTGGGATGAAGCTTCAGCCAGGCCAGGCTGAGAAGCAGCCCTGCAGGCCATGAAAGCAGCAGCGGGGCAGTGAGGCTTCCATGGATCCCTTCTCTCTGTGCCGGGCACAGTGTGTCAGATGTGAGAGAAAGCCCCCAGCTAAGGGACATGGACCCACCTTGTGCTCCCTGCAGCATTTCCTTCAGCATTTGCTGCATGGTCTTGGAGTGGTACTGGGGTATCTTGGGTCCTGTGGCTTTGGTATTTCCTCTTGGAGGACCTTAGAGCAAAATAGTTCCATTTCCCAGGAATGGATCCCACAAAACCAGGGGTCAGCCTGTGGGGTCAGGAGGGACACACCACTCACCCCTGCGATGGGAGCCAGGCTTGCGGGCAGTAACCATCCCAGGAGCTGGGAAAGTTCTCCCTGCAGACACACCTGTAACTAAACAGCCACAGAAGCTTCTATCATCTCTGCACATCTGCACGGGCAGCACTGAGCTGCAGGAGCCATGAGGGGATCACCCAGGCCAAGGGCACACACGTGCACGGCTCTGTCCTGGCACCTGCAGCGATGCCGCCCTGGCCGAGCTCTGGCCTCTGAGCTGGCAGCTCTCCCAGGGGGAAAGGCCTTGACCTACCCTCACCATCTCCCAAAGCCTCAGTCATGGATTTGGGATGGGAAGCCGGATCACCTTCACCAAGAGGTTTGGCTGCAAGGAAAGGTAAGACAGAAGAGCTCCCGTGGCTCTGTAGGAGATCCTCAGGCTCCCTGGGGCCACCAAAGGAGCTGTGCCAGGCAAAGCCCCGGGGCACAGCCCTGGGCCCGGCCCCTTCCCTCACTGCTCTTCTCTGTGGTTGCACAGAGCACATGGAAGGAGACACAGGCACTGTTCACAGGAAGAAGATTGACAGCTAAATGCTCCTTCCTCCCACTGACAGCGATGCTGTGGGATCCCTCAGGGGTTTGGAAGGAAGGAGGGAAAAATTTCCTGAATCCATCAATTTGCAGACTCTTCAGGAAAATGGCACGTGAGTGTGCTCCTGACACATTAACACTGATTATTCTGTTTGGAAAAGGTACATTGAGAACTTGCCTCCAGCATCTTGCAAAGTCTTCAAACCACCATTTATCATCATTTCCAAATAATCCAAGTCATGATCCCATTCTAGAACAGAGCATAGATCAAAACCATGTGCATGGTGCACTGGAATCCCCTTTTGCCTTAGGGATCTGGGCATTGCACGGGGGTTGGGTAAGGCTGTGGGAGCCAGATGTCAATGGACATGGCCAAAGGTGCAGAGGGGCCTGGGGAGCTCTGGCCTGGCTCCTGGTCACTCTCCACCCTCTTTGCAGGCCCTGTGTCCCATCCCTGGAAGTGTGACAGAACCAGCCCAGGGCCCCTGGGGACTCTCTCCCTCCCACAGAGGAAACCCTCCCTTAAGCCCCTGGGAAAACCATCCCCAACGCTTCCCAGGGAGAAGGGAGCGCTGTCCCGGGAAAGGGAAGCCAGGCCGCGTGCTCACCTGCTCCCTGTGCTCGCTGTGGAGAAGCCTGGGCAGCCCTGTCAGGCAGGGCCACTGCCAGGAGGAGCAGGAGGAAGAGGCGCAGAGCAAAGGCCATGCTGCCTTGCCCACTGCCAGTCCTGCAGCTCTTGCTGCCACCACTGTCCTGACACCGCTGTCCCAATGTCAGCACCGCTGCTGCCGCCGCCGCTGCTGCCTCAACAGTCGTGGTCAAGGACTGACTGCTCGGTCCTCGTGGTGCTGTGCAACCATGGGGCTCTGGGACCTCTGTGACCTCAGAGCCTGCTGTCACCTCAGCCTGCTATCATCCCAGAGGCTGCTGTGACCTCATGGCTTTGGCTGTAGCCCCCGAGTGTACTCCCATCTGTACTGGTGGACTGCCCTGACTGTAAATCTTTGACTTCATCAAAGTGTCATTGCTAAACAAAACCTTGGTTTTGCCTGCTGACATTGCTGGTCAGGCAATGCATCCCAGGAGATGCTCTTGATGGTTGCCTCTTTTCCTGGGCATGGCACTGGAGGAGGTCCAGGCCCAGGTGATGCCACTGAAAGAAATGTGCCCTCAGCCCAGGGACACTCAACACGGCCCTTCACACCAGCCCCTCCTTGCCCCGCCGCTGGTCACAGCAGCCCCTGCCTGGCTCCTGCCTGCCCACACCGTGGTCAGCCCCACCTGCTCCTGGACATGGAGCTCAGCCAGGGCTGGTGCTGTGTGGGCTTTGCTGGTGGTACCAGCCGGACACTGGGGTGAGAGCTCCATCTCTTTATTGGAACAGAAGAGCTGTGCTGGGCCCTGCCCTGGCAGGAGGGACCCACCTTCAGTCCAGGCCACAGAGCAGGGCGGGTCCCTTCAGGGACACAGGGCCTTGCTTTGGGTGGTGGCAGCATCTGCACAGCAGCAAGCTGGTAATGCAGCTGTGACAGGGACATCACGTATGGGCATGGAGATGTGAAATGTGTGGTGCAGGTGTCCCTGAGGGAGGTGTTTGGCTGGACTTGTGAAGCTGCAAAGGGGCACCTGTTGAGAGAAGAGGCAGCTGTGGACCCCCAGCTGCCGCTGGCACACAGGGACCCTTCTGCACAGCAATGCTCAGAGCTGCCACGGCTTCCCATCAGCTGGAGGTCTGGCACACCCTGGCCCAGCTGGACAGCTGTTCCTTGTTATAGCTGATAAAACAATATTTTCCTTCACAGATTAAGTTTTTGCATCACAAGTATTTTGATATAGTACAACTTACACTTACTTTTAAAAGTTTTTTCTAATCTCTCAGTTTATGTATTCACTGTATAGTTCATATGAATAGAAGTGTGAAAATATATTTTAGGCCTTAGCAAAATATTAAAATGGAGACTAAAATAAGTAGTTCTTTGTAACTACCTCAGAGAATGGTGTAAAGCAATTATTCTGTTTCTTACATCTGCAGACTGGCCTCTCCAAGTGATAACAGTGACAAGAAACAGAACATAAGCATCTGGGAAGAATTTATTATCTCTATTGTCACTATGAGGCAGTGTGATCCAATAGGATAAAACTACAGGAAGAAATAAAATATATGGACCTAATTAACAGAATGTCCTGTAGACAAGTCAGAGCTTTAAACCAAACAAGAGAGTTCCTAGAACATCAAAAACTTCAAGGAATATTTGAAAAATACGTAAGATAATGAATATGCATGTAACCACAGCAATTTAACCATATGTAGGGAATAAGATTTTAAGCTACCTCAGTGCTCTTTGTTTGCCAAAAGTACCCCAGCTCTGGATTAATTCTTTGTCCTTCTTTTATTCTTTATTAAACTTAAAACTTGTAAAGTGTGGACTCTGGTTTTCACACCCTCAAGGCCCTGGCGAGCAGGGGATGGCTCTGGGCAGGGTCCCAGGCCAGGAGCAGGCCCCAGAGCAGGTCTGCCTTTCAAGGCCAATTGCGTCTCCCACTCTTTCTCCTGTCCACCTTGCTTTGCCTCTGCCCACTGCAGCAAGCACACCTGGGCCTCATTCAGGTCTCTGTGTGGGCTGGCAGTCAGCTTCTGTTGGGAATTTAAAGCTTTTCCTCTACTTTCCACAGCAAATAAGGGACCTCACCCAGCTGCACCAAACCCCAAATTTCACTCTAAAAATAACCATTTGCATTTTCCTCCATTCAAGCCCTGAAGAAAACAAACTTCACTTGCGGGAGCTGGCGGCACGGTGTCCTCCAAGACCGTTGATGAGCAGGACAATATTCCAGGGGAAGAGCAGCAAAGCCAAAGTTCACTGATGCTTAGGAAGCTTTGCAAAACCTTCCCACCTGTGGTGGTGTTGCACCCTCCTGAGCTCCTGGAGCCCTCCCTCAGCTCAGGCGCAGTTTGGACAGGAAGGGGATGGTTCAGTTTGTGCCATGTGGGGACAGGAGGAGGGAAGACTTTGCACACACTGTCACCAGGGCAGGGCTGTTTTCCTTTATGGTGCCACGCGGTAGCACGTAATCTTTGATTTCATGGGAGTGAGGGAGGTGCTGAAGGGCAACAATTCCCTGTGCTAAGGACATCTTCCACTCACACAGCAAGGCAAGGGAAGGGGAAAGTGCAATCTCTCTTTCCTGGAAGGTGTTCAGCTTTTAACAAACTACTTTTGCTGAAGATGAGCCTAGGCAATGGTGAGTTAGAGCATTTGATCAAACTCTCAGAGTATCCTCACATCTGTTTGGACACAATTTCTCTTTTTCTTTTCATTGTGAATGCTTTCTCCTGCCCCGCTGCCTCCTGCTTGGAGTTGTACGCGCAGCAGAGTCCCAGAGTTTTCTCAGCAGGCCTGTGCAGCGAGTTCTGAGCCAACGTGTGGCTCTGCTGCCATCCCAAATCTGCGCTTTCCTTGCCCAGCCTGAGCGCAAGTGGGGCATGTGCTGGGCGTGGCTGGAGATTTTCATCACCAAAATCCTCCAGCGTCATGGCATTTCCATCTGCCCATTGCTTTGGAGAGCACAAATCACAAACCACCCATCTCAGCTGATAAATGTCATTGCTTGCAGATTGCTGCAGCCGCACAGCTGAGCTACAAATACACATGAATCAATTTCAGTTGAAAAATGGCATTTATTACAAATTGCTACGCCTGCGCTGACAATACACAACTATAAAAATCTCCATTAAGTTTAAAAAAAGTCATTTATTATATTAACACAACAATGCCACATAAAAATATACAAATACCAACTAAAGTTAGCAAAAACTTAATTTATTGCTAACCTCTACAAGTCACTATAGACAAAGATCAATGAATTGTTTAACAACTTAATTTAATACAGATTACAAGCTTACAGCCCATACAGAAATACAAAAATATCAGTGCCTCCCTCTAAAGAACCCTGTACTAAGAATTCGATAGAATTATACAACTATAACACTTCATACATGTTTAAACAGAACTAAATACCTCTACATATATATACATAACAATCTACAGATGGAAATAGAGATTAAATATTACATATTTCATACAATATACATACATATAGATGTATAAAACAAAACTATTTGAAAATATACAAATGTCACTGTCCCAATCTAAATATCCATAGAACTGCATAAGAATAAATCAGCCGCCTGATCTTCAAAGCTTCTCCCTCAGTCTTCTCCTCCCATGCAGAGCAGCTCTCCTGGACAGGGACAGCAGATGGGACATCTGGGAGGCAAAGGGAACAGCGAGTCAGTCCTGGCACCTTTCCCTTGGCAGCAGCTGCACTTCCAGCAGGGAAGCGAAAATCTCCGAGCCTCCCCAGGAGGGTTGGGAAGAACAAGCAGGCCGAGCGGGCCAGCGTGTGGCGAGCGCAGGCGCGGCGGGACTGTCCCGCATCTCCCGGCAGCCCGGCACAGCTCCCGGGCCCTGCCGGCACAGCTGCCTTGCCCAAGGACAGCCCCTGTGCCGGCCGGGGCAGCAGCGCTGAGCAGCCCCAGCACGGGCAGGGGCCGCTCCTGCCCGGCCGGGCAGCGCCCACGGACAAAGCCCACGCCACCCTCAGCCCTGCCCGGCCTCACCAGCCCTGGGGCCTCACCCAGGCTCTCGCGTGGCCCCAGCACATCCCTGCTCACTGCTCTTGCTCCAGGCCTTCAGCTTCTCCCTGCTGCCTCCTGGCAGTGTCTGGATGTCCTCAAGCTCTTCAGCACAGCTGTGGTGGCAAAATTGGAGGCTCTGGAATTGGTTGCAAGGCCTGGCAGAGCTGCAGTCCCTGAGCTCTGTGTGCTCCCTCCTGGCCCCCTCCATCCCCTCAGCCCCGCCGTCCTCTCGGCAAACCCCCAGCCCCCTCTTCAGTTTCTTCGGCCTCTCCCAGGCCTCTCACCCCGCTCAGTCCCTTCTGAGCCGTTGTGTCCCCTCAGAGCCGGCACAGCCCTCAGCCCGTGCCTCTGTCACCTCAGTGCCACCATCGCCCTCTGCTCCCCCACAGCCCTCAGTGCCCCCAACACCTCAAGGTTTCCATCGTCCCTTCAGCATCAGCGCCTCCTCAGCCCCCTCAGTCTCACCGTCCTTCAGCAGCTCCTCACAGGACAGTGCCTGGGGCCACCGGCAGCTCCCACCGCTCCAGGGACAGCCAGGGCTGCAACTGCTGCTCCGCCTGGCCCGGCCCCAGCTCGGACCCAGCACAGGGGGACACAAGGGGCACAGCGGGAAAAACAAGAGATGAAAAAGGCAGCCAACAGGGAAAGAGCCAAAAACGCAGCCTAGGCCTACACAGCTCAATCTATGGACCTCTACATCTATATAGCTCTAACTAAAGAACTATGCACATTTAGAAATGGAACTGTGTGCACATCTAAATGCTACTCTCTACATATACATATGTAAATTTAAAATCTATAAATGGAACTGTATACATAAAAATGAAATCCTACCGCATCCATAACTAACTATCTATACAAACTATACAGATATATAAATAGATACGCCTATAAATACAACTATACAACTCTATCAATCTATACTTGTAACTATAGAAATAAATCAAGATAAAATAAATAAATAAATCAAGATAAAAAATCTCTAACTATATCTATAAACAGAGGGATGCCACCTGCCTGATGGTCACAGGCTCTCCCTCTGATCCTTCTTCCCACGCAGGGCAGCCCTTCTGGCAAGGTAGATCAGATGGATATTTGGGAAGGAAAGGCAACTCTCAGTCAATGCTGGCCTTTGTGTAGCTTTCCCTTTGCAAGTAAACTGTCCTGCTAGCAAAGGCTGTAAAAGATGGCCTGAAAGGCACACTCTCACTTGAGAATTTGAAGCCTGCCCTTTAAAGGGAACAGGGATCCTTCCAAGTTTTCCAGTCTTGTGAAGTTTTGAAGTACGCCAATCAATTCACAACACTCCCAGTGCAAATGGCACCCAGGAGAGCTTGAAACACAGACAGTCCCAGCTCCCACAAAGAAGCCCAGCCTTGTTCTTTCTCTGGGCTGACGCAGAGACGTCAGTCCTCACTGCAGTGGCTGAAGCTGAAGGCTGCTGTGAGCTGTGAACCAATTGGGACACGCAGCTTGCTGACACAACTGCCACCAGCTCAGCTTTATTCCCGGCTCTCTTGCCACAGCAGAGGACTCGGTGTCAGAGCCTCTGGAAAAGCATGGAGGGGCAGGGCTCGGGGAGCTTGTGCCAGTGCAGGATTGGAACTAAAGGCACCAGGAAGCACCAACCCTGCTTGAGACAAGAACTCAACTCTTCTCATCTCCCTTCCTGTCAGAGGCAGGCTCAGAGCAGCTGTCTCCCATCTCTCTAAAGCAGGCTGGGCTCACTCCTTACCAAGCTCCTCGGGCTCCTGGCAAACGTTCACACAGCTCCCGCAAGCAGGCAAAGCTCCCTCTGCTGCAGCCTCGTTCACAGCCTCCCCTCCTGAAGAGCCACGGGCAACACTAGGATTGACCTGAAAAGAAAAACACAAAGAAGAAAACACAAAGATCAACCAATAGATTCTGCAGGGATACAATCAGAGCCTGCCAGATTTCCTTCTGTGCACCAACAAATTGCTTTTAAAAACTGGTATATACGCGGGAGTTTGCAGAAGACAAAGGCTCCTCACGCTTGGCAATAAGATATGGGCAGTTCCAAAAAATCCCCCTCCCCACCTCCAGTCTGCCCTTCCTCAAGAATAAATCTACCCATGCAATGGCTCTGCATATTAAATGAAAGAAGATAAATTCTTTGGCAAAGCTGTAGAAGAAGATGCAAAAAGGCCTGTGCCAATGCAGAAACTGAACACTCCAGGCCAGTCTGGGAAGAGACAAGACTAAAGAAAAAAGGGATTCCAAAGTCCAAGAGGGAATCTGTCAAACACAAGGACTAATGGGCCCTGATTGAACTGCTCTTCAACACAGGAGGAGCCCCTGGGCTTCAAGGAGTCCTTAACCATTTCATGTCCAGCACCAACCTTGTCCTTCTCACCAATCACACAAGTCATGGGGACTCAGAACCAAGACATCTGCCCCCTGAAGACTCCACGGCTCACACACTTCATCCCTTCTTGCTAACAAGGAGCTCTGGGCCCCAGAGGCCTTCAACAGTCCAAAACACTGACTTCCCCAACACGCTCCAAGAGCTGTCAAGGCTGACAAGGCTGTTGAGCGTGGGGATGACACTCAAGCCATGGAGTGGGTGCTAAGGATGGAGTCCTGCTAGCTCCTGGCACAGGGATGTGCCCTTCCCACCACAGCCCTAAGCACAACAGTCTCCTGCAGGCTGCAGCTTTGCAGGGACTGTCTGGCAACACACATCTCTTCTTTCCACAAGGTGACTGAGCTCTGCAACATGGAGAGCAAGACTGGCCAGTTTGCCCAGCTGAGGATTTCCCAGCTGGAAACTGGACTGCAGGCAGCAGGTTCGTGAGAGGGCAAGACAGCTGCAGCTCCAGCCCATGCCCACACACAGCTCTGGGAATGCCTACACGCACAGAGGGCTCACACAGCAGCAGCAGCAGCTGCAGGAGCAGCTGCAGCCCAGCCCTTGCTTTGCCTTGGCCTTCCAGCCCAAGAGAGGCAGAGCCCACATCTGCTGCTGGCACCATCGCATGCCCGTCCCACTCTGCCTTCAGTGGCAATTCTCCAAACGCTCTTCTCTTCTTTCCCATCAAACAAAGCCTGTTAGAACCCACCAAGCTTCCACTTCCTCCCCACAAATGCCCCTGCACCAGGGATTCTTCCCAGAAAAAGGAGCATCCAACCCTGGCAAACACCTCTCATCCTCACTTAAGGGCTATCCCCCCTTTTCATTCCCTCTTCCTTAGCAAATCTTGCTTGACCAAGCAAGTCCTTCTGTGTCCATTCACAGCTGAATTCAAGAAGCATTTGCATCTCAGCCATGCAACAACATTCAGAAGCTCTCAGTCCAGCCCCTCTCATCCCTGTCCAATGGAGTTACCTGAGCAGAGGGAGACCTTTCAGGCACAGATGGTGAAAGCATCTCCTCCAGTGTCTCCAGAACAAGGTCCAGATCCAGTGGTGGCAATTCCTCTTCCCCAGGAGTACTCCATACCCAGCTTGGGGCTCTCCATGCTGCATAACCAGCACTGCCAGCTGGAGCACTGGGGACTGAAGTGCCCGGGGCGGCTGCAAGAATCCAAAAACATCAGTGAGGCTCCAAAATGAGGCTTTGGGACGCAGAGCTTTATTGCTGCCTTGGATCAAACATCACAGGAAGCGCACAGCAACCTCAACTCCAGAAAGGTATTAAAAACTTCCCAGGGAATTGGAAGAGTGAGCTCTTCCCCTTCAAAAGTATTATCCTAATCAACGTGTACATAGATTAAAGTATGGCTTGTGAAACTGATCTAGACATACACACAGACATAATCACTTTTAATCACAGCCTTTTGCATCTTCCCAGCAGCTTTGGGATTTGGCTGCTTGAGTTTCTCATCACAAGAGACCACAGAAAGTGCATTCACCCAGGAAGAGGCCAGAGGTGCAGACACACATGCTAAACTTAAACTGCGAGTTTATTCTAAAGAGCAACCATGGAGGTGAGGCCATGGTCTGCAGCTGCAACTGTTCTGGGGACTCCCAGCGTGCACTGAA
Organism: Poecile atricapillus; assembly: GCF_030490865.1. Lineage (NCBI taxonomy): Eukaryota > Metazoa > Chordata > Aves > Passeriformes > Paridae > Poecile > Poecile atricapillus. The sequence continues at coordinate 3,550,959 of NC_081280.1, read as the reverse complement.
ATTTCATAGCATTATTTGTGGGAGAGACTGTTGGAAATGGAAAATCTGCAGCCTTAGAAAAAGCCTGGATTGATGGAGTGATGAAAGTACACAGACATTAGGTAGAGTAATTCTAAACCTATGTTCTTACAATTGCAAGTAAGAATATGCCTAGAGTAAGTAAGAAATTATATGAAGTAAAATAGTTGGAGGTATCAAGTGTAATAGTGTGATTTATAAAGTAAGTTAGAGATCTAGGAACTATAACACAAGTGTGTGTGAATACGTGACCTGTTAGCTTGTTGGTTAAAAGACAGACGCAGTGTGGCAAAATCAAGTAAAGGTGATAAGAGCTTAATAATTGAAAACAAACTTTGTGTCAACTGTCTACTGGACTAAAAAGTTATATATTGCCATGTGGAGAAGGAACTCGTAACTTCCTCGAGCTGTGGTTGACTTGTTGCCTGTAAATCTCACGCCTCGGGACTGATATCTTATTGGGCTACTTAAGCAATAAATCATCTCAAAGCACGGTGGTCCCATCCCTTGTATTTCATCTCAACAAAAGACAATCTGTAAACTCTGCAATATCCTATCAGAGTCGTAGCTTGGCTTCATCCAAAGAAAAATGGGAGTTCACCTGACACCAACCAGTTGTGGAGAAATGTTCTTTGCCTCGCCCTTTGACCTCTACACAGAGGCTGCCTGGAAAATGGCCAGAACATCCTCCAAATCTGCAGCAAGGACGGGAAAAGCAGACAGAGATTCTTTTGATATTCATGATCCTGCTTCCTAGTACCCTTGACACCTGATTCTGACAATCAAATGTACACATGACAGAGCACCGCGGCAAAATACTTCAGTCACTTTTTGTGATCTTTCTGAAAAGCCAGGGGAGAAACACATTGCGTACCTGATGGGATGTTGGCTGGCAAGTGCTGCTCTGGAGAAGTGCAGCTGCTGCTCTTTGGAGAGGCCACAGAAGTGCTTTGATGGTGCGCAGGAAATGGTGGAGTGATGAGCTGTGGCTGGACTTGAAATTTGTGTGTGCCTGGCTTGCCTGATGAAACCCCAGGTGCAGATGGAGCAAACACTTCCTTGGCACGTGCTGGGGAAGCTTCACGCCCTTGAGGATCTGGACTTGTCCTGGAAGGGCCTGCAGGTAGCTCTGAATCCTCAGGTGAGGCAGCACTGCGCTTCTGGCATGAAGGAGCTGTGCAGCAGTGAGGGAAGAAGAAAGGAAGCAAAGGGAAGGCTGGGTCACTACTGCTCCTCAGGTGTGTTTCCCTTGGCAGCAACTGTACTTGTCCCAAGGGAGACAGAAGCTCCCATCCTCCCAAGCAGGGTGAGAAGGAGAAAATTCCCTTCTCATGTTCTGAACCTTTGCAACAACCAATTCCTTGTCTACTGAGCTCTCCCGTACTTATTCATCTGTCTGAGAAAAGTGTCCCGCTGCCATTCCTCAACAGGAGGCAACTGTCAGAAACCCAGCTGCCAGCTCTTCTCCCTTCTGCTCCAAAGGTACACAAAAACTTTAGAATCACAGCCTTCCCTATCTCCCAAGCACCTTTTAGATTTGGCTGCTTGAGTTTCTCAGCACAGAAGGCCACAGAACGTGCATTCACCCAAGAAGAGCCTGGATCTTCAGGCACACACTGAGAAATTCAACTGTGAGTTTATTCTAAAAGCAACCTTGTAGGTGAGGCCATGTTCTGCAGCTGCAGCTCTTCTGAGGCACACAGAGTTCATTTCAATGGCACGGCCCGATTTGCAGGCCAGTCAGTCTGAAACATCTGCAATATCCTATCACCGTCCTAGTTGGACTTCATTCCAAGAAACAGGGGAGTTCACCTAACACTGACCACTTGTCTGTTGGGCAATATTTTTCACCCAGCCCTTGCACCTCAGCAGACAGGCTGTCTGGAAAATGCCCAGAACAACCTCCACATCTGCAGGAAGGACAGGAAGAGCAGAGAATACTTTGGCATTCACAGTCCCACTTCCTAGTACACTTAACACTGTTTTCTACGTGATTCTCACTTGAGATCTAGCCATGACAGAGGACTCAGGGAAAACACTTGAAAGGCTCAGTTGCCAGGACCTACTGGAAAAGGAAGGGTAGAAACTCTTTCCCTACCTGATGGCTCGCAGGCTGGGCTGTGCTGCTGAGAAGATGAGCAGCTGTTGCTGTGTCCAAGGGCCCTGCAAGCAGCTTCAGGGTGGATTGGAGTGAGGTGAACCATGAGCTCAGGATGGCGTTTCAGGTCCAGGCGAACCAGTGGAACCGTGAGCTTGCGGAGATTAAATCTCTGGATGAGCTCTCTTGATGGTTCCACTGGTGAAGCTCCAACAAGTCCAGAGGTGGCACAGACTTTCTTGGCAGCTGCTGAGGAAGCCTCACTCTCCTGAGCGCCTGCACTTCTCTTGGAAGGGCCTGGAGGCAGCTCTGAATCCTCAGGTGAGGCAGCATCGCGCTTCTGGCGCAAGGGAGCTGTGCAGCAGGGAGGGAAGAAGAAAGGAAGCAAAGGGAAGGCTGGATCACTACTGGTCCTCAGGTGTGTTTCCCTTGGCAGCAACTGTGCTTTTGTCAGGGAAGACAAAAGCTCACCTCCTCCCAAAACAGGGTGAGAAAGAAAAATATCACCACATGTCTTGGGGGGTTTGATGCCTATAGAACTTCAGTCAAACTTACAAGCTGCTTCTACAGGTTGAGTTATAAGATATCAATATAACCTGATAGATCTGTATCACCAGATACCAATAGAACCAGAATCAAAACTTCATTTATTCTATTTATCTATTTAACCTGATATAGACGTCTTTCTATGCATTGTAGTGCCTAGTATATGGTTAACTGGTTGCTCAGAGCTGGAGACCCGGGAAAAAAAAATGAAAATCTCACCAAGTGGTCAGTTTCAGAGATAGGGAAGTATAGTACGAATGAAAAATTAGCAAACGTCAAGCCAATTAGCCAAAAGATAAAGAAATTAGACTGGTTAGGACCAGACAGACCAGGGAACACCATAGCTGTGCATGCTCTAAAGACAAATTTGAAAAGTTCAGATGCAAAGACGACTTTGGAAGCCTTCATCAAAGACCCCCAACTACCCCCAAACTGGGGAGACGCAAGCACAGTGAAAAAGAACTATCTATAGCCATGAGATTATACTATGTAAATTAATTCCAGAGTGTATAATATACTGTGTCTATTACTTCCATATGTTATAATGACATAGTAACACCAAGCAATAATAACTAAATATACTACAGCAATTGACAAAGGTGGATGAATTAGGAGGAGAAATCCTCCTCACCTCCAGCACTGAAATAAACAACTCTACACACACGGCTCTATGGGATTTTATTCACTTTGCAACAACCAGCTCCCTGTCTACTGAGCTCTCCCCTATCCCTTCAACCCTTGGCAGGAGGCAGCTGCCAGAAACCCAAATGCAGCCCGGCACAGCTCCCGGGCCCAGGAGCTCGGGGCGGTCGCGGTGAAATCTGCTGTTTCTATAGTGCAGCCAGCCCCCAGCATCGCCCGGCACAGCCGCCACAGCCCGGGCCGGCACTTGGTGGAAGCCGCAGCGGCCGAACCGGCACAGGAAGCTGCAGAACTTCAGAGCTGCGTGGCTCTGAAAGTGTGTGGGGCTGGCCCCTGGTCGCCGCCCAGGCTGAGCAGCTCCCGCTCGAAGAGGGAGCGGTCGATGAGCAGCCCCTGGGTCTCGACCAATACGCCCAAGCCCTCGGCTCACCCGCACTCCCGGAGACCGCCCCGAGCGTCCCAGGGCCGCCCAACGAGCAGCGGCAGCCACGGTGCAGGGCCGGGCCGGCTGCCGGCCGAGCGGGCCAGCGTGTGGCGAGCGCAGGCACGGCGGGACTGTCCCACAGCCCCCGGCAGCCCGGCACAGCTCCCGGGCCCTGCCGGAACAGCAGCCTTGCCCAGCATGGGCAGGGGCCGCTCCTGCCCGGCCGGGCAGCGCCCACGGACAAAGCCCACGCCTCCCTCCGCGCCCGCAGCTCCCACCCCGTCTCACCGGCTCTGGGCGGCTGCCCGGTGGGGAAGGCAGGCAGCGACCGGTCCGTGGAGGGCCCCTGGAGGCGGCTGGGCTGGCGGCTACGCACCTCCAGCCCCGCGGCCAGTCTCTGCCTGTTGGCCCTGGTCCGGCGTTTGATGCGGAGCAGGAGCTCGGGGCGATCGCGGCGGAAGTTTGGGTTCATAAAGTGGAGCCACGCCCCGGCATCGCCCGGCACAGCTGAGCCAAGCCATGACGGCAGCTTTTGGAAGCCGTACAAGTTGAGCTGGCGCACGAAACTGCCAAAGTGCGTGGCTTTGAAGCAGTCCGGGGCCGCCCCCGCCCCCTGGCCGCCCCCTCCGTGGGCACCGCCCGGGCTGAGCAGCTCCCGCTCGAAGAGGAAGCGGTCGATGAGCAAGCCCTGGGCCTGGCTGTCCCAGCGCACGGAGCGGACGCGGGGGCTGTTCACCAGGCCCCACAGCTTGGCGGGGAAGGTGCTGGCATTGATTCCGGCGGGCAGCGGCAGCTCCTCCATGGCCCCGATCTGTCTCCGACTGTCGCCGCAACGGCCGCGGCGCAACGGCCTGAGGGGGGCGCTGCGTTCGGCCCCGCGCGCGCCCGGCGCGGCCCCGGCGCGGGCCGGACTCGGCGAGGACGAGCGGGGCCTGAGGGGAGATAAGGCCAGGGAAGAGGAGGTGAAAAATGCATGGGGGAAATGATAAATGACATAGGAATTCCACTAATTGACAAAGATTGTTACTGCAATAAATGGAATTGATTTTTGCTAACTAAATTGGAACTGTTATTCGAGTTATTTTTAGAAACAATTGTCAGGAAAATTCATCCATAAACGCCAGAGGTTTATGTCCAAAAAGGAGACAGAGGAGTCCTTTTTTCTTTATTCAAATAACGAGAGAGGCCATGGGGCATTCCCCTGGGGTCTCTCAAATTTTTGGAGGGTGCAGCCTCCTTTTTATCCTAATTCCTGGCCGCTTGTCCCTTCTCTCTTTCCCCACAGGCTGAGGTACTTGACAGGTACAGACTGCCCGGAACACCTGATACCTGCGATACCTTCCCCCCACCCACAATGCATAATCCCTTCTTAATTCTTTACTTTTATGGAATTCATAGTGTTCTTTCAGTGCCTCTTTGATCTTTTAGTGGAATCCATCCCATTGTTTCTGTTGTCTCTCACTGAGAGCTGCTTCTTATCTGTCTCGTTAGGGACTTTTGGATTAGGTTCTTTTTCCCTTTGAACTGAAGATTGATGAGAGCGTGGCTATTTTCTCTTTTTCGGTCTCAGTTGTTTATTTTTTTCTTATGAGCATTAGAAGGTACAAGGAGCTATGTGCACTATGATAGAAAAGGGTAAAATGGCTAACAAAGATCCTCTTTTAAATGGGTAAAAGGTAAAGGTCTTTTTAAAGACATGCTCATGAATTTCATGTCATATGAAATTCAGTGTTTCTTTGAATCCTAGAACTAAGTATTAGAAACAAGGGCACACACTCTGTATCTCAGACTCCAACAAGTCCTAAGTTTGTTCCATACCCACCAATTCACTTTGTCTGCTTCCATTCTACTACTGCTTGCAGTGTTCCATACTTCTGGATCTGTTTCATTTTCAGAGCCTTCCCACTTAATGCACCAAGGGGTATCTGCCATCTATTGGAATTTCTGAAGCACGCTCACTGACCATGCACTGTCCCAAGCTTCAGCCCGATTTTTCTTTCCTGTCTTTCATACTTCCATTTTGACACTGGAATCTTTTCTTTAATAACCTTTGCTATCTTTTCATAACACTATCCATAATTCCCTAATCTCCCATACCAGCCTAGTTTTGGTTCATCCTTTCCTCCATTTTCATGACAATCCCATAGAGATGAATACTTTGGCTTCACAGCATTTTCAAACACTGTCTTCTTTTGGTACTCGTAATCTATTTGCAATACACAGCTCACATTTTCATTTTTATTCTTTTGTATTTCAGGTAATTTTGATGTTATAATTCCCCAACTTATTGGGTCTCCTGCTGCCTTTGGTATTGGCAGACAGGCAGTTATTTTGCTGGTGTTTTGCATGTTGGCAAAATCTTTAAATAATCCAATCACCACATTTTCTGCCTGGATTGTATTAGAGACTTTTCTCACTTGTGTTTCTGGCTGCAGCCCCACATCCCTCTTCATTCTAAAATGAAGAGTTGTCAGCTGATCCTTTTGCATTTCACATCTCAAGGTAACATTGATTCCAACTGATGGCACTAAAGGCCATAAAATAATCACCATTACAGTCACTAGCAACCTAGACATTTGAAACAATCAAACCCGCTTTATCTGCAGCTCTGTTGGCCCTACAGATTGTGCAGTGCACAGTGCAGGGGAAACCTTCTTCACTCTGGTGTAATGTATGCAGGGATCCAGTCCAGCTCCTTTGACTGCTGTCAAGGTAGTTAACAGTACCTGATAGGGTCCAGTCCACCTTTCTTTTAATGGTTCTTCCTTCCAGCTTTTACCGTACACTTCATCTCCCGGGGGGATGTCATGAACTGGATTCTCAAGAGTCAGCGGCCTATTCCACACAAGGGTGCTCCAAAGTCGAGCTCGAGCTTTTCCAAGAGACAGAACATAATTCTACACCTCTTGCTTCCCTGTAACATGTACATTTGGATTAGGTTCAGGGGATTCCTATGGTTTCCCATACAATATCTCATAAGGACTGACTGACATCCCGTTTCTAGGCTTTATCTGAATCCTCAGCAGTGCTATTGGTAAAGCTTGTGGCCACTGCAGTTTAGCTTCTTGGCATATTTTGCTGATTTGCCTCTTCAAGGTCTGATTCATCCTCTCTACCTGTCCACTGGATTGGGGTCTCCATGGTGTATGGAGATCCCAAGCTATTCCCAGCAACCTACTCACCTCTCCCACTACTGTGGCTATGAAATGTGGGCCCTTATCTGATGATATTCCCAGAGGCACCCCAAATCTTGGAATGATTTCTTGCAGTAACCACTTGACTGTCTCCTTTGCTTGATTTGTGCAACAGGGAAGAGCTTCTGGCCATCCTGAAAATGTGTCAGCCCTTACCAATAGATATTTATATCCTCGAGTTCTTGGTAATTCTACAAAATCTTCTTGCCAATAATCTCCTGGTTCTACTCTTACCCCAATTTTCCCCAGTTGTTCCTGTTGTGTAGCCACTGGATTGTTCTTCAAGCAAGTTTCACATTTTGACATTGCCGATTTTGCCATTGTTAACATCTGTACTGAAATTAAATTTAGTTTGAACAATTTCACCAATGCCTCTGCACCCTAATGACATTCGTTATGTTTAATTTGTAGAACTTCTCTCATTATCAAGGGGGGTACCACTACTTGTCCCTGTGTAATCACCTACCACCCTTCTGAATTCTTCTGTGCATTCAGTGAGCGTCCCAATTTCTCATCCTCTATTGAATATTTTGGTTCTGGAGGTAAATTGAATTGAGATACATTAGTTTTTAATGGTGAGCTTTGCAGTGCATGATTGCTACTTGTTCAGGCTTTTGTACTGCTTTTATTAATTGCAGGACTGCATCTTGATGTTTAATGTGTGTGCCTTGAGAAGACAGCAGTCCTCTTTCTTTCCACAGTGCCCCATGTACATGCACCACTCCAAAAGCATATTTTGAATCAGTCCAGATATTTACTTTCTTCCCTTCACTCAGCTCTAATGCCCTGGTTAAAGCAGCCAGTTCTGCTCGTTGGGCAGATGTGTTTGCTGGCAAGGCTTTGCCTCCACCACTGCACCTGTTGTTGTTACTGCATATCCAGGGTATCTGGTCCTGTTCTCCACAAAACTGCTTCCATCTGTCAACAGCTCCCAGTCTGCCTGTTCCAGTGGGACATCTTTCAGCTCTAGCTGAACTGGTGTGTTCTATCACTTCCACACAATCGTGTTCCAATGGGCCTTCTTCACTTGTGGTACCTAGGAACAAAGCTGGATTCAAGAGGTCAGTTGTCTTTAGTGTGACATCATCCTGCTCAGTCAGGATTACCTGGAATTTCATCATCTTGCTTGGAGATAGCCAATGGCTCCCCTTTTGTTCTAAAACAGTGGTCACCATGTGTGGCACATAGACATCTATGTGTCTACCCATCGTGAGTTTCCTAGTTTCTTGTGTCAGCATCACGGTGGCTGCAACTGCCCACAGGCATGAAGGCCATCCAGCACTCACGTGGTCAAGTTGTTTGGAGAAGTAGCTTACCAGCCTTTTCCAGCTTCCCAAACCTTGGGTCAGCACTCCCAGTGCTGGGTGTGATCTTTCATGCACAAACAGCTGAAAATCTTTGGATAGGTCAGGCAATCCTAATGCTGGAGCTGTTGTCAATGCCTCCTTCAGTTTGAGGAAGGTCTCCTTCTGTGGTTTGCCCCAGGTAAATGGCTGTGTCTTGTGGGCTTCATTCAGGGGTTTTGCAATTAGTCCATAGTCCATGATCCACAGGCGGCACCATCTGGCCATCCCGAGGAAGACTCGCAGCTCATGCAGGTTCTGGGGTTCTGGAATAGCACAAATAGCTTGAATATGATCAGTACCCAGCTTACGTTGCCCTTGTGAGATTTCACATCTCAGGTAAATCACAGTTTGTTGGGCAATTTGTGCCTTCTCTTTAGACACCTTATATCCACCCATTCCCAGCTGATTTAAAATTTCAATTGTTACCTTTATGCAGGTTGTCTTTTCCTCTGTAGCTATCAGTATATCATCAACATACTGTCACAGCAGGTATTGCTCCCTCGGAACTTGCCCATTCTCGGTGGAAATCTCCAGATCTTTAACCAGCTGGCTTCCAAATAGGGTTGGACTGTTCTTGTATCCTTGTGGGAGTCGTGTCCAGGTGAGCTGGGTTTTCCTTCCATTGTCTGGATTTTCCCATTCAAAGGCAAACAGTTTCCTACTTTCTTTGTCAAGGGGTGGGTATGCAGAAAAAGTCATCTTTTAAATCAATTACAGTAAACCATTTCTATTTCTCTTTCATGGATGTTAACAATGTGCAAGGATTAGCTAGCACTGGGTAAATATCTTTAGTTATTCCATTTATTGCTCTCAAATCCTGTACTAGTCTGTACTCACCATTTGGTTTCTTTACTGGAAATACTATTTCCAGTCTATTAAATTCTGATTCATATTCTTCTAGAATTTGGTACTTCAAAAATTTATCAATAATCTTCACTATTCTTTGTCGTGCTTCTGTCTTTATGGGATACTCTTTAACCTGCACAGCTTTTGCCCCTTCTTTTAATTCCACATGTACTGGTGGTGCCAATTTAGATTTTCCTGGTATGTCTGTTTCCCATACAGAGGGAATTACTGCATCCTCTACTTCCCAAGGGATGGTAAGGACTAGTTTTTCTTTTATCATTAAAATTTGTCCTGTCTTCGATTCAGGTATTTTCATTAAAAGTTCCCCGTTCTCAAAAGTTATGACTGCATCAAGTTTTGCTAATAAATCTCCTCCTACAAAGTGGAATTGGGCACTCAGGCATATATAAAAATTCATATGTTGAAACTTTGTTTCCAAAACACAAATCCAGGGGTTGCAGGAATGTCCAATTCTCCTCCTTCCCTGTGGCTCCAGCTATTGTTACTGTTTTGTCTCCAATTTGCCCTTTTAGAACATTTAGCACAGAATATGTAGCTCCCCTATCCACCAGAAATTTTACTTCTTTATCTCCCAATTGTAGAGTTACTAAAGGTTCTTGTGTTGTTTTTTGTTCCGATTCTAGTCAGCTGCTGTACTACCCCAGCCCCATTAATTTCAAAGTGTCTTGATTCTGGTTGAACTGATTGCCCTGGTTAAACCGATTCGGGCATTCATTTTTCCAGTGCCCCTCTTGTCTACAATAAGCACATTGATTTAACCCTAATCTTGGCAAAACCCATCTCCCCTGTCCTCTGCCAAGTCTGCCCCTCCTCAGTCCACGACCACCTCTACCATGTCCTCTGAAACCTGGATTCTCTCTTCCTTGGATCACTGCCAAAAGATTTTGCTGCTGTTTTTTACTAGATTCTTTTTCTCTCTTTTTGTATACTTTCCAAGCCACTTCAAGAAATTTATTCAAATTTCTTAATTCCTCTCCTTCTAATTTCTGCAATTTTCTCCTAATATCATTTTGCAACTGCCTAAGAGAAATGAACGCAAGCTCAACTTTCGCTTGTTCTGTTTCTAGTTGAAGATCTGTGTACTATCTCACTGCCTTCTTAAGCCTTTCCAAAAATGCAGCAAAGGATTCTTTCTTTCTCTGTCTTACCTCATACAATTTAGACCAATTCATAGCCTTAGGTATAGCATTCCCAACCACTCCTGATATCTCTTCAGCCTCCGCATGTCCCCAAAGGCATTTGGATCCCACCCTGGATCCTTGGTCAGAAAGTTCTCATCTAAAGTCCCCATCACCACCCCAATTCTGAGATCTTCTCTCACCTTCTCCTTGGCTGCTCTAAGCACCATCTCTTTCTCAGTAGAGTCCATTAAATTCTCCAATATTACTTGTATATCTTCTCAATCTGCATTCTGAGTTTTCATAATCATTTTTACCACCCCTGCTACTTTATCAGGATTTTCTCTATAAGTTCCAGCTGATTGTTTCCAAATTATCAAGTCTGCAAGGGAGAAAGGCACTTTTACAAACACTGGCCCCTCTACTCCTACTCCTTGTCTCAAGGGGGCAATCACAGTCCGCCTTTGTCTGCCCAAATCTTTTCCCGTTCTACCCAGAACTGGAGCAAGCTTTGACCGAGTCCGATGGGACACCGGTGTCACTGATTTATTATCACCACCCCCACTACTGCTATCCTCCTCCCCAGAATTTTTCACATTTCCTTGTATCACAGTTAGATCTTGATCATCTCCCAGAGAAGAAGGATCAGGTGAAGGCGGTAGAGGAGGATAAAGAGGGAAAGGTGAAGTGGGGTTAGGCGAGATAGGGTTGGGTGAAATAGGATTAGATGAAGTGGGGGCAGACAAAACAGAATCAGGTTCTTTTGTTTGTGCTAGAGCCACTTGTAAATCAATATCCATCTCTTTCCCCTGACGCAAACTTTCTTTTAATGCCAAGTGCTCTAAACAACTTTTCCTTTTACACAAACCTCACATTTATCACTCACACATGCCTTAACTGCCATTAATCCACACTCAGCCTGCCATTCTGGCTTGTCTCTCAAACAGAAAAACAAATCTACATATAGAACTTCTTCCTATTTTCCCTCTCGCTTACAGAACAACATCAACTGTAAAATGGTGTTATACTGCAAAGATCCATTTCTTGGACACTTTTCCCCACTGTCCAGATCATATCCTGGTCACCATGTATTACAATAATCAATCAACTTTACGTAAATCTTGCCCAAAGTTACCCTGTTTCCAATGTGCCAATAAGCACCCCAAAGGAGAAGTACGTGCTATAGGGGCATTGCCACCTCAAATCCCTTTAAGCTTCTCCATGTTACAGTTACAATACACCACACACCACTGATGCTGAACCTGCAACGCTTTCACTTCTGTTGTCTGACAGACGGCGCCTGGGCAATACCAGGAATTCCTCCAGCCCAACCGTGCAGAGATTTCGCTGTGTCTTATTGGCAGGCACCAGACCAGACTGAAAAGCACCTTACCTCTCTCAGAGGGACGTTGTGAGCAGAGGAGACGGTCACGGCCGGATGGGCTCCCCGAGAATCCCTCGGTGCCGGCTGGAGCGTGATCGGGTCATGAACTCGCTCAGCAGCACTCACAGGGTCCCATCTGGGTCACCAAAATGTCAGCGTTCAGGAACACACATAATCACAGATTGATTATATACAGGTGCTTTATTGAAGCGTGTGGGAACTAGGGGTATCAGCAACCCAAATCTAGCTCCATTGTCTTTGTCCAAAGTGCACATATTTCTAGAATTTCAGCTGTAGCAGTAATCACTATAACAACCTTATCAATATTGCTTCATTAATATTGCATCATTAACTTCATCGATATTGCTTCCTGAGAGTTAGCTCATCCTTGTACGAACATGTACAAATCTTATCTCTGGGTGGGTATCTTGGAGACCCCAAGCACGAGTTCCTGTTACCGTAAACATTTCAGCTTGCTAGACCATCCCTAATACCAAACATTCTTGTGGCCTAATTCTACATGATTTTCAGAAACATTATTCAGAGACATTTAACCCCATAGTAACAGAAGGACCAAGGATCCACTGTGACACTGCAGGGCCCAAAGAACCAAGGATCCATTGTGACTCCACGGAGTGTCATAGAACCGTGGAGACCATTGTGACACTCCAGGGCCTCATGGAACCATTCTGACACCAAGCTGGGTGGGAGTGTGGATGTGCTGGAGGGCAGGAGGGCTCTGCAGAGGGACCTGGACAGGCTGGATCCAGGGCCCAAAGCCAACAAGGTGAGGTTTAACAAGACCAAGTGCCGGCTCCTGCACTTTGGCCACAACAAGGCCTGCAGTGCTCCAGGCTGGGGCCAGAGTGGCTGGACAGCGACCAGGCAGAAAGGGAGCTGGGGCACTGATGGACAGCAGGCTGGACATGAGCCAGCAGTGTGCCCAGGTGGCCAAGAAGGCCAATGGCCCCTGGCCTGGATCAGGAATGGTGTGGCCAGCAGCAGCTGGGCAGGGATTCTTCCCCTGTGCTGGGCACTGCTGAGGCCACACCTCGAGTGCTGTGTCCAGTCCTGGGCCCCCAATTGAGGAAGACCATGGAGGGGCTGGAGCGTGTCCAGAGAAGGGCAACAAGGCTGGTGAGGGGTCTGGAGCACAAGTCCTGTGAGGAGTGGCTGAGTGTGGTGGGTTTTAGCTCCAGCTAAAATCACCAGAGTACTTCCTTCTGTCTTACTGGGAGATATGGATTAGGAGAAGGGCAAAACAGGCTTAAAACTTAAAAGGAATAAAAAACTTTATGATCAGGACTACAAGAATAAAAAGCAAGCATAAAAGCTTTAGAAACCTTTCCTCCTCCCCCCGCAACCAGCTTTTCCTTTCCGGTGACACAGCAGATACAAAACCTGGGATGTTAAAGCAGTGCCAACTATACAATAGTCTTTTCATCAGTCTGTGCAGGGAGAGGAGTTTTCTCTTGTCATGCCATGGAGAGTTCTCCACAAGAAACAGGTTTCTCATCAATTTTCATTTCTATGAATGGCAGTCACCCAGGCACAAACTCTGCCCTCTCCTCCCATTTCCACACCACTCAGAGGTGTGTTCATGGGCCATGAGCTAAGGGGTATATTTTAAGGATGAGTTATTCAAAGGCAAAGGTTCTCTTCATCTCTGAGAATAGAGGTTTTCTTGTTCTCTCCCTGGGGGCAAAGGGTCTTCATCAGCTCTCATCTCCCTCTCTCTCTGTTCAAGCTCTCATGGGATCACAGCTACTCCACCATCTGCTTGGCTTCATCAATGGATACCTTTGCCCAGATCTACAGCTTGAATACTTCAATTCCCCAATACTCTTTCATGAATTAAAGGAGTTATTTTTCAGAACATTATTATTCATCTCCATGGTCCTGCCAAAAGAATATTTCAGCTTATTAGAGCACCTCCTCATTCTCCTTCCATCTGAGGCTTGATTCCTTCTTTTACTGACCTTGATGTTTCATGTTGTCTTTTTACGTGTCACTTGGTTCTTTTCTTTTCCTGGAGAGAGGATTAAAGTCTGCAGGTCTCCTCTGTGTAGTGGAAGGGTTAAATCTGTCCCAAGCCATGGCAGGCAGTGGTGGTGTGGGATTTCAGGTGTGGCTGGTGCCAGCTCTCAGGAGCTGTCTGTGCGGGCCGGGGGGCAGGGGGGGTGTTGGCGAGTGTCATCAGCCGTGGCCTGGCCCAGCCTGGGGGCCGGGGGCTCCCCTGGGAAGGGCTTTGGCCACCCCGCTGGAACGGGACCCGGAGGGCTTCCCGGGAAAGCCAGCACCGCAGCAGAGCCTGGCCTGGCCTGGGGGGGATCCCGCAGTCTCCATCTCCCCCCGGGAGCAGCTGGGGTCCGGCCCAGCCCCCCCCAGGCCGCACAGGCCACGGGGGAGCGGGGCCAGCCACACCAGAGCTCTGCTGCCTTTCAAGGCTGCAAAGAAAGAGACCAGTTCCTGGGCTTGGCTTTTTAAAAGGTGCCATTCACAAAGGTGAAGTTACTTTGCAGTGCTGCAGAATGCTGTCAGTTGTCAGAACTGGCCAGCTATTGGCTTGATCTCAAGCACAGAAGGAACTCCCCACAGCCTCTCTCAGAGGAATCACTTCTGTGGCTGTTTCCCACTTCTTTCCCTAAATGCTAAACTACCACACCCTTTGACCATAACATAATTCTCATAATTAATAGGCATCAAAGCCTTATTTAAAACAAAGTAAGTTACTCCAGTATCAACCAAAAATTATTTTTATTTTTTTTTTCCCCAGTTTCATTTTTATAACCAGGGGGTCTTTTGTGGTGGACTCCCCGGTTCCCCTTCAGTGTTCTTGTGGATGTGCAACTGCAACCACCCCTTCTTTCCCTTGTTTCTTTTGGACATCTCGCTTCCACTTTGGACACTCATTTTTCCAGTGGCCAAATTCTCCACAGTTCGTACATTGGTCTCTACCCAGTCGAGACAGGCCTTGTTTGGGTGGTTCTTGTCCCTGCTTTCCTTTCCCTTTTCCTTCCTCCTGTACCACTGCTACTAGCTTCTCCATTTCTTGCTTATATCCCTCTTCTCAATTGCTGAAAACTCTCCATGCCTCTTCCAATAAGGCTTCTAAGTTTCACCCATCTGCCCCCCAAAGCTTTTGGAGTTTACCCCTTATGTCCCCCGTGGATTGTTCTAGAAATAGATTAACTAGCTGCTGTATTCCTACTTCAGAGCCCGGCTCCAGTGGTGTGTGTCTGTGCATCGCGTCCTTCCAAGGATCTGGGAATTCCGAGGGAGATTCCGAGGGACCTTGTTTGATTGCATGTAAGGCTGCCCAGTTCATGGTTTTAGGTCCAGCCCTCTCCACTCCCTTCACTCTCCACTCCTGGGAGCTTTCTGACTTTCTCCTTCCACTCAACTGATTTGGATCCCATTGTGGGTCCTGTAAAGTATTCTTTTCCATCCATTTGTAATGTTTTATAATGGTCCTTTGCCAGGTCCCCTGCTGCTTTTAGAACCAATTGTTTCTCAGGTTTGGTAAATGCATCTAATAACAATTGTGTGTCACTTCAATCTGGGTTATGTTGTTTGACTATATATCGTAAACATTTGGCAGTGTTTACTGGGTCACTTTGATAATTCTTTGTGATCTTTTCTCACACCTTTCTGTCGGGAGGAGAAAAGGGTTCCTTAACTACCATTGTCCCTTCTGGTCCTATTGCTTTCCACAAGGGTGCCTGTAGTACCTGCTTTCTGCTCCGGGATGCAATCGGGCTACCTGGGGGTGTTGGGGCTGATGCCCCCTTAAAGCTGTCGGGAGGAGGTGGAGGGGAAATGGAGCTTCCAGGTCTGGAGGGGGCAGAGGGGCAGATGGAGCTTCCAAGTGCACCTCTTCCTCCTCCTGCCTCCTAAAGGGAGGGCTGATTAAATTAGTACAGTTCTGTTCTTGCTGGGCTGCTGCTGGATAGGCCTTACTCAGCCTGATGCACCTCTGGCCGAGGCTGCAGCTCCAACAGCACCGTTTGAGCTTCCCTTTGTTGGCCTGATTTTCTTTTTCAAGGGCCAACACCAAAGGATCAGAGGGGCTTTGATCCCACAGTCCCTCTGCCTTTCAGGGTTATTCCAGAGGGAGAAATACATATCACAACCCGAAAACTCATCCCCCTTCCCCTGGTGTCTAAGGAAAAGCATGAACTGCAGCAGGGTGTTGTACTCTGCTGTGCTACTGGGGGCCACCTTGCACCGTCATCCAGGCGATCCAACGGCCACCAGTGAGAACAATATTTTATTCAACTCTTTTTGTTCTCAGTGCCCCCAGTGCTTGAGATTTCTTTCCAATGTGCTAAGACACATCCCAGTGGGCTGGCTCTCGGTACCTCTTTGCTCTGTCCTGCCCCCATTATCTTCTCCTTCTCGTCTTATCCCATTTCCACCTAAATTTTTCCTCACAATTTCTCACACTTTTTTCCCACTCTTTTTTGTGCACAACCCGAGTCTGAGGCACAAAATGGGTCCTTCCACACACAGGCTTTAAGATCTCAGGCTCACGACCAACCTGTCCTCGCTCACACTGCGGGCACCCCCTCGGCTGTTGGGCAGAAGAGCAGTGCCAGCGTGGTGCACAAACCTTACACTGGAATAATACCCACGCAAAATGTTGTCCCTGTTGTGAGTGAAACACCCCAATAGCACAAATACACACTATTCCTGGCATCCCTTCTGTCCCTTCTGGGATTTCCAGATCTTTAGGAGAGGGCTGTTCCCAATCCAAAGCTGTGATCTTTCCAGCAGAAGTTTGATAAACACCCTCTAATAACACCCGCTCGTTTCCTCTGTCTGTCCAGTGGTGCCCTGGGTTTACAAACTCCCAAGGGTCCAGGCCAAACCTCTGGGTTAGAGGTAGTCCTTTAATTTGCCTTGCCAGGCTTGTAGCGTTCTTTCAGCCCTTCCACTACTTGTTATGACTAATAAGATTGAACAACCAGCGTATCCGACACAGAAAGCGAAGGAAAGTTACCAGAGTGCTGGGATTATAACTTTTGACACAAGAGATCAGTATTGCTACAGAAATACACACAAATCACAAAAAACTCTGCATCATGACTTCTAAAACTATTTCAACCAAGGAGAAAAAGCCAAAATTACACTTTTAACATCATGAACTACTCTTCTAGTATTCCTAACCATGTCTCAGCCACTGTCTCAGTCACTTACACACAACCAAAAGTCTGGACATAACACACTTCACCAAATAGCAGCATTAACGCAGGGGTTCGTTCCAGCCACCCCCAGAATTGCCAGTGGCCAATCCCTTTGGTCAATGAACCCCCCTTTGCCGGCCCCAGCCGGTACCCTCCTGCCGGCCGCGCAATCAGCCCAAGCGGTCCCTGCACCGCTCACTGACCCATGGTCACTTGCAAGCCCACCTTACCCCAGCAGGGACGAGGCTACGCGCAGGGACGTCTCCCTGCGGCTCAGCAGCAGCCCTTTAGTCCAGACCCCCCGAGGCTGGATTATAATACAAACCGTTTGATCCACGGGCAGCAGGTTCCTCGTCTATCCCTGCGGTGAGCGCACCAGTTGAGGAGTACCCCGAGAAGATCCCGGGGCGTGCCTTGGGGAGTCCATCCCCCGTGTGCTCCCACAGGGGGATAGAGAAGACTCCTGCCTGGCTCCCCAAAACTGACACATGGAAAGACTCTAAAACTGCAGTAGTTTTAAAGTAGGTTTGATTATTTATTATTGACAGGCACCCGGGCACACGGGGGATTGATCCTCCAAAGACGTGTGCAAATGTCACAAGGTGTACATTCTCTATTTATCCCCCAAGGTATTACATATGCATGGCATTGCACAATTTGCTTCATGCATATTCATTTTTTTGCTCCTCCCATCCCCATTCCATATGGTAATGAGCTCCACACCCCTCTGGGCATGCCCAGTTCACTCTGGTGGTCACTGAGGGGTCTTCAGGGATGAAGGCTCGGAACTGTCCAAACCCCTGGGTCAGCTCTGTCCAGCTCAGGAGCCTGAGGGCCTCTTTTATCTCAGTGTTTTTTCTTTCCTAGAGCACTATATTAAAATAGATGTTGCAGCCACTATACAGTGGAGTAAATAATTCTGATTAAGACCTTTTTGTCGAGTCATGATCCTAATTAATCACATCTATATGTATATAAATACTTCTGCTTTGCTCTTCTTCATGTTGAGGGACAAAGTTGTACAAAAGTTCAATTCCACCTGTAGAATCCTTTACAGAGAAATATCTGACAAAGTCTGAGGCTGGGATTGGATCCAGCCACTCCCAGGCTCCTCTCACAGAAGGAGTTTAGAAATCCTGGGGGTCCTGGCTTGGGGGATCTTGGGGTGTAATTGGGGTGTTGGGGGTCCGTTCTGCACCTGGTGACCCAACAGGAGCTTCTCTAATAACCTTTGCCTGAAGCTCCCACTGTGCCCATGACAGGAGCCCCTGGCAATGTCTGTGACATCCCGGCTCTTTGGCAGCCTGGGCACTGCTGGGATGTCACCCTGGAGCCCCTGGCAGTGTCGGTGACCTCACTGTTCTTTAGCAGCACTGGGATGTCACCACTGGACTCCTGTCACTGCCTGTGACAAATTGGCTCCTTGGCAGCCTGGAGACACCTCTGTTGTCACCCTGGAGCCCTGGGACTGTCACCTCACGACCATTAGGAAGATGAAGGAGCCCTGGGATGTCACCAAGGAGCCCCTGTGACTGCACGTGAGCTCACAGCTCTTCAGCAGCCTGGAAAGCCTGGGATCTGTTCATTCCTGCTCTGCTGAGGATGGATCCTCAGCAACTTGGAGGGAGGTTCCCTGATGAGTTTTACTTCTCCAGAGGCTTGTTCAGTCTTCAGCTCTTCATTCCAGGAATTCAGTCCCAAAAACTCATTACAATTTCAAATTGCTCTAACAAGACAAGCCCCTGAGAATAACTTAATGTTAAATCTTCAATTCTTTCATGGTTAATTATACAGATTTCAGAAGAGTATTCAAAGAGAATATACTATAGTTTTAAAATGTGAAGGGGTTTATTTTTGACCCATTTCATTTTGTTTTCCTGTTTATACATTGATATCAGCAATCTCCAGTTGATACTGATCCTGAGCACCTCCTAAATCACTCTGAACAGATCTGAAAATCAAGTCCCTTGATGGCTGACAATCCATCAGACTTTGTCCCTAAAGCCCCCCATCTCAGGGCTGGGGTCTCATCCAAGCCCTGGTCCCCAGAGCAGCTGAGGAATGGAGCCACATCCAGGGGTGTCCCCAGGGCTCAGGACTGGGGCCAGCTCAGTTCAATCTCTTTATTGCTGCTCTGGCCCAGGGCACCCAGGGCACCCTCAGGCAGCTGCCAGGGGAGCCCAAGCTGGGTGGGAGTGTGGCTGTGCTGGAGGGCAGGAAGCTCTGCAGAGGGATCTGGGCAGGCTGGAGCCATGGGCCCAGGACAATTGGATGAGGTTCAGCAAGGCCAAGGGCCGCGTCCTGCCCTGGCCTCACAACCACCCCAAATCCCTGGCCGTGCCCTGGCCCTGATCCCCACAGCCTGTCCTGTTCCCTTCATCCCTGCATTGCCAGGGACTCTGTGGGACACGGGAGCTCTGCTGTGCCTATGGAGGGAGCTCCAAGTGCCACCACTGCACTGGGAACCACAACTCATCGGCTTTGTGTCCTTTGGGGCTCAGCAACTGGGGACACTCAGAGGCACAGCAAGTTTCTCTTCATGGCCAACAGAAAAAATGGAAACATGATCCAATTTGAAAAACATCAAAACTCTTCCCTCAGCAATGTGAGACAACCCAGCAGCATCTGACGTGCCCACTATCCACCAGGGATATCCATACAGGAACATTTTTAGATAAAGACAAAGATAATTTTAAGAGCCATGAACACAATTACGGTGTTTCATGATGAGTTATTTGAAGTTCTGAAAGACTGGGCAACTCCCTGAAGCTCCAAGTGTGAAGCCACTCAGTTGAGAGCCATTGGAATGCCCAGAGTGCAGCTAGAGGAGGAAGTCTGGGAGCAATGGGAAGGACACAGATGCAGCTGCATCTGTGATAAGAGATGCATAAGATGCATAAGAGATGTCCTTAGACATGGCCATTTAAACAGGAGAGGTGGAAACTCGTGAATGAGGAAGAACATGAAATAAGAGACGGAATATTGGTGACACAATCACAGGGGAAGATCAGTATTCCTTTTCCTGACATTGTACAATTCCAGGAAATTCCTGGTCTCTCTTTGTTGGAAAACATTGACATTTTTTTGAAAGTACTCAACTGACCCAGCTGATGAGATGAGCTCGTGCACCTCACAAGCTGCAGGTCCCCTACAGCCCTGGAGGGCTCCTGTACCATCTGCTCTGCTCCAGTCTAAAACAGGGACCAGCATTGTCCCAGGATCATCAGAGAGCTGAATGGGAAAGGATCTCAGCAAGTCTGCAGCCCAAGGTGTCAGCAACAGGCCCAGAGCAGGTGGTTCAAGGCTTGATTTGGTCTGGATTGGCAAATGGCAAAGAACAGGGAGGGGGCAGCATGTCAGCAGCTGGCTGAGCCCATGGGAACAAAGGTTTCCTCCTGTGCTGGCTGATGTCCCCTCTTTCCCCTTGCCCCCATTGTCTTTTGTCTCCCCCCAGCCCCCGGTGAAGAGCCTGGCTCTGTGTTCTCCATCAGCTCCTCGGTGGCAGTGCCAGGCTGGGATGAGGAGCCCCTGAGCCTTCCCTGCTCCGGGCTGGACAAGCCCAGCTCCCTCAGCCTCTCCTCAGAGCCCAAGGGCTGCAGCCCCAGCTTGGAGGCCCTTGCGTGACCCTGCTCCAGCTGCCAGACATCTTTCCTGCCCTGGGGAAGCCAAGGCAGGCCCCAGGGACCGGGATAATGCATGTCCTTGATGTCCTGCTCACACAGCCCCGGCCCCTTGTCCCCGTGCCAGGCTCTGGGCTGGATCCTGTGCAACATCCTTAGGCTGTGGCTCCAGGAGCAGCGGGGGGATAGCGGGGGACAGGGGACCCCACTGGGCATGAACAGTGTTGGACTTCTCTGGGGGGGTCAGTGTGAGGGGGGGCTGGGGCAGAGTGACCAACACAGTGACCTCACACAGCCCCCTCTGATGTCACAGCCTGCTCTGTGACGTCACACAACTGGTCTGTGATGTCAAAAACCACACTGTGATGTCACACACCCACATCTGTAATGTCACAGCCTCATCTGTGATGTCACACAATGGGTATCTGATGACACAAACCACTCTATGATGTCACAGCCAACTCTCTGATGTCAGTCTGCTCTGTGGTGTCAGACCTCCCCCTTGTGATGTCACAGCCATCTCTGTGATGTCACAGCCTGCTCTGTGATGTCACACAACTGGTCTCTGATGTCACAAACCACTCTGATATGTCACAAAGCCACATCGTAATGTCACAACCACCGCTTTTATGTCATAGCCTGCTCTGTGATGTCACAGCCTGCTGTGTGATGTCACACAACTGGTCTGTGATGTCACAAACCACTCTGTGATGTCACACAGCCAGATTGTAATTTCACAGCCTGCTCTGTGATGTCTCAGCCTCTTCTGTGATGTCACAGCCTGTTCTGTGAAGTCATAGAATGCTCTATGATGTCAGACCTCCACTCTGTGATGTCACAGCCTACTCTGTGATGTCACATAACTGATCTCTGATGTCACAAACCACTCTGTGATGTCACACAACCACATTGTAATGTCACACAGCCACACTGTAATGTCACAGCCTGCTCTGTGATGTCACAACAGCTCTGTGATGCCACAGTCTGCTCTATGATTTCACATCCAAATCTGTGATGTCACAGTCAGTTCTGTGATGTCATATGTCCACCCTGTGATGTCACAGCCTGGCCTGTGACCTCACACAACTGGTCTCTGATGTCACAAACCACTCTGTGATGTCACAAAGCCACATTGTTATGTCACAGCGAATTCTGTGATGTCACAGTCAGCTCTGTGATGTCAAAGACAACTCTGTGATGTAACTGCCTGCTCTGTGATGTCACACAACTTGTTTCTGATGTCACAAACCACTCTGTGATGTCACACAGCCACATTGTAATGTCACACCCTTCTCTGTGATGTCACACAACTGGACTATGATGTCACAGAGCATTCTGTGATGTAACAGCCGGATCTGTGATGTCAGAGCCTGCTCTGTGATGTCACAACTATCTCTGTGATGTCACAGCCTGCTCTGTGACATCACACAACTGGTCTCTGATGTCACAAACCACTCTGTGATGTCACACAGCCACATGGTAATGTCACAGTGAATTCTGTGATGTCACAATCTGCTCTATGATGTCACAGCACATTCTGTGATTTCACAGTCAGCTCTGTGATGTCACAGCCTGCTCTGTGATGTAACACAACTGGTCTCTGACGTCACAAACCACTCTGTGATGTCACACAGACACATTGTAATGTCACAGCTTTCTCTGTGATGTCACATCCTGCTCTGTGATTACACAGCCTGTTGTGTGATGTCATAGAATGCTTACTGATGTCACACCTGAACCCTGTGATGTCACACAACTGATCTTTGCTGTCACAAACCACTCTGTGATGTCACACAGCCCCATTGTAATGTCACAGTGGATTCTGTGATGTCACAACCTGCTCTGTGATGTCACAGCGCATTCTTTGATGTCACAGCCCGATCCGTGACATAAAAGCCTTCTCTGTGATGTCACTGCCTGCTCTATGATGTCAGACCCCCACTCTGTGATGTCACAGCCTCCTCTGTGACATCACATGGAAATCTGTGATGTCACAGCCCACTCTGAGATGTCACTGCCTGCTCTATGATGTCAGACCTCCACCCCGTGATGTCACAGCCGTATCTGTGATGTCACAGAGACAGCCTATGATGTCACAGCAGCTCAGTGACCTCACAGAACCCACTCTGTGATGTCACAGCCCACTCTGTCACCTCATGTGTCGTGGTTTTGAACCAGTAATTAACAAAGAGGGGAAAAAAAATTATTTATTTCTTGCTGTGAGATATGGATTAAAACAAGAGCAAACCAGGTATAAGACTTAAAAGGAATAAAGAAAGTTTATTGACAAACTACAAGAATAAGAACACCAGAATAAACTTTTAGAAAAAACCTTTTCATTTCTCACTTCCCACCCTTCTTTTGTTCACATGACAATAGAGACAAAAACTCTAGAATTTTGATGGTTTAAACAGTCTCAATTCCTTCTATAGTCTTTTCTTCAGTTTCTGCAGAGAAACAGAAGTTCCTTTCTGTCAATTTATGGAGTTTTTCACAAGAAGACTATTTTTGTTATAGTTTCCCGTTCCTCTGATATCAGCTGCTCAGAGCTGCTGTTATCAGAGCCCACCCCTCCTATTCCACATCACTCTGAAATGTGTTATAGGTCATTAGTTTTGGGGATAGCATTTTAAGGATAAGTTATTCAAAGGCAAAAAAATATTCTTCATCTGTTTTTGTGAGCTTCACTAGAAAACAGTTTTCTCATTGCCTCTCAAGGCTTCAAATCTCTCAGCACTTCACTATACCATAATTACTCTACTTTTTACTTAAATTTACACTTTGAACACTCTATTCCTCCCCATACTTTATCATGAATTAAAGGAGTTCTTTTCAAGACTTCATTGTCCATCCCCATAGTTTTAACAGAAAGATATTTCAGCTTAATTAAAGCATCTTCTTAATTTTCTACCTTTCTTAAAGCTTCTTTTCTTTCTTGCCACTAGTAGTTTATAAAGTCTCTTCTCATGTTGATCACTCTCCTTTTCTCTCTCTGGATAAAAAGATTAATCTGCAAGTCTCATCTGGATAAGAAAGAGTTAAAATCCTGCCCAAGCTTTTGTAGATGGTTTGGTGATCTCTGCTGAACAGGAGCTGGAGCTGTCTGCGATAGAAAGTTCTTCATAGTTGCTCTAGAGAAGCATGGTCACTGTCTCTGCTTGCAGCAGGCTTAGAGCTCTTTTCCTTCTTTACTCAACAGTTTTCTGGTAAAATCCATCACGGCAAAACCTGCAGCCAAGCCAGGAACCGGCCTGGCCCGGCTTGGCTCGGAGCAAGCCCCCGCAGGCCCCATCTCCCGGCCGGGAGAACGGCAGGCCCAGCCCGGCCCCCGCCCGGCCACATGGCCTGGGCAGGGAACCGGAGGCCAGCCGGAGCTCTGCTACCTTTCACAGCCAAGCAACAAAGAGAACCACAGAGTTCTGTTTTTTTTCTTTAAGGTGGGGTTCACAAGTTGATCTCACTTTTCAATGGCTAAAACTGCTGTCAATTCTCAGAAATGACCGATAATTGGTCATTAGAAAGACTCCAGGCAGTCTCCAGCAACTCCAACTTTCCTAAAGGTAAAGTAACCCCATGACGTCATGTCACCAGATGATAAATTTACCCCAGGTGAGCACACACTGCTCCTTCTCCAAACCCACTGGCCCGTGGACACCACACAATGCCCATTGTGGAAGGAGGGGAACTGGAAGTTCTCCAGCCTCAGTGTCCTGCCAGCTCAGCCAGGCCCACTGGAACATTGGGCTCCAGCACCAGCAGGGACCAGCAGAGAGAGCCCAGCACAGAAGAATGCATGTGGAAAGGGGAGGGGAAATATGTTCATCATTTTGGGCTCATGATTACCATATGTCTGTTTAGTCTGGGACAATCCATGAATGGGTGTGTGCAAAATACAGAATAGAAACAGAAACTTCCCTGTGCTCAGCATGCCCGGCTTTGGGAGGAGCTGTCCCCCCGAGCATCCGGCCACATAAAGAATGCTGCTTCTCAATGCTGCATTGCTGCTGAGGAGTTTTTATTTTAGGGAATTTTGGGCACACTCCCAGTGCCAAGGAAAGCTGTGTCTGCTGCTGTTCACAAACAGAGAAGGGCTGCTGGGAGATGTGGTGGTCAGAGGCTGCCTGGGGTACAGTGACCATGGAATAATCGAGTTTTCAATATTCTGTGACAGAAGAAGGGGCAGCAACAAAACTTCTACACTGGAATTATGGAGGGCAGACTTTGGCCAATTCAGGATGCAGATTTGGGGAGAACTGAATCAGGTACTGATTTTTGTAAGGGAAACAACCCTTAAAAACAAAGGGGTCCAGGAAGGATGGACACACCTCAGGAAAGTAAACTTAAGGTGGAAGGAGCAGCCTGTCCCTGTGAGCCAAAAGATGAATCAGTGAGGAAAATGCCTGGCCTGGCTGGGAATGGAGCTTTTTCCAGGAACTCAGGGAAAAGATGAGGGTACATCACCTTTGGACAGAAAAGCAAGAAACTCAGGAAATATTCAGGGATGATTTTAGGTCATGCAGAAAGGAAATGAGAGAGGTGAAAGCTCAATTAGGACTTAACCTGGCTGCTTCTGTGAAGGATAATAAAAATAATGTTGTCAATACATTAATGGCAAAGGAGGTTAAGTAAGGACAACCCCCATTCCTTATTGGAGGGGATAAGGTTCCCAAAGATGAGGAAAAGGACTATTGGGATCAGAGCACACAGGGCCAACTGAGTGATGTTAGAAAAGGTATTTTATTGCATAGTCCATCAGTCTCAGGGAAGGGTGAGACACTTAAGGTGTTATATTCATCACCATCACTTCAAACTCCACCTAAATTTTAGTTACAATGTCTTTTATAAACTTTTTAACCAATCAAGAGCTCACACAGAAGCTCAGCAGCATCTTCATAAACCAATCATCAATTGCTTTGACTCACACGATGCTGCTGCAATGTGTCTTTTCTTATCCAATCACAGAACACTACAGAAACTTCCATTGCTGTATCTGTAATTTCTTACTGACTTTAGAACAGGTTATATGTGAAACTTCAAAATCTCTATTATCTTACTTAACATATTTATTTACATATAGAAAACATATTTCTACTTGCTGAAAACACATTTCAAACATATTTTAACTTAAATTACAAGCTTCTACTCTTACCTCATGTTTGTACAGGTTCATTGTTGTAAAGGCCCAAGCCTTCTCCAAGGTCTCAGGTCAAACTCTGTGTCCATCTCTGTCTCTGGGCCTGGATGCTCAAGGCCCTGAGAGCTCTCTGTGCCTGCATTTCCCACCCAGCCCAGCTTGGGCTCCCCTGGCAGCTGCCTGAGGGTGCCCTGGGTGCCCTGGGCCAGAGCAGCAATAAAGAGATTGAACTGAGCTGGCCCCAGTCCTGAGTCCTGGGGACACCCCTGGATGTGGCTCCATTCCCCAGCACTCCTCGGGCCTGCCCATCCAGCCAGATTTTGAGCTGGGGAACAGATGCTGCAGAGGCTGTTGGATCAAGTTCCTGGGAGAAATCCCACAAGTTTGGGATTAGTGCAGCTGTGGCTCTGCACAAGAGAGCTCTTCAGCCACTTTCTCTCTTTTCCTCCCTCTGGCCATGGAGGCAGCTGGTGACTTCAGCGTGTGCCTCGTGTGTGCAAAGAGCAAATCTGTGCAGAATCGGGGCACGGAGGCTTTGGGGCATCTTGGCACCTGTGCTGGGCACAGAAGGTGTTTTCCATTGCACTGAGACTGTCTGCTGTGGAAAGTGGATTGAATATCCAGCAGAGGAATGACTTTTGTTTGGATGGAGCTGTGCCTTCCCTTGCTTTGTTTGCTGACAAGGAATGAACATCCCTCTGTGTCTGGGGCAGCTCCTTCTGCTAGGAAAGCAGGTGGGAGTTGGAGCCAAGGAGCTGAAAGCTGCAGGCACAGCCTGGAGGGGAGGGAGCTCAGATTTGCACAAGGCTGCTCTGAGTGCCAGGGCTTGGATGAGAGAATTGGTGGGGTGGGGGTAGGGACAAAGTCTGATGGATTGTCAGCCATGAAGGGTCTTGATTTTCAGATCTATTCAGAGTGCAGGAGGAGGTGCTGGGGATCAATATCAACTGGGGATTGCTGATATCAGTGTATAAAGAGGAAAAGAAAAAATGGGAAAAAATATCTTCTCTCTCTGTATTTTTTAAATGAAATGTGTTGTTACAAATGGAGTGAACACTTAGCCAAGTCCTGCCTATGCTCAAGTTTCTGTCAGGAGCTCTGTTTCAGGCCACCTGCACCCCAAATTGCTCTTGCTCCCAAGTTCTTTAGAATGGCCCATTATGTCGAATAGAAAATGAATTATTTACTGAATGGACTCAAGATTAACAGACAAGAGACTTTAAACAGACTGCTTCCTCCACAGGATAACCAAAAGAAGTGCTAGTGGATACAAACACAGTGCACAATCAAGTTACCTGTATTACAGCTCGTGAAGAGCTGGCACAGATTAGGAGTCAATGGAACTCAGCACCCAATTGATGGTGGAGCACACATGGAGCCCTTTCTTTCCCTCAGCTTCCAGAAAAGAACCACCAAGATGCATCCAGGCTTGGGACAGAAGCCCTGCCCGTTTCCAGGGACTATGCAGAAGAGTTGTGCTTTGTGCAAGTTTTGTGTAGCTTTTCTAGTTTGTCAAGTGAAGTGTGTGTCAGTCCAGAATCCAAGGCTCATCTCCCTTCAGGCTGCTCTCAAGGCAAGATGTTTCTGGCCAGCTGGGAACTGCAGCTCCCTGGCAGCAGAGAGAAGTCAGGACAGGACAGATGTCCAGCCTGGGTTATCTGCCCAGTTCCTGTGAGGGGGAGATGCCCTGAGTTCTGGCCCCAGCTGCTGGACAGAGCAGAGGAGCCCTTCTGTGGCCCAGGGGAAGTCCTGCTCCAGGAACCTCCTGGAACCAAGGGGCCCTTGTGACATTGGGATGCCTGATGGAGCCAAGGGACCATGGTGACACCAATGAACCTCCTGGAACCAAGGGGCCCTTGTGACACTTTGGAACTACAGAGACCATTGCTGAGTAGGAACCTCATGGAACCAAAAGCCCATTGTGACAGATCAGGGCCTGGTGGAACCAAAAGAGCATTGTGACACCGTGGGGCTCCATGGAGCCAAATATCCACTGGGACAGTGCAGAACCTCATGGAACCCAGGGGCCTCTGTGACACTGCAGGGCCTCAGTCAAGGAGTGCAAAGGTCTCAAACATTCCTTGCAGGGTTCTGCCTTGGGGAAGGGGAACCTCCTTGGTGGCACCTTGGGCTGGCACACACTTGAGGAGTGTGTCTGTTTTCAACAATGGATCTTGGGAGTTTTAGATTGCTTAAACAAAAAAATGGGAAAAACCTCTCTTTCCTGAGTGCAGGCAGCTCTCCAAGCAAAGCAGGTCCCAGGTGAGGGAGGACAGAGAGGATGGGGTTGGGGAATGTGGAGCAAGGTTGTCCACACTGGCTCACACCTTTTCCTGTGGTGCCTTTATGATACTGGTATCCCCAATCGCCTGGTTTATGTTATATATTAAGTTCTGCACCTTTAAGACTGGCTCTGAGAGAGAAGGGGGGGAAGAACAAGCACACAGTTTTTGTTTAAAAAAAACATCACTTCCCCACACCCGGCTCCTGGACTGTGGTGTCTGCAGAACAGACAGACAGCGGGACAGAGCTTCTCTCTGTTTTTTTGTTAGTTTTAGCTAGCTGAGGCAGAGGAGTTCTCTGGACCTTTTTTTCCTTTTTATTCTGGATCTGTGCAAACCTGCTCTGGACTGAAAAACACCCAGCCAAACCCCGGGAGCTCACGCCTGTGGCCCACCGGGGCCTGGGCCTCGGCACTTTCCAGCGCTGGAGGGACTGATAAGAACCTGAGCGAGCCAAGCTACACCACATGAAAAGGACTTTTCTTCCTGGGTTTGCCATCCCATTGAACAGCGAGAGGTTTTATTATTTAATATTATTCAATTTCTGTTAAATAAACAGTTTTTCCACTTCTCTCCAAAGAAATTTTTTTTCCTTTCCCAGACCAGTTGCGGGGGGACAAGTCATTTGAATTTTTTCTTCCCTGGAAAAACCCCCATTTAGAGTTTTTCTCCCAAATTTGCTCTAAACTAGGACAAATACAGTTTTTGGCACCCAGTGTGGGAAGAGAAATTGGAAAATTTCTGTACTGATTACTGATTACTGATTACTGATTACTGATTACTGATTACTGATCGTATTTTGGTTGTACTTACTCTGTATTGGGATAAAGCAGTCATTGGCCATGTTGTTTGGATGCATAATATCTCTCGGGGTGGAGGCCTTCATGTGGATCTGGTCCCTAGAATTTTTTGAGGTTTTAATACCTGTCTTTTCCCTCTTTTAAAGTAGAGGGGCATGGATTAGAATGGTTATTGTGCTGGGCTCGGTGATAATTATTTATAGGAAGTACATAGAACTACTGAAGTTTCTGTCAGGTATGTTTGGCTTATGGTTTCTTCGCCTGACCCTGCCTCCCAGTCCCAGTAGCACAGTTTGGGAGTTTATTGGTAATTGCACCCAGTTTGTTAGAGGAAGAACAGGGGATGAGGCTTTTCAGCCTTTTCTTTCCTTCTTCTCCTTTGAATCTGTTATGTCCCTCTTTGAGAATACCCATTTTCCCCTGAGTGTTAAGGATACCACTTTCCTGGTCACTTTCCTGGTAGTTCAGCTGTTCAGCTTCCTCTATATGGTCTGCAACTTCTCTAGAGTGAGGGCTGAGATATCCAGAGGAGCCAACGAGACCCCTGCCCCAGAAGTAGACTCAGGTGTGGGAAATCCTGAGTGGTGTAGAGAATGGGAGAGAATGGGCCGGACTCTGAAGAAATTTTCTGATCCCCCAGCCTGGGAATTTTCACGTGAACAAATTCAGAACCCAGATGAAGTAGAGAAATATCTGGAAGAGAACAGCTATGATGATTCTAAGGAGAAAAATCTCATTGCAATAAGCTGGGCCCTAGCGTATGCTTATCGCACGGTGCTAGATACTGTAGGGCAGGGAGATAAATCAGCAGCTACCCCAGTGACTCAGGCTAAAACAGACAGTGAGCCCAAGCCAGCAGCCAAACCAGACAGTGAGCCCAAGCCAGTGTCTGTTGCTCCTACCACGAGAGGCATGAAAGTCAAAACCAAAACCCATCAGCCAGTAGATGATGATAATGGTGATGCGGGGGAAGGACCCTCAAGACCAGCAACTGATCAAAAATCAGAAGGCACTGGTGAGCCCTTCTCCCTGAAGGACCTTTGTGGCCTGAGAAAGGATTACACTCGATGACCTGATGAATCTATAATTAGTTGGTTAGTCCATCTGTGGGATGCTGCAGGTGAGGCTACAGTTCTGGATGGCACTGGAGCGAGGCATCTGGGGTCCCTGTCACACGATCCGGTTATTGAACAAGGAATGATGAGGGGGGCTGACCCTTATAGTCTCTGGGACAGGTCCTGAGAAGTGTGGCACAAAGATATCTGTGTGCAGATGATCTCTATATACAGCAAACGCGTTGGAAGACCATAGAACAAGGGATTCAGTGCTTGAGAGAAATGGCAATAGTAGAGATTGTCTTTGTGGGTGACTTAGGTACTAGAAATCCAGACTTGGTGCCATGTACTTCTGTGATGTGGTGAAAACTTGTTTGACTTGGGCCACAAGAATACGCTTCTGCTTTAGCAATGATGAAGTGGGATGACAGGGAGGAGACCGTGCTGGATATGGAGAAGAAGCTCTGAGCATATGCAGAGACCGTGCATGGCCCCATACAGGCAACAATTGCAGCTGTGGGAACACGTATGCAAAACTACCAAGACAAAATAGAGGAGAATTTCAAGAAACTCAGGGAGGGCCTTCTTCCACTCTCAGCAGTACAGACCAGGAGCGCTGGTACTCAAAGCAGAAGTTCTCCAGATAGGGAGAAAAAGCTACGAGCTGAGCTGTGGTTCTTCCTGCGTGACTGTGGAGAAAACATGAAAAGATGGGATGGAAAATCTACTGCTGCTCTGGCAAAACGGGTGGATGAATTAGAAGCCAGCAAGACTCAGAGGGGATACTCCACCAAAAAGAAAGCCGCTTCAGTAGCCTGTAGTCAAACTGACAAGTATGATGATGATGATGACATGTCTGATTCCCTTGAAGGCACCTCCAAGACATATACCAAAGGAAAGAAGGATAACCAGGCTTAGAGGGGCCCTGCTAGGGAAAACCGTGTCTTTTGGACTGCATGGATTCCTTGGCCTGGTACATCAGAACCATGAAAATATGAGGCCTTGGTTGACACTGGTGCACAGTGCACGCTAATCCCATCAAGACATGTGGGGGCAGAATCTGTTTCTATTGCTGGTGTGACAGGGGGATCACAGGACTTTACTTTAGTGGAAGCTGATGTGAGCCTGACTGGAAATGATTGGAAGAAACACCCCATTGTGACAGGCCCAGAGGCCCCATGCATTTTGGGCATAGACTTCCTCCAAAGCGGGTGTTTTAAGGACCCAAAGGGACTTAGGTGGGCATTTGGGACAGCAGCTGTAGAGACAGAGGGCATCAAGCAATTGAACACCTTGCCTGGACTATCAGAGAACCCATCTGCAGTAGGACTTCTGAAGGTGGAAGAACAGCAAGTACCAATTGCCACCTCGACAGTGCACCGCCGACAGTATAGGACAAATCGAGATGCTGTGATCCCCATCCATAAAATGATCAGAGAGCTGGAGAGCCAAGGGGTGGTCAGCAAAACCCACTCACCCTTCAACAGCCCCATCTGGCCTGTGTGCAGGTCTGACAGAGAATGGAGATTGACTGTGGACTATCGTGCATTGAATGAAGTGACTCCACCGCTGAGCGCTGCCGTGCCGGACATGCTGGAGCTCCAGTACGAGCTGGAGTCCAAGGCAATGAAGTGGTACCCCACTACTGACATTGCCAATGCATTTTTCTCCATTCCCTTGGCAGCAGAATTCAGGCCTCAGTTTGCCTTCACGTGGAGGGGAGTGCAGTACCCCTGGAACCCACTGCCCCAGGGGTGGAAGCACAGCCCCACCATCTGCCATGGACTGATCCAGGCTGCCCTGGAAAAGGGTGAGGCTCCAGAACATCTACAGTACATAGATGACATCATTGTGTGGGGGAACACAGCAGCAGAAGTGTTTGAGAAAGGAGAGAAAATCATCCAGATCTTCTGGAAGCTGGTTTTGCCATCAAGAAAAGCGAAGTTAAGGGACCAGCTCGTGAGATTCAGTTCCTGGGAGTAAAGTGGCAAGATGGACTGCGTCAGTTTCCCACTGATGTCATCAAGATCACAGCAATGTCTCTACCAACTAATAAGAAGGAAACACAAGCTTTCTTAAGTGCCATAGGGTTCTGGAGAATGCATATTCCTGAATACAGTTAGATTGTGAGCCCTCTTTACCTGGTCACCCAGAAGAAGATTAATTTCCATTGGGGCCCTGAGCAGGAACAAGCCTTTGCTCAGATCAAGCAGGAGATCACTCATGCAGTAGCCCTTGGCCCAATCAGGACAGGACCAGATGTGAAGAACGTGCTCTACTCTGCAGCTGGGAGCCATGGTCTGTCCTGGAGCCTTTGGCAGAAAGTGCCTGGGGAGACTCGAGGCCGACCATTAGGATTTTGGAGTCGAAGCTACAGAGGATCTGAAGCCCATTACACCCCAACAGAAAAAGAAATCTTAGCCGCCTATGAAGGAGTCCAAGCTGCCTCAGAGGTGATTGGCACTGAAGCACAACTCCTCCTGGCACCCCGACTACTGGTGCTAGGATGGATGTTCAAAGGAAAGGTTCCTTCCACCCATCATGCAACCAGTGCCACATGGAGCAAGTGGATTGCTCTTATCACACAGCGCGCCCGTATTGGTAAACTGAATTGCTCTGGAATTTTGGAAATAATTACAAACTGGCTTGAAGGTGAAAATTTTGGTCTCACAGACGAGGAAGAAGAGGAAGTGACACGGGCTGAAGAAGCTCCACCATATAACCGGCTGCCAGCAGAAGAAACACCCTACGCTCTGTTCACTGATGGTTCCTGTCGCATGGTAGGGATGAACTGGAAGTGGAAAGCAGCCGTATGGAGCCCCACACAACAGGTCACAGAGGCCACTGAAGGAGAAGGTGGATCAAGTCAACTTGAGGAACTCAAAGCTGTTCAACTGGCCCTGGACATTGCTGAAAGAGAGAGGTGGCCAAAGCTCTACCTCTACACGGATTCATGGATGGTGGCCAATGCTCTGTGGGGATGGTTGGAGAGGTGGAAAGAGGCTAATTGGCAGCATAGAGGAAAACCAATTTGGGCTGCTAAAGAGTGGAAAGATGTTGCTGCCAGGATAGGGAGACTACCAGTGAAAGTCCACCACGTAGATGCCCATGTCCCCAAGAATAGAGCTAATGAGCAACACCAAAATAATACGAAGGTAGATCAGGCTGCAAAGATACAAGTGTCAAAAATAGATTTGGATTGGGCACACAAGGGAGAGTTGTTCCTAGCCCGATGGGCTCATGGTGCCTCAGGTCATCAGGGTAGAGATGCCACCTATAAGTGGGCATGAGACCAAGGTGTGGATCTAACCATGGACAGCATTTCTCAAGTTATCCATGACTGTGAGACGTGTGCCACGATCAAGCAGGCCAAGCGGTTGAAGCCCCTCTGGTACGGTGGGCGGTGGTCCAGATACAAGTATGGGGAGGCCTGGCAGATTGACTACATCACACTGCCCCAAACCCGCCAAGGCAAGCACTACGTGCTCACAATGGTAGAAGCCACCATGGGATGGTTGGAAACCTACCCTGTGCCTCATGCCACTGCCCGGAACACCATCCTGGGACTTGAAAAGCAGGTCCTTTGGAGGCATGGCACCCCTGAGAGGATTGAGTCAGACAATGGGACTCATTTCAAGAACAGCCTTATAAACAGCTGGGCTAGGGAACATGGCATTGAGTGGGTGTACCATATCCCTTATCATGCACCAGCAGCTGGGAAAGTGGAGAGGTACAATGGACTGTTAAAAACCACCTTAAAGGCACTGGGTGGAGGATCTTTTAAAAACTGGGAGCAACATCTAGCAAAGGCCACCTGGTCAGTCAACACCAGAGGTTCCACCAACCAAGCAGGTCCTGCCCAGTCTGAGTCTTTGCATGTAGTAGATAAAGTCCCAGTGGTACATGTCAGAGGTCTGCTAGGGAGGACGTTTTGGGTCAATTCTACCTCGAGCACAGATAAACCCATTCGTGGGGTTGTCTTTGCTCAAGGACCAGGTTGTACATGGTGGATAATGCAGAGAGATGGAACAACACGATGTGTACCTCAGGGAGACCTGATCATTGGGTAAAAGGTTACTGCCATTGTCTGTACATTAAACCATGCAGACATGAAATAGAAGGAAATGTGTAAGTGTTGAAGGTATGAACAAGTGAAAGATGGTGTTTTGAGTGAGTAAAATGAGAGAGTGGGGAATCCTGCAGCTCTCCAGCATGGGGGTCTGGATTCAGGAACTTGGTGTGGGGCGTGACAGGGGCATGATGGATATATTGCTTGTATTTTTTGGGTGGAACGGAGGGGAAGTTTTTATGTATGTAAATGTGTGCAGAGTTAGAATGTTAGTTTTGGCAGTAAGTCGATGATATGGGGATAAGGGGTGGAATGTCCTGGGTTGATTATGATGTTAAATTGTATCCCCATTCGTCCACCTAACCCAGAGACAGGTTTTATATTCTTAAAATTCCATCTAAGACTAAAAGTGAGTGGAAAAGAAGCACCGAGTCTGTTATCAGAGACTGTATTGCTCCCCCCCCACATCGGGAGTTTTGACTACAGCACAGACAGACAACAAGACACAGATCGCCTTGGCTTTCCAACTAGCCGGAGCAGAGAGGTCTTCCTGGACTGTTCTCTTTCCCTTTTCTGAAACAAATCGAACCTGCTTTGGACTGGGGACTCGGGGGAGCACCGGGAGCTTGCACCCGTGGACTACCGGGAGCCCAGCCTGGGCAGCGGCATTTTCCAGTGCCAGAGGGACTGATAACAGAGCAAACACCCACAGGAAAGAGACCCTCTGAAGTTTTGTCATCTCTTCTGAACGGCGAGAGGTTTTGTAATTTGATATAATTCATTTTTGTGCTGGGTGGTGCTGTGCCTGTGAAATAAACAGGTTTTTTCCACTTCTCTCAGAGAAATCTCTTCCCGAACCGGTTGGGGGATGGGGGAAAAGAGCCACGTGAGTTTGCTTCCCGGGGAGGGGGGGGAAGCCCCACTGGAGGTTTTCTCCCAAATTTGCCCTAAACCAGGACAATCACTTCCACACAATCGTGTTCCAATGGGCCTTCTTCAGTTGTGGTACCTAGGAACAAAGCTGGATTCAAGAGGTCAGTTGTCTTTAGTGTGACATCATCCTGCTCAGTCAGGATGACCTGGAATTTCATCATCCTGCTTGGAGATAGCCAATGGCTCCCCTTTTGTTCTAAAACAGTGGTCACCATGTGTGGCACATAGACATCTATGTGTCTACCCCTCGTGAGTTTCCTAGTTTCTTGTGTCAGCATCACGGTGGCTGCAACTGCCCACAGGCATGAAGGCCATCCAGCACTCACGTGGTCAAGTTGTTTGGAGAAGTAGCTTACCAGCCTTTTCCAGCTTCCCAAACCTTGGGTCAGCACTCCCAGTGCTGGGTGTGATCTTTCATGCACAAACAGCTGAAAATCTTTGGATAGGTCAGGCAGTCCTAATGCTGGAGCAGTTGTCAATGCCTCCTTCAGTCTGAGGAAGGTCTCCTTCTGTGGTTTGCCCCAGGTAAATGGCTGTGTCTTGTGGGCTTCATTCAGGGGTTTTGCAATTAGTCCATAGTCCATGATCCACAGGTGGCACCATCCGGCCATCCCGAGGAAGACTCGCAGCTCATGTAGGTTCTGGGGTTCTGGAATAGCACAAATAGCTTGAATATGATCAGTACCCAGCTTACGTTGCCCTTGTGAGATTTCACATCTCAGGTAAATCACAGTCTGCTGGGCAATTTGTGCCTTCTCTTTAGACACCTTATATCCACCCATTCCCAGCTGATTTAAAATTTCAATTGTTACCTTTATGCAGGTTGTCTTTTCCTCTGTAGCTATCAGTATATCATCAACATACTGTAACAGCAGGTATTGCTCCCTCGGAACTTGCCTGTTCTCGGTCCAGATCTCCAGCTTTTTAACCAGCTGGCTTCCAAAAAGGGTTGGACTGTTCTTGTATCCTTGTGGGAGTTGTGTCCAGGTGAGCTGGGTTTTCCTTCCATTTTCTGGATTTTCCCACTCAAAGGCAAACAGTTTCCTACTTTCTTTGTCAAGGGGTATGCAAAAAAGGCATCTTTTAAATCAATTACAGTAAACCATTTCTATTTCTCTTTAACGGATGTTAACAATGTGTAAGGATTAGCTACCACTGAGGAAATATCTTTAGTTATTCCATTTATTGCTCTCAAATCCTGTACTAGTCTGTACTCACCATTTGGTTTCTTTACTGGAAATACTATTTCCAGTGTATTAAATTCTGATTCACATTCTTCTAGAATTTCGTACTTCAAAAATTTATCAATAACCTTTGCTATTCTATGCCGTGCTTCTGCCTTTATGGGATACTCTTTAACCTGCACAGCTTTTGCTCCTTCTTTTAATTCCACATGTACTGGTTGTGCCAATTTAGATTTTCCTGGTATGTCTGTTTCCCATACAGAGGGAATTACTGCGTCCTCTGCTTCCTGAGGGATAGCAGGGACTGGTTTTTCTTTTATCATTAAAATTTGTCCTGTCTTCGATTCAGGTATTTTCATTAAAAGTTCCCCATTCTCATAAGTTATCACTGCATCTAGTTTTGCTAATAAATCTCGTCCTACATAGTGGAATTGGACACTCAGGCATATATAAAAATTCATGTGTTAAAACTTTGTTTCCAAAACACAAACACAGTGGTTGCAGGAATGTCCAATTCTCCTCCTTCCCTGTGGCTCCAACTATTGTTGCTGTTTTGTCTCCAATTTGCCCTTTTAGATCATTTAGCACAGAATGTGTAGCCCCGGTATGCACCAGAAATTTTACTTCTTTATCTCCCAATTGTAGAGTTACTAAAGGTTCCTGTATTGGTTTTTGTTCCGATTCTAGTCAGCTGCTGTACTCCCCCAGCACCATTAATTTCAAAGTGTCTTGATTCTGGTTGAACTGATTGCCCTGGTTAAACTGATTTGGGCATTCATTTTTCCAGTGCCCCTCTTGTCTACAATAAGCACATTGATTTAACCCTAATCTTGGCAAAACCCATCTCCCTTGTCCTCTGCCAAGTCTGCCCCTCCCCAGTCCATGACCACCTCTGCCACGTCCTCTGAAACCTGGATTCTCTCTTCCTTGGATCACTGCCAAAAGATTTTGCTGCTGTTTTTTCTAGCTTCTTTTTCCCTCTTATTGTATACTTTCCAAGCCACTTCAAGTAATTTATTCAAATTCTTTAAGTCTTCTCCTTCTAACTTCTGCAATTTTCTCCTAATATCATTTTGAGACTGCCTAAGAAAAATGAACGCAAGCTCAACTTTCGCTTGTTCTGTTTCTAGTTGAAGATCTGTATACTTTCTCACTGCCCCCTTAAGCCTTTCCAAAAATGCAGCAGGGGATTCTTTCTTTTCCTGTCTTACCTCATACAATTTAGACCAATTCATAGCCTTAGGTATAGCATTCCCAACCCCTATCTGGAGCCACTCTTGATATCTCTTCAGCCTCCACATGTCCCCAAAGGCATTGGGATCCCACCCTGGATCCTCGGTCAGAAAGTTCTCATCTAAAGTCCCTGTCAGCACCCCAATTCTGAGATCTTCTCTCGCCTTCTCCTTGGCTGCTCTAAGCACCATCTCTTTCTCAGCAGAGTCCATTATATTCTTCAATATTACTTGTATATCTTCCCAATCTGCATTCTGAGTTTTCATAATCATTTTTACCACCCCTGCTACTTTATCAGGATTTTCTCTATAAGTTCCAGCTGACTGTTTCCAAATTATCAAGTCTGCAGGGGAAAAAGGAACTTTTACAAACACCAGCCCCTCTACTCCTACTCCTTGTCTCAAGGGGGCAATCACAGTCCGCCTTTGTCTGCCCAAATCTTTTCCCGTTCTACCCAGAACCGGAGCAAGCTTTGACCGAGTCCGATGGGACACCGGTGTCACTGATTTATTATCATCACCCCCGCTACTGCTATCCTCCTCCCCAGCATTTTTCACATTTCCTTGTATCACAGTTAGATCTTGATCATCTCCCAGAGAAGAAGGATCAGGTGAAGGAGGTAGAGGAGGATAAAGAGGGAAAGGTGAAGTGGGGTTAGGTGAGATAGGTTAGGTGAAATAGGATTAGATGAAGTGGAGGCAGATGAAACGGAATCAGGTTCTTTTGGTTCTGCTGAAACCACTTGTAAATCAACATCCATCTCTTTCCCCTGACGCAAACTTTCTTTTAATGCCAAGTGCTCTAAACAACTTTTCCTTTTACACAAACCTCACATTTATCACTCACACATGCTTTAACTGCCATTAATCCACACTCAGCCTGCCATTCTGGCTTGTCTCTCAAATAGAAAAACAAATCTACATACGGAACTTCATCCAATTTTCCCTCTCGCTTACAGAACAACATCAACTGTAAAATGGTGTTATACTGCAAAGATCCATTTCTTGGCCACTTTTCCCCACTGTCCAGGTCATATCCTGGCCACCATGTATTACAATAATCAATCAAATATTCTTTACGTAAACCTTGCTCCCAAAGTTACCCTGTTTCCAATGTGCCAATAAGCACCCCAAAGGAGAAGTACGTGCTATAGGGGCATTGCCACCTCAAATCCCTTTAAGCTTCTCCATGTTACAGTCACAATACACCACACACCACTGATGCTGAACCTGCAACGCTTTCACTTCTGTTGTCTGACAGACGGCGCCTGGGCAATACCAGGAATTCCTCCAGCCCAACCGTGCAGAGATTTCGCTGTGTCTTATTGGCAGGCACCAGACCAGACTGAAAAGCACCTTACCTCTCTCAGAGGGACGTTGTGAGCAGAGGAGACGGTCACGGCCGGATGGGCTCCCCGAGAATCCCTCGGTGCCGGCTGGAGCGTGATCGGGTCATGAACTCGCTCAGCAGCACTCACAGGGTCCCATCTGGGTCACCAAAATGTCAGTGTTCAGGAACACACATAATCACAGATTGATTATATACAGGTGCTTTATTGAAGCGTGTGGGAACTAGGGGTATCAGCAACCCAAATCTAGCTCCATGGTCTTTGTCCAAAGTGCACATATTTCTACAATTTCAGCTGTAGCAGTAATCACTAGAACAACCTTATCAATATTGCTTCATTAATATTGCTTCATTAACTTTATCGATATTTCTTCCTGAGAGTTAGCTCATCCTTGTACGAACATGTACAAATCTTATCTCTGGGTGGGTATCTTGGAGACCCCAAGCACCAGTTCCTGTTACCATAAACATTTCAGCTTGCTATACCATCCCTAATACCAAACATTCTTGTGGCCTAATTCTACATGATTTTCAGAAACATTATTCAGAGACATTTAACCCCATAGTAACAGAAGGACCAAGGATCCACTGTGACACTGCAGGGCCCAAAGAACCAAGGATCCATTGTGACTCCACGGAGTGTCATGGAACCGTGGAGACCATTGTGACACTGCAGGGCCTCATGGAACCATTCTGACACCAAGCTGGGTGGGAGTGTGGATGTGCTGGAGGGCAGGAGGGCTCTGCAGAGGGACCTGGACAGGCTGGATCCAGGGCCCAAAGCCAACAAGGTGAGGTTGAACAAGACCAAGTGCCGGCTCCTGCACTTTGGCCACAACAAGGCCTGCAGTGCTCCAGGCTGGGGCCAGAGTGGCTGGACAGCGGCCAGGCAGAAAGGGAGCTGGGGCACTGATGGACAGCAGGCTGGACATGAGCCAGCAGTGTGGCCAGGTGGCCAAGAAGGCCAATGGCCCCTGGCCTGGATCAGGAATGGTGTGGCCAGCAGGTGCAGGGCAGGGATTCTTCCCCCGTGCTCGGCACTGCTGAGGCCACACCTCGAGTGCTGTGTCCAGTCCTGGGCCCCCAATTGAGGAAGGCCATGGAGGGGCTGGAGCGTGTCCAGAGAAGGGCAACAAGGCTGCTGAGGGGTCTGGAGCACCAGTCCTGTCAGGAGTGGCTGAGTGTAGTGGGTTTTAGCTCCAACTAAAATCACCAGGGTACTTCCTTCTGTCTTACTGTGAGATATGGATTAGGAGAAGGGCAAAACAGGCTTAAAACTGAATAGGAATAAAGAAACTTTATGATCAGGACTACAAGAATAAGAAACAAGCAAAAAAGCTTTAGAAACCTTTCCTCCTCCTACCAAACTTTTCTTTCGCAACTGACACGGCAGAGACAAAAGCTGGGATGTTAAAGCAGTGCCAATTATACAATAGTCTTTCCTTCAGTCTGTGCAGGGAGAGGAGTTTTCTCTTGTCATGCCATGGAGAGTTCTCCACAAGAAACATTTTTCTCATCAATTTTCATTTCTAGGAATGGCAGTCACCCGGGCACAAACTCTGCCCTCTCCTCCCATTTTCACACCACTCAGAGGTGTGTTCATGGGCCATGAGCTAAGGGGTATATTTTAAGGATGGGTTATGCAAAGGCAAAGGTTCTCTTCATCTCTGAGAATAGAGGTTTTCTTCTTCTCTCCCTGGGGGCAAAGGGTCTTCATCAGCTCTCATCTCCCTCTCTCTCTGTTCAAGCTCTCATGGGATCACAGCTACTCCACCATCTGCTTGGCTTCATCAATGGATACCTTTGCCCAGATCTACAGCTTGAATACTTCAATCCCCCAATACTCTTTCATGAATTAAAGGAGTTATTTTTCAGAGCATAATTATTCATCCCCATGGCCATACCAAAAGATTATTTCAGCTTATTAGAGCATCTCCTCATTCTCCTTCCATCTGAGCCTTGACTCTTTCTTTTACTGACCTTGATGTTTCACATTGTCTTTTCACATGTCACTTGGTTCTTTTCTTTTGCTGGAGAGAGGATTAAAGTCTGCAGGTCTCCTCTGTGTAGTGGAAGGGTTAAATCTGTCCCAAGCCATGGCAGGCAGTGGTGGTGTGGGATTTCAGGTGTGGCTGGTGCCAGCTCTCAGGAGCTGTCTGTGCGGGCCGGGGGGCAGGGGGGGTGTTGGCGAGTGTCATCAGCCGTGGCCTGGCCCAGCCTGGGGGCCGGGGGCTCCCCTGGGAAGGGCTTTGGCCACCCCGCTGGAACGGGACCCGGAGGGCTTCCCGGGAAAGCCAGCACCGCAGCAGAGCCTGGCCTGGCCTGGGGGGGATCCCGCAGTCTCCATCTCCCCCCGGGAGCAGCTGGGGTCCGGCCCAGCCCCCCCCAGGCCGCACAGGCCACGGGGGAGCGGGGCCAGCCACACCAGAGCTCTGCTGCCTTTCAAGGCTGCAAAGAAAGAGACCAGTTCCTGGGCTTGGCTTTTTAAAAGGTGCCATTCACAAAGGTGAAGTTACTTTGCAGTGCTGCAGAATGCTGTCAGTTGTCAGAACTGGCCAGCTATTGGCTTGATCTCAAGCACAGAAGGAACTCCCCACAGCCTCTCTCAGAGGAATCACTTCTGTGGCTGTTTCCCACTTTGTTCCCTAAATGCTCATCTACCACAACCTTTGAACATAATTCTCATTACTCACAGCTCTCAAGGCCTTATTTAAAACCAAAAGTGTTTCTCCAGTATCAACCAAAAATTCTACTTTTATTAATTTTTTTTCCCAGTTGCAGTTTTATAACCAGGGGGTCTTTTGGGGTGGACTCCCCAGGTTCCCTTCAGTCTTCTTGTGGATGTGTGACTGCAACCACCCCTCCTTTCCCTTCTTGCTTTTGGCCATCTCGCTTCCACTTTGGACACTCATTTTTCCAGTGATCAAATTCTCCACAGTTCGCACATTGGTCTCTACCCAGTCGAGACCGGCCTCGTTTGGGTGATTCTTGTCTGTGCTTTCCTTTCCCTTTTCCTTTTTCCTGTACCACTGCTACTAGCTTCTCCATGTCTTGCTTATATCCCTTTTCTCAATTGCTGAAAACTCTCCATGCCTCTTCCAATAAGGCTTCTAAGTTTCACCCATCTGCCCCCCAAAGCTTTTGGAGTTTACACCTCATGTTCCCTGTGGGTTGTTCCAGAAATAGATTAACTAGCTGCTGTATTCCTACTTCAGAGCCCGGCTCCAGTGGTGTGTGTCTGTGCATTGTGACCTTCCAAGGATCTGGGAATTCCGAGGGAGATTCCGAGGGACCTTGTTTGATTGCATATAAGGCTGCCCAGTTCATGGTTTTAGGTCCAGCCCTCTCCACTCCCTTCACTCTCCACTCCTGGGAGCTTTCTGACTTTCTCCTTGCACTCGACTGATTTGGATCCCATTGTGGGTCCTGTAAAGTATTCTTTTCCATCCATTTGTAATGTTTTATAATGGTCCTTTGCCAGGTCCCCTGCTGCTTTTAGAACCAATTGTTTCTCAGTTTTGGTTAATGCATCTAATAACAATTGTGTGTCACTTCAATCTGGGTTATGTTGTTTGACTATATATCGTAAACATTTGGCAGTGTTTACTGGGTCACTTTGATAATTCTTTGTGACCTTTTCTCAGGCCTCTGTGTCGAGAGGAGAAAAGGGTTCCTTAACTACCATTGTCCCTTCTGGTCCTATTGCTCCCCACAAGGGTGCCTGTAGTACCTGCTTTCTGCTCCGGGATGCAATCGGGCTACCTGGGGGTGTTGGGGCTGATGCCCCCTTAAAGCTGTCAGGAGGAGGTGGAGGGGAAATGGAGCTTCCAGGTCTGGAGGGGGCAGAGGGGCAAATGGAGCTTCCAAGTGCACCTCTTCCTCCTCCTGCCTCCTAAAGGGAGGGCTGATTAAATTAGTACAGTTCTGTTCTTGCTGGGCTGCTGCTGGATAGGCCTTACTCAGCCTAATGCACCTAATGCATATTCATTTCTTGTCTCCTCCCATCCCCATTCCATATGGTAATGAGCTCCACACCCCTCTGGGCATGCACAGTTCACTCTGGTGGTCACTGA
This sequence comes from Poecile atricapillus, assembly GCF_030490865.1. Classification (NCBI taxonomy): domain Eukaryota; kingdom Metazoa; phylum Chordata; class Aves; order Passeriformes; family Paridae; genus Poecile; species Poecile atricapillus. The sequence continues at coordinate 3,508,406 of NC_081280.1, read as the reverse complement.
GGGGTCTTCAGGGATGAAGGCTCGGAACTGTCCAAACCCCTGGGTCAACTCCGTCCAGCTCTGGAGCCAGAAGACCTTATTCATCTCAGTGCTTTTTCTTTCCTAGGGCACTATGTTAAAATAGATGTTACAGCCACTATACAGTGGAGTAAATAATTCTGATTAAGACCTTTTTGTCGAGTCATGATCCTAATCAATCACCTCTATATGTATATAATACTTCTGCTGTGCTGCTCTTCATGTTGCAGGACAAAGTTGTACAAAGTTTCAATTCCACCTCTATAATCCTTTATAGAGAAATCCTTTACAAATCCTGGGGCTCGGACTGGATCCAGCCACTCCCAGGCTCCTCTCACAGAAGGAGTTTAGAAATCCTGGGGGTCCTGGCTTGGGGGATCTTGGGGTGTAATTGGGGTGTTGGGGGTCCTTTCTGCACCTGGTGACCCAACAGGAGCTTCTCTAATAACCTTTGCCTGAAGCTCCCACTGTGCCCATGACAGGAGCCCCTGGCAGTGTCTGTGACATCCCGGCTCTTTGGCAGCCTGGGCACTGCTGGGATGTCACCCTGGAGCCCCTGGCAGTGTCTGTGACATCCCGGCTCTTTGGCAGCCTGGGCACTGCTGGGATGTCACCCTGGAGCCCCTGGCAGTGTCGGTGACATCCCGGCTCTTTGGCAGCCTGGGCACTGCTGGGATGTCACCCTGGAGCCCCTGGCAGTGTCGGTGACATCCCGGCTCTTTGGCAGCCTGGGCACTGCTGGGATGTCACCCTGGAGCCCCTGGCAGTGTCGGTGACATCCCGGCTCTTTGGCAGCCTGGGCACTGCTGGGATGTCACCCTGGAGCCCCTGGCAGTGTCGGTGACCTCACTGTTCTTTAGCAGCACAGGGATGTCACCACTGGACTCCTGTCACTGCCTGTGACAAATTGGCTCCTTGGCAGCGTGGAGACACCTCTGTTGTCACCCTGGAGCCCTGGGACTGTCACCTCACGAGCCTTAGGAAGATGAAGGAGCCCTGGGATGTCACCAAGGAGCCCCTGGGGCTGCACGTGAGCTCACAGCTCTTCAGCAGCCTGGAAAGCCTGGGATCTGTTCATTCCTGCTCTGCTGAGGATGGATCCTCAGCAACTTGGAGGGAGGTTCCCTGATGAGTTTTACTTCTCCAGAGGCTTGTTCAGTCTTCAGCTCTTCATTCCAGGAATTCAGCCTCAAAAACTCATTAAGATTTCAAATTGCTCTACAAGACAAGCCCATGGGAATAATTTAATTTCAAGTCTTCTATTCTTCTATGGTAAATTTTACAGATTTCAGAAGTGTATTCAAAGAGAATATACTATATTTTTAAAATAGTGCAGGGTTTTTTTTGTCCTATTTAGTTTTGTTTTCCTGTTTATAGATTGATATCAGCAATCTCCAGTTGATATTGATCCTGAGCACCTCCTAAATCACTCTGAACAGATCTGAAAATCAATTCCCTTTATGGCTGACAATCCATCAGACTTTGTCCTTAAAGCCCCCCATCTCAGGGCTGGGGTTACATCCAAGCCCCGGCCCCTTGTCCCCGTGCCAGGCTCTGGGCTGGATCCTGTGCAACATCCTTAGGCTGTGGCTCCAGGAGCAGCGGGGGGATAGCGGGGGACAGGGGACCCCACTGGGCATGAACAGTGTTGGACTTCTCTGGGGGGGTCAGTGTGAGGGGGGGCTGGGGCAGAGTGACCAACGCAGTGACCTCACACAGCCCCCTCTGATGTCACAGCCTGCTCTGTGACGTCACACAACTGGTCTGTGATGTCACAAACCACTCTGTAATGTCACAGCCAACTCTGTCATGTCACAGCCTGCTCTGTGATGTCATAACCCTATCTGTGATGTCACATCCTGCTCTGTGACATCACACCACTGGTTTCTGACATCAAAACCACTCTGTTATGTCACACAGCCACATTGTAATGTCACAGCCAGCTCTGTGACGTCAGAGGCATATCTGTGATGTCACCGACGACTCATTTATGTCACAGCCTTCTCTGTGACGTCTCACACAACTGGTCTCTGATGTCAAAAATCACTCTGTTATGTCACACTGCCACAATGTAATGTCACAGCCTGCTCTGTGATGTCAGAGCTCCACCTGTGATGTCAAAGCCTGGCCTGTTTCGTCACATAACTGGTCTCTGATGTCACAAACCACTCTGTGATGTCACAAAGCCACATTGTTATGTCACAGCGAATTTGCTGATGTCACAGTCAGCTCTGTGATGTCATACCCTGCTCTGTGATGTCACACCTCCACCCAGTGATGTCACAGCCAGATCTGTGATGTCACAGCCTGCTCTGTAACATCACAGAACTGGTCTGTGATGTCACAAACCACTATGTGATGTCACACAGCCATGTTGCAATGTCACAGCCACCTCTGTGATGTCACATCCTGCTCTGTGATGACACAGTCAGCTCAGTGATGTCACACAACTCATCTCTGATGTCACAAATCACTCTGTGATGTCACAAAGCGCCACTGTCATGTCACAGCGAATTCTGTGATGTCACAGTCAGCTCTGTGATGTCACAGCCAACTCTGTGATGACACAGCCTACTCTATGATGTCAGACCTCCACCCTGTGATGTCACACCCATATCTGTGATGTTACCAACAATTCATTTATGTCACAGCCTTCTCTGTGATGTCACACAACTGGTCTGTGATATCACAAATCACTCTGTGATATCACACAGCCACATTGTAATGTCACACCCTGCTCTGTGATGTCACTGCCTGCTCTATGATGTCACATCCAAATCTGTGATGTCACAGCCACCTCTGTGATGTCAGATCTCTACCCTGTGATGTCACAGCCTGCCCTGTGATGTCACACAACGGGTCTGTGATGTCACAAACCACTCTGTGATGTCACACAGCCACACTGTAATGTCACAGCAAATTCAGTGATGTCACATCCTGCTCTGTGATGTCACTGCCAGCTCTGTGATGTCACACTCTTCTCAATGATATCTGACCTCCACCCCGTGATGTCACAGCCTGCTCTGTGATGTCACAGAGACATCCTATGATGTCATAGCTGCTCAGTGACCTCACAGAACCCACTCTGTGATGTCACAGCCCACTCTGTCACCTCATGTCACCAGATGATAAATTGTCTACTCCAGGTGAGCACACACTGCTCCTTCTCCAAACCCACTGGCCCATGGACACCACACAATGCCCATTGTGGAAGGAGGGGAACTGGAAGTTCTCCAGCCTCAGTGTCCTGCCAGCTCAGCCAGGCCCACTGGAACATTGGGCTCCAGCACCAGCAGAGAGCTCTTCAGCCACTTTCTCTCTTTTCCTCCCTCTGGCCATGGAGGCAGCTGGTGACTTCAGCGTGTGCCTCGTGTGTGCAAAGAGCAAATCTGTGCAGAATTGGGGCACGGAGGCTTTGGGGCATCTTGGCACCTGTGCTGGGCACAGAAGGTGTTTTCCATTGCACTGAGACTGTCTGCTGCGGAAAGTGGATTGAATATCCAGCAGAGGAATGACTTTTGTTTGGATGGAGCTGTGCCTTCCCTTGCTTTGTTTGCTGACAAGGAATGAACATCCCTCTGTGTCTGGGGCAGCTCCTTCTGCAAGGAAAGCAGGTGGGAGTTGGAGCCAAGGAGCTGAAAGCTGCAGGCACAGCCTGGAGGGGAGGGAGCTCAGATTTGCACAAGGCTGCTCTGAGTGCCAGGGCTTGGATGAGAGAATTGGTGGGGTGGGGGTAGGGACAAAGTCTGATGGATTGTCAGCCATGAAGGGCCTTGATTTTCAGATCTATTCAGAGTGCAGGAGGAGGTGCTGGGGATCAATATCACCTGGGGATTGCTGATATCAGTGCATAAACAGGAAAAGAATAAATGGGGAAAAAGGTCTAGTCTCTCTGTGTTTTTTTTAATGTAATGTTATTACATTACATTACAAATGGAGTGAACACTTAGCCAAGTCCTGCCTATGCTCAGGTTTCTGGCAGGAGCTCTGTTTCAGGCCACCTGCATCCCAAATTGCTCTTGCTCCCAAGTTCTTTAGAATGGCCCATTAGGTTTATTAGAAAATGAGTTATTTACTGAATGGACTCAAGATTAACAGACAAGAGACTTTAAACAGACTGCTTCCTCCACAGGATAACCAAAAGAAGTCCTAGTGGATACAAACACAGTGCACAATCAAGTTACCTGTATTACAGCTCGTGAAGAGCTGGCACAGATTAGGAGTCAATGGAACTCAGCACCCAATTGATGGTGGAGCACACATGGAGCCCTTTCTTTCCCTCAGCTTCCAGAAAGGAACCACCAAGATGCATCCAGGCTTGGGACAGAAGCCCTGCCCGTTTCCAGGGACTATGCAGAAGAGTTGTGCTTTGTGCAAGTTTTGTGTAGCTTTTCTAGTTTGTCAAGTGAAGTGTGTGTCAGTCCAGAATCCAAGGCTCATCTCCCTTGAGGCTGCTCTCAAGGCAAGATGTTTCTGGCCAGCTGGGAACTGCAGCTCCCTGGCAGCAGAGAGAAGTCAGGACAGGACAGATGTCCGGCCTGGGTTATCTGCCCAGTTCCTGTGAGGGGGAGATGCCCTGAGTTCTGGCCCCAGCTGCTGGACAGAGCAGAGGAGCCCTTCTGTGGCCCAGGGGAAGTCCTGCTCCAGGAACCTCCTGGAACCAAGGGGCCCTTGTGACATTGGGATGCCTGATGGAGCCAAGGGACCATGGTGACACCAATGAACCTCCTGGAACCAAGGGGCCCTTGTGACACTTTGGAACTACAGAGACCATTGCTGAGTACGGAACCTCATGGAACCAAAAGCCCATTGTGACAGATCAGGGCCTGGTGGAACCAAAAAGAGCATTGTGACAGCGTGGGGCTCCATGGAGCCAAATATCCACTGGGACAGTGCAGAACCTCATGGAACCCAGGGGCCTCTGTGACACTGCAGGGCCTCAGTCAAGGAGTGCAAAGGTCTCAAACATTCCTTGCAGGGTTCTGCCTTGGGGAAGGGGAACCTCCTTGGTGGCACCTTGGGCTGGCACACACTTGAGGAGTGTGTCTGTTTTCAACAATGAAACTTAGGAGTTTTAGATTGCTTAAACAAAAAAATGGGAAAAACCTCTCTTTCCTGAGTGCAGGCAGCTCTCCAAGCAAAGCACGTCCCAGGTGAGGGAGGACAGAGAGGATGGGGTTGGGGAATGTGGAGCAAGGTTGTCCACACTGGCTCACACCTTGTCCTGGGGTGACTTTATGATACTGTTATCCCCAATCTTCTGGTTTATGTTATATATTAAGTTCTGCACCTTTAAGACTGGCTCTGAGAGCAAAGGGGGGGAAGAAGAAGCACACAGTTTTTGTTTAAAAAAAACAGTTCCCCACACCCGGCTCCTGGACTGTGGTGTCTGCAGAACAGACACACTGCAGGACAGAGCTTCTCTCTGGCTTTTGGTTTTAGCTAGTTGAGGCAGATGAGTTCCCTGGACCTTTTTTTCCTTTTTTTCCTGGATCTGTGCAAACCTGCTCTGGACTGAAAAACACCCAGCCAAACCCCAGGAGCTCACGCCTGTGGCCCACCGGGGCCTGGGCCTCGGCACTTTCCAGCGCTGAAGGGACTGATAAGAACCTGAGCGAGCCGAGCTACACCACATGAAAAGGACTTTTCTTCCTGGATTTGCCATCCCATCGAACAGCAAGAGGTTTTATTATTTAATATTATTCAATTTCTGTTAAATAAACAGCTTTTTCCACTTCTCTCCAAAGAAATTTTTTTCCTTTCCCAGACCAGTTGCGGGAGGAGGGGTCATTTGAATTTTTTCTTCCCTGGAAAAACCCCCATTTAGAGTTTTTCTCCCAAATTTGCCCTAAACTAGGACAAATACAGTTTTTGGCACCCAGTGTGGGAAGAGAAAGTGGAAAAACCTGTACTGATTGTTGGTTGTATTTTTGGTTGTATTTATTCTGTATTGGGATAAAGCAGTCATTGGCCATGTTGTTTGGATGCATAATATCTCTTGGGGTGGAGGCCTTCATGTGGATCTGGTCCCTAGAATTTTTTGAGGTTTTAATACCTGTCTTTTTCCTCTTTTACAGTAGAGGGGTACGGATTAGAATGGTTATTGTGCTGGGCTCGGTGATAATTATTTATAGGAAGTTGATAGAACTACTGAAGTTTCTGTCAGGTATTTTTGGCTTATGGTTTCTTCGCCTGACCCTGCCTCCCAGTCCCAGTAGCACATTTTGGGAGTTTATTGGTAATTGCACCCAGTTTGTTAGAGGAAGAACAGGGAATGAGGCTTTTCAGCCTTTTCTTTCCTTCTTCTCCTTTGAATCTGTTATGTCCCTCTTTGAGAATACCCAGTTTCCCCTGAGTGTTAAGGATACCACTTTCCTGGTCACTTTCCTGGTAGTTCAGCTGTTAAGCTTCCTCTATATGGTCTGCAACTTCTCTAGAGTGAGGGCTGAGATATCCAGAGGAGCCAACGAGACCCCTGCCCCAGAAGTAGACTCAGGTGTGGGAAATCCTGAGTGGTGTAGAGAATGGGAGAGAATGGGCCGAACTCTGAAGAAATTTTCTGATCCCCCAGCCTGGGAATTTTCACGTGAACAAATTCAGAACCCAGATGAAGTAGGGAAATATCTGGAAGAGAATTGCTCTGATGATTCTAAGGAGAAAAATCTCATCTGGAGTGTCACAGTGGTCTCCACGGTTCCATGACACTCCGTGGAGTCACAATGGATCCTTGGCTCTTTGGGCTCTGCAGTGTCACAGTGGATCCTTGGTCCTTCTGTTACTGTGGGGTAAAATGTCTCTGAATAATGTTTCTGAAAATCATGTAGAATTAGGCCACAAGAATGTTTGGTATTAGGGATGGTCTAGCAAGCTGAAATGTTTACGGTAACAGGAATTGGTGCTTGGGGTCTCCAAGATACCCACCCAGAGATAAGATTTGTACATGTTCGTACAAGGATGAGCTAACTCTCATGAAGCAATATCGATGAAGTTAATGATGCAATATTAATGAAGCAAAATTGATAAGGTTGTTATAGTGATTACTGCTACAGCTGAAATTGTAGAAATATGTGCACTTTGGACAAAGACAATGGAGCTAGATTTGGGTTGCTGATACCCCTAGTTCCCACACGCTTCAATAAAGTACCTGTATATAATCAATCTGTGATTATGTGTGTTCCTGAACACTGACATTTTGGTGACCCAGATGGGACCCTGTGAGAGCTGCTGAGCGAGTTCATGACCCGATCACGCTCCAGCCGGCACCGAGGGATTCTCGGGGAGCCCATCTGGCCGTGACCGTCTCCTCTGCTCACAATGTCCCTCTGAGAGAGGTAAGGTGCTTTTCAGTCTGCTCTGGTGCCTGCCAATAAGACTCAGCGAAATCTCCGCACGGTTGGGCTGGAGGAATTCCTGGTATTGCCCAGGCAAAAACTGTCCCCACCCTCCTTTCCTGCCCCCTTCCCCCCCTGGGCCTGGCCACTCTTTGTCCTTTATCAATCACCTGCTAAATACCCACAGTTAGGTTGTCTCTGCAGCTAATGGGTAAAAATTCCACCGGGAGGCCAGAACAAAAAAAAGGACACCTAACCCCCAACAACAACCAAGTCCGAACAAGAGAAAACTGCCTCTCTCTCATCAGTCTCAGTCCAAGGGGGAAAAAGAAGCCAAGCACAAGTGTCCCATCAGGACAGAGGCTCAATCTCCAATCAAAGGGGACTTTGTTCCAGATTTTCCCTTGGAGCAGCGTGCAGCAAGCACACCTGGGCCTCATTCAGGTCTCTGTGTGGGCTGGCAGTCAGCTTCTGGTGGGAATTTAAAGCTTTTCCTCTACTTTCCACAGCAAATAAGGGACCTCACCCAGCTGCACCAAACCCCAAATTTCACTCTAAAAATAACCATTTGCATTTTCCTCCATTCCAGCCCTGAAGAAAACAAACTTCACTTGCGGGAGCTGGCGGCACGGTGTCCTCCAAGACCGTTGATGAGCAGGACAATATTCCAGGGGAAGAGCGGCAAAGCCAAAGTTCACTGATGCTTAGGAAGCTTTGCAAAACCTTCCCACCTGTGGTGGTGTTGCACCCTCCAGAGCTCCTGGAGCCCTCCCTCAGCTCAGGCGCAGTTTGGACAGGAAGGGGATGGTTCAGTTTGTGCCATGTGGGGACAGGAGGAGGGAAGACTTTGCACACACTGTCACCAGGGCAGGGCTGTTTTCCTTTATGGTGCCACGCGGTAGCACGTAATCTTTGATTTCATGGGAGTGAGGGAGGTGCTGAAGGGCAACAATTCCCTGTGCTAAGGACATCTTCCACTCACACAGCAAGGCAAGGGAAGGGGAAAGTGCAATCTCTCTTTCCTGGAAGGTGTTCAGCTTTTAACAAACTAGTTTTGCTGAAGATGAGCCTAGGCAGTGGTGAGTTAGAGCATTTGATCAAACTCCCAGAGTATCCTCACATCTGGTTGGACACAATTTCTGTTTTTTTTTTTCATTGTGAATGCTTTCTCCTGCACCGCTGCCTCCTGCTTGGAGTTGTACGCGCAGCAGAGTCCCAGAGTTTTCTCAGCAGGCCTGTGCAGCGAGTTCTGAGCCAACGTGTGGCTCTGCTGCCATCCCAAATCTGCGCTTTCCTTGCCCAGCCTGAGCGCAAGTGGGGCATGTGCTGGGCGTGGCTGGAGATTTTCATCACCAAAATCCTCCAGCGTCATGGCATTTCCATCTGCCCATTGCTTTGGAGAGCACAAATCACAAACCACCCATCTCAGCTGATAAATGTCATTGCTTGCAGATTGCTGCAGCCGCACAGCTGAGCTACAAATACACATGAATCAATTGCAGTTGAAAAATGGCATTTATTACAAATTGCTACACCTGCACTGACAATACACAACTATAAAAATCTCAATTAATTTTAAAAAAAGTCATTTATTATATTAGCTCAACAATGCCACGTAAAAATATACAAATACCAACTGCAGTTAGCAAGAACTTAATTTATTGCTAACCTCTACAAGTCACTATAGACAAAGATTAATGAGGTGTTTAACAACTTAATTTATTACAGAATCCTGCAAGCTTACATATAGAAATACAAAAATATCCGTGTCTCCCTCTAAATAACATTAGTAATTCTGTACTAAGAATTCCATAGATAAAATTATACAACTATTCCTCTTCATACATGTTTCAATAGAACTAAATACCTCTATATATACATCTATTACAATCTACATATGCAAATACAGATTAAATATTACATATTTCATACAATATATATACATATAGACATATAAAACAAAACTAATTGAAAATATACAAATGTCACAGTCCCAATCTAAATATCCATAGAACTGCATAAGAATAAATCAGCCGCCCCATCTTCAAAGCTTCTCCCGCAGTATTTTCCTCCCATGCAGAGCAGCTCTCCTGGACAGGGACAGCAGATGGGACATCTGGGAGGCAAAGGGAACAGCGAGTCAGTCCTGGGACCTTTCCCTTGGCAGCAGCTGCACTTCCAGCAGGGAAGCGAAAATCTCCGAGCCTCCCCAGGAGGCTTGGGAAGAACAAGCAGGCCGAGCGGGCCAGCGTGTGGCGAGCGCAGGCGCGGCGGGACTGTCCCGCATCTCCCGGCAGCCCGGCACAGCTCCCGGGCCCTGCCGGCACAGCTGCCTTGCCCAAGGACAGCCCCTGTGCCGGCCGGGGCAGCAGCGCTGAGCAGCCCCAGCACGGGCAGGGGCCGCTCCTGCCCGGCCGGGCAGCGCCCACGGACAAAGCCCACGCCACCCTCAGCCCTGCCCGGCCTCACCAGCCCTGGGGCCTCACCCAGGCTCTCGCGTGGCCCCAGCACATCCCTGCTCACTGCTCTTGCTCCAGGCCTTCAGCTTCTCCCTGCTGCCTCCTGGCAGTGTCTGGATGTCCTCAAGCTCTTCAGCACAGCTGTGGTGGCAAAAGTGGAGGCTCTGGAATTGGTTGCAAGGCCTGGCAGAGCTGCAGTCCCTGAGCTCTGTGTGCTCCCTCCTGGCCCCCTCCATCCCCTCAGCCCCGCCGTCCTCTCGGCAAACCCCCAGCCCCCTCTTCAGTTTCTTCGGCCTCTCCCAGGCCTCTCACCCCGCTCAGTCCCTTCTGAGCCGTTGTGTCCCCTCAGAGCCGGCACAGCCCTCAGCCCGTGCCTCTGTCACCTCAGTGCCACCATCGCCCTCTGCTCCCCCACAGCCCTCAGTGCCCCCAACACCTCAAGGTTTCCATCGTCCCTTCAGCATCAGCGCCTCCTCAGCCCCCTCAGTCTCACCGTCCTTCAGCAGCTCCTCACAGGACAGTGCCTGGGGCCACCGGCAGCTCCCACCGCTCCAGGGACAGCCAGGGCTGCAACTGCTGCTCCGCCTGGCCCGGCCCCAGCTCGGACCCAGCACATGGGGACACAAGGGGCACAGCGGGAAAAACAAGAGATGAAAAAGGCAGCCAAGGGGGAAAGAGGCAAAAATGCAGCCTAGGCCTATACACCTCAATCTATGGACCTATACGTCCAGATAGCTCTAACTAAAGAACTATGCACATTTATAAATGTAAATGTGTGCACATCTAAATGTTACTCTCTACATATAGAAATGTAAATTTGAAAATCTATAAATGGAACTGTATACATAAAAATGAAATCCTACCTCATCCATAACTAACTATCTATACAAACTATACAGATGTAGAAATAGATACACCTATAAATACAACTATACAACTCTATCAATCTATACTTGTAACTATATAAATAAATCAAGATAAAATAAATAAATAAATCAAGATAAAAAATCTCTAAATATATCTATAAACAGAGGGATGCCACCTGCCTGATGGTCACAGGCTCTCCCTCTGATCCTTCTTCCCACGCAGGGCAGCCCTTCGGGCAAGGTAGATCAGATGGATATCTGGGAAGGAAAGGCAACTCTCAGTCAATGCTGGCCTCCGTGTAGCTTTCCCTTTGCAAGTAAACTGTCCTGCTAGCAAAGGCTGTAAAAGATGGCCTGAAAGGCACACTCTCACTTGAGAATTTGAAGCCTGCTCTTTAAAGGGAACAGGGATCCTTCCCAGTTTTCCAGTCTTGTGAAGTTTTGAAGTATGCCAATCAATTCACAACACTCCCAGTGCAAATGGCACCCAGGAGAGCTTGAAACACAGACAGTCCCAGCTCCCACAAAGAAGCCCAGCCTTGTTCTTTCTCTGGGCTGACGCAGAGACGTCAGTCCTCACTGCAGTGGCTGAAGCTGAAGGCTGCTGTGAGCTGTGAACCAATTGGGACACGCAGCTTGCTGACACAACTGCCACCAGCTCAGCTTTATTCCCGGCTCTCTTGCCACAGCAGAGGACTCGGTGTCAGAGCCTCTGGAAAAGCATGGAGGGGCAGAGCTCGGGGAGCTTGTGCCAGTGCAGGATTTGAACTAAAGGCACCAGGAAGCACCAACCCTGCTTGAGACAAGAACTCAACTCTTCTCATCTCCCTTCCTGTCAGAGGCAGGCTCAGAGCAGCTGTCTCCCATCTCTCTAAACCAGGCTGGGCTCACTCCTTACCAAGCTCCTCGGGCTCCTGGCAAACGTTCACACAGCTCCCGCAAGCAGGCAAAGCTCCCTCTGCTGCAGCCTTGTTCACAGCCTCCCCTCCTGAAGAGCCACAGGCAACACTAGGATTGACCTGAAAAGAAAAACAAAAAGAAGGAAACGCAAAGATCAACCAATAGATTCTGCAGGGATACAATCAGAGCCTGCCAGATTTCCTTCTGTGCACCAACAAATTGCTTTTGAAAACTGGTATGTGGGAGTTTGCAGAAGACAAAGGCTCATCGCGCTTGGCAATAAGATATGGGCAGTTCCAAAAAATCCCCCTCCCCACCTCCAGTCTGCCCTCCCTCAAGAATAAATCTATCCATGCAATGGCTCTGCATATTAAATGAAAGAAGAGAAATTCCTTGGCAAATTTGTAGAATAAGATGCAAAAAGGCCTGTGCCAATGCAGAAACTGAACACTCCAGGCCAGTCTGGGAAGAGACAAGACTAAAGAGAAAAGGGATTCCAAAGTCCAAGAGGGAATCTGTCAAACACAAGGACTAATGGGCCCTGATTGAACTGCTCTTCAACACAGGAGGAGCCCCTGGGCTTCAAGGAGTCCTTAACCATTTCATGTCCAGCACCAACCTTGTCCTTCTCACCAATCACACAAGTCATGGGGACTCAAAACCAAGACATCTGCCCCCTGAAGACTCCCCGGCTCACACACTTCATCCCTTCTTCCTAACAAGGAGCTCTGGGCCCCAGAGGCCTTCAACAGTCCAAAACACTGACTTCTCCAACACGCTCCAAGAGCTGTCAAGGCTGACAAGGCTGTTGAGCGTGGGGATGACACTCAAGCCATGGAGTGGGCGCTAAGGATGGAGTCCTGCTAGCTCCTGGCACAGGGATGTGCTCTTCCCACCACAGCCCTAAGCACAACAGTCTCCTGCAGGCTGCAGCTTTGCAGGGACTGTCTGGCAACACACATCTCTTCTTTCCACAAGGTGACTGTGCTCAGCCCCTTTCATCCCTGTCTAATGGAATTACCTGAGCAGAGGGAGACCTTTCAGGCACAGATGGTGAAAGCATCTCCTCCAGTGTCTCCAGAACAAGGTCCAGATCCAGTGGTGGCAATTCCTCTTCCCCAGGAGTACTCCATACCCAGCTTGGGGCTCTCCATGCTGCATAACCAGCACTGCCAGCTGGAGCACTGGGGACTGAAGTGCCCGGGGCGGCTGCAAGAATCCAAAAACATCGGTGAGGCTCCAAAATGAGGCTTTGGGACGCAGAGCTTTATTGCTGCCTTGGATCAAACATCACAGGAAGCGCACAGCAACCTCAACTTCAGAAAGGTATTAAAAACTTCCCAGGGAATTGGAAGAGTGAGCTCTTCCCCTTCAAAAGTATTATCCTAATCGACGTGTACATAGATTAAATTATGGCTTGTGAAACTGATCTACACATGCACACAGACATAATCACCTTTAATCACAGCCTTTTGCATCTTCCCAGCAGCTTTGGGATTTGGCTCCTTGAGTTTCTTATCACAAGAGACCACAGAAAGTGCATTCACCCAGGAAGAGGCCAGAGGTGCAGACACACACGCTAAACTTAAACTGCGAGTTTATTCTAAGGAGCAACCATGGAGGTGAGGCCATGGTCTGCAGCTGCAACTGTTCTGGGGACTCACAGCGTGCACTGAAATTTCATAGCATTATTTGTGGGAGAGACTGTTGGAAATGGAAAATCTGCAGCCTTAGAAAAAGCCTGGATTGATGGAGTGATGAAAGTACACAGACATTAGGTAGAGTAATTCTAAACCTATGTTCTTACAGTTGCAAGTAAGAATATGCCTAGAGTAAGTAAGAAATTATATGAAGTAAAATAGTTGGAGGTATCAAGTGTAATAGTGTGATTTATAAAGTAAGTTAGAGATCTAGAAACTATAACAGAAGTGTGTGTGAATACGTGACCTGTTAGCTTGTTGGTTAAAAGACAGACACAGTGTGGCAAAATCAAGTAAAGGTGATAGCTTAATAATGGAAAACAAACTTTGTGTCAACGGTCTACTGGACTAAAAAGTTATATATTGCCATGCGGAGAAGAAACTCGTAACTTCCTCAAGCTGTGGTTGACTTGTTGCCTGTAAATCTCACGCCTCGGGACTGATATCTTATTGGGGTACTTAAGCAATAAATCATCTCAAAGCACGGTGGTCCCATCCCTTGTATTTCATCTCAACAAAAGACAATCTGTAAACTCTGCAATATCCTATCAGAGTCCTAGTTTGGCTTCATCCAAAGAAAAATGGGAGTTCACCTGACACCGACCAGTTGTGGAGAAATGTTCTTTGCCTCGCCCTTTGACCTCTACACAGAGGCTGCCTGGAAAATGGCCAGAACATCCTCCAAATCCGCAGCAAGGACGGGAAAAGCAGACAGAGATTCTTTTGATATTCATGATCCTGCTTCCTAGTACCCTCGACACCTGACTCTGACAATCAAATGTACACATGACAGAGCACCATGGCAAAATACTTCAGTCACTTTTTGTGATCTTTCTGAAAAGCCAGGGGAGAAACACATTGCGTACCTGATGGGATGTTGGCTGGCAAGTGCTGCTCTGGAGAAGTGAAGCTGCTGCTCTTTGGAGAGGCCGCAGAAGTGCTTTGATGGTGCGCAGGAAATGCTGGAGTGATGAGCTGTGGCTGGAATTGAAATTTGTGTGTGCCTGGCTTGCCTGATGAAACCCCAGGTGCAGATGGAGCAAACACTTTCTTGGCACGTGCTGGGGAAGCTTCACGCCCTTGAGGATCTGGACTGGTCCTGGAAGGGCCTGCAGGTAGCTCTGAATCCTCAGGTGAGGCAGCACTGCGCTTCTGGCATGAAGGAGCTGTGCAGCAGGGAGGGAAGAAGAAAGGAAGCAAAGGGAAGGCTGGGTCACTACTGCTCCTCAGGTGTGTTTCCCTTGGCAGCAACTGTACTTGTCCCAAGGGAGACAGAAGCTCCCATCATCCCAAGTAGGGGGAGAAGGAGAAAATTCCCTTCTCATGTTCTGAAGCTTTGCAACAACCAATTCCTTGTCTACTGAGCTCTCCCGTACTTATTCATCTGTCTGGGAAAAGTGTCCCGCTGCCATTCCTCGACAGGAGACAACTGCCAGGAACCCAGTTGCCAGCTCTTCTCCCTTCTGCTCCAAAGGCACACAAAAACTTGATAATCACAGCCTTCCCTATCTCCCCAGGAGCTTTTAGATTTGGCTGCTTGAGTTTCTCAGCACAGAAGGCCACAGAACGTGCATTCACCCAAGCAGAGCCCGGATCTTCAGGCACACACTGAGAAATTCTACTGTGAGTTTATTCTAAAAGCAACCTTGTAGGTGAGGCCATGTTCTGCAGCTGCAGCTCTTCTGAGGCACACAGAGTTCATTTCAATGGCACGGCCTGATTTGCAGGCCAGTCAGTCTGAAACATCTGCAATATCCTATCACCGTCCTAGTTGGACTTCATTCCAAGAAACAGGGGAGTTCACCTAACACTGACCACTTGTCTGTCGGGCAATATTTTTCACCCAGCCCTTGCACCTCAGCAGACAGGCTGTCTGGAAAATGCCTGCAACAACCTCCACATCTGCAGGAAGGACAGGAGGAGCAGAGAATACTTTGGCATTCAAGACACGTTCTACGTGATTCTCACTTGAGATCTACTCATGACAGAGGACTCAGGGAAAACACTTGAAAGGCTCAGTTGCCAGGACCTATTGGAAAAGGAAGGGTAGAAACTCTTTCCCTACCTGATGGCTCGCAGGCTGGGCTGTGCTGCTGAGAAGATGAGCAGCTGTTGCTGTGTCCCAGGGCCCTGCAAGCAGCTTCAGGGTGGATTGGAGTGAGGTGAACCATGAGCTCAGGATGGCGTTTCAGGTCCAGGCGAACCAGTGGAACCGTGAGCTTGCGGAGATTAAATCTCTGGATGAGCTCTCTTGATGGTTCCACTGGTGAAGCCCCAACAAGTCCAGAGGTGGCACAGACTTTCTTGGCAGCTGCTGGGGAAGCCTCACTCTCCTGAGCACCTGCACTTCTCTTGGAAGGGCCTGGAGGCAGCTCTGAATCCTCAGGTGAGGCAGCATCGTGCTTCTGGCGCAAGGGAGCTGTGCAGCAGGGAGGGAAGAAGAAAGGAAGCAAAGGGAAGGCTGGGTCACTACTGGTCCTCAGGTATGTTTCCCTTGGCAGCAACTGTGCTTTTGTCAGGGAAGACAAAAGCTCACCTCCTCCCAAAACAGGGTGAGAAAGAAAAATATCACCACATGTCTTGGGGGTTTGATGCCTATAGAACTTAAGTCAAACTTACAAGCTGCTTCTATAGGTTGAGTTATAAGATATCAATATAACCTAATATATCCGTATCAACAGATATCAATGGAACCTGAATCATAACTTCATGGATCTATTTAACCTGATATAGACGTCTTTCTATGCATTGTAGTGCCTAGTATATGGTTAACTGCTTGCTTAGTGCTGGAGACCCGCGAAAAAAAAATTAAAATCTCACCAGGTGGTCAGTTTCAGAGATAGGTAAGTATAGTACTAATGAAAAATTAGCAAATGACAAGCCAATTAGCCACAAGATAAAGAAATTAGACCGGTTAGGACCAGACAGACCAAGGAACACCGTAGCTGTGCATGCTCTGAAGACAAAGTTGAAAAGTTCAGATGCAAAGACGACTTTGGAAGCCTTCATCAAAGACCCCCAACGACCCCCAAACTGGGGAGGCGCAAGCACAGTGAAAAAGAACTATCTATAGCCATGAGATTATACTATGTAAATTCGTTCCAGAGTGTATAATATACTGTGTACATTAGTTCCATATGTTATAATGACATAGTAACACCAAGCAATACAATTACTAAATATAGCACAGCAATTGACAAAGGTGGATGAATTAGGAGGAGAAATTCTCCTCACCTCCAGCACTGAAATAAACAACTCTACACACACGGCTCTATGGGATTTTATTCCCTTTGCAACAACCAGCTCCCTGTCTACTGAGCTCTCCCCTATCCCTTCAACCCTTGGCAGGAGGCAGCTGCCAGAAACCCAAATGCAGCCCGGCACAGCTCCCAGGCCCAGGAGCTCGGGGCGGTCGCGGTGAAATCTGCTGTTTCTATAGTGCAGCCAGCCCCCAGCATCGCCCGGCACAGCTGCCACAGCCCGGGCCGGCACTTGGTGGAAGCCGCAGCGGCCGAACTGGCACAGGAAGCTGCAGAACTTCAGAGCTGCGTGGCTCTGAAAGTGTGTGGGGCTAGCCCCTGGTCGCCGCCCAGGCTGAGCAGCTCCCGCTCGAAGAGGGAGCGGACGATGAGCAGCCCCTGGGTCTCGACCAATACGCCCAAGCCCTCGGCTCACCCGCACTCCCGGAGACCGCCCCGAGCGTCCCAGGGCCGCCCAACGAGCAGCGCCAGCCACGGTGCAGGGCCGGGCCGGCTGCCGGCTGAGCGGGCCAGCGTGTGGCGAGCGCAGGCACGGCGGGACTGTCCCACAGCCCCCGGCAGCCCGGCACAGCTCCCGGGCCCTGCCGGAACAGCAGCCTTGCCCAGCACGGGCAGGGGCCGCTCCTGCCCGGCCGGGCAGCGCCCACGGACAAAGCCCACGCCTCCCTCCGTGCCCGCAGCTCCCACCCCGTCTCACCGGCTCTGGGCGGCTGCCCGGTGGGGAAGGCAGGCAGCGACCGGTCCGTGGAGGGCCGCTGGAGGCGGCTGGGCTGGCGGCTACGCACCTCCAGCCCCGCGGCCAGTCTCTGCCTGTTGGCCCTGGTCCGGCGTTTGATGTGGAGCAGGAGCTCGGGGCGATCGCGGCGGAAGTTTGGGTTCATAAAGTGAAGCCACGCCCCGGCATCGCCCGGCACAGCTGAGCCAAGCCATGACGGCACCTTTTGGAAGCCGTACAAGTTGAGCTGGCGCACGAAACTGCCAAAGTGCGTGGCTTTGAAGCAGTCCGGGGCCGCCCCCGCCCCCTGGCCGCCCCCTCCGTGGGCGCCGCCCGGGCTGAGCAGCTCCCGCTCGAAGAGGAAGCGGTCGATGAGCAAGCCCTGGGCCTGGCTGTCCCAGCGCACGGAGCGGACGCGGGGGCTGTTCACCAGGCCCCACAGCTTGGCGGGGAAGGTGCTGGCATTGATTCCGGCGGGCAGCGGCAGCTCCTCCATGGCCCCGATCTGTCTCCGACTGTCGCCGCAACGGCCGCGGCGCAACGGCCTGAGGGGGGCGCTGCGTTCGGCCCCGCGCGCGCCCGGCGCGGCCCCGGCGCGGGCCGGACTCGGCGAGGACGAGCGGGGCCTGAGGGGAGATAAGGCCAGGGAAGAGGAGGTGAAAAATGCATGGGGGAAATGATAAATGACATAGGAGTTCCACTAATTGACAAAGATTGTTACTGGAATAAATGGAATTGATTTTTGCTAACTAAATTGGAACTGTTATTCCAGTTATTTTTAGAAACAATTGTCAGGAAAATTCATCCATAAACGCCAGAGGTTTATGTCCAAAAAGGAGACAGAGGAGTCCTTTTTTCTTTATTCAAATAAAGAGAGAGGCCATGGGGCATTCCCCTGGGGTCTCTCAAATTTTTGGAGGGTGCAGCCTCCTTTTTATCCTAATTCCCGGCCGCTTGTCCCTTCTCTCTTTCCCCACAGGCTGAGGTACTTGACAGGTACAGACTGCCCGGAACACCTGATACCTGCGATACCTTCCCCCCCAGCCCCAATGCATAATCCCTTCTGAATTCTTTACTTTTATGGAATTCATAGTGTTCTTTCAGTGCCTCTTTGATCTTTTAGTGGAATCCATCCCATTGTTTCTGTTGTCTCTCACTGAGAGCTGCTTCTTATCTGTCTCGTTAGGGACTTTTGGATTAGGTTCTTTTTCCCTTTGAACTGAAGATTCACGAGAGGGAGGCAGTTTTCTCTTGTTCGGTCTCAGTTGTTTATTTTTTTCTTATCAGCTTTTCAAGGTACAAGGAGCTATGTGCACTATGATAGAAAAGGGTAAAATGGCTAACAAAGATCCTCTTTTAAATGGGTAAAAGGTAAAGGTGTTTTTAAAGACATGCTCATGAATTTCATGTCATATGAAATTCAGTGTTTCTTTGAATCCTAGAACTAAGTATTAGAAACAAGGGCACACACTCTGTATCTCAGACTCCAACAAGTCCTAAGTTTGTTCCATAACCACCAATTCACTTTGTCTGCTTCCATTCTTCTACTGCTTGCAGTGTTCCATACTTCTGGATTTGATTCATTTTCAGAGCCTTCCCACTTAATGCACCAAGGGGTATCTGCCATATATTGGAATTTCTGAAGCACGCTCACTGACCATGCACTGTCCCAAGCTTCAACCCGATCTTTTCTTTCCTGTCTTTCATACTTCCATTTTGACACTGGAATCTTTTCTTTAATAACCTTTGCTATCTTTTCATAACACTATCCATAATTCCCTAATTTCCCATACCAGCCTAGTTTTGGTTCATCCTTTCCTCCATTTTCATGACAATCCCATAGAGATGAATACTTTGGCTTCACAGCATTTTCAAACACTGTCTTCTTTTGGTACTCGTAATCTATTTGCAATACACAGCTCACATTTTCATTTTTATTCTTTTGTATTTCAGGTAATTTTGATGTTATAATTCCCCAACTTATTGGGTCTCCTGCTGCCTTTGGTATTGGCAGACAGGCAGTTATTTTGCTGGTGTTTTGCATGTTGGCAAAATCTTTAATTAATCCAATCACCACATTTTCTGCCTGGATTGTATTAGAGACTTTTCTCACTTGTGTTTCTGGCTGCACCCCCACATCCCTCTTCATTCTAAAATGAAGACTTGTCAGCTGATCCTTTTGCATTTCACATCTCAAGGTAACATTGATTCCAACTGATGGCACTAAAGGCCATAAAATAATCACCATTACAGTCACTAGCAACCTAGACATTTGAAACAATCAAACCCGCTTTATCTGCAGCTCTGTTGGCCCTACAGTTTGTGCAGTGCACAGTGCAGGGGAAACCTTCTTCACTCTGGTGTAATGTATGCAGGGATCCAGTCCAGCTCCTTTGACTGCTGTCAAGGTAGTTAACAGTACCTGATAGGGTCCAGTCCACCTTTCTTTTAATGCTTCTTCCTTCCAGCTTTTACCGTACACTTCATCTCCCGGGTGGATGTCATGAACTGGATTCTCAAGAGTCAGCGGCCTATTCCACACAAGGGTGCTCTGAAGTCGAGCTCGAGCTTTTCCAAGAGACAGAACATAATTCTACACCTCTTGCTTCCCTGTAACATGTACATTTGGATTAGGTTCAGGGGATTCCTATGGTTTCCCATACAATATCTCATGAGGACTGACTGACATCCCGCTTCTAGGCTTTATCCGAATCCTCAGCAGTGCTATTGGTAAAGCTTGTGGCCACTGCAATTTAGCTTCTTGGCATATTTTGCTGATTTGCCTCTTCAAGGTCTGATTCATCCTCTCTACCTGTCCACTGGATTGGGGTCTCCATGGTGTATGGAGATCCCAAGCTATTCCCAGCAACCTACTCACCTCTCCCATTACTGTGGCTATGAAATGTGGGCCCTTATCTGATGATATTCCTAGAGGCACCCCAAATCTTGGAATGATTTCTTGCAGTAACCACTTGACTGTCTCCTTTGCTTGATTTGTGCCACAGGGAAGAGCTTCTGGCCATCCTGAAAAGGTCTCAACCCTTACCAATAGATATTTGTATCCTCGAGTTCTTGGTAATTCTACAAAATCTTCTTGCCAATAATCTCCTGGTTTTACTCTTACCCAAATTCTTCCTAATTGTGCCTGTCATCTGGCCACTGGATTGTTCTTCAAGCAAATTTCACACTTTGACATTACTGATTTTGCCATTGTTAACATCTGTACTGAAATTAAATTTAGTTTGAACAATTTCACCAATGCCTCTGCACCCCAATGACATTCGTTATGTTTAATTTGTAGAACTTCTCTCATTATCAAGGGGGGCACCACTACTTGTCCCTGTGTAGTCACCTACCACCCTTCTGAATTCTTCTGTGCATTCAGTGAGCGTCCCAGTTTCTCATCCTCTATTGAATATTTTGGTTCTGGAGGTAAATTGAATTGAGATACATTAGTTTTTAAAGGTATCAATGCCATTGCAGTTTGCACTTCTCGAGCAGCTTGTCGGGCTGTCCAGTCTGTTTTCCGATTTCCCTCATGAATTTTGGAGCTTCCTGATTGGTGAGCTTTGCAGTGCACGATTGCTACTTGCTCAGGCTTTTGTACTGCTTTTATTAATTGCAGGACTGCATCTTGATGTTTAATGTGTGTGCCTTGAGAAGACAGCAGTCCTCTTTCTTTCCACAGTGCCCCATGTACATGCACCACTCCAAAAGCATATTTTGAATCAGTCCAGATATTTACTTTCTTCCCTTCACTCAGCTCTAATGCCCTGGTTAAAGCAGCCAGTTCTGCTCGTTGGGCAGATGTGTTTGCTGGCAAGGCTTTGCCTCCACCACTGCACCTGTTGTTGTTACTGCATATCCAGGGTATCTGGTCCCGTTCTCCACAAAACTGCTTCCACTTGTAAACAGCTCCCAGTCTGCCTGTTCCAGTGGGACATCTTTCAGCTCTAGCTGAACAGGTGTGTTCTATCACTTCCACACAATCGTGTTCCAATGGGCCTTCTTCACTTGTGGTACCTAGGAACAAAGCTGGATTCAAGAGGTTAGTTGTCTTTAGTGTGACATCATCCTGCTCAGTCAGGATTACCTGGAATTTCATCATCCTGCTTGGAGATAGCCAATGGCCCCCCTTTTGTTCTAAAACAGTGCTCACCATGTGTGGCACATAGACATCTATGTGTCTACCCCTCGTGAGTTTCCTAGTTTCTTGTGTCAGCATCACAGTGGCTGCAACTGCCCACAGGCATGAAGGCCATCCAGCACTCACGTGGTCAAGTTGTTTGGAGAAGTAGCTTACCAGCCTTTTCCAGCTTCCCAAACCTTGGGTCAGCACTCCCAGTGCTGGGTGTGATCTTTCATGCAGAAACAGCTGAAAATCTTTGGATAGGTCAGGCAGTCCTAATGCTGGAGCTGTTGTCAATGCCTCCTTCAGTTTGAGGAAGGTCTCCTTCTGTGGTTTGCCCCAGGTAAATGGCTGTGTCTTGTGGGCTTCATTCAGGGGTTTTGCAATTAGTCCATAGTCCATGATCCACAGGCAGCACCATCCGGCCATCCCGAGGAAGACTCGCAGCTCATGCAGGTTCTGGAATAGCACAAATAGCTTGAATATGATCAGTACCCAGCTTACGTTGCCCTTGTGAGATTTCACATCTCAGGTAAATCACAGTCTGCTGGGCAATTTGTGCGTTCTCTTTAGACACCTTATATCCTCTCATTCCCAGCTGATTTAAAATTTCAATTGTTACCTTTATGCAGGTTGTCTTTTCCTCTGTAGCTATCAGTATATCATCAACATACTGTAACAGCAGGTATTGTTCCCTCGGAACTTGCCCATTCTGGGTCCAAATCTCCAGCTCTTTAACCAGCTGCCTTCCAAATAGGGTTGGACTGTTCTTGTATCCTTGTGGGAGTTGTGTCCAGGTGAGCTGGGTTTTCCTTCCATTTTCTGGATTTTCCCACTCAAAGGCAAACAGTTTCCTACTTTCTTTGTCAAGGGGTATGCAGAAAAAGGAATCTTTTAAATCAAGTACAGTAAACCATTACTGTTTCTCTTTCACGTATGTTAACAATGTGTAAGGATTAGCTACCACTGAGGAAATATCTTTAGTTATTCCACCTATCGCTCTCAAATCCTGTACTAGTCTGTACTCACCATTTGGTTTCTTCACTGGAAATATTGGTGTATTAAATTCTGATTCACGTATTTTAAAATTTGGTACTTCAAAAACATTTTAATAATTTTTGCTATTCCTTGCTGTGCTTCTGAATTTATAAAAAAGTGTTTAACTTGTACAGCTTTTGCTCCTTATTTTAATTCTACGTGTACTGGTGGTGCCAATTTAGATTTTCCTGGTATGTCGTTTCCCATACAGAGGGAATTACTGCATCCTCTACTTCCCGAGGGATAGCAGGGACTTGTTTTTCTTTTATCATTAAAATTTGTCCTGTCTTTGATTCAAGTTCTTTGTTCTCAAAAGTTATGACTGCATCAAGTTTTGCTAATAAATCTCATCTTAAAAGTGGAATTGGACGCTCAGGAATATATGAAAATTCATGTGTTGAAACTTTGTTTCCAAAACACAAATCCAGGGGTTGCAGGAATGTCCAATTCTCTTCCTTCCCTGTGGCTCCAACTATTGTTGCTGTTTTGTCTTCATTTTGCCCTTTTAGTTCATTTAGCACAGAATATGTAGTCCCTGTATCCACCAGAAATTTTACTTCTTTATCTCCCAAGTGTAGAGTTACTAAAGGTTCCTGTATTGGTTTTTGTTCTGATTCTAGTCAGCTGCTGTACTCCCCCAGCACCATTAATTTCAAAGTGTCTTGATTCTGGTTGAGCTGATTGCCCTGGTTAAACCGATTTGGGCATTCATTTTTCCAGTGCCACTCTTGTCTACAATAAGCACATTGATTTAACCCTAATCTTGGCAAAACCCATCTCCCTTGTCCTCTGCCAAGTCTGCCCCTCCCCAGTCCATGACCACCTCTGCCACGTCCTCTGAAACCTGGATTCTCTCTTTCTTGTATCACTGCCAAAAGATTTTGCTGCTGTTTTTTACTAGATTCTTTTTCCCTCTTATTGTATACTTTCCAAGCTACTTCAAGTAATTTATTCAAATTCTTTAAGTTCTCTCCTTCTAACTTCTGCAATTTTCTCCTAATATCATCCTGTGGCTGCGCACGAAAAATGAGAGCAAGCTGAACTTTCACCTGTTCTGTTTCTAGTTGAAGATCTGTATACTTTCTCGCTGCCTTCTTAAGCCTTTCCAAAAATGCAGCAGGGGATTCTTTCTTTTCCTCTCTTACCTCATACAATTTAGACCAATTCATCGCCTTAGGTATAGCATTCCCAACCCCTATCTGGACCCACTCTTGATATCTCTTCAGCCTCCACATGTCCCCAAAGGCATTGGGATCCCACCCTGGATCCTTGGTCAGAAAGTTCTCATCTAAAGTCCCTGTCACCACCCCAATTCTGAGATCTTCTCTCACCTTCTCCTTGGCTGCTCTAAGCACCATCTCTTTCTCAGCAGAGTCCATTATATTCTCCAATATTACTTGTATATCTTCTCAATCTGCATTCTGAGTTTTCATAATCATTTTTACCACCCCTGCCACTTTATCCGGATTTTCTGTATAAGTTCCAGCTGACTGTTTCCAAATTATCAAGTCTGCAGGGGAAAAAAGGAACTTTGACAAACACCAGCCCCTCTACTCCTACTCCTTGTCTCAAGGGGGCAATCACAGTCCGCCTTTGTCTGCCCAAATCTTTTCCCGTTCTACCCAGAACCGGAGCAAGCTTTGACCGAGTCTGATGGGACACCGGTGTCACTGATTTATTATCATCACCCCCGCTACTGCTATCCTCCTCCCCAGCATTTTTCACATTTCCTTGTATCACAGTTAGATCTTGATCATCTCCTGGAGAAGGATCAGGTGAAGGCAGAAGCAGAAGAATAAAGAGGGAAAGGTGAAGTAGGATTAGGCGAGATAGGGTTAGGTGAAATAGGATTAGATGAAGTGGGGGCAGACGAAACAGAATGAGGTTCTTTTGGTTCTGCTGAAACCACTTGTAAATCAACATCCATCTCTTTCCCCCGACAAAAATGTTGTTTAAATATTAGGTGCTCTAAACAACTTTTTGTCCTTTTACACAAACCTCACATTTATCACTCACACATGCTTTAACTGCTATCAATCCACACTCAGCCTGCCATTCTGGCTTGTCTCTCAAATAGAAAAATAAATCTACATATGGAACTTCATCCCACTTTCCCTCTCACATACAGAACAACATCAACTGTAAAATGGTGTTATACTGCAAAGATCCATTTCTTGGCCACTTTTCCCCACTGTCCAGGTCATATCCTGGTCACCATGTATTGCAATAATCAATCATCTTTACGTAAACCATGCTCCCAAAGTTACCCTGTTTCCAATGTGCCAATAAGCACCCCAAAGGAGAAGTACGTGCTATAGGGGCATTGCCACCTCAAATCCCTTTAAGCTTCTCCATGTTACAGTTACAATACACCACACACCACTGATGCTGAACCTGCAACGCTTTCGCTTCTGTTTTCTGACAGACGGCGCCTGGGCAATACCAGGAATTCCTCCAGCCCAACCGTGCAGAGATTTCGCTGCGTCTTATTGGCCGGCACCAGAGCAGACTGAAAAGCACCTTACCTCTCTCAGAGGGACGTTGTGAGCAGAGGAGACAGTCACAGCTGGATGGGCTCCCTGAGAATCCCTCGGTGCCGGCTGGAGCGTGATCGGGTCATGAACTCGCTCAGCAGCACTCACAGGGTTCCATCTGGGTCACCAAAATGTCAGTGTTCAGGAACACACATAATCACAGATTGATTATATACAGGTGCTTTATTGAAGCGTGTGGGAACTAGGGGTATCCGCAACCCAAATCTAGCTCCATTGTCTTTGTCCAAAGTGCACATATTTCTACAATTTCAGCTGTAGCAGTAATCACTGTAACAACCTTATCAATATTGCTTCATTAATAAATCTTCATTAACTTTATCGACATTGCTTCCTGAGAGTTAGCTCATCCTTGTACGAACATGTACAAATCTTATCTCTGGGTGGGTATCTTGGAGACCCCAAGCACCAGTTCCTGTTACCGTAAACATTTCAGCTTGCTAGACCATCCCTAATACCAAACATTCTTGTGGCCTAATTCTACATGATTTTCAGAAACATTATTCAGAGACATTTAACCCCACAGTAACAGAAGGACCAGGGATCCACTGTGACACTGCAGGGCCCAAAGAACCAAGGATCCACTGTGACTCCACGGAGTGTCATGGAACCGTGGAGACCATTGTGACACTCCAGGGCCTCATGGAACCATTCTGACACCAAGCTGGGTGGGAGTGTGGATGTGCTGGAGGGCAGGAGGGCTCTGCAGAGGGACCTGGACAGGCTGGATGCAGGGTCCAAAGCCAACAAGGTGAGGTTGAACAAGACCAAGTGCCGGCTCCTGCACTTTGGCCACAACAAGGCCTGCAGTGCTCCAGGCTGGGGCCAGAGTGGCTGGACAGCGGCCAGGCAGAAAGGGAGCAGGGGCACTGATGGACAGCAGGCTGGACATGAGCCAGCAGTGTGCCCAGGTGGCCAAGAAGGCCAATGGCCCCTGGCCTGGATCAGGAATGGTGTGGCCAGCAGGAGCAGGGCAGGGATTCTTCCCCTGTGCTGGGCACTGCTGAGGCCACACCTCGAGTGCTGTGTCCAGTCCTGGGCCCCCAATTGAGGAAGGCCATGGAGGGGCTGGAGCGTGTCCAGAGAAGGGCAACAAGGCTGGTGAGGGGTCTGGAGCACAAGTCCTGTCAGGAGTGGCTGAGTGTGGTGGGTTTTAGCTCCAGCTAAAATCACCAGAGTACTTCCTTCTGTCTTACTGTGAGATATGGATTAGGAGAAGGGCAAAACAGGCTTAAGACTTAAAAGGAATAAAGAAACTTTAGGATCAGATCTACAAGAATAAGAAACAAGAATAAAACCTCCATTAACCTTTCCTCCCCCCACACCCAACATTTCCTTTCCCAAGTGACATGGCAGATACAAAACCTGGGATGTTAAAGCAGTACCAACTATACAATTGTCTTTTCATCAGTCTGTGCAGGGAGAGGAGTTTTCTCTTCTCATGCCATGGAGAGTTCTCCACAAGAAACATTTTTCTCGTCAGTTTTCATTTCTATGAATGGCAGTCACCCAGGCACAAACTCTGCCCTCTCCTCCCATTTCCACACCACTCAGAGGTGTGTTCATGGGCCATGAGCTAAGGGGTATATTTTAAGGATGGGTTATGCAAAGGCAAAAGTTCTCTTCATCTCTGAGAATAGAGGTTTTCTTCTTCTCTCTGTGGGGGCAAAGGGTCTTCATCAGCTCTCATCTCCCTCTCTCTCTGTTCAAGCTCTCATGGGATCACAGCTACTCCACCATCTGCTTGGCTTCATCCATGGATACCTTTGCCCAGATCTACAGCTTGAATACTTCAATCCCCCAATACTCTTTCATTAATTAAAGGAGTTATTTTTCAGAACATAATTATTCTTCCCCATGGCCCTACCAAAAGACTATTTCAGCTTATTAGAGCATCTCCTCATTCTCCTTCCATCTGAGCCTTGACTCCTTCTTTTACTGACCTTGATGTTTCTCGATGTCTTTTCACGTGTCACTTGGTTCTTTTCTTTTGCTGGAGAGAGGATTAAAGTCTGCAGGTCTCCTCTGTGTAGTGGAAGGGTTAAATCTGTCCCAAGCCATGGCAGGCAGTGGTGGTGTGGGATTTCAGGTGTGGCTGGTGCCAGCTCTCAGGAGCTGTCTGTGCGGGCCGGGGGGCAGGGGGGGTGTTGGCGAGTGTCATCAGCCGTGGCCTGGCCCAGCCTGGGGGCCGGGGGCTCCCCTGGGAAGGGCTTTGGCCACCCCACTGGAACGGGACCCGGAGGGCTTCCCGGGAAAGCCAGCACCGCAGCAGAGCCTGGCCTGGCCTGGGAGGGATCCCGCAGTCTCCATCTCCCCCCGGGAGCAGCTGGGGTCCGGCCCAGCCCCCCCCAGGCCGCACAGGCCACGGGGGAGCGGGGCCAGCCACACCAGAGCTCTGCTGCCTTTCAAGGCTGCAAAGAAAGAGACCAGTTCCTGGGCTTGGCTTTTTAAAAGGTGCCATTCACAAAGGTGAAGTTACTTTGCAGTGCTGCAGAATGCTGTCAGTTGTCAGAACTGGCCAGCTATTGGCTTGATCTCAAGCACAGAAGGAACTCCCCACAGCCTCTCTCAGAGGAATCACTTCTGTGGCTGTTTCCCACTTCGTTCCCTAAATGCTAAACTACCACACCCTTTGAACATAATTCTCATTACTCACAGCTCTCAAGGCCTTATTTAAAACCAAAAGTGTTTCTCCAGTATCAACCAAAAATTCTACTTTTATTAATTTTTTCCCAGTTTCAGTTTTATAACCACGGGGTCTTTTGGGGTGGGCTCCCCAGGTTCCCTTCAGTCTTCTTGTGGATGTGTGACTGCAACCATCCCTCCTTTCCCTTCTTTCTTTTGGCCATCTCGCTTACACTTTGGACCCTCATTTTTCCAGTGATCAAATTCTCCACAGTTCACACATTGGTCTCTACCCAGTAGAGACGGGCCCCGTTTGGGTGGTCCTTGTCTGTGCTTTCCTTTCCCTTTTCCTTCCTCCTGTACCACTGCTATTAGCTTCTTCATTTCTTGCTTATATCCCTCTTCTCAATTGCTGAAAACTCCCCATGCCTCTTCCAATAAGGCTTCTAAGTTTCACCCTTCTGCCCCCCAAAGCTTTTGGAGTTTACACCTCATGTCCCTCATGGATTGTTCCAGAAATAGATGAACTAGCTGCTGTATTCCTACTTCAGAGCCCGGCTCCAGTGGTGTGTGTCTGTGCATCGCGTCCTTCCAAGGATCTGGGAATTCTGAGGGAGATTCCGAGGGACCTTGTTTGATTGCATATAAGGCTGCCCAGTTCATGGTTTTAGGTCCAGCCCTCTCCACTCCCTTCACTCTCCACTCCTGGGAGCTTTCTGACTTTCTCCTTCCACTCGACTGATTTGGATCACATTGTGGGTACTGGAGAGGAAAGTATTCTTTTCCATCCATTTGTAATGTTTTCTAATGGTCCTTTGCCAGGTCCCCTGCTGGTTTTAGAACCAATTCTTTCTCAGCTGTGGTTAATGCATCTAATAACAATTGTGTGTCACTTCAATCTGGGTTATGTTGTTTGACTATATATCGTAAACATTTGGCAGTGTTTACTGGGTCACTTTGATAATTCTTCGTGACCTTTTCTCACACCTCTGGGTCCAGAGGAGAAAAGGGTTCCTTAACTACCATTGTCCCTTCTGGTCCTATTGCTTCCCACAAGGGTGCCTGTAGTACCTGCTTTCTGCTCCGGGATGCAATCGGGCTACCTGGGGGTGTTGGGGCTGATGCCCCCTTAAAGCTGTCGGGAGGAGGTGGAGGGGAAATGGAGCTTCCAGGTGTGGAGGGTTCAGAGGGGCAAATGGAGCTTCCAAGTGCACCTCTTCCTCCTCCTGCCTCCTAAAGGGAGGGCTGATTAAATTAGTACAGTTCTGTTCTTGCTGGGCTGCTGCTGGATAGGCCTTACTCAGCCTGATACACCTAATGCATATTCATTTCTTGTCTCCTCCCATCCCCATTCCATATGGTAATGAGCTCCACACCCTTCTGGGCATGCCCAGTTCACTCTGGTGGTCACTGAGGGGTCTTCAGGGATGAAGGCTCGGAACTGTCCAAACCCCTGGGTCATCTCTGTCCAGCTCAGGAACCTGAGGGCCTCTGTTCTCAGTGTTTTTTCTTTCCTAGGGCACTATGTTAAAATAGGTGTTACAGCCACTATACAGTGGAGTAAATAATTCTGATTAAGACCTTTTTGTCGAGTCTTGATCCTAATCAATCACATCTATATGTATATAAATACTTCTGCTTTGCTCTTCTTCATGTTGAGGGACAAAATTGTACAAAGGTTCAATTCCACCTCTATAATCCTTTACATAGAAACCTCCGACAAATCCTGGGCCTGGCACTGGATCCAGCCACTCCCAGGCTCCTCTCACAGAAGGAGTTTAGAAATCCTGGGGGTCCTGGCTTGGGGGATCTTGGGGTGTAATTGGGGTGTTGGGGGTCCTTTCTGCACCTGGTGACCCAACAGGAGCTTCTCTAATAACCTTTGCCTGAAGCTCCCACTGTGCCCATGACAGGAGCCCCTGGCAGTGTCTGTGACATCCCGGCTCTTTGGCAGCCTGGGCACTGCTGGGATGTCACCCTGGAGCCCCTGGCAGTGTCTGTGACATCCCGGCTCTTTGGCAGCCTGGGGACTGCTGGGATGTCACCCTGGAGCCCCTGGCAGTGTCGGTGACATCCCGGCTCTTTGGCAGCCTGGGGACTGCTGGGATGTCACCCTGGAGCCCCTGGCAGTGTCGGTGACATCCCGGCTCTTTGGCAGCCTGGGCACTGCTGGGATGTCACCCTGGAGCCCCTGGCAGTGTCTGTGACCTCACTGTTCTTTAGCAGCACAGGGATGTCACCACTGGACTCCTCTCACTGCCTGTGACAAATTGGCTCCTTGGCAGCGTGGAGACACCTCTGTTGTCACCCTGGAGCCCTGGGACTGTCACCTCACGAGCCTTAGGAAGATGAAGGAGCCCTGGGATGTCACCAAGGAGCCCCTGGGGCTGCACGTGAGCTCACAGCTCTTCAGCAGCCTGGAAAGCCTGGGATCTGTTCATTCCTGCTCTGCTGAGGATGGATCCTCAGCAACTTGGAGGGAGGTTCCCTGATGAGTTTTACTTCTCCAGAGGCTTGTTCAGTCTTCAGCTCTTCAGTCCAGGAATTCAGCCTCAAAAACTCATTAAGATTTCAAATTGCTCTACAAGACAAGCCCATGGGAATAATTTAATTTCAAGTCTTCTATTCTTCTATGGTAAATTTTACAGATTTCAGAAGTGTATTCAAAGAGAATATGCTATATTTTTAAATAGTGCAAGGGTGTTTTTGTCCTATTTAGTTTTTTTTTTCCTGGTCATGGATTGATATCAGCAATCTACAGCTGATATTGATCCTGAGCACCTCCTAAATCACTCGGAACAGATCTGAAAATCAATTCCCTTTATGGCTGACAATCCATCAGACTTTGTCCTTAAAGCCCCCCCATCTCAGGGGTGGGGTTACATCCAAGCCCCGGCCCCTTGTCCCCGTGCCAGGCTCTGGGCTGGATCCTGTGCAACATCCTTAGGCTGTGGCTCCAGGAGCAGCGGGGGGATAGCGGGGGACAGGGGACCCCACTGGGCATGAACAGTGTTGGACTTCTCTGGGGGGGTCAGTGTGAGGGGGGGCTGGGGCAGAGTGACCAACGCAGTGACCTCACACAGCCCCCTCTGATGTCACAGCCTGCTCTGTGACGTCACACAACTGGTCTGTGATGTCACAAACCACTCTGTGATGTCACATCCAAATCTGTGACGTCACTTCCAAGTTAGTGATGTCACAGCCTTCTCTGTGATGTCACAGCCTGCTCGATGATATCAGACCTCCACCCTGTGATGTCACAGCCTGCTCTGTGATGTCATAGTCCGATCTATGATGTCACAAACCACTCTGTAATGTCACAGCCAACTCTGTCATGTCACAGCCTGCTCTGTGATGTCATAACCTTATCTGTGATGTCACAGTCTGCTCTGTGACGTCACACAACTGGTTTCTGACATCAAAACCACTCTGTGATGCCACACAGCCACATTGTAATGTCACAGCCAGCTCTGTGACGTCAGAGGCATATCTGTGATGTCACCGACGACTCATTTATGTCACAGCCTTCTCTATGACGTCTCACACAACTGGTCTCTGATGTCACAAATCACTCTGTTATGTCACACTGCCACAATGTAATGTCACAGCCTGCTCTGTGATGTCAGAGCTCCACCTGTGATGTCACAGCCTGGCCTGTTTCATCACGTAACTGGTCTCTGATGTCACAAACCACTCTGTGATGTCACAAAGCCACATTGTTATGTCACAGCGAATTCTCTGATGTCACAGTCAGCTCTGTGATGTCATACCCTGCTCTGTGATGTCACACCTCCACCCAGTGATGTCACAGCCAGATCTGTGATGTCACAGTCTGCTCTGTAACATCACAGAACTGGTCTGTGATGTCACAAACCACTATGTGATGTCACACAGCCATGTTGCAATGTCACAGCCACCTCTGTGATGTCACATCCTGCTCTGTGATGACACAGGCAGCTCAGTGATGTCACACAACTCATCTCTGATGTCACAAATCATTCTGTGATGTCACAAAGCGCCATTGTCATGTCACAGCGAATTCTGTGATGTCACAGTCAGCTCTGTGATGTCACAGCCAACTCTGTGATGACACAGCCTACTCTATGATGTCAGACCTCCACCCCGTGATGTCACACCCATATCTGTGATGTTACCGGCAATTCATTTATGTCACAGCCTTCTCTGTGATGTCACACAACTGGTCTGTGATATCACAAATCACTCTGTGATATCACAAATCACTCTGTGATATCACACAGCCACATTGTAATGTCACAACCTGCTCTGTGATGTCACATCCAAATCTGTGATGTCACAGCCACCTCTGTGATGTCAGATCTCTATCCTGTGATGTCACAGCCTGCCCTGTGATGTCACACAACGGGTCTGTGATGTCACAAACCACTCTGTGATGTCACACAGCCACACTGTAATGTCACAGCAAATTCAGTGATGTCACATCCTGCTCTGTGATGTCACAGCCAGCTCTGTGATGTCACACTCTTCTCAATGATATCTGACCTCCACCCCGTGATGTCACAGCCATATCTGTGATGTCACACCCTGCTCTATGATGTCAGATCTTTCCCCTGTGATGTCACAGCCCGGTCTGTGATGTCACAGAGACATCCTATGATGTCACAGCTGCTCAGTGACCTCACAGAACCCACTCTGTGATGTCACAGCCCACTCTGTCACCTCATGTCACCAGATGATAAATTGTCTACCCCAGGTGAGCACACACTGCTCCTTCTCCAAACCCACTGGCCCATGGACACCACACAATGCCCATTGTGGAAGGAGGGGAACTGGAAGTTCTCCAGCCTCAGTGTCCTGCCAGCTCAGCCAGGCCCACTGGAACATTGGGCTCCAGCACCAGCAGGGACCAGCAGAGAGAGCCCAGCACAGAAGAATGCATGTGGAAAGGGGAGGGGAAATATGTTCATCATTTTGGGCTCATGATTACCATATGTCTGTTTAGTCTGGGACAATCAATGAATGGCTGTGTGCAAAATACAGAATAGAAACAGAAACTTCCCTGGGCTCAGCATGCCCGGCTTTGGGAGGAGCTGTCCCCCCGAGCATCCGGCCACATAAAGAATGCTGCTTCTCAATGCTGCATTGCTGCTGAGGAGTTTTTATTTTAGGGAATTTTGGGCACACTCCCAGTGCCAAGGAAAGCTGTGTCTGCTGCTGTTCACAAACAGAGAAGGGCTGCTGGGAGATGTGGCTCCTGGGGTACAGTGACCATGGAATAATCGAGTTTTCAATATTCTGGGACAGAAGCAGGGGCAGCAACAAAACTTCTACACTGGAATTATGGAGGGCAGACTTTGGCCAATTCAGGATGCAGATTTGGGGAGAACTGAATCAGGTACTGATTTTTGTAATGGAAACAGCCCTTAAAAACAAAGGGGTCCAGGAAGGATGGACACACCTCAAGAAAGCAAACTTAAGGTGGAAGGAGCAGCCTGTCCCTGTGTGCCAAAAGATGAATCAGGGAGGAAAATGCCTGGCCTGGCTGGGCATGGACACATCACCCCTGGACAGAGGGGCAGGAAACTCAGGGAATATTCAGGGATGTCTTTAGGTCATGCAGAAAGGAAATGAGAGAGGTGAAAGCTCAATTAGGACTTAATCTGGCTGCTTCTATGAAGGATAATAAAAATAATGTTATCAATACATTAATGGCAAAGGAGGTTAAGTAAGGACAGCCCCCATTCCTTATTGGGGGGGATAAGGTTCCCAAAGATGAGGAAAAGGACTATTGGGATCAGAGCACACAGGGCCAACTGAGTGATGTTAGAAAAGGTATTTTATTGCATAGTCCATCAGCCTCATGCAAGGATGAGACACTTAAGGTGTTACATTCAACACCATCACCTCAGAAGCCACCTAAATTCTAGTGACAAAGTCTTTTATAAACTTTTTAACCAATCATGAGGTGACACAAAAGCTCAGCAGCATCTTCATAAACCAATCATCAATTGCTTCGTCTCACACGATGCTGCTGCAATGTGTCTTTTCTTATCCAATCATAGAACACTACAGAAACTTCCATTGCTGTATCTGTAATTTCTTACTGACTTCAGAACAGGTTATATGTGAAACTTCAAAATCTCTATTATCTTATTTAACATATTTACTCACTTCTAGAAAGCATATTTCCACTTGCTGAAAGTGTGTTTGAAACATATTTTGACTTAAATTACAAGCTTCAATTCTTATTTCATGTTTGCACAGGTTCATTGTTGTAAAGGCCCAAGCCTTCCCCAAGGTCTCAGGTCAAACTCTGTGTCCATCTCTGTCTCTGGGCCTGGATGCTCAAGGCCCTGAGAGCTCTCTGTGCCTGCATTTCCCACCCAGCCCAGCTTGGGCTCCCCTGGCAGCTGCCTGAGGGTGCCCTGGGTGCCCTGGGCCAGAGCAGCAATAAAGAGATTGAACTGAGCTGGCCCCAGTCCTGAGCCCTGGGGACACCCCTGGATGTGGCTCCATTCCCCAGCACTCCTCGGGCCTGCCCATCCAGCCAGATTTTGAGACGGGGAACAGATGCTGCAGAGGCTGTTGGATCAAGTTCCTGGGAGAAATCCCACAAGTTTGGGATTAGTGCAGCTGTGGCTCTGCACAAGAGAGCTCTTCAGCCACTTTCTCTCTTTTCCTCCCTCTGGCCATGGAGGCAGCTCGTGACTTCAGCGTGTGCCTCGTGTGTGCAAAGAGCAAATCTGTGCAGAATCGGGGCACGGAGGCTTTGGGGCACCTTGGCACCTGTGCTGGGCACAGAAGGTGTTTTCCATTGCACTGAGACTGTCTGCTGTGGAAAGTGGATTGAATATCCAGCACAGGAATGACTTTTGTTTGAATGGAGCTGTGCCTTCCCTTGCTTTGTTTGCTGACAAGGAATGAACATCCCTCTGTGTCTGGGGCAGCTCCTTCTGCAAGGAAAGCAGGTGGGAGTTGGAGCCAAGGAGCTGAAAGCTGCAGGCACAGCCTGGAGGGGAGGGAGCTCAGATTTGCACAAGGCTGCTCTGAGTGCCAGGGCTTAGATGAGGGAATTGGTGGGGTGGGAGTAGGGACAAAGTCTGATGGATTGTCAGCCTTGAAGGGTCTTGATTTTCAGATCTATTCAGAGTGCAGGAGGAGGTGCTGGGGATCAATATCAACTGGGGATTGCTGATATCAGTGTATAAACAGGAAAAGAATAAATGGGCAAAAAGATCTTCTCTCTTTTTTTTTTTTTTTTTTAAATGAAATCTGTTGTTACAAATGGCGTTAAAGTTTAGCCAAGTCCTGCCTTATGCTCAGGTTTCTGGCAGGAGCTCTGTTTCAGGCCACCTGCACCCCAAATTGCTCTTGCTCCCAAGTTCTTTAGAATGGCCCAGTAGGTCTATTAGAACATGAATTATTTACTGAATGGACTCAAGATTAACAGCCAAGAGACTTTAAACAGACTGCTTCCTCCACAGGATAACCCAAAGAAGTCCTAGTGGATACAAACACAGTGCACAATCAAGTTACCTGTATTACAGCTGGTGAAGAGCTGGCACAGATTAGGAGTCAATGGAACTCAGCACCCAATTGATGGTGGAGCACACATGGAGCCCTTTCTTTCCCTCAGCTTCCAGAAAGGAACCACCAAGATGCATCCAGGCTTGGGACAGAAGCCCTGCCCGTTTCCAGGGACTATGCAGAAGAGTTGTGCTTTGTGCAGGTTTTGTGTAGCTTTTCTAGTTTGTAAAGTGAAGTGTGTGTCAGTCCAGAATCCAAGGCTCATCTCCCTTGAGGCTGCTCTCAAGGCAAGATGTTTCTGGCCAGCTGGGAACTGCAGCTCCCTGGCAGCAGAGAGAAGTCAGGACAGGACAGATGTCCGGCCTGGGTTATCTGCCCAGTTCCTGTGAGGGGGAGATGCCCTGAGTTCTGGCCCCAGCTGCTGGACAGAGCAGAGGAGCCCTTCTGTGGCCCAGGGGAAGTCCTGCTCCAGGAACCTCCTGGAACCAAGGGGCCCTTGTGACATTGGGATGCCTGATGGAGCCAAGGGACCATGGTGACACCAATGAACCTCCTGGAACCAAGAGGCCCTTGTGATACTTTGGAACTACAGAGACCATTGCTGAGTACGGAACCTCATGGAACCAAAAGCCCATTGTGACAGATCAGGGCCTGGTGGAACCAAAAAGAGCATTGTGACCCCGTGGGGCTCCATGGAGCCAAATATCCACTGGGACAGTGCAGAACCTCATGGAACCCAGGGGCCTTGGTGACACTGCAGGGCCTCAGTCAAGGAGTGCAAAGGTCTCAAACATTCCTTGCAGGGTTCTGCCTTGGGGAAGGGGAACCTCCTTGGTGGCACCTTGGGCTGGCACACACTTGAGGAGTGCGTCTGTTTTCAACAATGAATATTGGAGTGTAATAATTCTCGCTCACGGTGAGAGACTTCTCCAGGGTCAGGCTGTTCAAGTATAAGCAATTTATTATAAGGGTAAAAGGAGGGGAGAACCGTGTCCACCACCAGCCTCGGCGTCCACGTGGTCCGAAACAGGGGAGAGAGAACAGGTAGAGCAGGGGAGGTGAGGTTGGATGGGGGAGGGAGGGAGTAAGAGAGCAGAGGGAGAGAGGGAAAAAGCAGAGGGAGAGAGCAGGGAAGCGGAGAGGGGTAGGAGCAGGGAGAGGGGGCTGAGAGTTAGGAGTGGGGGAGAGGGGTAAAGGGGTAAGAGGGAAAGGCTAATGGGTAAGGGGTAAAAGGTAGGAGTCAAGAGAAAAGAGTTAGGAGTTAAGAGTAAAGAGAGCGAAGTTCTTGTTACAATCGATTATATGCTTTCCTATAGTGAATATTCTAATTCTTAGTAATCAATCACCATGAGAAACACCCACTAAAGAATTTACATCCAGCCTATGCGCTTCCCTATATTAACATACAGTGTTGCATTTTAGATTCTACAAAACCTTACAAGTTCTTTCCTTGCTTCTTGACCTTTGCATTCTTTATCAGCAGAAGGACATTGTTTTATCAACAGGGAGTCTCCTCTAGCTGGCTAAGCTATTGTTCTTTGGTTAACCAGTACTCAGTATCCTATGACTCAAAGCAGGCTTTCATTGCTACTTTGATTCTAGCCTTCATATTTCCAGAATCTTTTGTTAAACCATCACATTCACAAGGTTTCCCTGTTTCACCTTCCCCAACACCCATGGGCTCAGCCAGGTGCTGACATGCTGCCCCCTCCCTGTTCTTTGCCATTTGCCAATCCAGACCAAATCAAGCCTTGAACCACCTGCTCTGGGCCTGTTGCTGACACCTTGGGCTGCAGACTTGCTGAGATCCTTTCCCATTCAGCTCTCTGATGATCCTGGGACAATGCTGGTCCCTGTTTTAGACTGGAGCAGAGCAGATGGGACAGGAGCCCTCCAGGGCTGTAGGGGACCTGCAGCTTGCGAGGTGCACGAGCACATCTCATCAGCTGGGTCAGTTGAGTACTTTTAAATAATGTCAATGTTTTCCAACAAAGAGAGACCAGGAATTTCCTGGAATTGTACGATGTCAGGAAAAGGAATACTGATCTTCCCCTGTGATTGTGTCACCAATATTCTGTCTCTTATTTCATGTCCTTCCTCATTCACGAGTTTCCATCTCTCCTGTTTAAATGGCCATGTCTAAGGACATCTCTTAACGAGAGCAGCTGCATCTATGTCCTTCCCATTGCTCCCAGACTTCCTCCTCTAGCTGCACTCTGGGCATTCCAATGGCTCTCAACTGAGTAGCTTCACACTTGGAGCTTCAGGGAGTTGCCCAGTCTTTCAGAACTTCAAATAACTCATCATGAAGCACCGTAATTGTGTTCATGGCTCTTAAAATTATCTTTGTCTTTATCTAAAAATGTTCCTGTATGGATATCCCTGGTGGATAGTGGGCACGTCAGATGCTGCTGGGTTGTCTCACATTGCTGAGGGAAGAGTTTTGACGTTTTTCAAATTGGATCATGTTTCCATTTTTTCTGTTGGCCATGAAGAGAAACTTGCTGTGCCTCTGAGTGTCCCCAGTTGCTGAGCCCCAAAGGACACAAAGCCGATGAGTTGTGGTTCCCAGTGCAGTGGTGGCACTTGGAGCTCCCTCCATAGGCACAGCAGAGCTCCCGTGTCCCACAGAGTCCCTGGCAATGCAGGGATGAAGGGAACAGGACAGGCTGTGGGGATCAGGGCCAGGGCACGGCCAGGGATTTGGGGTGGTTGTGAGGCCAGGGCAGGACGCGGCCCTTGGCCTTGCTGAACCTCATCCAATTGTCCTGGGCCCATGGCTCCAGCCTGCCCAGATCCCTCTGCAGAGCTTCCTGCCCTCCAGCACAGCCACACTCCCACCCAGCTTGGGCTCCCCTGGCAGCTGCCTGAGGGGGCCCTGGGTGCCCTGCTCCAGAGCAGCAATAAAGAGATTGAACTGAGCTGGCCCCAGTCCTGAGCCCTGGGGACACCCCTGGATGTGGCTCCATTCCTCAGCTGCTCTGGGGGCCAGGGCTGGGATGAGACCCCAGCCCTGAGATGGGGGGCTTTAGGGACAAAGTCTGATGGATTGTCAGCCATCAAGGGACTTGGTTTTCAGATCTGTTCAGAGTGATTTAGGAGGTGCTCAGGATCAATATCAACTGAAGATTGCTGATATCAATCTATAAACAGGGAAAAAAAACGAAAGAGGACAAAAAAAAATACCACTGCAGTTTTAAAAAATGCGCTATATTCTTTTTGAATACTCTTCTGAAATCTGTATAATTAACCATAGAAGAATTGAAGACTTAACATTAAATTATTCCCGGGGTCTTGTCTTGTTTGAGTGGTTTCAAATCTTAATGTGTTTCTGGGACTGAATTCCTGAAGACTGAACAAGCCTCTGGAGAAGTAAAACTCATCAGGGAACCTCCCTCCAAGTTGCTGAGGATCCATCCTCAGCAGAGCAGGAATGAACAGATCCCAGGCTTTCCAGGCTGCTGAAGAGCTGTGAGCTCACGTGCAGTCCCAGGGGCTCCTTGGTGACATCCCAGGGCTCCTTCATCTTCCTAAGGCTCGTGAGGTGACAGTCCCAGGGCTCCAGGGTGACAACAGAGGTGTCTCCACGCTGCCAAGGAGCCAATTTGTCACAGGCAATGACAGGAGTCCAGTGGTGACATCCCTGTGCTGCTAAAGAACAGTGAGGTCACAGACACTGCCAGGGGCTCCAGGGTGACATCCCAGCAGTGCCCAGGCTGCCAAAGAGCCAGGATGTCACCGACACTGCCAGGGGCTCCAGGGTGACATCCCAGCAGTGCCCAGGCTGCCAAAGAGCCGGGATGTCACAGACACTGCCAGGGGCTCCAGGGTGACATCCCAGCAGTGCCCAGGCTGCCAAAGAGCCGGGATGTCACAGACACTGCCAGGGGCTCCAGGGTGACATCCCAGCAGTGCCCAGGCTGCCAAAGAGCCGGGATGTCACCGACACTGCCAGGGGCTCCAGGGTGACATCCCAGCAGTGCCCAGGCTGCCAAAGAGCCAGGATGTCACAGACACTGCCAGGGGCTGCAGGGTGACATCCCAGCAGTGCCCAGGCTGCCAAAGAGCCGGGATGTCACAGACACTGCCAGGGGCTCCTGTCATGGGCACAGTGGGAGCTTCAGGCAAAGGTTATTAGAGAAGCTCCTGTTGGGTCACCAGGTGCAGAAAGGACCCCCAACACCCCAATTACACCCCAAGATCCCCCAAGCCAGGACCCCCAGGATTTCTAAACTCCTTCTGTGACAGGAGCCTGGGAGTGGCTGGATCCAGTGCCAGGCCCAGGATTTGTCGGAGGTTTCTATGTAAAGGATTATAGAGGTGGAATTGAACCTTTGTACAATTTTGTCCCTCAACATGAAGAAGAGCAAAGCAGAAGTATTTATATACATATAGATGTGATTGGTGAGGATCATGACTCGACAAAAAGGTCTAAATCAGAATTATTTACTCCACTGTATAGTGGCTGTAACATCTATTTTGAAATAGTGCGCTAAGAAAGAAAAAACACTGAGATAAGAGGCCCTCAGGCTCCTGAGCTGGACAGAGCTGACCCAGGGGTTTGGACAGTTCTGAGCCTTCATCCCTCAAGACCCCTCAGTGACCACCAGAGTGAACTGGGCATGCCCAGAGGGGTGTGGAGCTCATTACCATATGGAATGGGGATGGGAGGAGACAAGAAATGAATATGCATTAGGTGCATCAGGCTGAGTAAGGCCTATCCAGCAGCAGCCCAGCAAGAACAGAACTGTACTAATTTAATCAGCCCTCCCTTTAGGAGGCAGGAGGAGGAAGAGGTGCACTTGGAAGCTCCATTTGCCCCTCTGCCCCCTCCAGACCTGGAAGCTCCATTTCCCCTCCACCTCCTCCCGACAGCTTTAAGGGGGCATCAGCCCCAACACCCCCAGGTAGCCCGATTGCATCCCGGAGCAGGAAGCAGGTACTACAGGCACCCTTGTGGGAAGCAATAGGACCAGAAGGGACAATGGTAGTTAAGGAACCCTCTTCTCCTCTCGACACAGAGGCCTGAGGAAAGGTCACAAAGAATTATCAAAGTGACCCAGTAAACACTGCCAAATGTTTACGATATATAGTCAAACAACATAACCCAGATTGAAGTGACACACAATTGTTATTAGATGCATTAACCAAAACTGAGAAACAATTGGTTCTAAAACCAGCAGGGGACCTGGCAAAGGACCATTAGAAAACATTACAAATGGATGGAAAAGAATACTTTACAGGACCCACAATGGGATCCAAATCAGTTGAGTGGAAGGAGAAAGTCAGAAAGCTCCCAGGAGTGGAGAGTGAAGGGAGTGGAGAGGGCTGGACCTAAAACCATGAACTGGGCAGCCTTATATGCAATCAAACAAGGTCCCTCGGAATCTCCCTCGGAATTCCCAGATCCTTGGAAGGACGCGATGCACAGACACACACCACTGGAGCCGGGCTCTGAAGTAGGAATACAGCAGCTAGTTCATCTATTTCTGGAACAATCCATAAGGAACATGAGGTGTAAACTCCAAAAGCTTTGGGGGGCAGAAGGGTGAAACTTAGAAGCCTTATTGGAAGAGGCATGGAGAGTTTTCAGCAATTGAGAAGAGGGATATAAGTAAGAAATGAAGAAGCTAGTAGCAGTGGAAGAGGAGGAAGGAAAAGAGAAAAGAAAGCACGGACAAGGACCACCCAAACAAGGCCCGTCT
The DNA here is from genome assembly GCF_030490865.1 of Poecile atricapillus. Lineage (NCBI taxonomy): Eukaryota > Metazoa > Chordata > Aves > Passeriformes > Paridae > Poecile > Poecile atricapillus. The sequence goes on along the minus strand of NC_081280.1, from coordinate 3,467,602 downwards.
CAACTGGGTAGAGACCAATGTGCAAACTGTGGAGAATTTGGCCACTGGAAAAATGAGTGTCCAAAGTGGGAGCGAGATTACCAAAAGAAAGAAGGGAAAAGAAAGGTGGCTGCAGTCACACATCCATAAGGAGACTGAAGGGGACTCGAGGAGTCCACCCCAGCAGACCTGCTGTTTAGAAAAATGAAACTGGGGGAAAAAGACAAAGAAGTAGAATTTTTGGTTGATACTGGAGCAAGTTACTTGGTTTTAAATAAGGCCTTGATGCCCATGAATGATGAGAATTATGTTATGATCAAAGGGTGTGGTAGCTTAGCATTTAGGGAAAGAAGTGGGAAACAGCCACAGAAGTGATTCCTCTGAGAGAGGCTGTGGGGAGTTCCCTCTGTGCTTTAGATCAAGCCAATAGCTGGCCAGTTCTGACAACTGACAGCATTCTGCAGCACTGCAAAGTAACTTCACCTTTGTGAATGGCACCTTTTAAAAAGCCAAGCCCAGGAACTGGTCTCTTTCTTTGCAGCCTTGAAAGGCAGCAGAGCTGTGGTGTGGCTGGCCCCGCTCCCCCGTGGCCTGTGCGGCCTGGGGGGGGCTGGGCCGGAGCCCAGCTGCTCCCGGGGGGAGATGGAGACTGCGGGATCCCCCCCAGGCCAGGCCAGGCTCTGCTGCGGTGCTGGCTTTCCCGGGAAGCCCTCCGGGTCCCGTTCCAGCGGGGTGGCCAAAGCCCTTCCCAGGGGAGCCCCCGGCCCCCAGGCTGGGCCAGGCCACGGCTGATGACACTCGCCAACACCCCCCCTGCCCCCCGGCCCGCACAGACAGCTCCTGAGAGCTGGCACCAGCCACACCTGAAATCCCACACCACCACTGCCTGCCATGGCTTGGGACAGATTTAACCCTTCCACTACACAGAGGAGACCTGCAGACTTTAATCCTCTCTCCAGGAAAAGAAAAGAACCAAGTGACACGTGAAAAGACAGCGTGAAACATCAAGGTCAGTAAAAGAAGTAATCAAGCCTCAGATGGAAGGAGAATGAGGAGATGCTCTAATAAGCTGAAATAGTCTTTTGGTAGGGCCATGGGGAAGAATAATTATGTTCTGAAAAATAACTCCTTTAATTCATGAAAGAGTATTGGGGGATTGAAGTATTCAAGCTGTAGATCTGGGCAAAGGTATCCATTGATGAAGCCAAGCAGCTGGTGGAGTAGCTGTGATCCCATGAGAGTTTGAACAGAGAGAGAGGGAGATGAGAGCTGATGAAGACCCTTTGCCACCAGGGAGAGAAGAAGAAAACCTCTATTCTCAGAGATGAAGAGAACCTTTGCCTTTGAGTAACTCATCCTTAAAATATACCCCTTAGCTCATGGCTCATGAACACACCTCTGAGTGGTGGGAAAAGGGGAGGAGAGGGCAGAGTTTGTGCCCGGGTGACTGCCATTTGTAGAAATGACAATTGACGAGAAAAATGTTTCTTGTGGAGAACGCTCCATGGCATGACAAGAGAAAACACCTCTCCCTGCACAGATTGATGGAAAGACTATTGTATAGTTGGCACTGCTTTAACATCCCAGGTTTTGTCTCTGCCGTGTCACTTGGGAAAGGAAAAGTTAGGTAGGGGGAGGAAAGGTTTCTGGACGTTTTATTCTTGTTTCTTATTCTTGTAGTCCTGTTCATAAAGTTTCTTTATTCCTTTTAAGTTTTAAGCCTGTTTTGCCCTTCTCCTAATCCATATCTCACAGTAAGACAGAAGGAAGTACCCTGGTGATTTTAGCTGGAGCTAAAACCCACCACACTCAGCCACTCCTCACAGGACTTGTGCTCCACACCCCTCACCAGCCTTGTTGCCCTTCTCTGGACACGCTCCAGCCCCTCCATGGCCTTCCTCAATTGGGGGCCCAGGACTGGACACAGCACTCGAGGTGTGGCCTCAGCAGTGCCGAGCACAGGGGAAGAATCCCTGCCCTGCTCCTGCTGGCCACACCATTCCTGATCCAGGCCAGGGGCCATTGGCCTTCTTGGCCACCTGGGCACACTGCTGGCTCATGTCCAGCCTGCTGTCCATCAGTGCCCCAGCTCCCTTTCTGCCTGGCCGCTGTCCAGCCACTCTGTCCCCAGCCTGGAGCACTGCAGGCCTTGTTGTGGCCAAAGTGCAGGAGCTGGCACTTGGTCTTGTTCAACCTCACCTTGTTGGCTTTGGACCCTGCATCCAGCCTGTCCAGGTCCCTCTGCAGAGCCCTCCTGCCCTCCAGCACATCCACACTCCCACCCAGCTTGGTGTCAGAATGGTTCCATGAGGCCCTGCAGTGTCACAATGGTCTCCACGGTTCCATGACACTCCGTGGAGTCACAATGGATCCTTGGTTCTTTGGGCCCCTCAGTGTCACAGTGGATCCTTGGTCCTTCTGTTACTGTGGGGTTAAATGTCTCTGAATAATGTTTCTGAAAATCATGTAGAATTAGGCCACAAGAATATTTGGTATTAGGGATGGTCTAGCAAGCTGAAATGTTTACGGTAACAGGAGCTGGTGCTTGGGGTCTCCAAGATACCCACCCAGAGATAAGATTTGTACATGTTCGTACAAGGATGAGCTAACTCTCATGAAGCAATATCGATAAGGTTAATGATGCAATATTAATGAAGCAACATTGATAAGGTTGTTATAGTGATTACTGCTACAGCTGAAATTGTAGAAATATGTGCACTTTGGACAAAGATGATGGAGCTAGATTTGGGTTGCTGATACCCCTAGTTCCCACACGCTTCAATAAAGCACCTGTATATAATCAATCTGTGATTATGTGTGTTCCTGAACGCTGACATTTTGGTGACCCAGATGGGACCCTGTGAGTGCTGCTGAGCGAGTTCATGACCCGATCACGCTCCAGCCGGTTCCGATGGATTCTCGGGGAGCCCATCCGGCCGTGACCGTCTCCTCTGCTCACAATGTCCCTCTGAGAGAGGTAAGGTGCTTTTCAGTCTGCTCTGGTGTCTGCCGATAAGACACAGCGAAATCTCCGCACAGTTGGGCTGGAGGAATTCCTGGTATTGCCCAGGCGCCGTCTGTCAGACAACAGAAGTGAAAGCGTTGCAGGTTCAGCATCAGTGGTGTGTGGTGTATTGTAACTGTAACATGGAGAAGCTTAAAGGGATTTGAGGTGGCTATGCCCCTATAGCACGTACTTCTCCTCTGGGGTGCTTATTGGCACATTGGAAACAGGGTAACTTTGGGCAAGATTTATGTAAAGTTGATTGATTATTGTAATACATGGTGACCAGGATATGACCTGGACAGTGGGGAAAAGTGGCCGAGAAATGGATCTTTGCATCATTTTACCGTTGATGTTGTTCTGTGAGAGGGAAAATAGGAGGAAGTTCTATATGTAGATTTGGTTTTCTATTTGAGAGACAAGCCAGAATGGCAGGCTGAGTGTGGATTGATGGCAGTTAAGGCATGTGTGAGTGATAAATGTGAGGTTTGTGTGAAAGGACAAAAAGCTGTTTAGAGCACTTGGCATTAAAAGAAAGTTTGCGTCAGGGGAAAGAGATGGATCTTGATTTACAAGTGGTTTCAGCAGAAGCAAAAGAACCTGATTCTGTTTTGTCTGCCCCCACTTCATCTAATCCTATTTCACCCAACCCTTTCTCACCTAACCCCACTTCACCTTTCCCTCTTTATCCTCCTCTACTGCCTTCACCTGATCCTTCTTCTCTGGGAGATGATCAAGATCTAACTGTGATACAAGGAAATGTGAAAAATGCTGGGGAGGAGGATAGCAGTAGCGGGGGTGATGATAATAAATCAGTGACAGCGGTGTCCCATCGGACTCAGTCAAAGCTTGCTCCGGTTCTGGGTAGAACGGGAAAAGATTTGGGCAGACAAAGGCGGACTGTGATTGCCTCCTTGAGACAAGGAGTAGGAGTAGAGGGGCTGGTGTTTGTAAAAGTGCCTTTCTCCCCTGCAGACTTGATAATTTGGAAACAGTCAGCTGGAACTTATAGAGAAAATCCTGATAAAGTAGCAGGGGTGGTAAAAATGATTATGAAAACTCAGAATGCAGATTGAGAAGATATACAAGTAATATTGTATAATTTAATGGACTCTACTGAGAAAGAGATGGTGCTTAGAGCAGCCAAGGAGAAGGTGAGAGAAGATCTCAGAATTGAAGTGGTGACAGGGACTTTAGATGAGAACTTTCTGACCGTGGATCCAGGATGGGATCCAAATGCCTTTGGGGACATGTGGAGGCTGAAGAGATATCAAGAGTGGCTCCAGACAGGGGTTGGGAATGCTATACCTAAAGCTATGAATTGGTCTAAATTGTATGAGGTAGGAGAGGAAAAGAAAGAATCCCCTGCTGCATTTTTGGAAAGGCTTAAGGAGGCAGCAAGAAAGTATACAGATCTTCAATTAGAAACAGAACAGGTGAAAGTTGAGCTTCCGTTCATTTTTCTTGGGCAGGTACAAAATTATATTAGGAGAAAATTGCAGAAGTTAGAAGGAGAGGACTTAATGAATTTGAATAAATTTCTTGAAGTGACTTGGAAAGTATACAATAAGAGGGAAAAAGAAGCTAGTAAAAAGCAGCTGCAAAATCCTTTGGCAGTGATCCAAGGAAGAGAGAATCCAGGTTTCAGAGGACGTGGCAGAGGTGGTCATGGACTGGGGAGGGGCAGACTTGGCAGAGGACAAGGGAGATGGGTTTTGCCAAGATTAGGGTTAAATCAATGTGCTTATTGTAGACAAGAGGGGCACTGGAAAAATGAATGCCTGAATCGGTTTAACCAGGGCAATCAGTTCAACCAGAATCAAGACACTTTGAAATTAATGGTGCTGGGGGAGTACAGCAGCTGACTAGAATCGGAACAAAAACCAACACAAGAGCCTTTAGTAACTATACAATTGGGAGATAAAGAAGTAAAATTTCTGGTGGATACAGGGGCTACATATTCTGTGCTAAATGATCTAAAAGGGCAAATTGGAGACAAAACAGCAACAATAGTTTGAGCCACAGGGAAGGAGGAGAATTGGACATTCCTGCAACCAATGGGTTTGTGTTTTGCAAAGTTTTAACACATGAATTATTATATATGCCTGAGTGTCCAATTCCACTTTGTAGGACGAGATTTATTAGCAAAACTTGATGCAGTGATAACTTATGAGAACGGGGAACTTTTAATGAAAATACCTGAATCGAAGACAGGACAAATTTTAATGATAAAAGAAAAACTAGTCCTTACCATGCCTTGGGAAGTAGAGGACGCAGTAATTCCCTCTGTATGGGAAACAGACATACCAGGAAAATCTAAATTGGCACAACCAGTACATGTGGAATTAAAAGAAGGAGCAAAAGCTGTGCAGGTTAAAGAGTATCCCATAAAGACAGAAGCACGGCAAAGAATAGTGAAGATTATTGATAAATTTTTGAAATACCAAATTCTAGAAGAATGTGAATCAGAATTTAATACACTGGAAATAGTATTTCCAGTGAAGAAACCAAATGGTGAGTACAGACTAGTACAAGATTTGAGAGCAATAAATGGAATAACTAAAGATATTTACTCAGTGGTAGCTAATCCTTACACATTGTTAACATCTGTGAAAGAGAAATAGAAATGGTTTACTGTAATTGATTTAAAAGATGCCTTTTTCTGCATACCCCTTGACAAAGAAAGTAGGAAACTGTTTGCCTTTGAGTGGGAAAATCCAGACAATGGAAGGAAAACCCAACTCACCTGGACACGACTCCCACAAGGATACAAGAACAGTCCAACCCTATTTGGAAGCCAGCTGGTTAAAGAGCTGGAGATTTGGACCGAGAATGGGCAAGTTCCAAGGGAGCAATACCTGCTGTTACAGTATGTTGATGATATACTGATAGCTACAGAGGAAAAGACAACCTGCATAAAGGTAACAATTGAAATTTTAAATCAGCTGGGAATGAGAGGATATAAGGTGTCTGAAGAGAAGGCACAAATTGCCCCACAAACTGTGATTTACCTGAGATGTGAAATCTCACAAGGGCAACGTAAGCTGGGTACTGATCATATTCAAGCTATTTGTGCCATTCCAGAACCCCAGAACCTGCATGAGCTGCGAGTCTTCCTCGGGATGGCCGGATGGTGCCACCTGTGGATCATGGACTATGGACTAATTGCAAAACCCCTGAATGAAGCCCACAAGACACAGCCATTTACCTGGGGCAAACCACAGAAGGAGACCTTCCTCAAACTGAAGGAGGCATTGACAACAGCTCCAGCATTAGGACTGCCTGACCAATCCAAAGATTTTCAGCTGTTTGTGCATGAAAGATCACACCCAGCACTGGGAGTGCTGACCCAAGGTTTGGGAAGCTGGAAAAGGCTGGTAAGCTACTTCTCCAAACAACTTGACCACGTGAGTGCTGGATGGCCTTCATGCCTGTGGGCAGTTGCAGCCACCGTGATGCTGACACAAGAAACTAGGAAACTCACGATGGGTAGACACATAGATGTCTATGTGCCGCACATGGTGACCACTGTTTTAGAACAAAAGGGGAGCCATTGGCTATCTCCAAGCAGGATGATGAAATTCCAGGTAATCCTGACTGAGCAGGATGATGTCACACTAAAGACAACTGACCTCTTGAATCCAGCTTTGTTCCTAGGTACCACAAGTGAAGAAGGCCCATTGGAACACGATTGTGTGGAAGTGATAGAACACACCTGTTCAGCTAGAGCTGAAAGATGTCCCACTGGAACAGGCAGACTGGGAGCTGTTTACAGATGGAAGCAGTTTTGTGGAGAACAGGACCAGATACCCTGGATATGCAGTAACAACAACAGGTGCAGTGGTGGAGGCAAAGCCTTGCCAGCAAACACATCTGCCCAACGAGCAGAACTGGCTGCTTTAACCAGGGCATTAGAGCTGAGTGAAGGGAAGAAAGTAAATATCTGGACTGATTCAAAATATGCTTTTGGAGTGGTGCATGTACATGGGGCACTGTGGAAAGAAAGAGGACTGCTGTCTTCTCAAGGCACACACATTAAACATCAAGATGCAGTCCTGCAATTAATAAAAGCAGTACAAAAGCCTGAGCAAGTAGCAATCATGCACTGCAAAGCTCACCTTTAAAAACTAATGTATCTCAATTCAATTTACCTCCAGAACCAAAATATTCAATAGAGGATGAGAAATTGAGACGCTCACTGAATGCACAGAAGAATTCAGAAGAGTGGTAGGTGACTACACAAGGACAAGTAGTGGTACCCCCTTTGATAATGAGAGAAGTTCTACAAATTAAACATAACGAATGTCATTGGGGTGCAGAGGCATTGGTGAAATTGTTCAAACTAAATTTAATTTCAGTACAGATGTTAACAATGGCAAAATCGGCAATGTCAAAATGTGAAATTTGCTTGAAGAACAATCCAGTGGCTAGACAACAGGCACAATTGAGGAAAATTGGGGTAAGAGTAGAACCAGGAGATTATTGGCAAGAAGATTTTGCAGAATTACCAAGAACTCGAGGATACAAATATCTATTGGTAAGGGTTGACACATTTTCAGGATGGCGAAAAGCTCTTCCCTGTCGCACAAATCAAGCAAAGGAGACAGTCAAGTGGTTACTGCAAGAAATCATTCCAAGATTTGGGGTGCCTCTAGGAATATCATCAGATAAGGGCCCACATTTCATAGCCACAGTAGTGAGGGAGGTGAGTAGGTTGCTGGGAATAGCTTGGGATCTCCATACACCATGGAGACCCCAATCCAGTGGACAGGTAGAGAGGATGAATCAGACCTTGAAGAGGCAAATCAGCAAAATATGCCAAGAAGCTAAATTGCAGTGGCCACAAGCTTTACCAATAGCACTGCTAAGGATTCGGATAAAGCCTAGAAGCGGGATGTCAGTCAGTCCTGTCGTGGTTTTAAGGCAGTAACTAAAAAATCACTAGAAAACTTACTTATTTCTTGCTGAGAGATATGGATTAGAACAAGGGCAAAACAGGCTTAAAAGGAATAAAGCAAGTTTATTAACAAAACTACAAGAATAAGAACACCAGAATAAACTTCCAGAAAACCCTTTTATCCCCCACTACCCACCATTCCCTTGTTCATATGACAACATAGAGACAAAAAACTTCAGAACTTTGGTGTTTAAAACAGTCCCAATTTCTGCTAGAGTCTTTTCATCAGCCTTTGTAGAGAAACAGAAGTTTCTTTCTGCTAATCTATGGAGTTTTTCACGAGAAAACTATTTCTGCTATGGTTTTCTATTTCTCTGATGCCAGCTGCCTGGAAATCTGTCATCAGTTCACTCCTCCCATTTCACATCACTCTGAGGTGTGTATGGGTCAATGAGTCTAGGGATGTCATTTTAAGGATGAGTTATTCAAAGGCAAAAGTTCTCTTCACCTGTCTCTGTGAGCTTCTCTGGAAAACAATTTTCTCATTGCCCTCAAGGCCTCAAATCTTTGCTTCACTCTGTTCCATCACCTCACTGTCTCACAATTACTCTACCTTTTGCTCAAAATCCACTCTTTGAACACTCCATTCCTCCCAATATACTCTGTCATGAATTACTGGAGTCTTTTCAAAACAGTATTGTCCGTGTCCATAGCTTTAACAGAAAAATATTTCAGCTTCGAAAGCATCTCGTTATTCTCTCTTCCCCATCTAAAACTTAACTCTTTTCTTCACTGTCTTCTTCATGTCGATTGTCTCTCTCTCTCTCTGGGTAAAAGGAGTAATCTGTATGTTTTATCCAGGTAGTAAAAGAATTAAGTCCTGGAAAGCTGCAGATGTTCATGGTGTCAGGTTTCAGTCCAGCAGCAGAAACTGCAAACCAAGCCAGGCCGGCCGGCTCCGTTTCTCCCCCCCCGCCCTCTGCGGCCTTGTCCGGCCTGGACGGGGGGAGGAGGCCGAGACAGAGCCTGTTACCTCGTCAGAAGCCAGAAACCAAAGAGAGCAAGAGAGCCCTGGCTTTACATCTTAAGATGGTGTTCACAAGTTGATCTCAGTTTTCAGTGGTCAAAATTGCTGTCAATTCTTAGAAATGACCAATAATTGGTCACAAGAAAAGACTCCCATCAGCATCTCGCAGCTTCAACTTTCTCCCAGCTCCCAAAGCTATCTTAAAGGTAGTCACCCCATGACAACTGTTGATTTGGAAACTGTATTTTCCAGGAACAACAAGGGTTTATCTGTGAAAGTAATGCAACCAGAGTTCAAGATATTTGTTTGGACACAGAACAAAATAACTGCAACTCTGAAATACATCCTACCGAGACTTCTTAAACTACTTGTGCATATAGGATGTGGATGTGCATGTTTGAGAACTGCTTGTGATAGTGTACTTATAGAAATCTTAGTCGTGAATACAAAAAAATCATTCAAATTTTTGTGTTTGCAATTTTACTAAGATTGCAGGAGGTGATTTTTCTTATGTAGGCACAGTTATTTCTTATCACCTTTTACAGTCCATTTACACACTGATCCACCATTTATTGCCTACCTCTATTGGGATGAATCTCACTCTGGTAGAGCAATTGTTGCTTCAGCAGGATTTAATTGAAATTTTTGAAAAGTAAAAATAGGAAATCGGCCCTCGTGATAAAGAAATTGCCTGAAATTGTTTATTTGGGTTGTATTGGATTAACTGAAATTGCTTACGCTTTGAAATAAGAAGTTGAATGTATATTTTAATTGAAAATTGATTCTTTGCTTTTGTTTTTCCTTTTTTCTTGCCCTTATCTTTTTCCTGCTTTTCTTTTTCTGTCTGATTTTCTGTCTCTGTTTTCCAGGGTATGCTACCAACCTTTGACGAGACCTGAAGACTTCGTAACAACACTACAAAGGAGCCCTCTTAACGATGATCAGGAGTCACGGGGTGGTGTAAGGAACGGTCTGAAATTTCCCTCATTTGCCTCACGAGCATAGCAAGAACAGAGACCGAGACCCTGAAGAGCCCAGGGGACTTTGTGCAGGGGTTCTGGCCTGGTTGAGGTGGATGCTTGCTAAGCCATTGTTTGAAGGTGTGCTCGACCTCCAGCACAGGAGTGATTGTTTGCAGGTGTTTGCTGTGCTGCCACGGTACACTGCCTTCGTTCCTGCTGCTGAGCAGGGACTTGTAAGGAGTGGGGCCTGTTCAGTACCTCACACCTGCTTCCCAGAGCAACGGGTCACACCACAATAGCCTATACATCTCCCCACCTTTTGGCCAACTGCCCCTCACCTTGAAACTTGAGACTCTAAAGGTGACTTTTCTAAGTTGCTTTTGGAGAGAGAGTTCCCCACAGAAGAAGACACGGGTGACCCCATCTTGTCCATTGGTAGCTATTACCCCCCCCCCCCCCCCCCCGCCCCATGTTCTCTCTTTACTTTGCCTCTTTATTCCTGTCTCTCTTTCTCTTTCTCTCCTTCTCATCTATTGCATAACCCATGATGCTGGCACTAAAATAAAGATGCATTATTGCTGTTGTGATTTAAACTGAAATCCCTTGGTGTCCTTTTTGCACTCTGAGATCAAACGAACCTCTCACGACGCCCACCTGTGTGAGCAGATTGTGACACATGTATACTTCAATGTGTGCACAAATGATGAATAAGACAATTTCTAGCATCTGTGTTGTTCATCAGACCAGGGGAGATGTTAGGAAGGAAGAAAATTTAACAAAAAGTTTCACTGATATGAATGCTTACCGGAAGGTTCTCTAGAAATGAAAGCAAGCATGGATATATAAAAAGATGTTTTTAGGGCCACTTATTGCTGAAACCACTGAGAGAACAAAGGTTTAGTCGAGTTGGAAGGTTTAGAACAAAGGTTTAGTCAGTTAGAAGGAGGTTTTATGGCTAAAGTCCAAAAGATTTAAGTGGTCTTCAAACAAAACATGTTTTCTACTAACTACCAAGTAAAAAAGCATAGGCAGACAGAAAGAAGTTTTTTACCAAAGCAAAAAGAATTTTCCACTGCAAAACAACTTTCAAAGTTTACCATGTAATTACTAACTCAAATGATTAGCTAGTCACTAACATAGTAAGGTAATTTTAGCCGTTTTGATAGAATATATGTACATGTAAAGGTATTGTGTATGATGCTGATTGGTTGTTATGTAATGATACACACAGCAAAAGAAAGAGATATAATGCACTGTAACCAGAACTAAGTGGGCTTCAGGAGACAGGGCTTGCCTGTAGCCAGCAGCTGTAGGCTGACCCACGACCCCCTGCTGTAATCTAGTTGATAGAATAAACAGCATTCTAAAGAGCCATCTGAAGTCCCCATCTCCCTGCTGGCTCTAACAGTTCTGCCCTCTCCCTGATCCTGTCCAGGGATGGAGCATTGCTGTGCTTTCAGGAAGCTGTTCTAGAAAGACTCAGGCATTCCAAGCTCCTTTGCCCTCTGTGCATGCTTGCCACAGAATCCCTCACAGCCGGCTTCAGGGCATACTCAGCTTGGCTCTTCCAAAATCCAAGGCCTTCAGGATGCTCAGTTAAACCTTTAACTCCACAATGCTGTGGAAGCAGACCTTCAGCACAGGGACCTTTCCAGCCTGATCTGTGCTCGTTCCTCTGCATCTCTGCACAAAACACAGTGCAGGAGAGAACGGCAGGAGGGGCCTGTGTGTCACAGTGCTCTGGATTTGTGACCCTTCAACTCCACAGAGATGCAGGTTAAGTGAAAAAGCCAAACTGTTTATGGATGGGATGCAAAGCAAAGGGATGAACTGAGGGTGAAAAAAGGGGATGGGCAAGGTCTGAGGGCCGGAAGAAGGGAGCTGTCAAAAGGGAGGGAAAGTGGAGGGAAAAAGAAGGGATGGGCAGTGTCTGAGGGCCACAGGGAGGGAGCTATCAAAATGGATGGAGAGTGGAGGGAAAAAGAAGGGATGGGCAGTGTCTGAGGGCCACAGGGAGGGAGCTATCAAAAGGGAGGGAAAGTGGAGGAAAAGAGAAGGGATGGGCAGTGTCTTAGGGCTGCAGGGACAGAGATATCTAGAGGTAGGGAGAGGGCTGAAGCCATGCGAGCTTCCCACAGGCTCAGCTGTGCCAGTTGCCAGCAGTGCCTGGAGCTCCAGCTGGTCTCTTCTGATTGCAGCGTAGCCTCATCTTCCATAGCATCATACACGAAGACCGATTTCTTAAGCCAGCAGACGAGCGGAATTCTGCAGTTCTTTCAATAAATGTCTGCTGAAGAACTGTGTTTCTCTCAGAAGGGTTGTCATCTCTTCTTAGAGCTTGAATTGCTGCAAGAGAGGGGAACAGAGCCATGATCAGAGCCCAGATCTGTGGGAATCCAAGGAGAAAGTCCTTCCAGAGCCATCCCAGCCTGCTCTTGCCGTGGCCACAAGAGTGAAGAGGCCAACAGGATCAGCTGCAAGGTCCTGATCACGAATCCACACCCCACCCAAATCCCCGCCCCATGTCGCTGAAATCTCTCTGTGATATTCCCACACCACCAAGGTGTCCACACAGGGAGAGAAGCCCTCTGAAGCCGGGGCACGGATTACAGCTCCCTCCCCGGGCATTGCAGATCCCCCAGTGCCAGCCCCTCACTGCCCGCTGCCCTCACTCACCCTCGATGAGGGCCTGCAGCTCCTCCTGCTGCCCCCTCAGGGGCTCCCTGGCCATCCCTGGGAACACAGAGCCTGTCAGGGCCCCGGCGGCACAGCTCCCTGCCAGCGGCGCTGCCAGCCCTGGGGCCACACGCCCTCCCGCCCCGGCAGGGCTCATCCCCAGCCCTTGCCGCATCCTGACTCAGCCCAAGGGCACGGCTGCCAGAGGCCGGCAGCAGCCCCGAGGGCAGCCGGGGCTCCAGGGCGCCGGGCCCGGGTGCCGCTGCCGGGGCAGCAGCCGGGGCCGGGGCCGAGCTGCGGCGGGGCGGGGAGGGAGCCCGGGCTCGTGGCTCACCGAGGAACCTGACGGCCGCCTCTCGCAGGGGCTCCTGTGGGCTGTCCAGGTACGGTAGGGCCCGGCACAGGTGCTCGGCCGCTCGGCTCTCGTCCTGTGCCAGCTGGAGAGAGCGGCAGGAGGGAAGGGTTGGCGCGGGCTCTGCCCCTCGGCCGGGCGCTGCCTGTGGCCAACCCCGGCCTCCCGTGCCCGCCCAGCCCTGAGGCCCGGCCAGCAGCCGCTGGCGCCGGGCTCAGGAGGGGGCAGAGAGCCGGGTGCTGCCCGAGGAGCCGCGCTGTGTCCCTGGCCCGCAGCCCCACTGGGCTGGGGCTCCATCGGCACCCGGCTCGGGGCCACAGGAGCCTGGAGACGAAGCCGTGTGGCCCAGGAAGGGGGCGGCATGTGGGGCACAGGCTGGCGCCCCTGGGTGCAGCACTGGGCAGGGGCCACAGATGCCACCCCCCACACACTGAGCACTGGGGGCAGGGAGCTTCTCAAATTTGGTTTCTCCAGGCCGTTCTTACCAGACACTCAGCAAACTTTGACAGCTGCTCCTTCCTCACAAGCCGCTTCAGATTCCTCCTCTTGAGGAACTCGGCTACACGAAGTAGCGTTTCCCGAGAGGCCTGGAGAGCAGCAGAGATGCAGAGATGGCACTGCAGCCCAGGGCACAGGACTCTTGTCTGGGTGACAGGGCCCAGAGGAAGCCGCAGCCTGGGAGGTTCCAGGACAGGAGGAAGCCGATGCCCCTCCCAGGGATGCACCGGCATCACACAAAACCTGACCTTCGCCACACGCTGGTTCTCATCATGACAGTGGATGAAGAGTGGAATCAGACTCTGGTCCAAAATCTTCTCCAGGGGCTTCTTTCCCTCGTCCACTACCAAGTCCATTGCCTTGAAGAAGAGGTCAAGGGAGAGCAACTGCACATGGCTGTGGTCCTGGAGGAAAAGAAGAGAAAAAGACCTTAATACCAATTCCTCCAGGCTCATCTGGGCAAAGGCCCAGAAATCTGTAAGACACAAAGTTTCTGGGCAGCAGCCAATGCCTGTGGCTGGGGTCACAGAGCCTTACGTGATCAAAGAGCAGCAGGAGTGCCTGAGCCAGCTTCGGAGCAGTGGTGCTGCATATCCCGATGTCTTTACTGTTGAGAATATTGATGAACACCTGGAGGGTCATGCCAACCACATCTCCATCTGCATCAGCCAGCAGGTCCTGAAGGCTTCGAGACAGGCTGCACATTCGTATGGCCTGTTTGGAACACAAGGCTGTGCTGGGAAGCCCTGAACAGCTGCAGTGCCAAGACCGCCCTGGCACTGCAACCCCACCCTGCTGCTGCTGGGCCCAGAGGCCAAAGGCCTGTCCCAAAGCACTCAGGCAGGTGAGGCAGGAGAGCTGGGAGCAGCTGCCTCAGCTCCTGAAGCCCAGCCAGCCCAAGGGGCTGCTTTGCCCAGCACAGCTTCAGCCGCTGCCCCGTTCTCACCATCGAGGGATCCTTGCTGAGCACCACGAGGCCTCTGAGCGCCAGGCGCTGCCTCTGCCTGCACTCGCTCTGCAGGTGCCTTGACGCGATCTCAAGGACACCGTCACCGTATTTAGTCAAATCTAAGCACTCGAGGACCTGAAAGGCACCGGGCAGTGACAGGGGAGCCGGCCGGCAGGAGCCTGGAACTGCACAGGGCTGGGCCCAGGCAGCAACACAGGGCGCGGGCACCATCCCAGGCAGCTGCGGCTATGCAAGGGACAGGGCTGGCAGGCAACTCAGCGAGGTAGTGCTAGCCATCGGGCTCACCTCCACAAGGAATGCCAGGAAGGACAGATCACAGCATGGCTCCTCCCTTCTGAGTGACTTGAGCAGGTGGAGTGCAATGCGGGAACAGAAGGGGATCAAGCCACGGCGCATCTCCCTGTCAGGGGGAAAACGGCACCAAGACCCTGATGGGGGGGGGACAGACCTTTCCCAGGAATGACTCACAGAGATCTGGCCTTTCCCCAGCATCCCTGGAGGGACCGTGGGTGCTTTGGGAAGTGGCTCCTTTTGGGCACCCTCCTTTCTCAGCCTTTTCCAGTCTGCTCAGCCATCCCTCAGTGACGAGGCCCTCTGGCCAGGACCACAGGGACTGTGTGAGACACCCCAGGCAGAGGGCACAAGTTTCAGAGGCAGCTGGGAGAAGTGAGGCTCACCTGGCCAGCAGACCCACGGCATAGTGCTGGGTGTCAGCACAGAGGAGCGTGTCCCAGCCACGCTTGCGTCCCATTTCCATGACCACATTGTCACACTGCAGTCGGCAGAGCAGAGCCTTCATGGCCTGCACTGCAAACCTGTGTGCAGAGCAAAGCCCAGGTCACACTGGGTGCACTGGTGTCAGCCACGAGGGCATGGGAAGGACAGGAGGACTGGCACCTGTTGGGGTTGCTGGGAAGGCGGTGTTGCTCCCGGCATGCTTTCCAGAAGCTGTCAGCTTCCACTGGTGGCATCAGCTGTGTGGTGATGACAACATGGAACAGCAGAGCCACAAACAGGCGGGCGGAATAAAGGATCATTGCCTCGTGGCATTCAGGCACTTGGATAATCATCCAGAGCACCAGAGTTGCCTGCAAAAGAATCACACCAAGACAGCGCTCAGTGCCGAGGTGTCCATGGAGCAAAGCCTGAGGGGAGACGCACGGGGAGCAGCGGGCCCGGTGTCCCCTGAGCCTGCCCCTGGCCCAGGTTTCAGCCCAGCGCCTTTGGCAGGAAGAAGATGGAGAGCTCCTGGGGAAGCAAGCTCCAGGTGATCAAAGGCCATCTCCAGAAACTCACACTCAAGGGAAAAACGTCCTTGTTGTCCCCATCAGAGGTGCAGGTGCTGCAAAGGGGCCAGTTCTCCATCACACAGAGCAGTGTTGGCAGCACTTTCTCCACTGTTGGTCCCGATGAGGCTATGGTTTGCCACATCATGGCAGCAGCTCTGTGGGATCAGAGCTCTGTGTCAGGGGTGTCTCAGTGACATTGCCATGCCCTGTGTAGCTGTGGGGTCTCAGGGGACAGAACCCGCGTCCCCTGAGGGGCAGGGAGGGAGCACTGGCAGCAGCCTCAGGAAACAGAGGGGCCTGAGGCTCCTGGACCTCTCTGCCTGTTGGGCAGAGCCCATTGGACAGGCTGTGCAGGGCGATGGGCCCTAAAGGCTGGTGAGCCCTGAGCTCTCAAGACACGTGGGCCCCATACCTGTCACACCATGGGGCACAGCGCAGGAGGGTCAGCACCACATCGACCGGGTGTTGTTCAGCCAGCCTTATAATGTCAATTTGCTGCCTGACATCCACAGTGACATGGGACACCAGACTCTGGTGAATGTTCCTAACAGTAGATGGCACCTGGAGGAGGCACAGGGAAGACATGGAGTGCTGTCCAAGGCAGCAACTTCCCCAGCTTCCCCCAAGAAGTGCTTCCCTTCCCGTCATGCTCTTCTGGCCTCAAAGGCTGATGGGGCCCTGTGGATGTGGCTTGAGGGGGCACAGGATCCTGGGAGACCTCCAGTTCTGGCCCCTGGCTGTCTACCTGCTGGTCAGAAGGAGCAGCTCTCTTGTCAACAATGTCAGAAGAGACACGAGGGTCCTTGAAATAATCCCATACGAGCTCTTGGCTTATAGTGGGAGTGGGTATCCTGTCGGCATTCGCGATGCCCTGAGTCTCTCCGGTGTCATCATTTGGAATGGCCACGCCCTCAGTCCCTGCCATGTCAGCCTCTGCCCTGTCATCCTTCACTGCAGCGTCACAGTCTTGTGAGCGCTCAGCTGAATCTGGGCTGACATCAGGCTCTGCCTGGAGCTCGGTCAGCCCGGAGTCAGGCTCAGCTGTGCCCTCAGTTGCTGTTGTGGTGGTGTTCTTTCTACGCCCAATGCGCAGGAACTTGCGGAACCTCTGTGCAGAATGAACAAAGGACGGGGAAGAGAGGCATGTTCCATGGAGTGCTGCAAGTGCAGAGCTGGGCTGAGCAGTGACAGCAGGCCCAGCCCAGGTGGGGATGGCTGCAGGTACCTTCAGCGTTCTGCGGAAGCGGCCACGGGCAGGCTCCTGCTCTTGTGTCTGGGCCATGGCTGCATCTGTCAAAGAGCAGCCAGAGCTGAGGGGCTGCGGGAGAGGCCAGAGAACACAGCCCAGCCCTGCACTCCCCAGGCAGGGACAGCCCTGGGGTGGCTCAGGGGATGGAGCACGGCCACTGGCAGGGGTCAGCCACAGCCCATATTCCGTCCTGTCCTGGGCATGTCCACATGGGCTGGGACACGACGGGACGGGACACGACGGGACGGGACGGGACGGGACGGGACGGGACGGGACGGGACGGGACGGGATGGGATGGGATGGGATGGGATGGGATGGGATGGGATGGGATGGGATGGGATGGGATGGATGGGGCCTAGCTGCCTGCAGCCATCAGCCCTGTGGCCCAGCTCTGCCACTCACCATCCTGCAGTGGCTGGTGCTCTGGCTCTTCAGGCTGTTGTGCTGGGGCAGCTCCAGGGTCTGTCTTTCTGTTCCCTCTGAACGCTTTGAACAGGTTGAGGAATCTGCCCGCCATGACACAATCTGGCCTTGGGGGCACCTTAAAGAGAGATGCCTTGGGAAATCTCTGAGTCAACAAGTCATGTGGTTGTGCCTTGAAGGCACCTGCGAGAGAGAAGCCTCAGGAAGCCTACAGGACAGCAAGTCCTGCAGTCGGGTCTCGAGGGCTCCTGCCACAATGACTGGAGACTCCTCGTAAATGACTGTGGTCACCAGGTCCCACAGTCTCACCTTGAGGACAGAGGCCAGAAGGATGGGAAATGCCTCAGATAAGCTCCAGGTCACCAAGTACCGGAGTCTGGCCTTGAAGGCACCTGCAAAAGAAAAGTCTTGGGAAGGCCACAGGCCACCAAGTCCCGCAGTCTTTCCCCGCAGGCACCTGCAAAAGAAAAGCCTCGGGAAAGCCACGGGCCATCAAGGCCTGCAGTCTTGCCACGAGGTCACCTGTAGGAGTAAAGGCTTTGAAAAGCTCCGGGTCAGACACAATCGAGTGCGCTGTGCGGGGGCTCCTCACAGCACCGCTCTGGCGCGTCCTGTCCCGTCGCGTGCACTGAGCACTGTGGCATTGCCCTGTCACCACCAGCCCCTATGTCACCATGTGTCACAAAGGGCCCTTGGACACCCTGTCCCTTTCCATTCCACGGTTACCATGCTGCACCGTGTCACAAAGGGCCCTTGCACTCACTGCCACCTGCCCTGGTTTCGCCCCCATCCCCCCCTAAGTGGCCCAGGTTGGAAGGGATCCCTTGCCCAAAGTGTCTAAGACAGCCTGACAGGATCTTTAGGAACGCCTCAAACCATCAGCAAACGCTGCCCTGCTCTGCAGGCTCAGGGCAGCAGAAGGAGCCCCCAGGGCTGCTGACACAGCCGCAGCAGGAAGGGAACGGGGCCTGGCACAGAATCTGCACAGGGTCCTGGCAGCACTGAAATCAGCAGGTGTGGCAGAGTCCCCGCCAAGGCAGACCTGCCACCCCAGCCGAGCCCTGGCAGTGCTGGTGCCCTTCTCCTGCCCCAGAGACCTGTGCCCCTGGCGGGTTTCTGTGCCAGAGGGCAGCCAAAGCCCACGTGCATTGGGGGCTGGGCTCCTTCCTGCAGGGGTCTTGGCAGGAGCATCTGGAACAACTGCTGGCAACGCTTAGCCTTGGTCAGATTATTACATGTTGGAATTATTTTCCCATTGAAGTCATTTCCTGTAGCTCAAAAACATCTTTGTTGGGAAGGCACAGAAGGATCTGGCATTTAAGAACCCTTAGTTCACAAGAGCTTTACTTCCCCGTTGCTCAGCTCAAGAAGTTCCGAAAAGTTGCAGACTTCACCAATTAATTGGAATGACCGGAGAATGTGAAAGATTTGCAAGTTTGCTTCCCATCTCTAAGCAGCAAGTCTTTTGCCTTAACATCATCCATTGAGAGTCACTTTACAAAGTATAACACTACACAGAGGCTAAAAAAAGGCCATTCTTTGGTTTGCAAACCTTTGCTTTTCTCTGGAGTGTCATGGGGTTACTTTACCTTTAAGGAAGTTAAAGTTGCTGGGGACTGAAAGGAGTCTCTTCTCCTGACCAATTATTGGTCATTACTGGGGATTGACAGCAATTTTAACCATTGAAAAGGGAGATCAACTTGTGAACCCTACCTTAAGCTGTAAAGTCAGGGCACTTAGGTTCTCTTTGTTTCCTGGCTGTGAAGGGTGGCGGAGCTCCAGGCCTCCTGTTCCCTGCCCAGGCCATGCGGCCGGGCGGGGGCTGGGCTGGGCCTGCCGCATCTCCCGGCCGGGAGATGGGGCCTGCGGGGTTTGCCCCGGGCTCTGGCTGGGCCGGGCCGGGCCGATCTCTGGCTCGGCTGCAGGTTTTGCTGTAACTACATTTACTAGAAACTGCCGAGTGAAGGAGAGAGGCTCTGGACCTGCAGCAAGCAGAGACACCGACCACACTCTCCAGAGCAGCTATGAAGAACCTTCCATCGCAGACAGCTCCAGCTCCTGTTCAGCAGAGATCACCGAACCATCTACAAAAACCTGGGAAAGATTTTAACTCTTTCTTATCCAGATGAGACTTGCGGATTAATCTTTTTATCCAGAGAGAGAAAAAGAGAGTGATCAACATGAAAAGAGACTTTATAAACTACCAGTGACAGGAAAGAAAAGAAGCTTCAGAAAAGGCACAGAATAAGGAGATGCTTTAATTAAGATGAAATATCCTTCTGTTAAAACTATGGAGATGGACAATGAAGTCCTGAAAAGAACTCTTTTAATTCATGACAGAGTATGGGGAGGAATAGAGTGTTCAAGGTGTAAAAATTGAGTAAAAAGTAGAATAATTGTGATACAGTGAAGTGCTGGAAGATTTAAAGCCTTGAGAGGCAATGAGAAAACTGTTTTCTAGTGAAGCTCACAGAAACAGATGAAGAAGACTTTTGCTTTTGAATAACTCATCCTTAAAATGCCATCCCTAGACTCATGGCCCATACACACCGCAGAGTGAGGTGAAAATGGGAGGAGTGAGCTCTGATAACAGCAGTTCTGGGAAACTAACATCAGAGCAATGGAAAACTATAACAAAAATAGTTTTCTTGTGAAAAGCTCCATAAATTAACAGGAAGAAACTTCTGTTTCTCTACAAAGACTGGTGAAAAGACTGTAGCAGGAATTGGGACTGTTTTAACCACCAAAGTTCCAAAGTTTTTGTCTCTGTTGTCATGTGAACAAGGGAATAGTGGGTAGATAAGAGATGAAAAGGTTTTTCTGGAAGTTTATTCTGGTGTTCTTATTATTGTAGTTTGTCAATAAACTTTCTTTATTCCCTTTAAGTTTTATGCCTGTTTTGCTCTTGTTCTAATCCATATCTCACAGCAAGAAATAAGTAATCTTTTTTTAGTTACTGGTTTAAAACCACAACAGGAGGGATGATAATATCCTAATTCTCGGAAGGATTAAAGCTCTCAAGGAATGAAAGTCCACTCAGTATCACAAAAGTAGTACAAACGACTGAGTAGATTACAAAAAGGCTAATCCTGCCCCTGGTACAGATATCTAGGTGGCCAAATGTCCTGGGGTGACTTTATGATACTGGTATCCCCAATCGTCTGGTTTATGTTATATATTAAGTTCTGTACCTTTAAGACTGGCTCTGAGAGCAAGAGAGGGGGAAAAAGAAGCCGCAGTTTGTGTTAAAGAAAATATAACTCCCACACATCTCGCTTCTAGACTGTGTTGTCTGCAGCACAGACAGACAGCGGGACAGAGCTTCTCCCTGGCTTTTAGTTAGTTTTAGCTAGCTGAGGCAGAGGAATTCCCCGGACCTTTGTTTTTTTTCCTTTTTCTTGGATCTGTGCAAGCCTGCTCTGGACTGAACACCCAGCCAAACCCCGGGAGCTCACGCCTGTGGCCCACCGGGGCCTGGGCCTCGGCACTTTCCAGCGCTGGAAGGACTGATAAGAAACTGAGCAAGCCGAGCTACACCACATAAAAAGGACTTTTCTTCCTAGATTTGCCATCCCATCGAACAGCAAGAGGTTTTATTATTTAATATTATTCAATTTTCTGTTAAATAAACAGCTTTTTCCACTTCTCTCCAAAGAAATTTTTTTCCCTTTCCCGGACCGGTTGGTGGGGAGGGGCATTTCCCTGGGGAAATCCCCATTCAGAGTTTTCCTCCCTAATTTGCCCTAAACTAAGACACCAATAAATTACAGCTCTCCCCTCTTCTTTTTTTGCATGAGAACCAGGACCACTAACAGGAAAAGTCACAGATATTCCTTATGTCCTCCACAACCAAAGCTGAGCCAAACCATGGATGTTGCCGTCAAACTGACTCAAATTCCATCCTAGACCTCTCACTTCCAGACAACTCCTTCCCCAACACACCAACACCAACGCCCCCGAAACGCGCTCACAGAACTCCTCAACACCCCACCAGGACCCCCAGCTGTTCCCTTCCCTCCACAGAGCTTTCCCACCCTCCAGCAGACCCCCTGGTTCCCTGCACATGCCATGGGATGGCACTCAGCAGGATCTGCTCTGAGGCCTTCCACGGTAGCAAGCTCAGGCTGCCAGGCCAATGGTTCCTGGATCATCCTTCCCACTGACCCTTCCTGTGCACGGTTCTTCCATTTACACATTTGAGCTCAGCTTGGACTTCTCCCCTTAAGCAGGATTATTGGGAAAGGATGGAGAGCAGCCTGGCAAGCTCTTTCTCCAGCTCCCTCTTTACTCTTGGGGCAGGTAGAACGTTCCACAGGAAAGCAACTGGTGCCACAAGGAGTGGGTGACATCAGGGGAGATCACTCAGGACTGCTATATCCTGAGGGAACACTGCTGGGCTTGACCTTTGGGTACCTGCACAAACTTCAAGTCAGCCGCCTTAGTTTCCAGGACAGCCCTGTGTTGGCCAGCATCCTGACGTGGATGCTGGACTGCTGCAAGGCGCTGCTGGGACCCAGCAGGACAGGACTGGCTGTCTTGTTTACATGTTGAAAATGAGTTAGATTGTATTTAGCTAGAAATTTAGGGATCCCTTCATTTGATAAGGAGCTGTGCCACGATAAGCTAAGAAATTTTTTTTGGATTCTCTATTTTAGCTGTTTTGTAGCATTTAATTTTGTCTCAATACAGCAAAGTAGAGGCCCTTCTTTTGGTTTGGATTCTTTAGGGAATTGTTTCCCATCTGAAAGGAAGACTCTGTGAAGGCAGCGGTTGTCTGGGGCACAAATACAGGTCATGAAGAAACAAAAGACGTGGCCGAGACCTCTTACATCCCACACTAATGAGTCAGCCAAGGGAAAGGTGCATTTGGGAGTCATGCCTGGGGGAGGAGGGACAGGCAGTGGGGTTATGGCTGTCTCTGAGCTGGGGGACACGGCTCAAAGGGCAGATGGCTGAGGTTTTGGTGTTGTTGGACTGCTGCTGCCCAGAGGATCCACTGCTACTGCAGAACTTTTCCATCACTGTGTCTCTTTAATGTGGGTGAGCCTCTGCTCACAAGTGTGGCCATGTAAGTGGGTCCTTTCAATACCCAATCACCCTGGGAGGGATCCTCACCATCTGCTTGGGTGCCTCAGGGGAAAACCAGAACCCAAAGGGAGCGTTTCATGGCTGCTTTTGGGAGCCCAGCAGCTGCTGTTGTTGCCAGGGCATTACACAGGTGACGGCCAGGGAACACCCAAGCCAATCCCCCCCCTCCACCTTTTTTCTCCTTCCAGGGCTGCCCAGACCCTGCTGTTTCTGCCGCTGCTCTGGATTTTTAGTACACTTTTAGCTCAGCATCCCTGGGTCTGCCCAGCCCCATGCTGCTCCTGCCACAGCTTCGAGCTCATTGCTAAACTGTTTGCCATCCCGGGCCTGCACTCCTCTGCTGTTCCAGCCCGGTCCCTCAAGGTTCCTGGTATAGGCCATTTCACCAACTTTATATCCCCCCACATTTGGGTGCCTTAACAACTGTAGTGGGTCGACCCTGGTTGGGTGCCAGGTGCCCACTCTGTCACTCTGTCGCTGTCTTTCCCACTGGGATGGGAAAGAGGATAAGACAGAGAACAGCCAGCAGGGTGAGATAAGGCAGTTCTATTACAGTAAAATAAAGAACTAAACAGAGATCTGGGCCTGCCTGGGCTGAAGAGAAAAAAAGTCACTCTCTACTTCCCATCTGATGTTTGGACATTTTCTGAAAAGAAAGGCTTCAGCACATGTCGCTGCCCGCTCGGCCCCTTTTGCCTCGGCTAGCTGTGGCCGATGTCAGCGGCAGGAGTGGGGAACCAGGCAAGCACTGCGAGGCTCAACCTGGAACCTCCAGAGCTCCTCTGCGCTCTGGCGTTGTGGCTCACAGGGCGACACGGGTTGTGGCGAAGGGAGAAAGAGTGCTCAGGCTCTCCCGATTTCCCAGGAACAAGTTTATTCCAACAGGTGCAGGGCTGGGATCACAGGGGAGAGGTCTGAGCCGAGACCCTGGGCACCCCCATGCGCCAGGTTTTAAGGACCGTGGGCGGCTCATATGGTGACCAATGGGACAACAGCAACGGAGGGGTTATGGGTGGGGATTACAATATGCAGGACCAATGGTAGGGACCCGGGGGAGGGAAAGCAACTGTACAATCAATGGGGTGTCGAGGAAAGGATGATAGGCAAGGAAAGAACTGGAACAAAAGGTGGGGGTTCACATAGATTGATAGGGCTTAGGGGCAGGATTGGGGTGATGGATGGGGAACAATCTGGAAAAATGGGAAGGGTTTACAATGATGGGCAACTGGGGACAAACCATTCTTTATGACAGGGGAGCAACTGGGGTAAACCACCTCTGAACTTAATAAAACCAAGCAAATGGGCGGCAACAAGCACACATAATGGTTCTTCCAGAAGGCAAACACTGAAAACTCACAAATGCCCCCACCTTTCCTCCTCTCTCCTTGAGCTTAGCTCTCTGAGCTGTTGTCATGAGGTATGGAATATCCCTTTGGCTAACTTGGGTCAGTTGGCTTGGTTGTGTCCTCTCCCAGGATCTTGCCCACTCCCATGCCCTTTGATGGGGGAACAAATGTCAGAGGGACAGCACTGCCAGGCAGTAGCCAAAACACTGGTCTGTTCTCAACACCTGCCTAGGTACTGAAATAAATTGGGCAGGACTAGAGTTCCTCTCTTAATGCTTTTAATACAAGAATCAGCTTGGGTGGGGGCCCAAGGGGTCGCACACACCGCCACTGCTCCCAGATTCCACGCAGTGAAGGAGGAAGTTGACTTTGCCACACGGCAGAGTTGGAGCTTCCGTACTCACAGGAGTCCGCAGGAATGCTCGTCTTCTTTGGCTCAGAGTCTAGGATGTCACCCTGGTCGAGTTCCCCCTTGGTGCTGTCAGCTTTTGGGAGGAAGTCAGGGGCCTCCTCTGAGTCTTCCTCGTTTGGTGGTGCTGTCTTGATTTCTTCTTTTTAGTGCAGCTCGCTGTTTCCGGGTTCTTATCGCTCTGTGTGTGTCCTGTGTGTCTCTGGTCTCTCTCATTTACGTACAGGCCCTTATGTCACCCTCCTCCTCAGGGCCGGGGACGCCATTTTGGGGAGCAGTGGCGGTGATCTCCCGACGGGACAGGGACATGAGAGCAAAGGGTAAGTACAGCTAATACATAACAAGAGAAGAGTTAATAACCTGAACTTGGGATAAACAACGAAACAATTGAACTGGTTTACAACAAAGCACTAACCAAGGTTTAACACTTGCATCCGGGTTCTCAAAATTGTTTCTTACAGCCCAGTGCAGGTTGGGATGATGATCCACCCTCACAGCTGGCCCAGGGCAGGTCTGGAGTGCTTTTGGTGGCACCTTGGGCTGGCACACACTTGAGGAGTGGGTCTGTTTTCAACAATGAAACTTGGGAGTTTTAGATTGCGTAAAAAAAGAAAAAGAAAAAAAAGAAAAGAAAAAGGAAAATCCCCTCTTTGCCTGAGTACAGGCAGCTCTCCAAGCAAAGCAGGTCCCAGGTGAGGGAGGACAGAGAGGATGGGGTTGGGGAATGTGGAGCAAGGTTGTCCACACTGGCTCACACCTCAAGGCACAGCTTCTCTGAGCAGGCCAGACCTCCTGAGGAGAGACCCTGGGTCAATATCAATCACAGAATGCTGCAATCACCTCTGCTCCAAAGAGAGCAGGAATAAAATACATCCTTTATAACAGGAATGTGCATTTCTTAGAAGCTCTTTTTAACATTTCTCCATAACTTTAGTGGGAAAACTTAAATGAGCTGCACAGGAGCAGAGGGAAATGAAGGCACAGCCATGGTTTGTCAGATTTGCACAAGGCTGCTCTGAGTCCCAGGGGCTGGATGGGGGAAATGGTGGGGTGGGGGTAGGGACAAAGTCTGATTGATCATCAGCCAGAAGGGGTGTTTATTTTCAGATCTATTCAGACTGCCTGAGGGGGTGCTGGGGATTAATATCAACTGGGGATTAGAAACAGAAAAAGAAAACTAAACAGGACCAAACAATTATATCTCAATTGTTTTCAATACAGTAGATTCACTTTGAATACGCTTCTGAAATTTGTCTAATTAACCACGGAAGAACTGACGACTTGAATTTTTCCCATGGGCTTATCTTGTTTGGGTGATTTGAACAAATGTTAATGAGCCTTTGTCACTGAATTCCCCAGCTGAAGAGCTCAAGAAAGAAGAGGCCTGTGGAAAAGTAAAATTCATCAGCAACCTCCAAGTGGCTGAGGATCCATCCTCGTGAGAGCAGGAATGACCAGCAATGGGCACAGCTTTGTGGCTGCCCCAGCTTTGGGATGGGCCCTGGGCCTGGAGCAGGAGCAGCTCTTGAGGGCCCCAAGGCCGGGGCTGTGGTGCTGGCCTGGGCAGATGGGATGGCAGGAGGGGCTGCAGAGCTGCCAGGATCTCCTGGAGAGGGGAGCAGGGCACCCAGGGAGCCTCCTTTTCCTTTGGCCAGGCACTTTCCCCCATGGCTGGGGCTGAGGCCTCTCTGAGCTGCAGCTGCTGCTGTGCCCTGCAGAGGGGCTGAGGCCGTGGGGCAGTGCCCAGAGCAGCCTGCCCTGAGCAGAGCTGTGGGGCCAGAGCCGGCTGGGCTGTGCTGGGGAGAGGCCCTGGCTGCTGCCGAGAGCTCAGGGCAGCTGGGACAGCTTGGAGGGAGCTGGGCTGGGCTCAGAGAGCCTGCCAGAGAAACCAGCAGTGTCCATCTCAGCCTGGGTGAGCGTGCAGGGACAGGACTCAGCCCAGGCCTTGTGGGGCAGGGCCAGCACCTACAGGGCAAGGGATTGAAAAGAAGCAAGTGGCCGAGAGAGGAGGCTGCTCTGTGCCCTTGGTGGCATGAGCAGGGCAGGGAGGGGGCCCAGGACATTTGTCACTGCCAGGCTCTGTCCCCAGGTGCTGCCAGCCCTGGCTGCTGAGCCCAGGTTTGGCCTGGGCTGAGTTTGGCTGTGGCCCAGCTCCATCCTCCTGCAGGGCTCAGGGCCTGTTGCTGGCCATGGCCAGCCCTGCCCGGCCTCTGTGCTGGCCCAGAGCCCGGCAGAGCCCGGGGCAGGGCTGTGTGTGCAGGCCCACAGGTGCCACGGGCTCTGCAGGAGCTGGGAGAGGCTGCCCAGCAGGGAGGCCATGGGGCACAGAGCCCCAGGGCTGCTGTGGGCACCACGGCACAGGGGCCGTGCCCACCCGCAATGCTCCTGCCCTGGGCTGGGCCTGCCCAGGGGCTGGGGTACCATGGCTGGGCCAGCGGGGCACAAAGGGGCCACGGAGCCGCTGCCGGGGCTGGCAGCAAGGCCAGGCACAGACAAGGAATTGCTGAGCATGGCCTGTGCTGGCCAGGGCTGGCTGTGGCAAGGGCAGAGCTCAGCTGCCCTTGGTGGCTGCAGGAAAAGTCCAGAGCCCAAAGAGCCTCCATGGCTGTGCTGGAGACCAAGGCTGCAGGAGGGAAAGGCAGGGCTGCTGTGGGATGGGGAGGGCATTGAATTCCAGCAGACAACACAGATGGGAGGGTTAGCAAGGCTTGAAGAGAAGCTTCACAAGCCTCCAAGGGGGGATGTTACCAGATGAAAAACCATCTCCAGCTGGTGAGCACACACAGTTCTTGTTCTTCAAAACCCCCTGGCCCATGGAACTGCACCATGCCCATTGTGTAAGAAGGAGAATTGGAAAGCGACCAGCTCCAGTTGTGCCAGCTTTTACCAGTTCACCGGGCAGTCAGGTCTGACTCTGGCATCACCGAGCACCAGGGACCACCAAAGAGACCCCCAGGACAGAAGAACACCGCTGTGAAGGTGAGAGAAAATATGTTAATGATTTCAGAGAA
Source organism: Poecile atricapillus (assembly GCF_030490865.1). NCBI lineage: Eukaryota > Metazoa > Chordata > Aves > Passeriformes > Paridae > Poecile > Poecile atricapillus. The sequence goes on along the minus strand of NC_081280.1, from coordinate 3,440,422 downwards.
ATGATTATCATATGTATGTTTATTCTGTGACAGTCAGTGAATATAGATGTAAAATACAGTCCACAAGCAGGAACTTTCCTGTACCCAGCATGCACGCCTTTGGGAAGAGCTATTCCCCCTTGTGCATCTGGCTGAATAAAGAATGCTGCTTCTCACTGCTCCCTTGCTGTGAAGCAGTTTCTTTTATTTTTTCCCATTTTTGGTAGCAGAGTCACAATGAACCCTCGGTTCCATGATGCCCCATAGTGTCAACATGGTCTCCTTGGTTCTGCAGTGTCACCATGGGCCCTTTGTTCCACGAGGTTCTGTAGTAGAACATGGTCACCTTGGTTCCGTGCGGTTCCATGGTGTCACAATGGGCCAGGGTTCCACAGGGCCTTGCTGTGTCAGAAGGGCCCCTTGGTTCCAAGAGGTTCCTCAGTGTCACCATGGACCATTGGTTCAATGTGGCCCCAATGTGCCAAAATGGATTTTGGTTCTGTGGGGTTCTGCTGTGTCAAAATGGACCCTTTGTTCCATGAGTTTGCCCAGTGTCACAGCTGACTCCTTGGTTCTGTGAGGCCCTGCAATCAGCAAGGCTCTGAAACATCAGAGTAAGTCTCCTTAACACTAATTTGGTGTTTAAGAGGGCATCATTTATTCAGGCCTGAGGTCCAACATGGGGTAACTCCTAACCTGACATGGACATGTGATTCTCCCAGTGTGTTGCTTTTACACAGTGGCTAAATGCATATTACAATTTACCCACTTCCATAAAACCAAACCCCGAGTTCCCAGATTCAGTCCTTGTTTTTCCCATCACTGCACCCTTGAGCCAGATGTCTTCTTGTCTCCCAACCATCCTTGCTGGGAAGGCAGGCCCTGCATGCCTTGTTCCTGTGCTAGAATTTCACGGACATGGTAAAAATTGAATGAACCCTTTTGGTATCAAGGGCAAGGCTTTGTGTGGCCAGGCAGAGGCAGGCAGGACGCAGAGCTGTCAGCAAAGGAAGGGCCCAGCGAGCTGGGGCAGCCGGGGGATGACGACAGCCTGCAGGGCCAGAGGCGCAGGGCATGGACACCGTAGGGCAGCCTGGGCTGGAGAGGGCACAGGGATGGGCAGCAGCTGCAAGGCCCTGCCAGAGGCAACTTGTGCAGCCCTTGCTGATAATCTTTTGTACTCTAAGACCGACTAAAAGAACCACATCATGAATCCCACCTTGCAGATTGTGACACAGTGCCCCGGGAAGAGCCCTGAGCAATGAGGGAGGGACAGCATCTGCCTTGCCAGGGGCTGGGGCTCAGCCCTTGGCCCTTGGCACTCCTGAAACACATCCAGCTTTGCTCAGCACCAGAGACACCTTTCCCTTGCTTCTCCCCAGCTGTCATCAGTGCCTGCAGTGTTCTGCTCTCCCTGGAACCTCGGGACACTTTCCCAGTCGTGTCCCTCAGTGGGACCCATTAAAACTTCAAGAAACTTTGAATTGAAACTTTAAATTGGAGTGCCAATTTAACATTAAGTTAAACTTCTTGAGAAGTTTTTTGAACACTCAGGGACTGAGTCTGGTGGAAACAACACCAAAGCCCTGAGAGGGTCATTAAAATCCTGGTGCTGTTGCTGAGCTGGGCCGAGCTCCTGGCACAGAGGCAGCTCCTGGCAACCAAGAAGAGCTTCAAAAAGACATTTCTCCTGATGAGCAGCTTTTCTCCCAGCCCAGCAGAGCTGAGGGCACTGCCTGCAGCTACCTGGGTGCCTTAAAGCAACTGGAAGGACAAGTCTGAGCTTCTTCATGGAGAAATGCTCCCAGCTGCTGGCACAGTAAGTCTCTGGCTGCAGGGATCTCCTAAAGCTGCCCCATGACAGCACTGACATGACTGTAGGGATGGCTCTGCTGCCGTTTGTGGTTTGGGGAGGATGTGCTGCAGAGCGGGGCTGCCCTGGGCACCCTCAGAGGGACAGGGCAGGACGGCTCCTGCTGCCAGGGACGGCTGCAGGGGCTGAAGCTGGGGCTGCAGCCAGGGCTGCCCAGGGCTGTCCTGCAGAGCAGCTCCTGCAGCCCTGAGGGCTCTTTGCCAGCCCAGGGCATCTGCCACCTGTCAGGGGCAGCTCTCAGCCTGCCTGGGAGCTCCCCGTGGGTGGTGGGGAGAAGTTGGAGGGGGAAGGAGCGACCCCCATCAGGGCAGATTCCTCCTGCTGTGGAGATGGTGCTGCATGGCCAGGGCTGCTCTCAGCTTTCTCCTAAATGAAAGGGCAAGGGGCTGTCAGCTTTGTCTGTGTCACTGAGACTCCTGCACTGTCACCCTGGGCATCAGCAGAGCTGCCTCAGCTCTCCCTCCCAAAGTGCCTCCTCAGCCTCCTCCAGCCACAGCCAGCAGCAGCAGCACCTTGGCTTGCAGCATCTCTGTTTGTCTGAGCTGCCCTTAAGGCCCTGCTGGCAGGGAGATGGCCCTGGGCAGTGCCTGTGCTGGGAGGGGTGTGCAGGGCAGAGCTGAGCCCCCAGGGCTGGGCTGGGCTCAGGAGCACTGGCAGGGACAAGGCTTGGATAGAGAGAAACAGCTCCCAATAGGCACAACTCCAGGCAGAGAGCCAGACCAGCCCTGGGTATCCCTCCCTGTCCAGCTGCACAGAGACAAAAAGATGTCTCAGGAAAATTATTTTGAAATTGGAGCCTTTAAAAAGGCTGCTTTATTTTTCAAGCATGTTTTATGTTTAGCCACCCTGAAACAGAGGAAGGTGTAATGATCAAAGGGCTCCTGTGTGGGACCAGCAGGTCTGAGTGCCCTGGGGCACAGGGAGCCCTGATTTCCCTCTGGGCTCCCCAGTGCTCAGGCTGAGAGCAATGCTGAAAGAGGATTTCTGCCCCTTCACAGAAAGGAACAGTAACTTAGCAGAAAACTCGAGCTCAAAAATACTAAAAAGAACTGAAAGAAATTACCCCAGAGAAAGAGAAGTAATTTTAAGTAAATTTGTAAGAAAATAGCATAGAATTCACTCAAGAAATTCTGTCCCAGCTTTTCAATGTCTTCTTCCAACAGTCCACCATGCCCAGAGTGAAGAAATGTCCAACAGCAGCTCCTTCAGCCACTTCCTCCTGCTGGCACTGGCAAACACGCGGCAGCTGCAGCTCCTGCACTTCTGCCTCTTCCTGGGCATCTCCCTGGCTGCCCTCCTGGGCAACACCCTCATCATCAGTGCCATAGCCTGCAGCCACCACCTGCACAGCCCCATGTTCTTCTTCCTGCTCAACCTGGCCCTCACTGACCTGGGCTGCATCTGCACCACTGTGCCCAAAGCCATGCACAATTCCCTCTGGGACACCAGGACCATCTCCTACTCAGGATGTGCTGCACAGCTCTTTCTGTTTGCCTTTTTCATCTCAGCAGAGTATTTCCTCCTGACCATCATGTGCTATGACCGCTACGTGTCCATCTGCAAACCCCTGCACTACGGGACCCTCCTGGGCAGCAGAGCTTGTGCCCACATGGCAGCAGCTGCCTGGGCCAGTGCCTTTCTCTACGCTCTGCTGCACACAGCCAATACATTTTCCCTGCCCCTGTGCCAGGGCAATGCCCTGGGCCAGTTCTTCTGTGAAATCCCACACATCCTCAAGCTCTCCTGCTCCAAATCCTACCTCAGAGAAGCTGGACTTATTGTGGTTGGTGCCTGTTTAGCTTTTGGTTGTTTTGTGTTTATTGTTTTCTCCTATGTGCAGATCTTCAGGGCTGTGCTGAGGATCCCCTCTGAGCAGGGTCGGCACAAAGCCTTTTCCACCTGCCTCCCTCACCTGGCCGTGCTCTCCCTGTTCCTCAGCACTGGCTTTTTTGCCAACCTGAGGCCCCCCTCCATCTCCTCCCCATCCCTGGATCTGGCAGTGTCAGTTCTGTACTCGGTGGTGCCTCCAGCCCTGAACCCCCTCATCTACAGCCTGAGGAACCAGGAGCTCAAGGCTGCCCTGAGAAAATTGATGACTCTGTATTTTCAGAAGTATTAAACTTTCTTTTTTCTGCTGCAGAGCCTTTTGAATGTAACTCTTTGGAATCTCAGCCTTAGTTTTCCCTATTTGTGCATTTATTCATCGGTAACTTTTGCTACTGTTGTTGTGTGTTTTACAAATACTGTAGTATTACTTTTTGTATTTCTACATGAATATCTACCTTTCTTTTGAAACACAAAGACCTGCAAGAGGTCTGTTCCCTGTGCATTTAAATAAAGTCAAGTGCCTGCCCTGACCTGTGTGTCCAGGTTCATTCCTCAGTGCTTCTCTGGCTCTGCAGTGAATGATTTTGGGTACCTTAACACCTCAAGGGTTCAAGGTTTGCAGGTTAAATGGGCTAACTTAATGCAGTTACTGCTGTGGAAAGTGTTTCATGGTCAACTGGATGTTGTATTAAATGCTTTTCCCAAGTTCCTTGGTTCTCTGTACTTTGCCAGTAAAATTCTGTGTGGTTTTCACCTCTGAGCTCCGTTGGTCAGAGCATGGTGCTGATATCAGCGAGGCTGTGGCTTCAATCCCTGTGTGGGCCATTCACTTGGCAGCTGGAATTGCTGGTCCTTGGGGGTCCCTTGCAACTAAGAATATTCTTTGCCTCTGTGTCCCTTGAGAATATCTGCTGGGGGTTTGTCCCGTGCACCAAAGGCAAGTCAAGGAGCCTTTGGTTGCCGCCATCATTGGAGTGTTGTGGCTGTTGCAGCCCCGCAGGCTCCCAGTGGCCTCTTGTTTCCGTCAGGCCCTGCTGGCTCCCGCTGGCCCTTGGTTCCATGAGGATCTGCAGGGTCCCACAGGTTGATGGCATTTGTCCTTGCTGCCCCTCACATCCCCCTGCCCCACAAACAGCCCCGAGCCCCCCGTGAGGGACAGGCCCTGCTGTGCCAGGCCTGGGCTCAGGGCTTGGCCTTTCTGCTGCCTCCAGCCAGCCAGGGCTTGCTCAGCATTGCAGTTCCTGCTCACAGCCTTTGGCTCCCTGCAGTCCTGGCCTCCAGGATCTGCTCTCCCCACTCCCTGGGGAGCCTTTGCCACTCCCTGCCCTCACTGGGGCCACTGATGCTCCAAGGGACTTGGACTTTGCCTTTGGACTCCTGGAGCAGCTTCTTCACCCTTCTCTCAGTGCCTGAGGCTCCTGGGCTCAGCCCCAAATCCAGCGTGGGGCTGATCCAAGTTAGAATCATGTCCTCACTTTCATTAGCATGAGTTAATGACAAGCTCCTGGTTTCATTACTCCCCATTTTGGCCCCAAATTCCCTTTTTCTTAGACACAAAATGAACCTTTTTGGCTCCAAATCCCTCTTTTGGGACCAAACTGTTCTTTTATTTTTTGCCTAACTCCCCTTTTAGGCAGGAGACTCCCCTTTGTTTTAATCCAAACTCTCACTTTAAGGTCCAAATTGCCACTTTTTGTTGTTCAAACCCCCAGTTTTGGGCCAAACTGTTCCATTTGGGAGCCAAATTCCCCCTTCTGAGTCCACATTTCCCATCGGGGCACCCAAATTCCTTTTTTTTGGTCCAAATTTCTGGGTTTTGTACCCAGTCCCCTTTTGGCATCCAAATTTTCCACCTGAGTGCTCAAATTCTCCTTTTTGGGTCCAAATGTCCCACTTGAGTGCCGAAAATATTCTTTTTTGGCCCCAAATTCCCACTTTTGAGCCCAAATTCTCACTTTTGGACCTGATTTCCCCCTTTTTTCTGGGCCCAAAATCCCATTTTCATCCCAAACCTCCGCTTTTTGCCACAAATTTCCCCCCTGGCTGCCATTGGCTCACCGGAGTTGACCTTTTAGAATCAGACTTTAATATATTTTTAAAACAAAATCTCCTTTTTGGGTCTAAACAAACACTTTTTGTGGCTCAAACCCCCAGTTTTGGGCCAAACTGTCCATTTTGGGAGGCAAATTCCCCCTTCTGGCTCCAAATTTCCCATCTGGGCACACAAATTCCCCTTTATTGGGACCCAAGTCCCCATTTTTGGCCCCAAATTCTTCTTTTTCAGTCCAAATACCCTACCTGAGTGCCCAAATTCCCCAATTTTAGGCCCAAATTCTCTCTTCCTGTCCCAAAAGTCCTCAGTTCAGGTACAAACTTTCCACCTGAAGACCCAAATTCCTATTTTTGGGGCTCAAAATTCCCACTTTTGGACACAAACTCCCTTTTATTCTGGCCCCAAATCCCCTTTGTCATCCTAAATCTCCTTGTCTTGCCCCAAATTTCCCCCCTGGCTGCCGCTGGCTCACCTGGGTTCACCTTTTAGCATCAGACTCCCATTGTTTTAATCCAAACTCTCATTTTTACATCTAAACTGCTCCTTTTTGCCACTCAAACCCCCAGTTTTGGGCCAAACTGTTCCTTTTAGGAGCCAAATTTTCCCTTTTGGGTCCACATTTCCTATCTGGGGGCCCAAATTCACCTTTTGTTGTGGTAAAGTTGTTAGAATGTTGTTAAGTTAGTTTCTGTTAGTAGTTGATAGCTTGAAATGGATCTTTTCCCCTATTTTAGTTGTGATTTCCCCCCCCCACTTCTCTTTCTCCTATTGCTTACCTGAAGTCAGGTTCCCGTGGTCACTGAAGTTTTTCTCCTCAGCTCCAGGGCGAGAGGCCGGATAGAGTAAAGAGAAGACCCTGCTGGCATTTCCAGCTGCTGGAAATTTCGCTAGGCCGGGAAAGCGCGGGGGTGACAGCAGAAAGACCCTTCTTTCCAACCCGGGAGTTTGTAACTCTGTTTTTCCTGTCCCAGAATGCCTCTGAGCTGTGGAAGCTGAGAGGGCATTCTTACCTTCCCTTTCTTTCCCCCCTGTGCTGCCAGGAAACCAAGCCCCCCTCTCTGCCCCTCTGCCCCTCTCTGGAGAATACTCCTACACCTTGGTGGGCATTTGAAGAAGTTGCTGTCTGTTATTTCTTATCTTGGTGTGTGAACCTTGATTTGTAGAAAGTTTGTAAGATGTACCAGCTGAGAAAAAGAACTGTTTCTCTCTCTGATGTTCCCTCCCTCCGAGAAACCCTGTTAAAAGAGACCCCCAGACCCCAAATCCTTTGTCTTTCGCCCTTTGGATTCCCCTTCACAGAAATAAACTGTGGAATGCAAACCAGGGAGAGAGTCCCCCCCTGATTTCTTTACTCGCTTGCTAAGACTCGAATTCCTGAAGAAAATCAGTGAACCCCACAAACATGTGCTGGCTGGAAACCAGAGTGAAGAGAAACCTCATCACTGAGCCAGCCGGGCCACTCCGGGAGCTTCGAGTCAACCTTTTCTTGGCCCAAATTCTGCCTTTCAGTGCCAAAACTCCCCCTTCTGGGTCTAAACTTCCCTTTTTTTGGACACCCCAATTCTCCTTTTTTGGTCCATATTTCTGAGTACTGAACCCATATTCCGCTTTTTGTGTCCATATTTCCCACTAGATCCCAAATTGCCCTGTTTTGGTCCAACCTTCCCATTGGGGCACCCAAATTCCTCTTTTTTAGGCCAAAACTCTCCCTTTTACCACCAGATTTCCCCTTCTCGGTCCAAATTTCCCATCTGGGCACTCAAATACCTATTTTTTCTCATTTTAATTCGACTTTTTCGGTCCAAATTTCTCACCAGAGTGCCCAAATTCCACCTTTTTGTTCTAAATTACCCCTTTTTGGTCCAAATTTCCCATCTGGGCACACAAATTTTTTGGGCCTTTTTAGGCCCAAATTCTCCCTTTTTAGACAAAAACTCCCTTTTATTCTGTCCCCAAATCCCCTTTTAAATCCCAAATCTCCTTTTCTTGCCACAGATTTCCCCCCTGGCTGCTGTTGGCTCACCTGGCTTCATCTTTTAGCATCAGACTCCCATTGTTTTAATCCAAACTCTCATTTTTAACATCTAAACTGCCCCTTTTTGTTGCTCAAACCCCCAGTTTTGGGCCAAACTGTTCCTTTTGGGAGCCAAATTTCCCCTTCTGGGTCCACATTTCCCATCTGGGCACGCAAATTCACCTTTTTTGAGCCCAAATTTCCATTTTTTGGACCCAGATTGCCCTTTTTGGGTCCAAATTTCTCACCTGAGCACCCCAATTCTGCTTTTTTAGGCCCAAATTCTGCCTTTCAGTGCCAATACTCTCCCTTTAGGGTCCAAACTTCCCTTTTTATGGGCACGCCAATTGTCCTATTTTCAGCCCAAATTTCTGGGTTTTGGACCCATATTCTGCTTTTTGTGTCCAAGTTTCCCACTAGATCCCATATTTCCCTGGTTTGGTCCAAACTTCCCATTTGGGCACACAAATTTTCCTTTTTTAGGCCAAAATTCCCCTTTTTGGACCCAAACTCCTTTTTCCTGGCCCCAACTCCTCTTTTTCATCCCAAATCTCCCCTTTTTGCCACAAATTTCCCCTCTGGCTGCCATTGGGTCACCTGGGTTGATCTTTTAGAATCAGACTCTCGTTGGTTTTTTTAATGCAAACTCTCATTTTTGGGTCTAAACAAACACTTTTTGATGCTCAAACCCCCAGTTTTGGGCCAAACTGTCCATTTTGGAACCACATTCCTCCTTCTGAGTCCAAATTTCCCATCTGGGCACTCAAATACCTATTTTTTCTCATTTTAATTTTACTTTTTGGGTCGAATTTTCTCACCTGACTGCCTAAATTCCACCTTTTTGTTCTAAATTACCCCTTTTTATTCCAAATTACCCCTTTTTGGTCCAAATTTCCCATCTGGGCACACAAATTCTCCCTTTTTAGCCCCAGATTCTCTCTTTTTGGACACAAACTCTCTTTTATTCTGGCCCCAAATCCCCTTTTTCATCCCAAAATCTCCCCTTTTTGCCACAGATTTCCCTCCTGGCTGCCATTGGCTCACCTGAGTTGATCTTTTAGCGTCAGACTCCCATTGTTTTTTTAATCCAAACTCTCATTTTTGGGTCTAAACTAACACTTTTTGTTGCTCAAACCCCCAGTTTTGGGCCAAACTGTCCATTTTGGAACCACATTCCCCCTTCTGGGTCCAAATTTGCCATCTAAGCAGGAAAATTTTCCTTTTTTGGGACCAAAGTACACATTTTTGCCCCCAAATTCTTCTCTTTGGTTCCAAATACCCTACCTGAGTCCCCAAATTTCCCCTTTTTAGGTCCAAAATCTGACTTTCAGCCCCAAAACTTTCTCCCTTCCTGGGCCAGAAGTCCCCATTTCAGGTATAAACTTCCCACCTGAGGACCCAAATTCCTATTTTTGTGCCCAAACTGTCTTGGTTTTGACACAATCTCCCTGTTTTTCTGGCCCAAACTTCCCTTTTCCAGCCCAAATCTCCCTTTCTTGCACCAAGTTTCTCCCCTGGCTGCCATTGGCTCACCTGGGTTGACGTTTTAGCTTCAGACTCCAATTTTTTTATAAACCAAACTCTCATTTTTACATCAAAACTGCCCCTTTTGTTGCTGAAACCCCAAATTTTGTGCCACACTATTCCTTTGGGAGCCAAATTCCCCGTTCTGGTTCCCATCTGGGCACCCAAACTCACCTTTTTTGGTTCCAAAACTTCCCATCTGGGCACCCAAATTCCTATTGTTTGGCCCAAATTTTGGTTTTCGGTCCATATTTCTCACCTGAGTACTCAAATTCCCCCTTTTTAGGCCCACATTGGCTCATCTGGGTTGACCTTTAAAGTCAGACTCACCTTTGTTTTAATCCAAACACTCATTTATACATCTAAACTGCCCCTTTTTTTTGCTGAAACCTCCAATTTTGGGCCAAACTGTTCCTTTTCCAGACAAATTCTTCTTTTTGGGTCCAAATTTCCCATCTGGGCACCTGTGAAAAATGACATTCACTTTCCTGGTCAATTTTGAAAGGTTTAATAAGAAAGTCAGAAGGAGACAAAGACAATAAAGCAAAGGGTTAAAAGGGCCGGGTGCTTGGCCCTCTGCCAAGAGCACCCCTGGTGTTTTGGAAACACCCTTTATATCCCATTTCTATTGCATCACCTGATGCACATTCATAGACTTTATGCATATTCAGACTTTGCCATTAACTACTTTACATTTTCCAGGAACTGTTTAGCATGGCCACTCCTTGGGTCTGCCTTTTTACAGCATGCCCGTGTCTTGGCTTGTGGTTTTAATCCTCTTCTTCTCACCTTAGAATTTGGGCCTTGGCTCCTTCTTTCCACAGCCGCTGAGTGTTGATAGCAGCAGGGTCCTCATCATCTGTTCACTGGAGTTATCCCAACTGAGCAGACAGTTCAAACATCCTCTATCGACTGTTACAGCAAAGCCATTGGAACGTGATACATAGAGCATTCATCTTCATCCTTGTGAAAAGCCAATATTATAATATGTATTTATAACAGCTTCTAGGAAATGCACATTCCTGTTATAAAGGATGTATTTTATTGCTGCTCTCTTTGGAGCAGAGGTGATTGCAGCATTCTGTGATTGATATTGACCCAGGGTCTCTCCTCAGGAGGTCTGGCCTGCTCAGAGAAGCTGTGCCTTGAGGTGTGAGCCAGTGTGGACAACCTTGCTCCACATTCCCCAACCCCATCCTCTGTGTCCTCCCTCACCCGGGACCTGCTTTGCTTGGAGAGCTGCCTGCACTCAGGAAAGAGAGGTTTTTCCCTTTTTATTTTGAAGCAATCTGAAACTCCTAAGTTTCATTGTTGAAAACAGACGCACTCCTCAAGTGTGTGCCAGCCCAAGGTGCCACCAAGGAGGTTCCCCTTTCCCAAGGCAGAACCCTGCAAGGAATGTTTGAGACCTTTGCACTCCTTGACTGAGGCCCTGCAGTGTCACAGAGGCCCCTGGGTTCCATGAGGTTCTGCACTGTCCCAGTGGATATTTGGCTCCATGGAGCCCCACGGTGTCACAATGCTCTTTTTGGTTCCACCAGGCCCTGATCTGTCACAATGGGCTTTTGGTTCCATGAGGTTCCGTACTCAGCAATGGTCTCTGTAGTTCCAAAGTGTCACAAGGGCCCCTTGGTTCCAGGAGGTTCATTGGTGTCACCATGGTCCCTTGGCTCCATCAGGCATCCCAATGTCACAAGGGCCCCTTGGTTCCAGGAGGTTCCTGGAGCAGGACTTCCCCTGGGCCACAGAAGGGCTCCTCTGCTCTGTCCAGCAGCTGGGGCCAGAACTCAGGGCATCTCCCCCTCACAGGAACTGGGCAGATAACCCAGGCCGGACATCTGTCCTGTCCTGACTTCTCTCTGCTGCCAGGGAGCTGCAGTTCCCAGCTGGCCAGAAATATCTTGCCTTGAGAGCAGCCTGAAGGGAGATGAGCCTTGGATTCTGGACTGACACACACTTCACTTGACAAACTAGAAAAGCTACACAAAACTTGCACAAAGCACAACTCTTCTGCATAGTCCCTGGAAACGGGCAGGGCTTCTGTCCCAAGCCTGGATGCATCTTGGTGGTTCCTTTCTGGAAGCTGAGGGAAAGAAAGGGCTCCATGTGTGCTCCACCATCAATTGGGTGCTGAGTTCCATTGACTCCTAATCTGTGCCAGCTCTTCACGAGCTGTAATACAGGTAACTTGATTGTGCACTGTGTTTGTATCCACTAGCACTTCTTTGGGTTATCCTGTGGAGGAAGCAGTCTGTTTAAAGTCTCTTGTCTGTTAATCTTGAGTCCATTCAGTAAATAATTCATGTTCTAATAGACCTAATGGGCCATTCTAAAGAACTTGGGAGCAAGAGCAATTTGGGGTGCAGGTGGCCTGAAACAGAGCTCCTGCCAGAAACCTGAGCATAAGGCAGGACTTGGCTAAACTTTAACGCCATTTGTAACAACAGATTTCATTTAAAAAAAAAAAAAAAAAAAAAAAGAGAGAAGATATTTTTGCCCATTTATTCTTTTCCTGTTTATACACTGATATCAGCAATCCCCAGTTGATATTGATCCCCAGCACCTCCTCCTGCACTCTGAATAGATCTGAAAATCAAGACCCTTCATGGCTGACAATCCATCAGACTTTGTCCCTACCCCCACCCCACCAATTCCCTCATCCAAGCCCTGGCACTCAGAGCAGCAGCCTTGTGCAAATCTGAGCTCCCTCCCCTCCAGGCTGTGCCTGCAGCTTTCAGCTCCTTGGCTCCAACTCCCACCTGCTTTCCTTGCAGAAGGAGCTGCCCCAGACACAGAGGGATGTTCATTCCTTGTCAGCAAACAAAGCAAGGGAAGGCACAGCTCCATTCAAACAAAAGTCATTCCTGTGCTGGATATTCAATCCACTTTCCACAGCAGACAGTCTCAGTGCAATGGAAAACACCTTCTGTGCCCAGCACAGGTGCCAAGGTGCCCCAAAGCCTCCGTGCCCCGATTCTGCACAGATTTGCTCTTTGCACACACGAGGCACACGCTGAAGTCACCAGCTGCCTCCATGGCCAGAGGGAGGAAAAGAGAGAAAGTGGCTGAAGAGCTCTCTTGTGCAGAGCCACAGCTGCACTAATCCCAAACTTGTGGGATTTCTCCCAGGAACTTGATCCAACAGCCTCTGCAGCATCTGTTCCCCGGCTCAAAATCTGGCTGGATGGGCAGGCCCGAGGAGTGCTGGGGAATGGAGCCACATCCAGGGGTGTCCCCAGGGCTCAGGACTGGGGCCAGCTCAGTTCAATCTCTTTATTGCTGCTCTGGCCCAGGGCACCCAGGGCACCCTCAGGCAGCTGCCAGGGGAGCCCAAGCTGGGCTGGGTGGGAAATGCAGGCACAGAGAGCTCTCAGGGCCTTGAGCATCCAGGCCCAGAGACAGAGATGGACACAGAGTTTGACCTGAGACCTTGGGGAAGGCTTGGGGCTTTACAACAATGAACCTGTGCAAACATGAAATAAGAATTGAAGCTTGTAATTTAAGTCAAAATATGTTTGAAACACACTTTCAGCAAGTGGAAATATGCTTTCTAGAAGTGAGTAAATATGTTAAATAAGATAATAGAGATTTTGAAGTTTCACATATAACCTGTTCTAAAGTCAGTAAGAAATTACAGATACAGCAATGTAAGTTTCTGTAGAGTTCTATGACTGGATAAGAAAAGACACATTGCAGCAGCATCGTGTGAGACAAAGCAATTGATGATTGGTTTATGAAGATGCTGCTGAGCTTTTGTGTCACCTCATGACTGGTTAAAAAGTTTATAAAAGACTTTGTCACTAGAATTTAGGTGGCTTCTGAGGTGATGGTGTTGAATGTAACACCTTAAGTGTCTCATCCTTGCATGAGGCTGATGGACTATGCAATAAAATACCTTTTCTAACATCACTCAGTTGGCCCTGTGTGCTCTGATCCCAATAGTCCTTTTCCTCATCTTTGGTAACCTTATCCCCCCCAATAAGGAATGGGGGCTGTCCTTACTTAACCTCCTTTGCCATTAATGTACTGATAACATTATTTTTATTATCCTTCACAGAAGCAGCCAGATTAAGTCCTAATTGAGCTTTCACCTCTCTCATTTCCTTTCTGCATGACCTAAAGACATCCCTGAATATTCCCTGAGTTTCCTGCCCCTCTGTCCAAAGGTGATGTGTCCATGGTTTTCCTGAGTTCCTGGAAAAAGCTCCATGCCCAGCCAGGCCAGGCATTTTCCTCCCTGATTCATCTTTTGGCACACAGGGACAGGCTGCTCCTTCCCCCTTAAGTTTACTTTCTTGAGGTGTGTCCATCCTTCCTGGACCCCTTTGTTTTTAAGGGCTGTTTCCCTTACAAAAATCAGTACCTGATTCAGTTCTCCCCAAATCTGCATTCTGAATTGGCCAAAGTCTGCCCTCCATAATTCCAGTGTAGAAGTTTTGTTGCTGCCCCTCCTTCTGTCCCAGAATATTGAAAACTTGATTATTCCATGGTCACTGTACCCCAGGCAGCCTCTGACCACCACTTCTCCCAGCAGCCCTTCTCTGTTTGTGAACAGCAGCAGACACAGCTTTCCTTGGCACTGGGAGTGTGCCCAAAATTCCCTAAAATAAAAACTCCTCAGCAGCAATGCAGCATTGAGAAGCAGCATTCTTTATGTGGCCGGATGCTCGGGGGGACAGCTCCTCCCAAAGCCGGGCATGCTGAGCACAGGGAAGTTTCTGTTTCTATTCTGTATTTTGCACACAGCCATTCATTGATTGTCCCAGACTAAACAGACATATGGTAATCATGAGCCCAAAATGATGAACATATTTCCCCTCCCCTTTCCACATGCATTCTTCTGTGCTGGGCTCTCTCTGCTGGTCCCTGCTGGTGCTGGAGCCCAATGTTCCAGTGGGCCTGGCTGAGCTGGCAGGACACTGAGGCTGGAGAACTTCCAGTTCCCCTCCTTCCACAATGGGCATTGTGTGGTGTCCATGGGCCAGTGGGTTTGGAGAAGGAGCAGTGTGTGCTCACCTGGGGTAGACAATTTATCATCTGGTGACATGAGGTGACAGAGTGGGCTGTGACATCACAGAGTGGGTTCTGTGAGGTCACTGAGCAGCTGTGACATCATAGGATGTCTCTGTGACATCACAGACCGGGCTGTGACATCACAGGGGAAAGATCTGACATCATAGAGCAGGGTGTGACATCACAGATATGGCTGTGACATCACGGGGTGGAGGTCAGATATCATTGAGAAGAGTGTGACATCACAGAGCTGGTTGTGACATCACAGAGCAGGATGTGACATCACTGAATTTGCTGTGACATTACAGTGTGGCTGTGTGACATCACAGAGTGGTTTGTGACATCACAGACCCGTTGTGTGACATCACAGGGCAGGCTGTGACATCACAGGATAGAGATCTGACATCACAGAGGTGGCTGTGACATCACAGATTTGGATGTGACATCATAGAGCAGGCAGTGACATCACAGAGCAGGGTGTGACATTACAGTGTGGCTGTGTGATATCACAGAGTGATTTGTGATATCACAGACCAGTTGTGTGACATCACAGAGAAGGCTGTGACATAAATGAATTGCCGGTAACATCACAGATATGGGTGTGACATCACGGGGTGGAGGTCTGACATCATAGAGTAGGCTGTATCATCACAGAGTTGGCTGTGACATCACAGAGCTGACTGTGACATCACAGAATTCGCTGTGACATGACAATGGTGCTTTGTGACATCACAGAGTGATTTGTGACATCAGAGATGAGTTGTGTGACATCACTGAGCTGACTGTGTCATCACAGAGCAGGATGTGACATCACAGAGGTGGCTGTGACATTGCAATATGGCTGTGTGACATCACATAGTGGTTTGTGACATCACAGACCAGTTCTGTGATGTTACAGAGCAGGCTGTGACATCACAGATCTGGCTGTGACATCACTGGGTGGAGGTGTGACATCACAGAGCAGGGTATGACATCACAGAGCTGACTGTGACATCAGAGAATTTGCTGTGACATAACAATGTGGCTTTGTGACATCACAGAGTGGTTTGTGACATCAGAGACCAGTTACGTGATGAAACAGGCCAGGCTTTGACATCACAGGTGGAGCTCTGACATCACAGAGCAGGCTGTGACATTACAGTGTGGCAGTGTGACATAACAGAGGGATTTGTGACATCAGAGACCAGTTGTGTGAGACGTCACAGAGAAGGCTGTGACATAAATGAGTCGTCGGTGACATCACAGATATGCCTCTGACGTCACAGAGCTGGCTGTGACATTACAATGTGGCTGTGTGACATAACAGAGTGGTTTTGATGTCAGAAACCAGTTGTGTGACGTCACAGAGCAGACTGTGACATCACAGATAAGGTTATGACATCACAGAGCAGGCTGTGACATGACAGAGTTGGCTGTGACATTACAGAGTGGTTTGTGACATCATAGATCGGACTATGACATCACAGAGCAGGCTGTGACATCACAGGGTGGAGATCTGATATCATCGAGCAGGCTGTGACATCACAGAGAAGGCTGTGACATCACTAACTTGGAAGTGACGTCACAGATTTGGATGTGACATCACAGAGTGGTTTGTGACATCACAGACCAGTTGTGTGACGTCACAGAGCAGGCTGTGACATCAGAGGGGGCTGTGTGAGGTCACTGCGTTGGTCACTCTGCCCCAGCCCCCCCTCACACTGACCCCCCCAGAGAAGTCCAACACTGTTCATGCCCAGTGGGGTCCCCTGTCCCCCGCTATCCCCCCGCTGCTCCTGGAGCCACAGCCTAAGGATGTTGCACAGGATCCAGCCCAGAGCCTGGCACGGGGACAAGGGGCCGGGGCTTGGATGTAACCCCAGCCCTGAGATGGGGGGGCTTTAAGGACAAAGTCTGATGGATTGTCAGCCATAAAGGGAATTGATTTTCAGATCTGTTCCGAGTGATTTAGGAAGTGCTCAGGATCAATATCAGCTGTAGATTGCTGATATCAATCCATGACCAGGAAAAAAAAAACTAAATAGGACAAAAACACCCCTGCACTATTTAAAAATATAGCATATTCTCTTTGAATACACTTCTGAAATCTGTAAAATTTACCATAGAAGAATGGAAGACTTGAAATTAAATTATTCCCATGGGCTTGTCTTGTAGAGCAATTTGAAATCTTAATGAGTTTTTGAGGCTGAATTCCTGGACTGAAGAGCTGAAGACTGAACAAGCCTCTGGAGAAGTAAAACTCATCAGGGAACCTCCCTCCAAGTTGCTGAGGATCCATCCTCAGCAGAGCAGGAATGAACAGATCCCAGGCTTTCCAAGCTGCTGAAGAGCTGTGAGCTCACGTGCAGTCCCAGGGGCTCCTTGGTGACATCCCAGGGCTCCTTCATCTTCCTAAGGCTCGTGAGGTGACAGTCCCAGGGCTCCAGGGTGACAACAGAGGTGTCTCCACGCTGCCAAGGAGCCAATTTGTCACAGGCAGTGACAGGAGTCCAGTGGTGACATCCCTGTGCTGCTAAAGAACAGTGAGGTCACCGACACTGCCAGGGGCTCCAGGGTGACATCCCAGCAGTGCCCAGGCTGCCAAAGAGCCGGGATGTCACAGACACTGCCAGGGGCTCCTGTCATGGGCACAGTGGGAGCTTCAGGCAAAGGTTATTAGAGAAGCTCCTGTTGGGTCACCAGGTGCAGAAAGGACCCCCAACACCCCAATTACACCCCAAGATCCCCCAAGCCAGGACCCCCAGGATTTCTAAACTCCTTCTGTGAGAGGAGCCTGGGAGTGCCTGGATCCAGTCCCAGGCCCAGGATTTGTCGGAGGTTTCTATGTAAAGGATTATAGAGGTGGAATTGAACCTTTGTACAATTTTGTCCCTCAACATGAAGAACAGCAAAGCAGAAGTATTTATATACATATAGATGTGATTGATTAGGACAAAGACTCGACAAAAAGGTCTTAATCAGAATTATTTACTCCACTGTATAGTGGCTGTAACACCTATTTTAACATAGTGCCCTAGGAAAGAAAAACACAGAGATAAAGGAGGCCCTCAGGCTCCAGAGCTGGACAGAGCTGACCCAGGGGTTTGGACAGTTCCGAGCCTTCATCCCTGAAGACCCCTCAGTGACCACCAGAGTGAACTGGGCATCCCCAGAGGGGTGTGGAGCTCATTACCATATGGAATGGGGATGGGAGGAGCCAAGAAATGAATATGCATTAGGTGTATCAGGCTGAGTAAGGCCTATCCAGCAGCAGCCCAGCAAGAACAGAACTGTACTAATTTAATCAGCCCTCCCTTTAGGAGGCAGGAGGAGGAAGAGGTGCACTTGGAAGCTCCATTTGCCCCTCTGCCCCCTCCACACCTGGAAGCTCCATTTCCCCTCCACCTCCTCCCGACAGCTTTAAGGGGGAATCAGCCCCAACACCCCCAGGTAGCCCGATTGCATCCCGGAGCAGAAAGCAGGTACTACAGGCACCCTTGAGGGGAGCAATAGGACCAGAAGGGCCAATGGTAGTTAAGGAACCCTTTTCTCCTCTGGACCCAGAGGTGTGAGAAAAGGTCACAAAGAATTATCAAAGTGACCCAGTAAACACTGCCAAATGTTTACGATATATAGTCAAACAACATAACCCAGATTGAAGTGACACACAATTGTTATTAGATGCATTAACCACAACTGAGAAAGAATTGGTTCTAAAACCAGCAGGGGACCTGGCAAAGGACCATTATAAAACATTACAAATGGATGGAAAAGAATACTTTCCTCTCCAGGACCCACAATGGGATCCAAATCAGTTGAGTGGAAGGAGAAAGTCAGAAAGCTCCCAGGAGTGGAGAGTGAAGGGAGTGGAGAGGGCTGGACCTAAAACCATGAACTGGGCAGCCTTATATGCAATCAAACAAGGTCCCTCGGAAATTCCCTCGGAATTCCCAGATCCTTGGAAGGACGCGATGCACAGACACACACCACTGGAGTCGGGCTCTGAAGTAGGAATACAGCAGCTAGTTAATCTATTTCTGGAACAATCCACTGGGGACATGAGGTGTAAACTCCAAAAGCTTTGGGGGGCAGATGGGTGAAACTTAGCAGCCTAATTGGAAGAGGCATGGGGAGTTTTCAGCAATTGAGAAGAGAGATATAAGCAGGAAATGAAGAAGCTAGTAGCAGTGGTACAGGAGGAAGGAAAAGGGAAAGGAAGGGATGGACAAAGACCACCCAAACAAGGCCCGTCTCTACTGGGTAGAGACCAATGTGTGAACTGTGGAGAATTTGGCCACTGGAAAAATGAGGGTCCAAAGTGTAAGCGAGATGGCCAAAAGAAAGAAGGGAAAGGAGGGATGGTTGCAGTCACACATCCACAAGAAGATTGAAGGGAACCTGGGGAGCCCACCCCAAAAGACCCCCTGGTTATAAAACTGAAACTGGGAAAAAAATTAATAAAAGTAGAATTTTTGGTTGATACTGGAGAAACACTCTTGGTTTTAAATAAGGCCTTGAGAGCTGTGAGTAATGAGAATTACGTTATGTTCAAAGGGTGTGGTAGTTTAGCATTTAGGGAAAGAAGTGGGAAACAGCCACAGAAGTGATTCCTCTGAGAGAGGCTGTGGGGAGTTCCTTCTGTGCTTGAGATCAAGCCAATAGCTGGCCAGTTCTGACAACTGACAGCATTCTGCAGCACTGCAAAGTAACTTCACCTTTGTGAATGGCACCTTTTAAAAACCCAACCCCAGGAACTGGTCTCTTTCTTTGCAGCCTTGAAAGGCAGCAGAGCTCTGGTGTGGCTGGCCCCGCTCCCCCGTGGCCTGTGCGGCCTGGGGGGGGCTGGGCCGGAGCCCAGCTGCTCCCGGGGGGAGATGGAGACTGCGGGATCCCCCCCAGGCCAGGCCAGGCTCTGCTGCGGTGCTGGCTTTCCCGGGAAGCCCTCCGGGTCCCGTTCCAGCGGGGTGGCCAAAGCCCTTCCCAGGGGAGCCCCCGGCCCCCAGGCTGGGCCAGGCCACGGCTGATGACACTCGCCAACACCCCCCCTGCCCCCCGGCCCGCACAGACAGCTCCTGAGAGCTGGCACCAGCCACACCTGAAATCCCACACCACCACTGCCTGCCATGGCTTGGGACAGATTTAACCCTTCCACTACACAGAGGAGACCTGCAGACTTTAATCCTCTCTCCAGGAAAAGAAAAGAACCAAGAGAAACGTAAAAATACAGCGTGAAACAACAAGGTCAGTAAAAGAAGGAATCAAGCCTCAGATGGAAGGAGAATGAGGAGATGCTCTAATAAGCTGAAATAGTCTTTTGGTAGGGCCATGGAGATGAATAATAATGTTCTGAAAAATAACTCCTTTAATTCATGAAAGAGTATTGGGGGATTGAAGTATTCAAGCTGTAGATCTGGGCAAAGGTATCCATGGATGAACCCAAGCAGATGGTGGAGTAGCTGTGATCCCATGAGAGCTTGAACAGAGAGAGAGGGAGATGAGAGCTGATGAAGACCCTTTGCCCCCATGGAGAGAAGAAGAAGACCTCTATTCTCAGAGATGAGGAGGACTTTTGTCTTTCAATAACTCATCCTTAAAATAATACCCCTTAGCTCATGGCCCATGAACACACCTCTGAGTGGTGTAAAAATGGGAGGAGAGGGCAGAGTTTGTGCCTGGGTGACTGCAATTCCTAGAAATGAAAGCCAACAAGAAAACTGTTTCTTGTGGAGAACTCTCCATGGCATGAGAAGAGAAAACTCCTCTCCCTGCACAGACTGAAGGAAAGAGTATTGTATAGCTGGCACTGCTTTAACATCCCAGGTTTTATCTCTGCTGTGTCACTTCGGAAAGGAAAAGTAGGGTGGGGGGGGAGGAAAGGTTTCTGAAGGTTTTATCCTTGTTTCTTATTCTTGTAGACCTGATCCTAAAGTTTATTTATTCCTTTTAAGTTTTAAGCCTGTTTTGCCCTTCTCCTAATCCATATCTCACAGTAAGACAGAAGGAAGTACTCTGGTGATTTTAGCTAGAGCTAAAACCCAGCACACTCAGCCACTCCTCACAGGACTTGTGCTCCAGACCCCTCAGCAGCCTTGTTGCCCTTCTCTGGACACGCTCCAGCCCCTCCATGGCCTTCCTCAATTGGGGGCCCAGGACTGGACACAGCACTCGAGGTGTGGCCTCAGCAGTGCCGAGCACAGGGGAAGAATCCCTGCCCTGCTCCTGCTGGTCACACCATTCCTGACCTAGGCCAGGGGCCATTGGCCTTCTTGGCCACCTGGCCACACTGCTGGCTCATGTCCAGCCTGCTGTCCATCAGTGCCCCAGCTCCCTTTCTGCCTGGCCGCTGTCCAGCCACTCTGTCCCCAGCCTGGAGCACTGCAGGCCTTGTTGTGGCCAAAGTGCAGGAGCCGGCACTTGGTCTTGTTCAACCTCACCTTGTTGGCTTTGGGCCCTGGATCCAGCCTGTCCAGGTCCCTCTGCAGAGCCCTCCTGCCCTCCAGCACATCCATACTCCCACCCAGCTTGGTGTCAGAATGGTTCCATGAGGCCCTGGAGTGTCACAGTGGTCTCCACGGTTCCATGACACTCCGTGGAGTCACAGTGGATCCTTGGTTCTTTGGGCCCTGCAGTGTCACAGTGGATCCTTGGTCCTTCTGTTACTGTGGGGTTAAATGTCTCTGAATAATGTTTCTGAAAATCATGTAGAATTAGGCCACAAGAATGTTTGGTATTAGGGATGGTCTAGCAAGCTGAAATGTTTACGGTAAGAGGAACTGGTGCTTGGGGTCTCCAAGATACCCACCCAGAGATAAGATTTGTACACGTTTGTACAAGGATGAGCTAACTCTCATGAATCAATATCGATAAAGTTAATGAAGCAATATTAATGAAGCAATATTGATAAGGTTGTTATAGTGATTACTGCTACAGCTGAAATTGTAGAAATATGTGCACTTTGGACAAAGACAATGGAGCTAGATTTGGGTCGCTGATACCCCTAGTTCCCACACGCTTCAATAAAGCACCTGTATATAATCAATCTGTGATTATGTGTGTTCCTGAACGCTGACATTTTGGTGACCCAGATGGGACCCTGTGAGTGCTGCTGAGCGAGTTCATGACCCGATCACGCTCCAGCCGGCACCGAGGGATTCTCGGGGAGCCCATCCGGCCGTGACCGTCTCCTCTGCTCACAACGTCCCTCTGAGAGAGGTAAGGTGCTTTTCAGTCTGCTCTGGTGCCTCCCAATAAGACACAGCGAAATCTCTGCACGGTTGGGCTGGAGGAATTCCTGGTATTGCCCAGGCGCCGTCTGTCAGACAACTGCGAAAGCGTTGCAGGTTCAGCATCAGTGGTGTGTGGTGTATTGTAACTGTAACATGGAGAAGCTTAAAGGGATTTGAGGTGGCAATGCCCCTATAGCATGTACTTCTCCTTTGGGGTGCTTATTGGCACATTGGAAACAGGGTAACTTTGGGCAAGATTTACGTAAAGTTGATTGATTATTGTAATACATGGTGACCAGGATATGATCTGGACAGTGGGGAAAAGTGGCCAAGAAATGGATCTTTGCAGTATAACACCATTTTACAGTTGATGTTGTTCTGTAAGCAAGAGGGAAAATTGGATGAAGTTCCGTATGTAGATTTGGTTTTCTATTTGAGAGACAAGCCAGAATGGCAGGCTGAGTGTGGATTAATGGCAGTTAAAGCATGTGTGAGTGATAAATGTGAGGTTTGTGTAAAAGGAAAAGTTATTTAGAGCACCTGGCATTAAAAGAAAGTTTGCGTCAGGGGAAAGAGATGGATGTTGATTTACAAATGCTTTCAGCAGAAACAAAAGAACCTGATTCTATTTTGTCTGCCCCCACTTCATCTAATCCTATTTCACCCAACCCTATCTCGCCTAACCCCACTTCACCTTTCCCTCTTTATCCTCCTCTACCGCCTTCACCTGATCCTTCTTCTCTGGGAGATGATCAAGATCTAACTGTGACACAAGGAAATGTGAAAAATGCTGGGGAGGAGGATAGCAGTAGCGGGGGTGATGATAATAAATCAGTGACACCGGTGTCCCATCGGACTCGGTCAAAGCTTGCTCCGGTTCTGGGTAGAATGGGAAAAGATTTGGGCAGACAAAGGCGGACTGTGATTGCCCCCTTGAGACAAGGAGTAGGAGTAGAGGGGCTGGTGTTTGTAAAAGTGCCTTTCTCCCCTGCAGACTTGATAATTTGGAAACAGTCAGCTGGAACTTATAGAGAAAATCCTGATAAAGTAGCAGGGGTGGTAAAAATGATTATGAAAACTCAGAATGCAGATTGGCAAGATATACAAGTAATATTGGAGAATTTAATGGACTCTACTGAGAAAGAGATGGTGATTAGAGCAGCCAAGGAGAAGGTGAGAGAAGATCTCAGAATTGGGGTGCTGACAGGGACTTTAGATGAGAACTTTCTAACCAAGGATCCAGGGTGGGATCCCAATGCCTTTGGGGACATGTGGAGGCTGAAGAGATATCAAGAGTGGGTCCAGATAGGGGTTGGGAATGCTATACCTAAGGCTATGAATTGGTCTAAATTGTATGAGGCAAGACAGAAAAAGAAAGAATCCCCTGCTGCATTTTTGGAAAGGCTTAAGGGGGCAGTGAGAAAGTATACAGATCTTCAACTAGAAACAGAACAGGCGAAAGTTGAGCTTGCGTTCATTTTTCTTAGGCAGTCTCAAAATGATATTAGGAGAAAATTGCAGAAGTTAGAAGGAGAGGAATTAAAGAATTTGAATAAATTACTTGAAGTGGCTTGGAAAGTATACAATAAGAGGGAAAAAGAAGCTAGTAAAAAACAGCAGCAAAATCTTTTGGCAGTGATCCAAGGAAGAGAGAATCCAGGTTTCAGAGGACGAGGCAGAGGTGGTCGTGGACTGGGGAGGGGCAGACTTGGCAGAGGACAAGGGAGATGGGTTTTGCCAAGATTAGGGTTAAATCAATGTGCTTATTGTAGACAAGCGGGGCACTGGAAAAATGACTGCCCGAATGGGTTTAACCAGGGCAATCAGTTCAACCAGAATCAAGACACTTTGAAATTAATGGTGCTGGGGAGTACAGCAGCTGACTAGAATCGGAACAAAAACCAATACAGGAACCTTTAGTAACTCTACAATTGGGAGATAAAGAAGTAAAATTTCTGGTGGATACCGGGGCTACATATTCTGTGCTAAATGATCTAAAAGGGCAAATTGGAGACAAAACAGCAACAATAGTTGGAGCCACAGGGAAGGAGGAGAATTGGACATTCCTGCAACCACTGTGTTTGTGTTTTGGAAACAAAGTTTCAACACATGAATTTTTATATATGCCTGAGTGTCCAATTCCACTTTGTAGGATGAGATTTATTAGCAAAACTTGATGCAGTGATAACTTATGAGAACGGGGAACTTTTAATGAAAATACCTGAATCGAAGACAGGACAAATTTTAATGATAAAAGAAAAACCAGTCCCTGCTATCCCTCAGGAAGCAGAGGACGCAGTAATTCCCTCTGTATGGGAAACAGACATACCAGGAAAATCTAAATTGGCACAACCAGTACATGTGGAATTAAAAGAAGGAGCAAAAGATGTGCAGGTTAAAGAGTATCCCATAAAGGCAGAAGCACGGCATAGAATAGCAAAGGTTATTGATAAATTTTTGAAGTACGAAATTCTAGAAGAATGTGAATCAGAATTTAATACACTGGAAATAGTATTTCCAGTAAAGAAACCAAATGGTGAGTACAGACTAGTACAGGATTTGAGAGCAATAAATGGAATAACTAAAGATATTTCCTCAGTGGTAGCTAATCCTTGCACATTGTAAACATCCGTGAAAGAGAAATAGAAATGGTTTACTGTAATTGATTTAAAAGATGCCTTTTTTGCATACCCCTTGACAAAGAAAGTAGGAAACTGTTTGCCTTTGAGTGGGAAAATCCAGAAAATGGAAGGAAAACCCAGCTCACCTGGACACAACTCCCACAAGGATACAAGAACAATCCAACCCTATTTGGAAGCCAGCTGGTTAAAGAGCTGGAGATTTGGACCGAGAACGGGCAAGTTCCGAGGGAGCAATACCTGCTGTTACAGTATGTTGATGATATACTGATAGCTACAGAGGAAAAGACAACCTGCATAAAGGTAAAAATTGAAAATTTTAAATCAGCTGGGAATGGGAGGATATAAGGTGTCTAAAGAGATGGCACAAATTGCCCACCAGACTGTGATTTACCTGAGATGTGAAATCTCACAAGGGCAATGTAAGCTGGGTACTGATCGTATTCAAGCTATTTGTGCTATTCCAGAACCCCAGAACCTGCATGAGCTGTGAGTCTTCCTCGGGATGGCTGGATGGTGCTGCCTGTGGATCATGGACTATGGACTAATTGCAAAACCCCTGAATGAAGCCCACAAGACACAGCCATTTACCTGGGGCAAACCACAGAAGGAGACCTTCCTCAAACTGAAGGAGGCATTGACAACTGCTCCAGCATTAGGATTGCCTGACCTATCCAAAGATTTTCAGCTCTTTGTGCATGAAAGATCACACCCAGCACTGGGAGTGCTGACCCAAGGTTTGGGAAGCTGGAAAAGGCTGGTAAGCTACTTCTCCAAACAACTTGACCACCTGAGTGCTGGATGGCCTTCATGCCTGTGGGCAGTTGCAGCCACCGTGATGCTGACACAAGAAACTAGGAAACTCACGATGGGTAGACACATAGATGTCTATGTGCCACACATGGTGACCACTGTTTTAGAACAAAAGGGGGGCCATTGGCTATCTCCAAGCAAGATGATGAAATTCCAGGTAATCCTGACTGAGCAGGATGATGTCACACTAAAGACAACTGACCTCTTGAATCCAGCTTTGTTCCTAGGTACCACAACTGAAGAAGGCCCATTGGAACACGATTGTGTGGAAGTGATAGAACACACCTGTTCAGCTAGAGCTGAAAGATGTCCCACTGGAACAGGCAGACTGGGAGCTGTTGACAGATGGAAGCAGTTTTGTGGAGAACAGGACCAGATACCCTGGATATGCAGTAACAACAACAGGTGCAGTGGTGGAGGCAAAGCCTTGCCAGCAAACACATCTGCCCAACGAGCAGAACTGGCTGCTTTAACCAGGGCATTAGAGCTGAGTGAAGGGAAGAAAGTAAATATCTGGACTGATTCAAAATATGCTTTTGGAGTGGTGCATGTACATGGGGCACTGTGGAAAGAAAGAGGACTGCTGTCTTCTCAAGGCACGCACATTAAACATCAAGATGCAGTCCTGCAATTAATAAAAGCAGTACAAAAGCCTGAGCAAGTAGCAATCATGCACTGCAAAGCTCACCAATCTTTTGGAAGCTCCAAAATTCATGAGGGAAATCGGAAAACAGACTGGACAGCCCGACAAGCTGCTCGAGAAGTGCAAACTGCAATGGCATTGATACCTTTAAAAACTAATGTATCTCAATTCAATTTACCTTCAGAACCAAAATATTAAATAGAGGATGAGAAACTGGGACGCTCACTGAATGCACAGAAGAATTCAGAAGGGTGGTAGGTGACTACACAAGGACAAGTAGTGGTACCCCCTTGATAATGAGAGAAGTTCTACAAATTAAACAGAACGATTGTCATTGGGGTGCAGAGGCATTGGTGAAATTGTTCAAACTAAATTTAATTTCAGTACAGATGTTAACAATGGCAAAATCAGTAATGTCAAAATGTGAAATTTGCTTGAAGAACAATCCAGTGGCTAGACAACAGGCACAACTGGGGAAAATTGGGGTAAGAGTAGAACCAGGAGATTATTGGCAAGAAGATTTTGTAGAATTACCAAGAACTCGAGGATACAAATATCTATTGGTAAGGGCTGACACATTTTCAGGATGGCCAGAAGCTCTACCCTGTTGCACAAATCAAGCAAAGGAGACAGTCAAGTGGTTACTGCAAGAAATCATTCCAAGATTTGGGGTGCCTCTAGGAATATCATCAGATAAGGACCCACATTTCATAGCCACAGTAGTGAGGGAGGTGAGTAGGTTTGCTGGGAATAGCTTGGGATCTCCATACACCATGGAGACCCCAATCCAGTGGACAGGTAGAGAGGATGAATCAGACCTTGAAGAGGCAAATCAGCAAAATATGCCAAGAAGCTAAATTGCAGTGGCCACAAGCTTTATCAATAGCACTGCTGAGGATTCGGATAAAGCCTAGAAGCGGGATGTCAGTCAGTTCATATGAGATATTGTATGGGAAACCATAGGAATCCCCTGAACCTAATCCAAATGTACATGTTACAGGGAAGCAAGAGGTGTAGAATTATGTTCTGTCTCTTGGAAAAGCTCGAGCTCGACTTTGGAGCACCCTTGTGTGGAATAGGCCACTGACTCTTGAGAATCCAGTTCATGACATCCCCCCGGGAGATGAAGTGTACGGTAAAAGCTGGAAGGAAGAAGCATTAAAAGAAAGGTGGAATGGACCCTATCAGGTACTGTTAACTACCTTGACAGCAGTCAAAGGAGCTGGACTGGATCCCTGCATACATTACACCAGAGTGAAGAAGGTTTCCCCTGCACTGTGCACTGCACAAACTGTAGGGCCAACAGAGCTGCAGATAAAGCGGGTTTGATTGTTTCAAATGTCTAGGTTGCTAGTGACTGGAATGGTGATTATTTTATGGCCTTTAGTGCCATCAGTTGGAATCAATGTTACCTTGAGATGTGAAATGCAAAAGGATCAGCTGACACCTCTTCATTTTAGAATGAAGAGGGATGTGGGGGTGCAGCCAGAAACACAAGTGAAAAAAGTCTCTAATACTATCCAAGCAGAAAATGTGGTGATTGGATTAATTAAAGATTTTGCCAACTTGCAAAACACCAGCAATATAACTGCCTGTCTGCCAATACCAAAGGCAGCAGGAGACCCAATAAGCTGGGGAATTATAACATCAAAATTACCTGAAATACAAAAGAATAAAAATGAAAATGTGAGTTGTGTATTGCAAATAGATTACTAGTACTAAAAGAAGACAGTGTTTGAAAATGCTGTGAAGCCAAAGTATTCATCTCTATGGGATTGTCATGAAAATGGAGGAAAGGATGAACCAAAACTAGGCTGGTATGGGAGATTAGGGAATTATGGATAGTGTTATGAAAAGATAGAAAAGGTTATTAAAGAAAAGATTCCAGTGTCAAAATGGAAGTATGAAAGACAGGAAAGAAAAATCGGGCTGAAGCTTGGGACAGTGCATGGTCAGTGAGCGTGCTTCAGAAATTCCAATATATGGCAGATACCCCTTGGTGCATTAAGTGGGAAGGCTCTGAAAATGAAACAGATCCAGATGTATGGAACACTGCAAGCAGTGGTAGAATGGAAACAGACAAAGTGAATTGGTGGTTATGGAACAAACTTAGGACTTGTTGGAGTCTGAGATACAGAGTGTGTGCCCTTGTTTCTAATACTTAGTTCTAGGATTCAAAGAAACACTGAATTTCATATGACATGAAGTTCATGAGCATGTCTTTAAAAAGACCTTTACCTTTTACCCATTTAAAAGAGGATCTTTGTTAGCCATTTTACCCTTTTCTATCATAGTGCACATAGCTCCTTGTACCTTGAAATGCTGATAAGAAAGAAATAAACAACTGAGACCGAACAAGAGAAAACTGCCTCCCTCTCTCAATCTTCAGTTCAAAGGGAAAAAGAACCTAATCCAAAAGTCCCTAACAAGACAGATAAGAAGCAGCTCTCAGTGAGAGACAACAGAAACAATGGGATGGATTCCACTAAAAGATCAAAGAGGCACTGAAAGAACACTATGAATTCCATAAAAGTAAAGAATTAAGAAGGGATTATGCATTGTGGGTGGGGGGAAGGTATCGCAGGTATCAGGTGTTCCGGGCAGTCTGTACCTGTCAAGTACCTCAGCCTGTGGGGAAAGAGAGAAGGGACAAGCGGCCGGGAATTAGGATAAAAAGGAGGCTGCACCCTCCAAAAATTTGAGAGACCCCAGGGGAATGCCCCATGGCCTCTCCCTTTATTCGAATAAAGAAAAAAAAGTCTCCTCTGTCTCCTTTTTGGACATAAACCTCTGGCGTTTGTGGATGAATTTTCCTGACAATTGTTTCTAAAAATAACTGGAATAACAGTTCCAATTTAGTTAGCAAAAATCAATTCCATTTATTCTAGTAACAATCTTTGTCAATTAGTGGAATTCCTATGTCATTTATCATTTCCCCCATGCATTTTTCACCTCCTCTTCCCTGGCCTTATCTCCCCTCAGGCCCCGCTCGTCCTCGCCGAGTCCGGCCCGCGCCGGGGCCGCGCCGGGCGCGCGCGGGGCCGAACGCAGCGCCCCCCTCAGGCCGTTGCGCCGCGGCCGTTGCGGCGACAGTCGGAGACAGATCGGGGCCATGGAGGAGCTGCCGCTGCCCGCCGGAATCAATGCCAGCACATTCCCCGCCAAGCTGTGGGGCCTGGTGAACAGCCCCCGCGTCCGCTCCGTGCGCTGGGACAGCCAGGCCCAGGGCTTGCTCATCGACCGCTTCCTCTTCGAGCGGGAGCTGCTCAGCCCGGGCGGCGCCCACGGAGGGGGCGGCCAGGGGGCGGGGGCGGCCCCGGACTGCTTCAAAGCCACGCACTTTGGCAGTTTCGTGCGCCAACTCAACTTGTACGGCTTCCAAAAGGTGCCGTCATGGCTTGGCTCAGCTGTGCCGGGCGATGCCGGGGCTTTGCTCCACTTTATGAATCCAAACTTCCGCCGCGATCGCCCTGAGCTCCTTCTCCACATCAAGCGCCGGACCAGGGCCAACAGGCAGAGACTGGCCGCGGGGCTGGAGGTGCGTAGCCGCCAGCCCAGCCGCCTCCAGCGGCCCTCCACGGACCGGTCGCTGCCTGCCTTCCCCACCGGGCAGCCGCCCAGAGCCGGTGAGACGGGGTGGGAGCTGCGGGCGCGGAGGGAGGCGTGGGCTTTGTTTCTGCCGGGCTGCCGGGGGCTGCGGGACAGTCCCGCCGTGCCTGCGCTCGCCACACGCTGGCCCGCTCGGCTGGCAGCCGGCCCGGCCCTGCACCGTGGCTGGCGCTGCTCGTTGGGCGGCCCTGGGACGCTCGGGGCGGTCTCCGGGAGTGCGGGTGAGCCGAGGGCTTGGGCGTATTGGTCGAGACCCAGGGGCTGCTCATCGACCGCTCCCTCTTCGAGCGGGAGCTGCTCAGCCTGGGCGGCGACCAGGGGCCAGCCCCACACACTTTCCGAGCCACGCAGCTCTGAAGTTCTGCAGCTTCCTGTGCCACTTCGGCCGCTGCGGCTTCCACCAAGTGCCGGCCCGGGCTGTCACGGCTGTGCCGGGCGATGCTGGGGGCTGGCTGCACTATAGAAACAGCAGATTTCACCGCGACCGCCCCGAGCTCCTGCTCCCCATCAAGCGCCAATCCTCAGCCAGCAGGGAGTGGCTTCCGGCGGGGTGGGACGAGCGCAGCCGCCTCCAGCGGCTCCCCACGGAGCGGTCGCTGCCCGCCCTCCCGACCGGGCAGCCGCCCAGAGCCGGTGAGACGGGGTGGGAGCTGCGGGCGCGGAGGGAGGCGTGGGCTTTGTCCGTGGGCGCTGCACAGGGGCTGTGCTTGGGCAAGGCTGCTGTGCCGGCAGGGCCCGGGAGCTGTGCCGGGCTGCATTTGAGTTTCTGGCAGCTGCCTCCTGCCAAGGGTTGAACAGATAGGGGAGAGCTCAGTAGACAGGGAGCTGGTTGTTGCAAAGGGAATAAAATCCCATAGAGCCGTGTGTGTAGAGTTGTTTATTTCAGTGCTGGAGGTGAGGAGGATTTCTCCTCCTAATTCATCCACCTTTGTCAATTGCTGTAGTATATTTAGTTATTATTGCTTGGTGTTACTCTGTCATTATAACATAGGGAACTAATAGACACAGTATATTATACACTCTGGAATTAATTTACATAGTATAATCTCATGGCTATAGATAGTTCTTTTTCACTGTGCTTGCGCCTCCCCAATTTGGGGGTCGTTGGGTGTCTTTGACGAAGGCTTCCAAAGTCTTCTTTGCATCTTCTTTGCAGCTATGGTGTTCCTTGGTCTGTCTGGTCCTAACCGGTCTAATTTCTTTATCTTGTGGCTAATTGGCTTGACGTTTGCTAATTTTTCATTCGTACTATACTTCCCTATCTCTGAAACTGACCACCTGGTGAGATTTTAATTTTTTTTTTCCGTCTCTCCAGCACTGAGCAACCAGTTAACCATATACTAGGCACTACAATGCATAGAAAGACGTCTATATCAGGTTAAATAGATAAATAGAATAAATGAAGTTATGATTCAGGTTCTATTGGTATCTGGTGATACAGATCTATCAGGTTATATTGATATCTTATTACTCAACCTATAGAAGCAGCTTGTAAGTTTGACTGAAGTTCTATAGACATCAAACCCCCCAAGACATGTGGTGATATTTTTCTTTCTCAGCCTCTTTTTGGAGGAGGTGAGCTTTTGTCTTCCCTGACAAAAGCACAGTTGCTGCCAAGGGAAACACACCTGAGGACCAGTAGTGACCCAGCCTTCCCTTTGCTTCCTTTCTTCTTCCCTCCCTGCTGCACAGCTCCCTTGCGCCAGAAGCACGATGCTGCCTCACCTGAGGATTCAGAGCTGCCTCCAGGCCCTTCCAAGAGAAGTGCAGGTGCTCAGGAGAGTGAGGCTTCCCCAGCAGCTGCCAAGAAAGTCTGTGCCACCTCTGGACTTGTTGGGGCTTCACCAGTGGAACCATCAAGAGAGCTCATCCAGAGATTTAATCTCCGCAAGCTCACGGTTCCACTGGTTCAGGTGGACCTGAAACGCCATCCTGAGCTCATGGTTCACCTCACTCCAATCCACCCTGAAGCTGCTTGCAGGCCCCTGGGACACAGCAACAGCTGCTCATCTTCTCAGCAGCACAGCCCAGCCTGCGAGCCATCAGGTAGGGAAAGAGTTTCTACCCTTCCTTTACCAATAGGTCCTGGCAACTGAGCCTTTCAAGTGTTTTCCCTGAGTCCTCTGTCATGGCTAGATCTCAAGTGAGAATCACGTAGAAAACAGTGTTAAGTGTACTAGGAAGTGGGACTGTGAATGCCAAAGTATTCTCTGCTCTTCCTGTCCTTCCTGCAGGTGTAGAGGTTGTTCTGGGCATTTTCCAGACAGCCTGTCTGCTGAGGTGCAAGGGCTGGGTGAAAAATATTGCCCGACAGACAAGTGGTCAGTGTTAGGTGAACTCCCCTGTTTCTTGGAATGAAGTCCAACTAGGACGGTGATAGGATATTGCAGATGTTTCAGACTGACTGGCCTGCAAATCGGGCCGTGCCATTGAAATGAACTCTGTGTGCCTCAGAACAGCTGCAGCTGCAGAACATGGCCTCACCTACAAGGTTGCTTTTAGAATAAACTCACAGTTGAATTTCTCAGTGTGTGCCTGAAGATCTGGGCTCTTCTTGGGTGAATGCACGTTCTGTGGCCTTCTGTGTTGAGAAACTCAAGCAGCCAAATCTAAAAGCTGCTGGGGAGATAGGGAAGGCTGTGATTCTAAAGTTTTTGTGTGCCTTTGGAACAGAAGGGAGAAGAGCTGGCAGCTGAGTTCCTGGCAGTTGCCTCCTGTCGAGGAATGGCAGCGGGACACTTTTCCCAGACAGATGAATAAGTACGGGAGAGCTCAGTAGACAAGGAATTGGTTGTTGCAAAGGTTCAGAACATGAGAAGGGAATTTTCTCCTTCTCACCCTACTTGGGAGGATGGGAGTTTCTGTCTTCCTTGGGAGAAGTACAGTTGCTGCCAAGGGAAACACACCTGAGGAGCAGTAGTGACCCAGCCTTCCCTTTGCTTCCTTTCTTCTTCCCTCCCTGCTGCACAGCTCCTTCATGCCAGAAGCGCAGTGCTGCCTCCCCTGAGGATTCAGAGCTACCTGCAGGCCCTTCCAGGACAAGTCCAGATCCTCAAGGGTGTGAAGCTTCCCCAGCACGTGCCAAGAAAGTGTTTGCTCCATCTGCACTTGGGGTTTCATCAGACAAGCCAGGCACACGCAAATTTCAATTCCAGCCACAGCTCATCACTCCAGCATTTCCTGCACACCATCAAAGCACTTCTGTGGCCTCTCCAGAGAGCAGCAGGTGCACTTCTCCAGAGCAGCACTTGCCAGCCAACATCCCATCAGGTACGGAATGTGTTTCTCCCCTGGCTTTTCAGAAAGATCACAAAAAGTGACTGAAGTATTTTGCCATGGTGCTCTGTCATGTGTACATTTGATTGTCAGAATCAGGTGTCAAGGGTACTAGGAAGCAGGATCATGAATATCAAAAGAATCTCTGTCTGCTTTTCCCATCCTTGCTGCAGATTTGGAGGATGTTCTTGCCATTTTCCAGGCAGCCTCTGTGTAGAGGTCAAAGGGCGAGGCAAAGAACATTTCTCCACAACTGGTTGGTGTCAGGTGAACTCCCATTTTTCTTTGGATGAAGCCAAGCTAGGACTCTGATAGGATATTGCAGAGTTTACAGATTGTCTTTTGTTGAGATGAAATACAAGGGATGGGACCACCCTGCTTTGAGATGATTTATTGCTTAAGTAGCCCAATAAGATATCAGTCCCGAGGCGTGAGATTTACAGGCAACAAGTCAATCACAGCTTGAGGAAGTTACGAGTTTCTTCTCTGCATGGCAATATATAACTTTTTAGTCCAGTAGACAGTTGACACAAAGTTTGTTTTCACTTATTAAGCTCTTATCACCTTTACTTGATTTTGCCACACTGCGTCTGTCTTTTAACCAATAAGCTAACAGGTCACGTATTCACACACACTTCTGTTATAGTTTCTAGATCTCTAACTTACTTTATAAATCACACTATTATACTTGATACCTCCAACTATTTTACTTCATATAATTTCTTACTTACTCTAGGCATATTCTTACTTGCAATTGTAAGAACATAGGTTTAGAATTACTCTACCTAATGTCTGTGTACTTTCATCACTCCATCAATCCAGGCTTTTTCTAAGGTTACAGATTTTCCATTTCCAACAGTCTCTCCCACAAATAATGCTATGAAATTTCAGTGCACGCTGGGAGTCCCCAGAACAGTTGCAGCTGCAGACCATGGCCTCACCTCCATGGTTGCTCTTTAGAATAAACTCGCAGTTTAAGTTTAGCATGTGTGTCTGCACCTCTGGCCTCTTCCTGGGTGAATGCACTTTCTGTGGTCTCTTGTGATGAGAAACTCAAGCAGCCAAATCCCAAAGCTGCTGGGAAGATGCAAAAGGCTGTGATTAAAGGTGATTATGTCTGTGTGTATGTCTAGATCAGTTTCACAAGCCATACTTTAATCTATGTACACGTTGATTAGGATAATACTTTTGAAGGGGAAGAGCTCACTCTTCCAATTCCCTGGGAAGTTTTTAATACCTTTCTGGAGTTGAGGTTGCTGTGCACTTCCTGTGATGTTTGATCCAAGGCAGCAATAAAGCTCTGCGTCCCAAAGCCTCATTTTGGAGCCTCACCGATGTTTTTGGATTCTTGCAGCCGCCCCGGGCACTTCAGTCCCCAGTGCTCCAGCTGGCAGTGCTGGTTATGCAGCATGGAGAGCCCCAAGCTGGGTATGGAGTACTCCTGGGGAAGAGGAATTGCCACCACTGGATCTGGACCTTGTTCTGGAGACACTGGAGGAGATGCTTTCACCATCTGTGCCTGAAAGGTCTCCCTCTGCTCAGGTAACTCCATTGGACAGGGATGAGAGGGGCTGGACTGAGAGCTTCTGAATGTTGTTGCATGGCTGAGAAGCAAAGGCTTCTTGAATTCAGCTGGGAATGGACACAGAAGGATTTGCTTTGTCAAGCAAGATTGGCTAAGGAAGAGGGAATGAAAAGGGGGGATAGCCCTTAAGTGAGGATGAGAGGTGTTTGCCAGGTTTAAATGCTCCTTTTTCTGGGAAGAATCCCTGGTGCAGGGGCATTTGTGGGGAGGAAGTGGAAGCTTGGTGGGTTCTAACAGGCTTTGTTTGATGGGAAAGAAGAGAAGAGCGTTTGGAGAATTGCCACTGAAGGCAGAGTGGGACGGGCATGCGATGGTGCCAGCAGCAGATGTGGGCTCTGCCTGTCTTGGGCTGGAAGGCCAAGGCAAAGCAAGGGCTGGGCTGCAGCTGCTCCTGCAGCTGCTGCTGCTGCTGTGTGAGCCCTGCTGTGCATGTAGGCATTCCCAGAGCTGTGTGTGGGCATGGGCTGGAGCTGCAGCTGTCTTGCCCTCTCAGGAGCCTGGTGCCTGCAGTCCAGTTTCCAGCTGGGAAATCCTCAGCTGGGCAAACTGGCCAGTCTTGCTCTCCACGTTCCAGAGCTCAGTCACCTTGTGGAAAGAAGAGATGTGTGTTGCTAGACAGTCCCTGCAAAGCTGCAGCCTGCAGGAGACTGTTGTGCTTAGGGCTGTGGTGGGAAGAGCACATCCCTGTGCCAGGAGCTAGCAGGACTCCATCCTTAGCGCCCACTCCATGGCTTGAGTGTCATCCCCACGCTCAACAGCCTTGTCAGCCTTGACAGCTCTTGGAGCGTGTTGGAGAAGTCAGTGTTTTGGACTGTTGAAGGCCTCTGGGGCCCAGAGCTCCTTGTTAGGAAGAAGGGATGAAGTGTGTGAGCCGTGGAGTCTTCAGGGGGCAGATGTCTTGGTTTTGAGGCCCCATGACTTGTGTGATTGGTGAGAAGGACAAGGTTGGTGCTGGACATGAAATGGTTAAGGACTCTTTGAAGCCCAGGGGCTCCTCCTGTGTTGAAGAGCAGTTCAATCAGAGCCCATTAGTCCTTGTGTTTGACAGATTCCCTCTTGGACTTTGGAATCCCTTTTTTCTTTAGTCTTGTCTCTTCCCAGACTGGCCTGGAGTGTTCAGTTTCTGCATTGGCACAGGCCTTTTTGCATCTTCTTCTATAACTTTGCCAAAGAATTTATCTTCTTTCATTTAATATGCAGAGCCATTGCATGGGTAGATTTCTTCTTGAGGAAGGGCAGACTGGAGGTGGGGAGGGGGGTTTTTTGGAACTGCCCATATCTTATTGCCAAGTGCGATGAGCCTTTGTCTTCTGTAAACTCCTGTGTATATACCAGTTTTCCAAAGCAATTTGTTGGTGCAGAGAAGGAAATCTGGCAGGCTCTGATTGTATCCCTGCAGAATCTATTGGTTGATCTTTGTGTTTCCTTCTTTGTGTTTTTCTTTTCAGGTCAATCCTAGTGTTGCCCGTGGCTCTTCAGGAGGGGAGGCTGTGAACAAGGCTGCAGCAGAGGGAGCTTTGCCTGCTGGCGGGAGCTGTGTGAACGTTTGCCAGGAGCCCGAGGAGCTTGGTAAGGAGTGAGCCCAGCCTGCTTTAGAGAGATGGGAGACAGCTGCTCTGAGCCTGCCTCTGACAGGAAGGGAGATGAGAAGAGTTGAGTTCTTGTCTCAAGCAGGGTTGGTGCTTCCTGGTGCCTTTAGTTCCAATCCTGCACTGGCACAAGCTCCCCGAGCCCTGCCCCTCCATGCTTTTCCAGAGGCTCTGACACCGAGTCCTCTGCTGTGGCAAGAGAGCCGGGAATAAAGCTGAGCTGGTGGCAGTTGTGTCACCAAGCTGCGTGTCCCAATTGGTTCACAGCTCCCAGCAGCCTTCAGCTTCAGCCACTGCAGTGAGGACTGACGTCTCTGCGTCAGCGCAGAGAAAGAACAAGGCTGGGCTTCTTTGTGGGAGCTGGGACTGTCTGTGTTTCAAGCTCTCCTGGGTGCCATTTGCAGTGGGAGTGTTGTGAATTGATTGGCGTACTTCAAAACTTCACAAGACTGGAAAACTTGGAAGGATCCCTGTTCCCTTTAAAGAGC
This sequence comes from Poecile atricapillus, assembly GCF_030490865.1. Taxonomy (NCBI): domain Eukaryota; kingdom Metazoa; phylum Chordata; class Aves; order Passeriformes; family Paridae; genus Poecile; species Poecile atricapillus. The sequence continues at coordinate 3,404,292 of NC_081280.1, read as the reverse complement.
AGGCTTCAAATTCTCCAGTGAGAGTGTGCCTTTCAGGCCATCTTTTACAGCCTTTGCTAGCAGGACAGTTTACTTGCAAAGGGAAAGCTACACAGAGGCCAGCATTGACAGAGAGTTGCCTTTCCTTCCCAGATATCCATCTGATCTACCTTGCCCGAAGGGCTGCCCTGCGTGGGAAGAAGGATCAGAGGGAGAGCCTGTGACCATCAGGCAGGTGGCATCCCTCTGTTTATAGATATAGTTAGAGATTTTTTATCATGATTCATTTATTTATTTTATCTTGATTTATTTCTATAGTTACAAGTATAGATTGATAGAGTTGTATAGTTGTATTTATAGGTGTATCTATTTATATATCTGTATAGGTTGTATGTATAGTTAGTTATGGATGCGATAGGATTTTATTTCTATGTATACAGTTACATTTATAGATTTTCAAATTTACATTTGTATATGTAGCGAGTAACATTTCTATGCGCACAGAGTTAGATTTCTATATGTGCATAGTTCTTTAGTTAGAGTTATCTGGATGTATAGGTCCATAGATTGAGCAGTGTAGACCTAGGCTGCATTTTTGCCTCTTTCCCCCTTGGCTGCCTTTTTCATCTCTTGTTTTTCCCGCTGTGCCCCTTGTGTCCCCCTGTGCTGGGTCCGAGCTGGGGCCGGGCCAGGCGGAGCAGCAGTTGCAGCCCTGGCTGTCCCTGGAGCGGTGGGAGCTGCCGGTGGCCCCAGGCACTGTCCTGTGAGGAGCTGCTGAAGGACGGTGAGACTGAGGGGGCTGAGGAGGCGCTGATGCTGAAGGGACGATGGAAACCTTGAGGTGTTGGGGGCACTGAGGGCTGTGGGGGAGCAGAGGGCGATGGTGGCACTGAGGTGACAGAGGCACGGGCTGAGGGCTGTGCCGGCTCTGAGGGGACACAACGGCTCAGAAGGGACTGAGCGGGGTGAGAGGCCTGGGAGAGGCCGAAGAAACTGAAGAGGGGGCTGGGGGTTTGCCGAGAGGACGGCGGGGCTGAGGGGATGGAGGGGGCCAGGAGGGAGCACACAGAGCTCAGGGACTGCAGCTCTGCCAGGCCTTGGAAGCAATTCCAGAGCCTCCACTTTTGCCACCACAGCTGTGCTGAAGAGCTTGAGGACATCCAGACACTGCCAGGAGGCAGCAGGGAGAAGCTGAAGGCCTGGAACAAGAGCAGTGAGCAGGGATGTGCTGGGGCCACGCGAGAGCCTGGGTGAGGCCCCAGGGCTGGTGAGGCCGGGCAGGGCTGAGGGTGGCGTGGGCTTTGTCCGTGGGCGCTGCCCGGCCGGGCAGGAGCGGCCCCTGCCCGTGCTGGGGCTGCTCAGCGCTGCTGCCCCGGCCGGCACAGGGGCTGTCCTTGGGCAAGGCAGCTGTGCCGGCAGGGCCCGGGAGCTGTGCCGGGCTGCCGGGAGATGCGGGACAGTCCCGCCGCGCCTGGGCTCGCCACACGCTGGCCCGCTCGGCCTGCTTGTTCTTCCCAACCCTCCTGGGGAGGCTCGGAGATTTTCGCTTCCCTGCTGGAAGTGCAGCTGCTGCCAAGGGAAAGGTCCCAGGACTGACTCGCTGTTCCCTTTGCCTCCCAGATGTCCCATCTGCTGTCCCTGTCCAGGAGAGCTGCTCTGCATGGGAGGAAAACACTGAGGGAGAGGCTTTGAAGATCGGGCAGCTGATTTATTCTTATGCAGTTGTATGGATGTTTAGATTGGGACAGCGACATTTTTATATATTCAAATAGTTTTGTTTTATATATATATCTGTATATATATTGTATGAAATATGTAATATTTAATCTGTATTTGCATCTGTAGATTGTTATATATGTTTAGATAGAGGTATTTAGTTCTATTTAAACATGTATGAAGTGGTAGAGTTGTATAATTGTATCTATGGAATTCTTAGTACAGGGTTATTTAGAGGGAGACACTGATATTTTTGTATTTCTATATGGGCTGTAAGCTGTAGTAATCTGTAATAAATTAAGTTGTTAAACACCTCATTGATTTTTGTCACTAGTGACTTGTAGAGGTTAGCAATAAATTAAGTTTTTGCTAACTGAAGTTGGTATATGTATATTTTTATGTGGCATTGTTGTGCTAATATAATAAATGACTTTTTTTAAACTTAATGGAGATTTTTATAGTTGTGTATTGTCAGCGCAGGTATAGCAATTTGTAATAAATGCCATTTTTCAACTGAAATTGATTCATGTGTATTTGTAGCTCAGCTGTGCGGCTGCAGCAATCTGCAAGCAATGACACTTATCAGCTGAGATGGGTGGTTTGTGATTTGTGCTCTCCAAAGCAATGGGCAGATGGAAATGCCATGACGCTGGATGATTTTGGTGATGAAAATCTCCAGCCACGCCCAGCACATGCCCCACTTGCGCTCAGGCTGGGCAAGGAAAGCGCAGATTTGGGATGGCAGCAGAGCCACACGTTGGCTCAGAACTCGCTGCACAGGCCTGCTGAGAAAACTCTGGGACTCTGCTGCGCGTACAACTCCAAGCAGGAGGCAGCGGGGCAGGAGAAAGCATTCACAATGAAAAAAAAAACCAGAAATTGTGTCCAAACAGATGTGAGGATACTCTGGGAGTTTGATCAAATGCTCTAACTCACCACTGCCTAGGCTCATCTTCAGCAAAACTAGTTTGTTAAAAGCTGAACACCTTCCAGGAAAGAGAGATTGCACTTTCCCCTTCCCTTGCCTTGCTGTGTGAGTGGAAGATGTCCTTAGCACAGGGAATTGTTGCCCTTCAGCACCTCCCTCACTCCCATGAAATCAAAGATTACGTGCTACCGCGTGGCACCATAAAGGAAAACAGCCCTGCCCTGGTGACAGTGTGTGCAAAGTCTTCCCTCCTCCTGTCCCCACATGGCACAAACTGAACCATCCCCTTCCTGTCCAAACTGCGCCTGAGCTGAGGGAGGGCTCCAGGAGCTCTGGAGGGTGCAACACCACCACAGGTGGGAAGGTTTTGCAAAGCTTCCTAAGCATCAGTGAACTTTGGCTTTGCCGCTCTTCCCCTGGAATATTGTCCTGCTCATCAACGGTCTTGGAGGACACCGTGCCGCCAGCTCCCGCAAGTGAAGTTTGTTTTCTTCAGGGCTTGAATGGAGGAAAATGCAAATGGTTATTTTTAGAGTGAAATTTGGGGTTTGGTGCAGCTGGCTGAGGTCCCTCATTTGCTGTGGAAAGTAGAGGAAAAGCTTTAAATTCCCAACAGAAGCTGACTGCCAGCCCATACAGAGACCTGAATGAGGCCAAGGTGTGTTTGCTGCATGCTGGTCCAAGGGAAAAGCTGGAACAAAGTCCCCTTTGATTGGAGATTGAGCCTCTGTCCTGATGGGACACTTGTGCTTGGCTTCTTTTTCCCCCTTGGACTGAGATTGATGAGAGAGAGGCAGTTTTCTCTTGTTCGGACTTGGTTGTTGTTGGGGGTTAGGTGTCCTTTTTTTTGTTCTGGCTTCCCCGTGGAATTTTTACCCATTAGCTGGGGAGACAACCTAACTGTGGGTAATTAGTGGGTGATTGATAAAGGACAAAGAGTGGCCGGGCCCAGGGGGGGAAGGGGGCAGGAAAGGAGGGTGGGGACAGTTTTTGGCTGGCTTTCTTTGGCTTCGGGGAAAGACATTCTTTTGCTGGGTCGCGGAGCTGCTGCGGTGGGGAGAAGGGAATTTCGCCATCACCCAGACAGAGCTGCTGCTGCTTCTCCTTCTTCCCTCTTCGTTGGTGGCCTCGCACCCCCTGTCCTGCCGGGACATGTGGCAGTGCCAGGCACCGCCGTGGAGCTGCTGATCCACCTCATCCACCAGCCCAGGATCTCAGCTCATCCCTGCTGATCCACCTCATCCACCAGCTCAGGATCTCAGCTCATCCCTGCTGTTCCACCTCATCCACCAGCTCAGGATCTCAGCTCATCCCTGCTGTTCCACCTCATCCACCAGCCCAGGATCTCAGCTCATCCCTGCTGTTCCACCTCATCCACCAGCCCAGGATCTCAGCTCATCCCTGCTGTTCCAGCCGAGTGTTCCTCAGAGCCCCGCAGGAGCACCGGGACTGCCCGCCCGAGGGGGTTTGTGAAAACAAAGCCTCTCCTCCATCCCATCTCAGCACGGGGTCCCTGGTTCTGTTTTCTTGTTAATGCTGTAGTTATTGTTGTTTGTTTGCCTGGTTATACTAGTAAAGAACTGTTATTCCTATCCCCAGATCTCTGCCTGAAGGCCCCTTGATTTCAAAATTATAATAATTCGGAGAGAGGGGGTCTACATTCTTTCATCCCAAGGGAGGCTCCTGCTCTCCCTAGCAGACACCTGTCTTCTAGAACCAAGACAGGGGGATACCAGTATCATAAAGTCACCCCAGGACACAGGCGAACAGCACCAGGTGAGACAGGGAGGAGGCGATCTGCAGCATTTCCCCACTCTGCTTCACAAACTGCAACTGTCCCAAGGTGCTTTTTATATGTTTTCAGGCTCTTCAGGGCTTCTTTGGAATACACTGCTTGTGGACAAATATTCATGCTGTTTTGGGCGTATATGTTGTAATTTCATCAGGTTTCTTGGAAATACACTTCTTGCAGATGAATATTGATGAGTGCATATCGTTCTAATCTTATGGGACTGAGGTTTCTTGGAGATAATGCCCCTTGCAGATGAATATTCATGTTGGCCTTGCTGCATGTCACTAGAATCTCGTCAGGGAAGGTTTCCTGGAAATATGCTAGGATTCTTGTCAGACAAGATTATAACTTTAGCCTGCTTTTATTCATGCTATGGATCACAGTCCCCCCGCTTTCTTTATGAATTAATTTGTGCTTTTAGGATAAATTTTGATCCAGTTCACTTCTTTCATAATCAGTATTTACAAGGAATAATTTTTGATAAGATTGGTTATTTTAGTATTTGATTCTTTTGTTTGGCTGCTTCATTGTACATCAATGCTGGTGCCTATTGTATCCTGAGCTATATTTTGGCTGTGCAGTAGCTTCATGCTACTAGTCAAATAGATGTGTCTGAGCTTTAAATCTGGCCTGAGCTTCAGCAGCTCTGCTCTCTTTCTTTTCTTTCAATTCCATTCTTTTAGATATTTGGGGTATTCCCTTGGATTGGCCAGTTTTTATTGGAGCTAACTCAGGATCAATGGGCATTGCTGCTATTTGCATGCCTTAGACAACAGAATGGATTCATCGGATAAAACATGGGATGAGACAAGGCAGAAATAATAGCCCCATTCTTTTACATCATATTAAAAATCCTCATTTTTTCCACCAATCTTTCCCCAGACAATTCCCCCCAAACAATTGATCCCAGCAAGAAGCTTGAAGGATAGAATTCCATTTTTGAATGGCTACATGTGCCACTTTCTTCATTTCTGCTGCAAGGTTTCTTATGGTTTCTCCATAGTCATCTCTTTCTACACAGCATTCAGATTCATTGAACTTTCTGCAGACTCCCCGTTCTTCTGCTAACAAGTAGTCCAAAGCAATTGGGTTCTGATACACAAATGCTTGCATTTGTGAATGCTGTTTAGCTGATAACTCGAGAGCATCAGAGGTATGATTGGATACAATTTCTACCATGGCTTGAAGTCTTCCTAGTCGGTTGAATAGGTAAATTGGGCTCCTGTATCCCCAGCTCCCGTCTTGAGCCCAAGTTGCTGGGCTATTGCCAAGCTCTTATCCTCTCTGCCGGCCACTCATCTTGTCCCCACTTCTCATTCCCTCCTGCTTTTGGAAACTCCAGATTCAGCTCTCTTTTTGCTCTGCCCAGGCTCTCATACAGGGGTGCTCCTGATAGTTTACTTTTGGACTTTGGGAGCAAAAAGGAGGGTCAGATCATTCCCAGAGTGCAGGATCCTTTCTACCTGCAGGGTAATTCACTGGATGCTTTTTCCCCACATATCCAGTAGATTCCATCAGGTGCTTTCCATTGGTCATTTACAGTTTCTGCTTTATCCCAGGAATTCTTTAAGCTTTTAAAGGATGGGTAATGATTAGCTCCAGGACTTTTGTGCCAACATAATTTGATCTGATCATTCCAATCACAATTTGTCTTTTTTTTTTTTTTTGTTTGACTCCAGTATCCAGTGGGGGTTTCTGGTTGCCAGGCTTTGGTGTTGTTATTTGAATTCACTGTTAAAGTGAATGTGCAAGGAGTATATCCTACTACTTCAGTATATCTTTTTCCTTCCCTGCTGATACAAACTGTTCCAATTATTTGATGATCTAAAACCCACCCTTGGGGTCATTTTAATGTTTTGGAAATTTAGGGATGATTCCATTTTAGAAGTTGCTCTGGAGCTAAGCTCTCGCCTTTCCATGGCCATTTCTCAGCTGATTTCAGCCCTCCAAAAATCCAGCAATTAGATCATCCTAATTCTGTAGCCATCTCTTGTATTAGATCTACAAAAAGGTTCTTGTTTGAGTGTCTCATTTATGGATTTTTGGATTTGGGTTCTTTTTCCCTTTGAACTGAAGATTGATGAGAGGGAGGCTGTTTTTCTCTCGTTCGGTCTCAGTTGTTTATTTTCTTATGAGCATTAGAAGGTACAAGGAGCTATGTGCACTATGATAGAAAAGGGTAAAATGGCTAACAAAGATCCTCTTCAAGGTTTTTTATATGTCCATTTACCCAATTAACAGATGCCAACTCAATTATTTTTCGTAGTGACCCAGTGACCCAACACCTGTGCGCTGCACTGCGGCATTTTTTACCCAATCCCTTACTACTACCCAAAAACCCCTTGGAGAAGAACATGAAGAAGAAAGAAGAAGGACAAGAGACAACACCCTAAATCTTCCATCTTGTCTCCTGTTCTCTAAACTACTTTTTCACACAGTGATTTAAGAAACTTTCTAATCTACACATTTACACTTTTCCTATCTAACTTTAACATTTGTTTTCATGTATCACCATGAAAACATGCACATGAATTTCATGTCATATGAAATTCAGTGGTTTTTTGAATCCTAGAACTAAATATTAAAAACAAGGGCACACAGTCTGTATCTCAGACTCCAACATCTGCCCCTCTCTTTTTAAAAAAAAAAAAGCAATAAAGAAAATTAACCTAAATCTTTTCTTGGATTACTTTTCAAGAAGGGTTATTTTTCCTTCACTCATGTTTTAACAAATGAGGCTTTACAATATTAATTTTCCCACTCTTTCACTTGAAACCCAAAGTCCATTGCTCTTGCATGTGGGATCCAAGCTCTTCAGCTGTCAACTGTGGTCTTGATACAGTTTACATCAGCATGCTCGCTCTTCTGCTCTTTGGGCTGTCTGCTCGTCTCTGCAGCTGATGAGTTTCTATGTTTTTCTCTAGGAAGTTACTTCTGTTTTGAATCTGTGAATACACAAACATAGACTTTCCTCCAAATTATTAATTGAAATGATTTTTTAATCTTCTTGTTTCTGAACCTTTGACCAGAACTAAAGAACTCTCAACTTTGCTTGAGTACTGTTAGAACAATACCTGATAATTGATGGAATTGGCTTTGTAACAGATTTGTTTAAAAGGACTGTTCAAGAATTATTTGTAATAGATATAAGATCTTTATGCTTCTTCCAAAAATTTAAGATATATAAGGTTTTTATACTTCTGAGGCATAGCCTTGGTTCCCCCCCTTTTTTTATAATTAAGGTATTTGGTTTTTGTTATGACAATGAAAAACTATCAAAGTAAAACACTTGCACATGTATATACGTATAGGAAATAACACTTTTACTTAAATCAAAAACTTATTAAGAAGACGCATAGTTGATATTATACGATATTAAACTTATCTGAATAAGCTGTAATATGAATTGTTGAATATACTAAATATATACTCTCATCTCAGAGTCTGCCACAGCTGATAAATCAATGGAAGACTGGAAAATCATGTCTGGATAACAATTCTCCAAGCCCACTGTAAAATCCAGCTGTTATATTAATTCACTAATTGCCAAGTCAAATTGACCTGAATATTGTTTTGATGCAGAAAACTTCTGGGTTTATTGGTAAATTCTCCATCCAGGTAAAGTCAAGGCTTGGCCAGAGCCTTAGACCTCATCTGGAAAGATGTCTCTTAAGCCATTTTCAAAGCAAGGGGCTTAAAAATAGCAGCTATAAGATACTTAAAACACAGTAAACTTTTAAAAGGCATTTGTATAAAACAAATTATCAGATGTCTTAGTTAATTGACTAATTAAACTATTCAGCAGTTAATTTAATCTGAAGTTTCTTTCATAACACTTAACTTTCAACCATGACACATCTTCTTAGAATTTTGGAAACTAAAATAATAAAGATACATTGGATTAGGCAAATGCAAATCTTCTTAAACAAGGAAAACAGTAATAACCAACACAAAAAAAACTCTGTATAGAAGCAGCTGCATAACTTATTTACTAAGATGCATTTGTAGTTAGAAAACAAAAAAAATCTCAAATGACACGTGTCTAAAAGATAATTACACAAAGATATATTAAAATATGTATAAAGCTGGCTATAAATACGACACTATAGATAATGTTCATCATAGAAATCTACAAGTTTACATTATACAATGAATATGTCATCAGTAAGTGTTTGAGGAAATCAAGATAATAATATTTTTAAAACATTCATGTCTTAATGACTAAAAAAGAATTAAAGTGAAAAACTTCTAAATTTTTTGTAAATAACAATCACTATTTTTTTGTGCAACCTATAGAAAATTAAAACTGCAGAGATTATAACAAACAACAGAACCTCCAATGAAATCAAGAGGGTTACAAATAGCATTCACCTCTGTTCTTAAGCAGGTGTTCACCAGTGTTCTATCACAGCTGCTTCTTCATCTCTCTAGGAAAATAACTATGTAGTTTACACAAATGTCTTCAATAGAACATGAAGTAATTTAAATTTTAAACTTGTTAAGAATTAATTATGATAAAAAGAAGTAACAAAACTTAACGTCAAAAAACACTAAAGTTATAACTTAAGTTAAAAAGACTCAAATTTAAACATAGTGAAGTTTAACTTTGATTAATCTTATTAACCCTTAATCTATATTAGATGAAAACACAACTTAATCTTACTCTATTATTATAAAAAAAGGCAACTAAAAGTTTGGTATACACTTCTTTGAACACAATATAATAAGAACATTGATTCACTATAGAGATTATAGGGATGTAACAAATTTATCACCATTCTATGTTATCTGGTTTTGAGAATAACTCATAATAACTGCAGATGTTATTAAAAATACCCATTCGTAACAAGAATTTGCTTGGTATATGCTTAAATTTGTTAGGATATTTACAATGCAATTTTACTAGAAAAAAAAATACAACAACACAGATTTGGCAATTTGTCATTCAGCTTTCGTAGTATTTTTCAGAAACATTGTTTAACTTTTTAACTAAAATTCAAAATCCAAACTGGTACATATGCTGTTATGCATGTTTTTTTTTAATAACAAAAAGACTCACATTAAAATTACCTTATTAAAATTGTAAAAAAATACCAAGCAAATGGGTAATATGTGGTTAACATAATTTTGAGATTACTGAAACTGTATTGAACTAAATCCACAATACAGTTACTCAAATGAAAGGAAAGGTTAAAAATGAAAGAAACTTGTCATTAAATCTTTTTTCTGTAGGGTTAATCATATGATCTTTTAACTCAATTTTAAAGAAATGCATCTTGCAGAAATTAACTGTAACTTTAGTAATAATAATTGATCACTCCATATCATACAATATTACATTATCAGTAGATGTATAGAGAAGATAACATTTTCAAAACTTTCATGTATTGGGAAAACTGAAACAGAAGAAAAATCTTTTAAATTTCTTTGGGATGTATAAGTATCATCTTTTTCTGTGTTATTCTGTAAAAACAAACTCAACCAATATCATTAGAAATACAACATATATATTCTATTATGCAACATTTTTAAACTTTTTGATCCATTTTTGAAGGCACTTCAATAAGGGCTTCTTTCTGAAGCTTGTGACTGCCATAATTTGCAGACTGGCCAGTAATGCATCTTGCAATGCTTTTGATTTTTGCTTTTCGGCTATTTTTCTGAAACCATTCCAGAGATGCTGGACTTTGTATTGACATGTCCCATAACTTCGAGTCCATGTCTGTGGGAGGATTTGTAGATTGAAAGAACTGTGCATTAGCATGGCTGTGCTCAAAAGACTCTTGGCTTTGTGTGGTGTCCAGTGAATCTATCTGCGGTGGTGAAGCTGTTGTTTTTCCAAGCTGTTGTTGCTCTGCTGCAGCTGTATTGCAAAGCGAATTCAATTTTAAAAGTGCTGCTGCAGCGCTCGGCGCAGGCCGAGCCTCCACCCGCCTGTCCCCGGCTCCGGGCTGGGCACGGAGGGACGGGACCACGCCTCCCTGTGACGTCACCACGCCTCCCTGTGACGTCACCACTCCTCCCTGTGACGTCACCACGCCTCCCTGTGACGTCATGGGCGCCCCTGATGGGGGCTGGCCTGGGGGCGGTGCCGCAGGCGGGGTCTGGAGCTGCGGCTGTGGTTGCGTCACTGCTGACGTCACGTTGACTGACAGCTGTGGCTCCAAGCCCACCCCTGGCAGGCGGGGCGCAGGGGCCGTCGTGCCCGTGGAGGTCCCCGACCGCTCTGGGTCGGGCCGAACCCTCCCGTACCCTCCCAGGGGGGACAGGGCTGTCCCCTCCACCCTCCTAGGGCCGGAAAGGGACTCGGCTGCCGGCACGCAGGCGGCCAAGGAAGTTTCCCCTCCCTCTTCTGCCTGCAACAGCATACCGGGTGCTGGAACAGCTCCAAGAGAACCCAGACACTCTTGCAAAAGCTCTAAGACCCCTTTTTGCAGATTCTGCCCGCGTTTTAGAATCGCCTCCTCGTCTCTGTATAGTTGTTTTTCTGGGCTTTCAACTGGCTTAGACATTCTCTTTCCTAAGGTAGATTTCAGGAAGGCTGACACAGACTTTTCAGCGTGCAGTAATAAGCATTCTGCATCTGACTGAAACAAACCCTTCTGTTTTTCTGGACCCATAGTGTCCCTTGCCTGAGTTTCAGAGTCCCGTTTACTGGCGATGACTTCATAAGACTGCAGAAGCTGTTAGAAATTCAGTCGCTACCTTGTCTCTAAGAGTGGTTTTTTCATATACTCTCATGTGTATCTTCTCCCACAGGCTTGGGGTAAAATTATTCTCTGAATCCACGTTAGGGAATTCTACCCATACCCAGGATAGAAGGCTTTTAAGCTCCTCCCTGGACACAGAGAGCGGGTGCTCCTTTACCATAGCTTCCAAAATAGCCAAAACCTCCCCCTCAGGTTTGGACATGTTTCCCATATTTTTGTTCCCTTTTGACGGCTTACCTGACCTCAGGGTCAGCTTTCTCTCAGCTCCTCTATCCGTGATCCGTTCCACAGCGCACAGACGTCTGGTTTGGCTTGTCCGCTTTCACCAGCACCGGGATTACTGAGATCTTCTTTTTCCCCTTTCCAGGGAGTTTTCCAGCTTTCCACTATCTTCTCTTTTTTCCAGCTTTCCGTTGTCTTCTCTCTCTTTTTCTTTTTTATTTTTTTTTTTTTTTCTTTTTTCTTTCTCTTCTCAACAGGAGCCTTCAGTTCAAAGTGCCCCAGGTTTGGGAGCCATTTGTCTGTTTATGGACTTTTGGCTCTGGGTTCTTTTTCCCTTTGAACTGAAGATTGATGAGAGGGAGGCTGTTTTTTTCTCGTTCGGTCTCAGTTGTTTATTTTTTCTTATCATTATTACAAGGTACAAGGAGCTATGTGCACTATGATAGAAAAGGGGTAAAATGGCTAACAAAGATCCTCTTCAAGGTCTTTTATATGTCCATTTACCCAATTAACAGATGCCAACCAAGCTATTTTCCTTAGTGACCCAATGACCCAACACCTGTGCGCTGCCCTGCGACATTTTTTACCCAATCCCTTACTACTACCCAAACACCCCTAGGAGAAGAACATGAAGAAAAAAGAAGGACAAGAGACAACACCCTAAATCCTCCATCTTGTCTCCTGTTCTCTAAACTACTTTTTCACCCAGTGATTTAAGAAACTTTCTAATCTACACATTTACACTTTTCCTATCTAACTTTAACATTTGTTTTCATGTATCACCATGAAAACATGCTCATGAATTTCATATTATATGAAATTCAGTGTTTCTTTGAATCCTAGACCTAAATATTAAAAACAAGGCCACACAGTCTGTATCTCAGCCTCCAACAAGAACATAATTCTGCACCTCTTGCTTCCCTGTAACATGTACATTTGGATTAGGTTCAGGGGATTCCTATGGTTTCCCATACAATATCTCATAAGGACTGACTGACATCCCGCTTCTAGGCTTTATCCGAATCCTCAGCAGTGCTATTGGTAAAGCTTGTGGCCACTGCAATTTAGCTTCTTGGCATATTTTGCTGATTTGCCACTTCAAGGTCTGATTCATCCTTTCTACCTGTCCACTGGATTGGTGTCTCCATGGTGTATGGAGATCCCAAGCTATTCCCAGCAACCTACTCACCTCTCCCACTACTGTGGCTATGAAATGTGGGCCCTTATCTGATGATATTCCTAGAGGCCCCCCAAATCTTGGAATGATTTCTTGCAGTAACCACTTGACTGTCTCCTTTGCTTGATTTGTGTGACAGGGAAGAGCTTCTGGCCAGCTTGAAAATGTGTCAACCCTTACCAATAGATATTTGTATCCTCGAGTTCTTGGTAATTCTACAAAATCTTCTTGCCAATAATCTCCTGGTTCTACTCTTACCCCAGTTTTCCCCAGTTGTGCCTGTTGTCTAGCCACTGGATTGTTCTTCAAGCAAATTTCACATTTTGACATTACTGATTTTGCCATTGTTAACATCTGTACTGAAATTAAATTTAGTTTGAACAATTTCACCAATGCCTCTGCACCCCAATGACATTCGTTATGTTTAATTTGTAGAACTTCTCTCATTATCAAGGGGGGTACCACTACTTGTCCCTATGTAATCACCTACCACCCTTCTGAATTCTTCTGTGCATTCAGTGAGCGTCTCAATTTCTCATCCTCTATTGAATATTTCGGTTCTGGATGTAAATTGAATTGAGATACATTAGTTTTTAAAGGTATCAATGCCATTGCAGTTTGCACTTCTCAAGCAGCTTGTCGGGCTGTCCAGTCTGCTTTCTGATTTCCCTCATGAATTTTGGAGCTTCCAAAAGATTGGTGAGCTTTGCAGTGCATGATTGCTACTTGCTCAGGCTTTTGTACTGCTTTTATTAATTGCAGGACTGCATCTTGATGTTTAATGTGTGTGCCTTGAGAAGACAGCAGTCCTCTTTCTTTCCACAGTGCCCCATGTACATGCACCACTCCAAAAGCATATTTTGAATCAGTCCAGATATTTACTTTCTTCCCTTCACTCAGCTCTAATGCCCTGGTTAAAGCAGCCAGTTCTGCTCGTTGGGCAGATGTGTTTGCTGGCAAGGCTTTGCCTCCACCACTGCACCTGTTGTTGTTACTGCATATCCAGGGTATCTGGTCCTGTTCTCCACAAAACTGCTTCCATCTGTAAACAGCTCCCAGTCTGCCTGTTCCAGTGGGACATCTTTCAGCTCTAGCTGAACAGGTGTGTTCTATCACTTCCACACAATCGTGTTCCAATGGGCCTTCTTCAGTTGTGGTACCTAGGAACAAAGCTGGATTCAAGAGATCAGTTGTCTTTAGTGTGACATCATCCTGCTCAGTCAGGATTACCTGGAATTTCATCATCCTGCTTGGAGATAGCCAATGGCTCCCCTTTTATTCTAAAACAGTGGTCACCATGTGTGGCACATAGACATCTATGTGTCTACCCATCGTGAGTTTCCTAGTTTCTTGTGTCAGCATCACGGTGGCTGCAACTGCCCACAGGCATGAAGGCCATCCAGCACTCACGTGGTCAAGTTGTTTGGAGAAGTAGCTTACCAGCCTTTTCCAGCTTCCCAAACCTTGGGTCAGCACTCCCAGTGCTGGGTGTGATCTTTCATACACAAACAGCTGAAAATCTTTGGATAGGTCAAGCAATCCTAATGCTGGAGCTGTTGTCAATGCCTCCTTCAGTTTGAGGAAGGTCTCCTTCTGTGGTTTGCCCCAGGTAAATGGCTGTGTCTTGTGGGCTTCATTCAGGGGTTTTGCAATTAGTCCATAGTCCATGATCCACAGGTGGCACCATCTGGCCATCCCGAGGAAGACTCGCAGCTCATGCAGGTTCTGGGGTTCTGGAATAGCACAAATAGCTTGAATATGATCAGTACCCAGCTTACGTTGCCCTTGTGAGATTTCACATCTCAGGTAAATCACAGTCTGCTGGGCAATTTGTGCCTTCTCTTTAGACACCTTATATCCTCTCATTCCCAGCTGATTTAAAATTTCAATTGTTACCTTTATGCAGGTTGTCTTTTCCTCTGTAGCTATCAGTATATCATCAACATACTGTAACAGCAGGTATTGCTCCCTTGGAACTTGCCCATTCTCGGTGCAAATCTCCAGCTCTTTAACCAGCTGGCTTCCAAATAGGGTTGGACTGTTCTTGTATCCTTGTGGGAGTTGTGTCCTGTTGAGCTGGGTTTTCCTTCCATTGTCTGGATTTTCCCATTCAGAGGCAAACAGTTTCCAACATTCTTTGTCAAGGGGTATGCAGAAAAAGGCATCTTTTAAATCAATTACAGTAAACCATTTCTATTTCTCTTTCATGGATGTTAACAATGTGTAAGGATTAGTTACCACTGGGTAAATATCTTTAGTTATTCCATTTATTGCTCTCAAATCCTGTACTAGTCTGTACTAACAATTTGGTTTCTTTACTGGAAATACTATTTCCAGTGTATTAAATTCTGATTCACATTCTTCTAGAATTTGGTAATTCAAAAATTTATCAATAATCTTCACTATTCTTTGCCGTGCTTCTGTCTTTATGGGATACTCTTTAACCTGCACAGCTTTTGCTCCTTCTTTTAATTCCACATGTACTGGTTATGCCAATTTAGATTTTCCTGGTATGTCTGTTTCCCATACAGAGGGAATTACTGCGTCCTCTACTTCCCAAGGGATAGCAGGGACTGGTTTTTCTTTTATCATTAAAATTTGTCCAGTCTTTGATTCAGGTATTTTCATTAAAAGTTCCCCGTTCTCAAAAGTTATGACTGCATCAAGTTTTGCAAATAAATCTCATCTTAAAAATGGAATTGGACACTCAGGCATATATAAAAATTAATGTATTAAAGCTTTGTTTCCAAAACACAAATCCAGGGGTTGCAGGAATGTCCAATTCTCCTCCTTCCTTGTGGCTCTAACTATTGTTACTGTTTTGTCTTCAATTTGCCCTTTTAGATCATTTAGCACAGAATATGTAGCCCCTGTATCCACCAGAAATTTTACTTCTTTATCTCCCAATTGTAGAGTTACTAAAGGTTCCTGTATTGGTTGTTGTTCTGATTCTAGTCAGTTGCTGTACTCCCCCAGCACCATTAATTTCAAAGTGTCTTGATTCTGGATTAACGGATTGCCCTGGTTAAACCGATTTGGGCATTCATTTTTCCAGTGCCCCTCTTGTCTACAATAAGCACATTGATTTAACCCTAATCTTGGCAAAACCCATCTCCCTTGTCCTCTGCCACGTCCGCCCCTCCCCAGTCCACGACCACCTCTGTCACGTCCTCTGAAACCTGGATTCTCTCTTCCTTGGATCACTGCCAAAAGATTTTGCTGCTGTTTTTTCTAGCTTCTTTTTCCCTCTTATTGTATATTTTCCAAGTCACTTCAAGTAATTTATTCAAATTCTTTAAGTTCTCTCCTTCTAACTTCTGTAATTTTCTCCTAATATTTTAAGACTGCCCAAGAGAAATGAACGCAAGCTCAACTTTCGCTTGTTCTGTTTCTAGTTGAAGATCTGTATACTTTCTCGCTGCCTCCTTAAGCCTTTCCAAAAATGCAGCAGGGGATTCTTTCTTTTCCTCTCTTCCCTCATACAATTTAGACCAATTCATAGCCTTAGGTATAGCATTCCAAACCCCTATCTGGAGCCACTCTTGATATCTCTTCAGCCTCCGCATGTCCCCAAAGGCATTGGGATCCCACCCTGGATCCTCGGTCAGAAAGTTCTCATCTAAAGTCCCCATCACCACCCCAATTCTGAGATCTTCTCTCACCTTCTCCTTGGCTGCTCTAAGCACCATCTCTTTCTCAGCAGAGTCCATTAAATTATCCAATATTACTTGTATATCTTCTCAATCTGCATTCTGAGTTTTCATAATCATTTTTACCACCCCTGCTACTTTATCAGGATTTTCTCTATAAGTTCCAGCTGATTGTTTCCAAATTATCAAGTCTGCAGGGGAGAAAGGCACTTTTACAAACACCAGCCCCTCTACTCCTACTCCTTGTCTCAAGGGGGCAATCACAGTCCGCCTTTGTCTGCCCAAATCTTTTCCCGCTCTACCCAGAACGGGAGCAAGCTTTGACCGAGTCCAATGGGACACTGGTGTCACTGATTTATTATCATCACCCCCGCTACTGCTATCCTCCTCCCCAGCATTTTTCACATTTCCTTGTATCACGGTTAGATTTTGATCATGTCCTGGAGAAGAAAGATCAGGTGAAGGCAGTAGAGGAGGATAAAGAGGGAAAGGTGAAGTGGGGTTAGGTGAGATAGGGTTAAGTGAAATAAGATTAGATGAAGGGGGGGCAGACAAAATAGAATCATGTTCCTGATGCAGAACCTGCAACGCTTTCGCAGCTGTCTGACAGACGGCGCCTGGGCAATACCAGGAATTCCTCCAGCCCAACGGTGCAGAGATTTCGCTGTGTCTTATTGGCAGGCACCAGACCAGACTGAAAAGCACCTTACCTCTCTCAGAGGGACATTGTGAGCAGAGGAGACGGTCACGGCTGGATGGGCTCCCCGAGAATCCCTCGGTGCCGGCTGGAGCGTGATCGGGTCATGAACTCGCTCAGCAGCACTCACAGGGTCCCATCTGGGTCACCAAAATGTCAGCGTTCAGGAACACACATAATCACAGATTGATTATATACAGGTGCTTTATTGAAGCGTGTGGGAACGAGGGGTATCAGCAACCCAAATCTAGCTCCATCATCTTTGTCCAAAGTGCACATATTTCTACAATTTCAGCTGTAGCAGTAATCACTATAACAACCTTATCAATATTGCTTCATTAATATTGCTTCATTAACTTTATCGATATTGCTTCATGAGAGTTAGCTCATCCTTGTACGAACATGTACAAATCTTATCTCTGGGTGGGTATCTTGGAGACCCCAAGCACCAGTTCCTGTTACCGTAAACATTTCAGCTTGCTAGACCATCCCTAATACCAAACATTCTTGTGGCCTAATTCTACATGATTTTCAGAAACATTATTCAGAGACATTTAACCCCATAGTAACAGAAGGACCAAGGATCCACTGTGACACTGCTGGGCCCAAAGAACCAAGGATCCACTGTGACTCCACGGAGTGTCATGGAACCGTGGAGACCATTGTGACACTCCAGGGCCTCATGGAACCATTCTGACACCAAGCTGGGTGGGAGTGTGGATGTGCTGGAGGGCAGGAGGGCTCTGCAGAGGGACCTGGACAGGCTGGATCCAGGGCCCAAAGCCAACAAGGTGAGGTTGAACAAGAACAAGTGCCAGCTCCTGCACTTTGGCCACAACAAGGCCTGCAGTGCTCCAGGCTGGGGACAGAGTGGCTGGACAGCGGCCAGGCAGAAAGGGAGCTGAGGCACTGATGGACAGCAGGCTGGACATGAGCCAGCAGTGTGGCCAGGTGGCCAAGAAGGCCAATGGCCCCTGGCCTGGATCAGGAATGGTGTGGCCAGCAGCAGCTGGGCAGGGATTCTTCCCCTGTGCTCGGCACTGCTGAGGCCACACCTCGAGTGCTGTGTCCAGTCCTGGGCCCCCAATTGAGGAAGGCCATGGAGGGGCTGGAGCGTGTCCAGAGAAGGGCAACAAGGCTGCTGAGGGGTCTGGAGCACAAGTCCTGTGAGGAGTGGCTGAGTGTGGTGGGTTTTAGCTCCAGCTAAAATCACCAGAGTACTTCCTTCTGTCTTGCTGTGAGATATGGATTAGGAGAAGGGCAAAACGGGCTTAAAACTGAATAGGAATAAAAAACTTTATGATCAGGTCTACAAGAATAAGAAACAAGAATAACACCTCCAGAAACCTTTCCTCGCCTGGCAACCAACTTTTCCTTTCCCAAGTGACACGGCAGAGACAAAACCTGGGATGTTAAAGCAGTGCCAACTATACAATAGTCTTTTCATCAGTCTGTGCAGGGAGAGGAGTTTTCTCTTGTCATGCCATGGAGAGTTCTCCACAAGAAACATTTTTCTCGTCAGTTTTCATTTCTAGGAATGGCAGTCACCCGGGCACAAACTCTGCCCTCTCCTCCCATTTTCACACCACTCAGAGGTGTCTTCATGGGCCATGAGCTCAAAGGGTATTATTGTAGGGATGAGTTATTCAAAGTCAAATGTTCTCTTAATCTCTGAGAATAGAGGTTTTCTTCTTCTCTCCCTGGGGGCAAAGGGTCTTCATCAGCTCTCATCTCCCTCTCTCTCTGTTCAAGCTCTCATGGGATCACAGCTACTCCACCATCTGCTTGGCTTCATCAATGGATACCTTTGCCCAGATCTACAGCTTGAATACTTCAATCCCCCAATACTCTTTCATGAATTAAAGGAGTTATTTTTCAGAACATTATTATTCATCTCCATGGCCCTACCAAAAGATTATTTCAGCTTATTAGAGCATCTCCTCATTCTCCTTCCATCTGAGGCTTGATTCCTTCTTTTACTGTCCTTGATGTTTCACATTGTCTTTTCATGTGTCACTTGGTTCTTTTCTTTTCCTGGAGAGAGGATTAAAGTCTGCAGGTCTCCTCTGTGTAGTGGAAGGGTTAAATCTGTGCCAAGCCATGGCAGGCAGTGGTGGTGTGGGATTTCAGGTGTGGCTGGTGCCAGCTCTCAGGAGCTGTCTGTGCGGGCCGGGGGGCAGGGGGGGTGTTGGCGAGTGTCATCAGCCGTGGCCTGGCCCAGCCTGGGGGCCGGGGGCTCCCCTGGGAAGGGCTTTGGCCACCCCGCTGGAACGGGACCCGGAGGGCTTCCCGGGAAAGCCAGCACCGCAGCAGAGCCTGGCCTGGCCTGGGGGGGATCCCGCAGTCTCCATCTCCCCCCGGGAGCAGCTGGGCTCCGGCCCAGCCCCCCCCAGGCCGCACAGGCCACGGGGGAGCGGGGCCAGCCACACCAGAGCTCTGCTGCCTTTCAAGGCTGCAAAGAAAGAGACCAGTTCCTGGGCTTGGCTTTTTAAAAGGTGCCATTCACAAAGGTGAAGTTACTTTGCAGTGGTGCAGAATGCTGTCAGTTGTCAGAACTGGCCAGCTATTGGCTTGATCTCAAGCACAGAAGGAACTCCCCACAGCCTCTCTCAGAGGAATCACTTCTGTGGCTGTTTCCCACTTTGTTCCCTAAATCGTAAACTACCACACCCTTTGATCATAACATAATTCTCATATCTCACAGCTCTCAAGGCCTTATTTAAAACCAAAATTGTTTCTTCACTATCAACCAAAAATTTTACTCTTTTTTTTTTTTTCTTCCCAGTTTCATTTTTTTAACCAGAGGGTCTGCTGGGGTGGACTCTCCGTGTCCCCTTCAGTCTTCTTGTGGATGTGTGACTGCAACCACCCCTCCTTTCCCTTCTTTCTTTTGGCCATCTCACTTCCACTCTCAACACTCATATTTCCAGTGGCCAAATTCTTCACAATACGCACATTGGTCTCTATCCAGGCTTGATGGGCCTCGTTTGGGTGGTTCTCATCCATGCTTTCCTTTCCCTTTTCCTTCCTCCTGTACCACTGCTACTAGCTTCTCCATTTCTTGCTTATATCCCCCTTCTCAATTGCTGAAAACTCTCCATGCCTCTTCCAATAAGGCTTCTAAGTTTCACCCATCTGCCCCGCAAAGCTTTTGGAGTTTACACCTCATGTCCCCTGTGGATTGTTCCAGAAATAGATTAACTAGCTGCTCTATTCCTACTTCAGATCCCAGCTCCAGTGGTGTGTGTCTGTGCATCGCGTCCTTCCAAGGATCTGGGAATTCCGAGGGAGATTCCAAGGGACCTTGTTTGATTGCATATAAGGCTGCCCAGTTCATGGTTTTAGGTCCAGCCCTCTCCACTCCCTTCACTCTCCACTCCTGGGAGCTTTCTGACTTTCTCCTTCCACTCAACTGATTTGGATCCCATTGTGGGCCCAGTAGAGGAAAGTATTCTTTTCCATCCATTTGTAATGTTTTATAATGGTCCTTTGCCAGGTCCGCTGCTGGTTTTAGAACCAATTCTTTCTCAGTTTTGGTTAATGCATCTAATAACAATTGCATGTCCCTTCAATCTGGGTTATGTTGTTTGACTATATATCGTAAACATTTGGCAGTGTTTACTGGGTCACTTTGATAATTCTTTGTGATCTTTTCTCACACCTTTCTGTCGGGAGGAGAAAAGAGTTCCTTAACTACCATTGTCCCTTCTGTTCCTATTGCTTCCCACAAGGGTGCCTGTAGTACCTGCTTTCTGCTCCGGGATGCAATCGGGCTACCTGGGGGTGTTGGGGCTGATGCCCCCTTAAAGCTGTTGGGAGGAGGTGGAGGGGAAATGGAGCTTCCAGGTGTGGAGGGGTCAGAGGGGCAAATGGAGCTTCCAAGTGCACCTCTTCCTCCTCCTGCCTCCTAAAGGGAGGGCTGATTAAATTAGTACAGTTCTGTTCTTGCTGGGCTGCTGCTGGATAGGCCTTACTCAGCCTGATGCACCTCTGGCCGAGGCTGCAGCTCCAACAGCACCGTTTGAGCTTCCCTTTGTTGGCCTGATTTTCTTTCTCAAGGGCCAACACCAAAGGACCAGAGGGAGCTTTGATCCCACAGTCCCTCTGCCATTCAGGGTTATTCCACAGGGAGAAAAACATATCACAGCCCAAAAGCTCATCCAACTTCCCCTGGTGTCTAAGGAAAAGCATGAACTGCAGCAGGGTGTTGTACTCTGCTGTGCTACTGGGGGCCACCTTGCACCGTCATCCAGGTGATCCAACAGCCACCAGTGAGAACAATATTTTATTGAACTCTTTTTGTTCTCAGTGCCCCCAGTGCTTGTGATTTCTTTCCCATGTGCTAAGACACATCCCAGTGGGCTGGCTCTCAGTTCCTCTTTGCTCTGTTCTGCCCTCATTATCCTTTCCTTCTTGTCTTATCCCATTTCCACCTAAATATTTCTTCCCAATTTCTCAGTCTTTTCCCACTCTTCTTTGTGCACAACCCAAGTCTGAGGCACAAAATGGATCCTTCCACACACAGGCTTTAAGATCTCAGGCTCACGACCAACCTGTCCTCGCTCACACTGCGGGCACCCCCTCGGCTGTTGGGCAGAAGAGCAGTGCCAGTGTGGTGCACAAACCTTACACTGGAATAATACCCACGCAAAATGTTGTCCCTGTTGTGAGTGAAACACCCCAATAGCACAAATACACACTATTCCTGGCATCCCTTCTGTCCCTTCTGGGATTTCCAGATCTTTAGGAGAGGGCTGTACCCAATCCAAAGCTGTGATCTTTCCGGCACAAGTTGGATAAACTCCCTCTAATAACACCCGCTCGTTCCCTCTATCTGTCCAGTGGTGCCCTGGGTTTACACACTCCCAAGGGTCCAGGCCAAACCTCTGGAGCAGAGGTAGTCCTTTAATTTACCTTGCCAGGCTTGTAGTGTTCTTTCAGCCCTTCCACTGCTTGTTATGACTAATAAGATTGAACATCCAGTGTATCCAACACAGAAAGCAAAGGAAAGTTATCAGTGTGCTGGGATTATAACTTTTGACACAAGAGAGCAGTATTGCTACAGAAATACACACAAATCACTAAAAGCTCTGTGAAAATACAATGACCACTAAAAATCTTGTAACGAAGGAGAAAAAGCCAAAACTACACTCTTAACATCATGAACTACTCTTCTAGTATTCCTAACCATGTCTCAGCCACTGTCTCAGTCACTCAGACACAATCAGAAGTCTGGACATAACACACTTCACCAAATAGCAGCATTAACACAAGGGGTTTGTTCCAGCCACCCCCAGAATTGCCAGTGGCCAATCCCTTTGGTCAATGAACCCCCCTTTGCCGGCCCCAGCCGGTACCCTCCTGCCGGCCCCGCAATCAGCCCAAGCGGTCCCTGCACCGCTCACTGACCCATGGTCACTTGCAAGCCCACCTTACCCCAGCAGGGACGAGGCTACGCGCAGGGACGTCTCCCTGCGGCTCAGCAGCAGCCCTTTAGTCCAGACCCGCCGAGGCTGGATTATAATACAAACCGTTTGATCCATGGGCAGCAGGTTCCTCGTCTATCCCTGCGGTGAGCGCACCAGTTGAGGAGTACCCCGAGAAGATCCCGGGGCGCGCCTTGGGGAGTCCATCCCCCGTGTGCTCCCACTGCGGGATAGAGAGGACTCCTGCCTGCCTTCGCAAAACTGACACATGTGAAGACTCTAAAACTGCAGTAGTTTTAAAGTAGCTTTGATTATTTATTATTGACAGATGCCCGGGCACACAGGGGATTGATCCTCCAAAGACGTGTGCAAATGTCACAAGGTGTACATTCTCTATTTATCCCCCAAGGAATTCCATATGGATAGGATTGCACAATTCGTCTCATGCATATTCATTTCTTTGCTCCTCCCATCCCCATTCCATATGGTAATGAGCTCCACACCCCTCTGGGCATGCCCAGTTCACTCTGGTGGTCACTGAGGGGTCTTCAGGGATGAAGGCTCAGAACTGTCCAAACCCCTGGGTCAGCTCTGTCCAGCTCAGGAGCCTGAGGGCCTCTTTCATCTCAGTGTTTTTTCTTTCCTAGAGCACTATATTAAAATAGATGTTATAGCCACTATACAGTGGAGTAAATAATTCAGATTAAGACCTTTTTGTCGAGTCTTGATCCTAATCAATCTTATCTATATGTATATAAATACTTCTGCTTTGCTGTTCTTCATGTTGAGGGACAAAGTTGTACAAAGGTTCAATTCCACCTCTATAATCCTTTACACAGAAATCACTGACAAAGTCTGAAGCTGGGATTGGATCCAGGCACTCCCAGAACTCCTCTCACAGAAGGAGATTAGAAAGTCTGAGGGTCTTGGCTTGGGGAATCTTGGGGTGTAATTGGGGTGTTGGGGGTCCTTTCTGCACCTGGTGACCCAACAGGAGCTTCTCTAATAACCTTTGCCTGAAGCTCCCACTGTGCCCATGACAGGAGCCCCTGGCAGTGTCTGTGACATCCCGGCTCTTTGGCAGCCTGGGCACTGCTGGGATGTCACCCTGGAGCCCCTGGCAGTGTCTGTGACATCCCGGCTCTTTGGCAGCCTGGGCACTGCTGGGATGTCACCCTGGAGCCCCTGGCAGTGTCGGTGACCTCACTGTTCTTTAGCAGCACAGGGATGTCACCACTGGACTCCTGTCACTGCCTGTGACAAATTGGCTCCTTGGCAGCGTGGAGACACCTCTGTTGTCACCCTGGAGCCCTGTGACTGTCACCTCACAAGCCTTAGGAAGATGAAGGAGCCCTGGGATGTCACCAAGGAGCCCCTGGGACTGCACGTGAGCTCACAGCTCTTCAGCAGCCTGGAAAGCCTGGGATCTGTTCATTCCTGCTCTGCTGAGGATGGATCCTCAGCAACTTGGAGGGAGGTTCCCTGATGAGTTTTACTTCTCCAGAGGCTTGTTCAGTCTTCAGCTCTTCATTCCTGGAATTCAGTCCCAAAAACTCATTAAGATTCCAAATTGCTCTAACAAGACAAGCCCATGGGAATAATTTAATTTCAAGTCTTCCATTCTTCTATGGTAAATTTTACAGATTTCAGAAGTGTATTCAAAGAGAATATACTATAGTTTTAAATAGTGCAAGGGTTTTTTTCTCCTATATATATTTTTTTCCTGTTTATAGATTGATATCAGCAATCTCCAGTTGATATTGATCCTGAGCACCTCCTAAATCACTCGGAACAGATCTGAAAATCAATTCCCTTGATGGCTGACAACCCATCAGACTTTGTCCCTAAAGCCCCCCATCTCAGGGCTGGGGTCTCATTCCAGCCCTGGCCCCCAGAGCAGCTGAGGAATGGAGCCACATCCAGGGTTGTCCCCAGGGCTCAGGACTGGGGCCAGCTCAGTTCAATCTCTTTATTGCTGCTCTGGAGCAGGGCACCGAGGGCCCCCTCAGGCAGCTGCCAGGGGAGCCCAAGCTGGGTGGGAGTGTGGCTGTGCTGGAGGGCAGGAAGCTCTGCAGAGGGATCTGGGCAGGCTGGAGCCATGGGCCCAGGACAATTGGATGAGGTTCAGCAAGGCCAAGGGCCGCGTCCTGCCCTGGCCTCACAACCACCCCAAATCCCTGGCCGTGCCCTGGCCCTGATCCCCACAGCCTGTCCTGTTCCCTTCATCCCTGCATTGCCAGGGACTCTGTGGGACACGGGAGCTCTGCTGTGCCTATGGAGGGAGCTCCAAGTGCCACCACTGCACTGGGAACCACAACTCATCGGCTTTGTGTCCTTTGGGGCTCAGCAACTGGGGACACTCAGAGGCACAGCAAGTTTCTCTTCATGGCCAACAGAAAAAATGGAAACATGATACAATTTGAAAAACATCAAAACTCTTCCCTCAGCAATGTGAGACAACCCAGCAGCATCTGACGTGCCCACTATCCACCAGGGATATCCATACAGGAACATTTTTAGATAAAGACAAAGGTAATTTTAAGAGTCATAAACACAATTAAGATGTTTCATGATGAGTTATTTGAAGTTCTGAAAGACTGGGCAACTCCCTGAAGCTCCAAGTGTGAAGCCACTCAGTTGAGAGCCATTGGAATGCCCAGAGTGCAGCTAGAGGAGAAAGTCTGGGAGCAATGGCAAGGACACAGATGCAGCTGCTCTCATTAAGAGATGTCCTTAGACACGGCCATTTAAACAGGAGAGCTGGAAACTCCTGAATGAGGAAGGACATGAAATAAGAGACAGAATATTGGTGACACAAATTGACAGAAGATCAATATTCCTTTTCCAGACATCTCAAAATGTAAAAGATCCATCAGACTTTGTCCTTAAAGCCCCCCATCTCAGGGCTGGGGTTACATCCAAGCCCCGGCCCCTTGTCCCCGTGCCAGGCTCTGGGCTGGATCCTGTGCAACATCCTTAGGCTGTGGCTCCAGGAGCAGCGGGGGGATAGCGGGGGACAGGGGACCCCACTGGGCATGAACAGTGTTGGACTTCTCTGGGGGGGTCAGTGTGAGGGGGGGCTGGGGCAGAGTGACCAACGCAGTGACCTCACACAGCCCCCTCTGATGTCACAGCCTGCTCTGTGACGTCACACAACTGGTCTGTGATGTCACAAACCACTCTGTGATTTCACATCCAAATCTGTGATGTCACTGCCAAGTTAGTGATGTCACAGCCTTCTCTGTGATGTGACAGCCTGCTCGATGATATCAGACCTCCACCCTCTGATGTCACAGCCTGCTCTGTGATGTCATAGTCTGATCTATGATGTCACAAACCACTCTGTAATGTCACAGCCAACTCTGTGATGTCACAGCCTGCTCTGTGATGTCATAACCCTATCTGTGATGTCACAGCCTGCTCTGTGACATCATACAACTGGTTTCAGACATCAAAACCACTCTGTTATGTCACACAGCCATATTGTAATGTCACAGCCAGCTCTGTGACGTCACAGGCATATCTGTGATGTCACCGACAACTCATTTATGTCACAGCCTTCTCTGTGACGTCTCACACAACTGGTCTCTGATGTCACGAATCACTCTGTTATGTCACACTGCCACAATGTAATGACACAGCCTGCTCTGTGATGTCAGAGCTCCACCTGTGATGTCAAAGCCTGGCCTGTTTCATCACGTAACTGGTCTCTGATGTCACAAACCACTCTGTGATGTCACAAAGCCACATTGTTATGTCACAGAGAATTCTCTGATGTCACAGTCAGCTCTGTGATGTCATACCCTGCTCTGTGATGTCACACCTCCACCCAGTGATGTCACAGCCAGATCTGTGATGTCACAGCCTGCTCTGTAACATCACAGAACTGGTCTGTGATGTCACAAACCACTATGTGATGTCACACAGCCATATTGCAATGTCACAGCCACCTCTGTGATGTCACATCCTGCTCTGTGATGACACAGTCAGCTCAGTGATGTCACACAACTCATCTCTGATGTCACAAATCACTCTGTGATGTCACAAAGCACCATTGTCATGTCACAGCGAATTCTGTGATGTCACAGTCAGCTCTGTGATGTCACAGCCAACTCTGTGATGACACAGCCTACTCTATGATGTCAGACCTCCACCCCATGATGTCACACCCATATCTGTGATGTTACCGACAATTCATTTATGTCACAGCCTTCTCTGTGATGTCACACAACTGGTCTGTGATATCACAAATCACTCTGTGATATCACACAGCCACATTGTAATGTCACACCCTGCTCTGTGATGTCACTGCCTGCTCTATGATGTCACATCCAAATCTGTGATGTCACAGCCACCTCTGTGATGTCAGATCTCTACCCTGTGATGTCACAGCCTGCCCTATGATGTCACACAACAGGTCTGTGATGTCACAAACCACTCTGTGATGTCACACAGCAACACTGTAATGTCACAGCAAATTCAGTGATGTCACATCCTGCTCTGTGATGTCACAGCCAGCTCTGTGATGTCACAGAGACAGCCTATGATGTCATAGCTGCTCAGTGACCTCACAGAACCCACTCTGTGATGTCACAGCCCACTCTGTCACCTCATGTCACCAGATGATAAATTGTCTACCCCAGGTGAGCACACACTGCTCCTTCTCCAAACCCACTGGCCCATGGACACCACACAATGCCCATTGTGGAAGGAGGGGAACTGGAAGTTCTCCAGCCTCAGTGTCCTGCCAGCTCAGCCAGGCCCACTGGAACATTGGGCTCCAGCACCAGCAGGGACCAGCAGAGAGAGCCCAGCACAGAAGAATGCATGTGGAAAGGGGAGGGGAAATATGTTCATCATTTTGGGCTCATGATTACCATATGTCTGTTTAGTCTGGGACAATCAATGAATGGCTGTGTGCAAAATACAGAATAGAAACAGAAACTTCCCTGTGCTCAGCATGCCCGGCTTTGGGAGGAGCTGTCCCCCCGAGCATCCGGCCACATAAAGAATGCTGCTTCTCAATGCTGCATTGCTGCTGAGGAGTTTTTATTGTAGGGAATTTTGGGCACACTCCCAGTGCCCAGGAAAGCTGTGTCTGCTGCTGTTCACAAACAGAGAAGGGCTGCTGAGAGATGTGGTGGTCAGAGGCTGCCTGGGGTACAGTGACCATGGAATAATCGAGTTTTCAATATTCTGGGACAGAAGGAGGGGCAGCAACAAAACTTCTACACTGGAATTATGGAGGGCAGACTTTGGCCAATTCAGGATGCAGATTTGGGCATTACTGAATCAGGTACTGATTTTTGTAAGGGAAACAAAGCCCTTAAAAACAAAGGGGTCCAGGAAGGATGGACACACCTCAAGAAAGTAAACTTAAGGGGGAAGGAGCAGCCGGTCCCTGTGAGCCAAAAGATGAATCAGGGAGGAAAATGCCTGGCCTGGCTGGGCATGGAGATTTTTCCAGGAACTCAGGGAAAACCATGGGCACATCACCTTTGGACAGAGGGGTAGGAAACTCAGGAAATATTCAGGGATGTCTTTAGGTCTTGCAGAAAGGAAATGAGAGAGGTGAAAGCTCAGTTAGGACTTAACCTGGCTGCTTCTGTGAAGGATAATAAAAATAATGTTATCAATACATTAATGGCAAAGGAGGTTAAGTAAGGACAACCCCCATTTCTTATTGGGGGGATAAGGTTCCCAAAGATGAAGAAAAGGACTATTGGGATCAGAGCACACAGGGCCAACTGAGTGATGTTAGAAAAGGTATTTTATTGCATAGTCCATCAGTCTCAGGGAAGGGTGACACACGGAGTTACATTCAACACCATCACCTCAGAAACCACCTAAATTCTAGTTATAATGTCTTTTATAAACTTTTTAACCAATCAAGAGGTCACACAAAAGCTCAGCAGCATCTTCATAAACCAATCATCAATTGCTTCGTCTCACACGATGCTGCCGCAATGTGTCTTTTCTTATCCAATCATAGAACACTACAGAAACTTACATTGCTGTATCTGTAATTTCTTACTGACTTTAGAACAGATTATATGTGAAACTTCAAAATCTCTATTATCTTACTTAACATATTTATTCACTTCTAGAAAGCATATTTCTACTTGCTGAAAGCACATTTTGAACATATTTCTCCTTAAACTACAAGCTTCTGTTCTTCCTTCATGTTTGTACAGCTTCATTGTTGTAAAGCCCCAAGCCTTCCCCAAGGTCTCAGGTCAAACTCTGTGTCCATCTCTGTCTCTGGGCCTGGATGCTCAAGGCCCTGAGAGCTCTCTGTGCCTGCATTTCCCACCCAGCCCAGCTTGGGCTCCCCTGGCAGCTGCCTGAGGGTGCCCTGGGTGCCCTGGGCCAGAGCAGCAATAAAGAGATTGAACTGAGCTGGCCCCAGTCCTGAGCCCTGGGGACACCCCTGGATGTGGCTCCATTCCCCAGCACTCCTCGGGCCTGCCCATCCAGCCAGATTTTGAGCTGGGGAAGAGATGCTGCAGAGGCTGTTGGATCAAGTTCCTGGGAGAAATCCCACAAGTTTGGGATTAGTGCAGCTGTGGCTCTGCACAAGAGAGCTCTTCAGCCACTTTCTCTCTTTTCCTCCCTCTGGCCATGGAGGCAGCTGGTGACCTCAGCGAGTGCCTCGTGTGTGCAAAGAGCAAATCTGTGCAGAATCGGGGCACGGAGGCTTTGGAGCACCTTGGCACCTGTGCTGGGCACAGAAGGTGTTTTCCATTGCACTGAGACTGTCTGCTGTGGAAAGTGGATTGAATATCCAGCAGAGGAATGACTTTTGTTTGGATGGAGCTGTGCCTTCCCTTGCTTTGTTTGCTGACAAGGAATGAACATCCCTCTGTGTCTGGGGCAGCTCCTTCTGCAAGGAAAGCAGGTGGGAGTTGGAGCCAAGGAGCTGAAAGCTGCAGGCACAGCCTGGAGGGGAGGGAGCTCAGATTTGCACAAGGCTGCTCTGAGTGCCAGGGCTTGGATGAGGGAATTGGTGGGGTGGGGGTAGGGACAAAGTCTGATGGATTGTCAGCCATGAAGGGTCTTGATTTTCAGACCTATTCAGAGTGCAGGAGGAGGTGCTGGGGATCAATATCAACTGGGGATTGCTGATATCAGTGTATAAACAGGAAAAGAATATATGAGAAAAAATTTCTTCTCTCTGTATTTTTTTGGAATGAAATTTGTTGTTACAAATACAGTGAACACTTAGCCAAGTCCTGCCTATGCTCAGGTTTCTGGCAGGAGCTCTGTTTCAGGCCACCTGCACCCCAAATTGCTCTTGCTCCCAAGTTCTTTAGAATGGCCCATTAGGTCTATTAGAAAATGAATTATTTACTGAATGGACTCAAGATTAACAGACAAGAGACTTTAAACAGACTGCTTCCTCCACAGGATAACCCAAAGGAGTCCTAGTGGATACAAACACAGTGCACAATCAAGTTACCTGTATTACAGCTCGTGAAGAGCTGGCACAGATTAGGAGTCAATGGAACTCAGCACCCAATTGATGGTGGAGCACACATGGAGCCCTTTCTTTCCCTCAGCTTCCAGAAAGGAACCACCAAGATGCATCCAGGCTTGGGACAGAAGCCCTGCCCGTTTCCAGGGACTATGCAGAAGAGTTGTGCTTTGTGCAAGTTTTGTGTAGCTTTTCTAGTTTGTAAAGTGAAGTGTGTCCAGAATCCAAGGCTCATCTCCCTTGAGGCTGCTCTCAAGGCAAGATGTTTCTGGCCAGCTGGGAACTGCAGCTCCCTGGCAGCAGAGAGAAGTCAGGACAGGACAGATGTCCGGCCTGGGTTATCTGCCCAGTTCCTGTGAGGGGGAGATGCCCTGAGTTCTGGCCCCAGCTGCTGGACAGAGCAGAGGAGCCCTTCTGTGGGCCAGGGGAAGTCCTGCTCCAGGAACCTCCTGGAACCAAGGGGCCCTTGTGACATTGGGATGCCTGATGGAGCCAAGGGACCATGGTGACACCAATGAACCTCCTGGAACCAAGGGGCCCTTGTGACACTTTGGAACTACAGAGACCATTGCTGAGTACAGAACCTCATGGAACCAAAAGCCCATTGTGACAGATCAGGGCCCGGTGGAACCAAAAAGAGCATTGTGACAGCGTGGGGCTCCATGGAGCCAAATATCCACTGGGACAGTGCAGAACCTCATGGAACCCAGGGGCCTCTGTGACACTGCAGGGCCTCAGTCAAGGAGTGCAAAGGTCTCAAACATTCCTTGCAGGGTTCTGCCTTGGGGAAGGGGAACCTCCTTGGTGGCACCTTGGGCTGGCACACACTTGAGGAGTGTGTCTGTTTTCAACAGTGAAACTTAGGAGTTTCAGATTGCTTCAAAATAGAAAGGGAAAAACCTCTCTTTCCTGAGTGCAGGCAGCTCTCCAAGCAAAGCAGGTCCCATGTGAGGGAGGACACAGAGGATGGGGTTGGGGAATGTGGAGCAAGGTTGTCCACACTGGCTCACACCTCCAGGCACAGCTTCTCTGAGCAGGCCAGACCTCCTGAGGAGAGACCCTGGGTCAATATCAATCACAGAATGCTGCAATCACCTCTGCTCCAAAGAGAGCAGCAATGAAATACATCCTTTATAACAGGAATGTGCAATTCCTAGAAGCTGTTATAAATACATATTATAATATTGGCTTTTCACAAGGATGAAGATGAATGCTCTATGTATCACGTTCCAATGGCTTTGCTGTAACAGTCGATAGAGGATGTTTGAACTGTCTGCTCAGTTGGGATAACTCCAGTGAACAGATGATGGGGACCCTGCTGCTATCAACACTCAGCGGCTGTGGAAAGGAGCCAAGGCCCAAATTCAAAGGTGAGAAGAAGAGGATTAAAACCACAAGCCAAGACACAGGCATGCTGTAAAAAGGCAGACCCAAGGAGTGGCCATGCTAAACAGTTCCTGGAAAATGTAAAGTAGTTAATGACAAAGTTTGAATATGCATAAAGTCTATGAATGTGCATCAGGTGGTGCAATAGAAATGGGATATAAAGGGTGTTTCCAAAACACCAGGGGTGCTCTTGGCAGAGGGCCAAGCACCCGGCCCTTTTAACCCTTTGCTTTATTGTCTTTGTCTCCTTCTGACTTTCTTAATTAACCTTTCAAAATTGACCAGGAAAGTGAATGTCGTTTTTCACAGGTGCCCAGATGAGAAATTTGGACCCAAAAAGAAGAATTTGTCTGGAAAAGGAACAGTTTGGCCCAAAATTGGAGGTTTCAGCAAAAAAAACAGGCAGTTTAGATGTATAAATGAGAGTTTGGATTAAAACAAAGGTGAGTCTGACTTTAAAGGTCAACCCAGGTGAGCCAATGTGGGCCTAAAAAGGGGGAATTTGAGTACTCAGGTGAGAAATATGGACCGAAAAAGCAAAATTTGGGCCAAACAATAGGAATTTGGGTGCCCAGATGGGAAATTTTGGAACCAAAAAAGGTGAGTTTGGGTGCCCAGATGGGAACCAGAACGGGGAATTTGGCTCCCAAAGGAACAGTGTGGCACAAAATTTGGGGTTTCAGCAACAAAAGGGGCAGTTTAGATGTAAAAATGAGAGTTTGGTTTATAAAAAAAATGGAGTCTGAAGCTAAAACGTCAACCCAGGTGAGCCAATGGCAGCCTGGGGAGAAACTTGGTGCAAGAAAGGGAGATTTGGGCTGGAAAAAGGAAGTTTGGGCCAGAAAAAAAGGGAGATTGTGTCCAAAACCAAGACAGTTTGGGCACAAAAATAGGAATTTGGGTCCTCAGGTGGGAAGTTTATACCTGAAATGGGGACTTCTGGCCCAGGAAGGGAGAATTTGGGCCTAAGAAAAGGGGAATTTGGTTGATCTGATGGGAAATTTGGACCCCAAATGGAAGTTTTGGGGCTGAAAGTCAGATTTTGGGCCTAAAAAGGGGAAATTTGGGGACTCAGGTAGGGTATTTGGAACCAAAGAGAAGAATTTGGGGGCAAAAATGGGTACTTTGGTCCCAAAAAAGGAAAATTTTCCTGCTTAGATGGCAAATTTGGACCCAAAAGGGGGAATGTGGTTCCAAAATGGACAGTTTGGCCCAAAACTGGGGGTTTGAGCATCAAAAAGTGTTAGTTTAGACCCAAAAACGAGAGTTTGGATTAAAAAAACAATGGGAGTCTGACACTAAAAGATCAACTCAGGTGAGCCAATGGCAGCCAGGGGGGAAATTTGTGGCAAAAAGGGGAGATTTGGGATGACAAAGGGGAGTTTGGGGCAGGAAAAAGGAAAATTTGGGTGCCCAAATGGGAAGTTTGGACCAAACCAGGGAAATTTGGGATCTAGTGGGAAACTTGGACACAAAAAGCAGAATATGGGTCCAAAAACCAGAAATTTGGGCTGAAAATAGGAGAATTGGTGTGCCCAAAAGAAGAGAAGTTTGGACCCAGAAGGGGGAGTATTGGAACTGAAAGGCAGAATTAGGGCCTAAAAAAGCAGAATTGGGGTGCTCAGGTGGGAAATTTGGACCCCAAAAGGGAAATTTGGGTCTAAAAAATGGAAATTTGGGCTCATAAAAAGAGGAATTTGGGTGCCCCGGTGGGAAATGTGGACCTAGAAAGGGAAATTTGGCTTCCAAAAGGAACAGTTTGGCCCAAAACTGGAGGTTTGAGCAACAGAAAGGGGAAGTTTAGATGTAAAAATGAGAGTTTGGATTAAAACAATGGGAGTCTGATGCTAAAAGGGCAACCCAGGTGAGCCAATGGCTGCCAGGGGGGAAATTTAGGGCAAGAAATGGAGGTTTCGAAGGAAGAAAGGGAGTTTAGGCCAAAGAAATGGGGTGATAAGGTCAAAAAGTGGGAATTTGGGCTCAAAAGTGGGAATTTGAGCACTCAGGTGAAAATTTGGATGCCAAAAAGGGTATCGGGGTTTAAAAAATGGAAATTTGGACTAAAAAAAGGTGAATTTGGGTGCCCAGATAGGAAACGTGGACCCAAAAGGGAAAATTTGGCTCCTAAAAGGAACAGTTTGGCCCAAAACTTGGTGTTTGAGAAGCAAAAAGGGGCAGTTTAGATGTAAAAAATGAGAGTTTGGTTTAAAACAATGGGAGTCTGATGTTAAAGGTTAACCCAGGTGAGCCAATGGTAACCAGGGGGGAAATTTGGGGCAAGAAAGGGAAATTTGGGATGAAAAAGGGGATTTGGGGCCAGAATAAAAGAAAGTTTGTGTCCAAAAAGAGAGAATCTGGGGCTAAAAAGGGAGAATTTGGGTGCCCAGATGGGAAATTTGGACCAAAAAGGGGTAATTTAGAACAAAAAGGTGGAATTTGGGCACTCTGGTGAGAAAATTCGACCCAAAAAGTAAAATTAAAATGAGAAAAAATAGGTATTTGAGTGCCCAGATGGGAAATTTGGACCCAGAAGGAGGAATGTGGTTCCAAAATGGACAGTTTGGCCCAAGACTGGGGGTTTGAGCATCAAAAAGTGTTTGTTTAGACCCAAAAATGACAGTTTGGATTAAAAAAACCAACGAGAGTCTGATGCTAAAAGATCAACCCAGGTGAGCCAATGGCAGCCAGGGGGGAAATTTGTGGCAAAAAGGGGAGATTTGGGATGAAAAAGAGGAGTTTGGGCCTGGAAAAAGGAGTTTGGGTCCAAAAAGGGGAATTTTGGCCTAAAAAAGGAAAATTTGTGTGCCCAAATGGGAAGTTTGGACCAAACCAGGGAAATTTGGGATCTAGTGAGAAACTTGGACACAAAAAGCAGAATATGGGTCCAAAAACCAGAAATTTGGGCTGAAAATAGGACAATTGGCGTGCCCATAAAAAGGGAAGTTTGGACCCAGAAGGGGGAGCATTGGCACTGAAAGGCAGAATTTGGGCCTAAAAAAGCAGAATTGGGGTGCTCAGGTGGGAAATTTGGACCCAAAAAGGGCAATCTGGGTCCAAAAAATGGAAATTTGGGCTCAAAAAAGGTGAATTTGCGTGCCCAGATGGGAAATGTGGACCCAGAAGGGGGAATTTGGCTCCCAAAAGGAACAGTTTGGCCCAAAACTGGGGGTTTGAGCAACAAAAAGGGGCAGTTTAGATGTTAAAAATGAGAGTTTGGATTAAAACAATGGGAGTCTGATGCTAAAAGATCAACTCAGGTGAGCCAACGGCAGCCAGGGGGGAAATCTGTGGCAAGAAAAGAAGATTTGGGATGAAAAAGGGGATTTGGGGCCAGAATAAAAGGGAGTTTTTGTCTAAAAAGGGAGAATTTGGGCCTAAAAAGGCCCAAAAAATTTGGGTGCCCAGATGGGAAATTTAGACCAAAAAGGGGTAATTTAGAACAAAAAGGTGGAATTTGGGCACTCTGGTGAGAAATTTGGACCCAAAAAGTGGAATTAAAATGAGAAAAAATAGGTATTTGAGTGCCCAGATGGGAAATTTGGACCGAGAAGGGGAAATCTGGTGGTAAAAGGGAGAGTTCTGGCCTAAAAAAGAGGAATTTGAGTGCCCAAATGGGAAGTTTGGAGCAAAACAGGGCAATTTGGGATCTAGTGGGAAACATGGACACAAAAAGCGGAATATGGGTTCAGTACTCAGAAATATGGACCAAAAAAGGAGAATTGGGGTGCCCAAAAAAAGGGAAGTTTAGACCCAGAAGGGGGAGTTTCGGCACTGAAAGGCAGAATTTGGGCCAAGAAAAGGTTGACTCGAAGCTCCCGGAGTGGCCCGGCTGGCTCAGTGATGAGGTTTCTCTTCACTCTGGTTTCCAGCCAGCACATGATTGTGGGGTTCACTGATTTTCTTCAGGAATTCGAGCCTTAGCAAGCGAGTAAAGAAATCAGGGGGGGACTCTCTCCCTGGTTTGCATTCCACAGTTTATTTCTGTGAAGGGGAATCCAAAGGGTGAAAGACAAAGGATTTGGGGTCTGGGGGTCTCTTTTAACAGGGTTTCTCAGAGGGAGGGAACATCAGAGAGAGAAACAATTCTTTTTCTCAGCTGGTACATCTTAGAAACTTTCTACAAATCAAGGTTACACACAGCAAGATAAGAAATAACAGACAGCAACTTCTTCAAATGGCCACAAAGGTGTAGGAGTATTCTCCACAGAGGGGCAGAGGAGGAGAGAGGGGGGCTTGGTTTCCTGGCAGCACAGGGGGGAAAGAAAGGGAAGGTAAGAATGCCCTCTCAGCTTCCACAGCTCAGAGGCATTCTGGGACAGGAAAAACAGAGTTACAAACTCCCGGGTTGGAAAGAAGGGTCTTTCTGCTGTCACCTCCGTGCTTTCCCGGCCTAGCGAAACTTCCAGCAGCTGGAAATGGCAGCAGGGTCTTCTCTTTACTCTATCCGGCCTCTCGCCCTGGAGCTGAGGAGAAAAACTTCAGTGACCATGGGAACCTGACTTCAGGTAAGCAATAGGAGAAAGAGAAGTGTGGGGGGGAATCACAACTAAAATAGGGGAAAAGATCCATTTCAAGCTATCAACTACTAACAGAAACTAACTTAACAACATTCTAACAACTTTACCACAACAAAAGGTGAATTGGGGTGCCCAGGTAGGAAATGTGGACCCAAAAGGGGAAACTTGGCTCCTAAAAGGAACAGTTTGGCCCAAAACTGGGGGTTTGAGCAACAAAAAGGGGCAGTTTAGATGTAAAATTGAGAGTTTGGATTAAAACAATGGGAGTCTGATGCTAAAAGGTGAACCCAGGTGAGCCAACGCCAGCCAGGGGGGAAATTTGGGGGAAGAAAGGGAGATTTGGGATAAAAAAGGGGATTTGGAGCCAGAATAAAAGGGAGTTTGTGTCCAAAAGTGAGGATTTTTTTGATCAACAAAAAGTGGCAATTTGGATCTTAAAGTGAGAGTTTGGATTAAAACAAAGGGGAGTCTCTTGCCTGAAAAGGGAGTTAGGCAAAAAATAAAATGATAGTTTGGTCCCAAAAGTGTGATTTTGGGGCCAAAAAGGTTTATTTTGGATCTAAGAAAAAGGGAATTTGGGGCCAGAACAGGGAGTAATGAAACCAGGAGCTTGTAATTAACTCATGTTAATGAAAGTGAGGACATGATTCTAACTTGAATCAGCCCCAGGCTGGATTTGGGGCTGAGCCCAGGAGCCTCAGGCACTGAGAGAAGGGTGAAGAAGCTGCTCCAGGAGTCCAAAGGCAAAGTCCAAGTCCCTTGGAGCATCAGTGGCCCCAGTGAGGGCAGGGAGTGGCAAAGGCTCCCCAGGGAGTGGGGAGAGCAGATCCTGGAGGCCAGGACTGCAGGGAGCCAAAGGCTGTGAGCAGGAACTGCAATGCTGAGCAAGCCCTGGCTGGCTGGAGGCAGCAGAAAGGCCAAGCCCTGAGCCCAGGCCTGGCACAGCAGGGCCTGTCCCTCACGGGGGGCTCGGGGCTGTTTGTGGGGCAGGGGGATGTGAGGGGCAGCAAGGACAAATGCCATCAACCTGTGGGACCCTGCAGATCCTCATGGAACCAAGGGCCAGCGGGAGCCAGCAGGGCCTGACGGAAACAAGAGGCCACTGGGAGCCTGCGGGGCTGCAACAGCCACAACACTCCAGTGATGGCGGCAACCAAAGGCTCCTTGACTTGCCTTTGGTGCACGGGACAAACCCCCAGCAGATATTCTCAAGGGACACAGAGGCAAAGAATATTCTTAGTTGCAAGGGACCCCCAAGGACCAGCAATTCCAGCTGTCAAGTGAATGGCCCACACAGGCATTGAAGCCACAGCCTCGCTGATATCAGCACCATGCTCTGACCAACAGAGCTCAGAGGTGAAAACCACACAGAATTTTACTGGCAAAGTACAGAGAACCAAGGAACTTGGGAAAAGCATTTAATACAACATCCAGTTGAACATAAAACACTTTCCACAGCAGTAACTGCATTAAGTTAGCCCATTTAACCTGCAAACCTTTAACCCTTGAGGTGTTAAGGTACTCAAAATCATTCACTGCAGAGCCAGAGAAGGCTGAGGAATGATCCTGGACACACAGGTCAGGGCAGGCACTTGTTTTTATTTAAATGCACAGGGAACAGACCTCTTGCAGGTCTTTGTGTTTCAAAAGAAAGGTAGATATTCATATAGAAATACAAAAAGTAATACTACAGTATTTGTAAATCACACAAAAGTAGAAAGTTACCAATGAATAAATGCAGAAATAGGGAAAACTAAGGCTGAGATTCCAAAGAGTTACATTCAAAAGGCTCTGCAGCAGAAAAGAGAAAGTTTAATACTTCTGAAAATAGGTCATCAATTTTCTCAGGGCAGCCTTGAGCTCCTGGTTCCTCAGGCTGTAGATGAGGGGGTTCAGGGCTGGAGACACCACTGAGTACAGAACTGACACTGCCAGATCCAGGGATGGGGAGGAGATGGAGGGGGGCCTCAGGTTGGCAAAAAAGCCAGTGCTGAGGAACAGGGAGAGCACGGCCAGGTGAGGGAGGCAGGTGGAAAAGGCTTTGTGCCGACCCTGCTCAGAGGGGATCCTCAGCACAGCCCTGAAGATCTGCACATAGGAGAAAACAATGAACACAAAACAGACAAAATATAGAAAAGCACTTAGGACAATGAGCCCAAGTTCCCTGAGGTAGGATTTGGAGCAGGAGAGCTTGAGGATGTGTGGGATTTCACAGAAGAACTGGCCCAGGGCATTCCCCTGGCACAGGGGCAGGGAAAATGTATTGGCTGTGTGCAGCAGAGCATTGAGAAAGGCACTGGCCCAGGCAGCTGCTGCCATGTGGGCACAAGCTCTGCTGCCCAGGAGGGTCCCGTAGTGCAGGGGTTTGCAGATGGACACGTAGCGGTCGTAGCACATGATGGTCAGCAGGGAAAACTCTGCTGAGATGAAAAAGACAAACAGAAACACCTGTGCAGCACATCCTGAGTAGGAGATTTCTCTGGTGTCCCAGAGGGAATTGTGCATGGCTTTGGGCACAGTGGTGCAGATGCAGCCCAGGTCAGTGAGGGCCAGGTTGAGCAGGAAGAAGAACATGGGGCTGTGCAGGTGGTGGCTGCAGGCTATGGCACTGATGATGAGGATGTTGCCCAGGAGGGCAGCCAGGGAGATGCCCAGGAAGAGGCAGAAGTGCAGGAGCTGCAGCTGCCGCGTGTCTGCCAGTGCCAGCAGGAGGAAGTGGCTGAAGGAGCTGCTGTTGGGCATTTCTTCACTCTGGACATGGTGGACTGTTGAAAGAAGACATTGAAAAGCTGGGACAGATTTCCTTGAGTCAATTCTATGCTATTTTCTTACAAATTTACTCAAAAGTAAAAATTTACTCAAAAATTACTTCTCTTTCTCTGGGGCAATTTCATTCACTTTTTTACTTATTTTTGAGCTCAAGTTTTGCTGCTAAGTTACTGTTCCTTGTTGTGAAGGGGCAGGAATCCTCTTTCAGCATTGCTCTCAGCCTGAGCACTGGGGAGCCCAGAGGGAAATCAGGGCTCCCTGTGCCCCAGGGCACTCAGACCTGCTGGTCCCACACAGGTGCCCTTTGATCATTACACCTCCCTCTGTTACAGGGTGGCTAAACATAAAACATGCTTGAAAAATAAAGCAGCCTTTTTAAAGGCTCCAATTTCTAAATAATTTTCCTGAGACATTTTTTTGTCTCTGTGCAGCTGGACAGGGAGGGATACCCAGGGCTGGGCTGGCTCTCTGCCTGGAGTTGTGCCTATTGGGAGCTGTTTCTCTCTATCCAAGCCTTGTCCCTGCCAGTGCTCCCCAGCCCAGCCCAGCCCTGGGGGCTCAGCTCTGCCCTGCACACCCCTCCCAGCACAGGCACTGCCCAGGGCCATCTCCCTGCCAGCAGGGCCTTAAGGGCAGCTCAGACAAACAGAGATGCTGCAAGCCAAGGTGCTGCTGCTGCTGGCTGTGGCTGGAGGAGGCTGAGGAGGCACTTTGGGAGGGAGAGCTGAGGCAGCTCTGCTGATGCCCAGGGTGACAGTGCAGGAGCCTCAGTGACACAGACAAAGCTGACAGCCCCTTGCCCTTTCCTTTAGGAGAAAGCCGAGAGCAGCCCTGGCCATGCAGCACCATCTCCACAGCAGGAGGAATCTGCCCTGATGGGGGTCGCTCCTTCCCCCTCCAACTTCTCCCCACCACCCACGGGGAGCTCCCAGGCAGGCTGAGAGCTGCCCCTGGCAGGTGGCAGATGCTCTGGGCTGGCAAAGAGCCCTCAGGGCTGCAGGAGCTGCTCTGCAGGACAGCCCTGGGCAGCCCTGGCTGCAGCCCCAGCTTCAGCCCCTGCAGCCGTCCCTGGCAGCAGGAGCCGTCCTGCCCTGTCCCTCTGAGGGTGCCCAGGGCAGCCCCGCTCTGCAGCACATCCTCCCCAAACCACAAACGGCAGCAGAGCCATCCCTACAGTCATGTCAGTGCTGTCATGGGGCAGCTTTAGGAGATCCCCGCAGCCAGAGACTTACTGTGCCAGCAGTTGGGAGCATTTCTCCATGAAGAAGCTCAGACTTGTCCTTCCAGTTGCTTTAAGGCACCCAGGTAGCTGCAGGCAGTGCCCTCAGCTCTGCTGGGCTGGGAGAAAAGCTGCTCATCAGGAGAAATGTCTTTTTGAAGCTCTTCTTGGTTGCCAGGAGCTGCCTCTGTGCCAGGAGCTTGGCCCAGCTCAGCAACAGCACCAGGATTTTAATGACCCTCTCAGGGCTTTGGTGTTGTTTCCACCAGACTCAGTCCCTGAGAGAGTGTTCAAAAAACTTCTCAAGAAGTTTAACTTAATGTTAAATTGGCACTCCAATTTAAAGTTTCAATTCAAAGTTTCTTGAAGTTTTAATGGGTCCCACTGAGGGACACGACTGGGAAAGTGTCCCCAGGTTCCAGGGAGAGCAGAACACTGCAGGCACTGATGACAGGTGGGGAGAAGCAAGGGAAAGGTTTCTCTGGTGCTGAGCAAAGCTGGATGTGTTTCAGGAGTGCCAAGGGCCAAGGGCTGAGCCCCAGCCCCTGGCAAGGCAGATGCTGTCCCTCCCTCATTGCTCAGGGCTCTTCCCGGGGCACTGTGTCACAATCTGCAAGGTGGGATTCGTGATGTGGTTCTTTTAGTCGGTCTTAGAGTACAAAAGATTATCAGCAAGGGCTGCACAAGTTGCCTCTGGCAGGGCCTTGCAGCTGCTGCCCATCCCTGTGCCCTCTCCAGCCCAGGCTGCCCTACGGTGTCCATGCCCTGCGCCTCTGGCCCTGCAGGCTGTCGTCATCCCCCAGCTGCCCCAGCTCGCTGGGCCCTTCCTTTGCTGACAGCTCTGCGTCCTGCCTGCCTCTGCCTGGCCACACAAAGCCTTGCCCTTGATACCAAAAGGGTTAACTCAATTTTTACCATGTCCGTGAAATTCTAGCACAGGAACAAGGCATGCAGGGCCTGCTTTCTCAACAAGGATGGTTGAGAGAAAAGAAGACATCTGGCTCAAGGGTGCAGTGATGGGAAAAACAAGGACTGAATCTGGGAACTCAGGGTTTGGTTTTATGGAAGTGGGTAAATTGTAATATGCATTTAGCCACTGTGTAAAAGCAACACACTGGGAGAATCACATGTCCATGTCAGGTTAGGAGTTATCCCATGTTGGACCTCAGGCCTGAATAAATGATGCCCTCTTAAACACCAAATTAGTGTTAAGGAGACTTACTCTGATGTTTCAGAGCCTTGCTGATGGCGGGGCCTCACAGAACCAAGGAGTCAGCTGTGACACTGGACAAACTCATGGAACAAAGGGTCCATTTTGACACAGCAGAACCCCACGGAACCAAAATCCATTTTGGCACATTGGGGCCACATTGAACCAATGGTCCATGGTGACACTGAGGAACCTCTTGGAACCAAGGGGTCCTTCTGACACAGCAAGGCCTTGTGGAACCCTGGTCCATGGTGACACCATGGAACCGCACGGAACCAAGGTGACCATGTTCTACTACAGAACCTCATGGAACAAAGGGCCCATGGTGACACTGTGGAACCAAGGAGACCATGGTGACACTATGGGGCATCATGGAACTGAGGGTCCATTGTGACTGCTGCCAAAAATGGGAAAAAATAAAAGAAACTGCTTCACAGCAAGGGAACAGTGAGAAGCAGCATTCTTTATTCAGCCAGATGCACAAGGGGGAATAGCTCTTCCCAAAGGTGTGCATGCTGGGTACAGGAAAGTTCCTGCTTACAGACTGTATTTTACATCCATATCCACTGACTGTCACAGAATAAACATACATATGATAATAATTTCTCTGAAATCATTAACATATTTTCTCTCACCTTCACAGCTGTGTTCTTCTGTCCTGGGGGTCTCTTTGGTGGTCCCTGGTGCTTGGTGATGCCAGAGTCAGACCTGACTGCCCGGTGAACTGGTAAAAGTTGGCACAACTGGAGCTGGTCGCTTTCCAATTCTTCTTACACAACGGGCATGGTGCAGTTCCATGGGCCAGGGGGTTTTGAAGAACAAGAACTGTGTGTGCTCACCAGCTGGAGATGGTTTTTCATCTGGTAACATCCCCCCTTGGAGGCTTGTGAAGCTTCTCTTCTCTTCAAGCCTTGCTAAGCCTCCCATCTGTGGTGTCTGCTGGAATTCAATGCCCTCCCCATCCCACAGCAGCCCTGCCTTTCCCTCCTGCAGCCTTGGTCTCCAGCACAGCCATGGAGGCTCTTTGGGCTCTGGACTTTTCCTGCAGCCACCAAGGGCAGCTGAGCTCTGCCCTTGCCACAGCCAGCCCTGGCCAGCACAGGCCATGCTCAGCAATTCCTTGTCTGTGCCTGGCCTTGCTGCCAGCCCCGGCAGCGGCTCCGTGGCCCCTTTGTGCCCCGCTGGCCCAGCCATGGTGCCCCAGCCCCTGGGCAGGCCCAGCCCAGGGCAGGAGCATTGCGGGTGGGCACGGCCCCTGTGCCGTGGTGCCCACAGCAGCCCTGGGGCTCTGTGCCCCATGGCCTCCCTGCTGGGCAGCCTCTCCCAGCTCCTGCAGAGCCCGTGGCACCTGTGGGCCTGCACACACAGCCCTGCCCTGGGCTCTGCCGGGCTCTGGGCCAGCACAGAGGCCGGGCAGGGCTGGCCATGGCCAGCAACAGGCCCTGAGCCCTGCAGGAGGATGGAGCTGGGCCACAGCCAAACTCAGCCCAGGCCAAACCTGGGCTCAGGAGCCAGGGCTGGCAGCACCTGGGGACAGAGCCTGGCGGTGACAAATGTCCTGGGCCCCCTCCCTGCCCTGCTCATGCCACCAAGGGCACAGAGCAGCCTCCTCTCTCGGCCACTTGCCTGTTTTCAATCCCTTGCCCTGTAGGCGCTGGCCCTGCCCCACAAGGCCTGGGCTGAGTCCTGTCCCTGCACGCTCACCCAGGCTGAGATGGACACTGCTGGTTTCTCTGGCAGGCTCTCTGAGCCCAGCCCAGCCCCCTCCAAGCTGTCCCAGCTGCCCTGAGCTCTCGGCAGCAGCCAGGGCCTCTCCCCAGCACAGCCCAGCCGGCTCTGGCCCCACAGCTCTGCTCAGGGCAGGCTGCTCTGGGCACTGCCCCACGGCCTCAGCCCCTCTGCAGGGCACAGCAGCAGCTGCAGCTCAGAGAGGCCTCAGCCCCAGCCATGGGGGAAAGTGCCTGGCCAAAGGAAAAGGAGGCTCCCTGGGTGCCCTGCTCCCCTCTCCAGGAGATCCTGGCAGCTCTGCAGCCCCTCCTGCCATCCCATCTGCCCAGGCCAGCACCACAGCCCCGGCCTTGGGGCCCTCAAGAGCTGCTCCTGCTCCAGGCCCAGGGCCCATCCCAAAGCTGGGGCAGCCACAAAGCTGTGCCCATTGCTGGTCATTCCTGCTCTCATGAGGATGGATCCTCAGCCACTTGGAGGTTGCTGATGAATTTTACTTTTCCACAGGCCTCTTCTTTCTTGAGCGCTTCAGCTGAGAAATTCAGTAACAAAGGCTCATTAACATTTGTTCAAATCTCCCAAACAAGATAAGCCCATGGGAAAAATTCAAGTCGTCAGTTCTTCCGTGGTTAATTAGACAAATTTGAGAAGCGTATTCAAAGTAAATCTACTGTATTGAAAACAATTGAGATATAATTGTTTGGTCCTGTTTAGTTTTCTTTTTCTGTTTCTAATCCCCAGTTGATATTAATCCCCAGCACCCCCTCAGGCAGTCTGAATAGATCTGAAAATAAACACCCCTTCTGGCTGATGATCAATCAGACTTTGTCCCTACCCCAACCCCACCATTTACCCCATCCAGCCCCTGGGACTCAGAGCAGCCTTGTGCAAATCTGACAAACCATGGCTCTGCCTTGATTTCCCTCTGCTCCAGTGCAGCTCATTTGGAAGTTTTCCCACTAAAGTTATGGAGAAATACTAAAAAGAGCTTCTAAGAAATGCACATTCCTGTTATAAAGGATGTATTTTATTGCTGCTCTCTTTGGAGCAGAGGTGATTGCAGCATTCTGTGATTGATATTGACCCAGGGTCTCTCCTCAGGAGGTCTGGCCTGCTCAGAGAAGCTGTGCCTTGAGGTGTGAGCCAGTGTGGACAACCTTGTTCCACATTCCCCAACCCCATCCTCTCTGTCCTCCCTCAGCTGGGATCTGCTTTGCTTGGAGAGCTGCCTGTACTCAGGCAAAGAGGGGATTTTCCTTTTTTTTTCTTTTTTTTCTTTTTTTTTTTTAATGCAATCTAAAACTCCCAAGTTTCATTGTTGAAAACAGACCCACTCCTCAAGTGTGTGCCAGCCCAAGGTGCCACCAAAAGCACTCCAGACCTGCCCTGGGCCAGCTGTGAGGGTGGATCATCATCCCAACCTGCACTGGGCTGTAAGAAACAATTTCGAGAACCCGGATGCAAGTGTTAAACCTTGGTTAGTGCTTTGTTGTAAAGCAGTTCAATTGTTTCGTTGTTTATCCCAAGTTCAGGTTATTAACTCTTCTCTTGTTATGTATTAGCTGTACTTACCCTTTGCTCTCATGTCCCTGTCCCGTCGGGAGATCACCGCCACTGCTCCCCAAAATGGCGTCCCCGGCCCTGAGGAGGAGGATGACATAAGGGCCTGTACGTAAATGAGAGAGACCAGAGACACACGGGACACAGAGAGCGATAAGAACCCGGAAACAGCGAGCTGCACTGAAAAGAAGAAATCAAGACAGCACCACCAAACGAGGAAGACTCAGAGGAGGCCCCTGACTTCCTCCCAAAAGCTGACATCACCAAGGGGGAACTCGACCAGGGTGACATCCTAGACTCTGAGCCGAAGAAGACGAGCATTCCTGCGGACTCCTGTGAGGACGGAAGCTCCGACTCTGCCGTGTGGCAAAGTCAACTTCCTCCTTCACTGCGTGGAATCTGGGAGCAGTGGCGGTGTGTGCGACCCCTTGGGCCCCCACCCAAGCTGATTCTTGTATTAAAAGCATTAAAAGAGGAACTCTAGTCCTGCCCAATTTATTTCAGTACCTAGGCAGGTGTTGAGAACAGACCAGTGTTTTGGCTACTGCCTGGCAGTGCTGTCCCTCTGACATTTGTTCCCCCATCAAAGGGCATGGGAGTGGGCAAGATCCTGGGAGAGGACACAACCAAGCCAACTGAGCCAAGTTAGCCAAAGGGATATTCCATACCTCATGACAACAGCTCAGAGAGCTAAGCTCAAGGAGAGAGGAGGAAAGGTGGGGGCATTTGTGAGTTTTCAGTGTTTG
Source organism: Poecile atricapillus (assembly GCF_030490865.1). NCBI lineage: Eukaryota > Metazoa > Chordata > Aves > Passeriformes > Paridae > Poecile > Poecile atricapillus. The sequence continues at coordinate 3,359,389 of NC_081280.1, read as the reverse complement.
CCTTCTGGAAGAACCATTATGTGTGCTGAAGCCTTTCTTTTCAGAAAATGTCCAAACATCAGATGGGAAGTAGAGAGTGACTTTTTTTCTCTTCAGCCCAGGCAGGCCCAGATCTCTGTTTAGTTCTTTATTTTACTGTAATAGAACTGCCTTATCTCACCCTGCTGGCTGTTCTCTGTCTTATCCTCTTTCCCATCCCAGTGGGAAAGACAGCGACAGAGTGACAGAGTGGGCACCTGGCACCCAACCAGGGTCGACCCACTACAGTTGTTAAGGCACCCAAATGTGGGGGGATATAAAGTTGGTGAAATGGCCTATACCAGGAACCTTGAGGGGCCGGGCTGGAACAGCAGAGGAGTGCAGGCCCGGGATGGCAAACAGTTTAGCAATGAGCTCGAAGCTGTGGCAGGAGCAGCATGGGGCTGGGCAGACCCAGGGATGCTGAGCTAAAAGTGTACTAAAAATCCAGAGCAGCGGCAGAAACAGCAGGGTCTGGGCAGCCCTGGAAGGAGAAAAAAGGTGGAGGGGGGGGATTGGCTTGGGTGTTCCCTGGCCGTCACCTGTGTAATGCCCTGGCAACAACAGCAGCTGCTGGGCTCCCAAAAGCAGCCATGAAACGCTCCCTTTGGGTTCTGGTTTTCCCCTGAGGCACCCAAGCAGATGGTGAGGATCCCTCCCAGGGTGATTGGGTATTGAAAGGACCCACTTACATGGCCACACTTGTGAGCAGAGGCTCACCCACATTAAAGAGACACAGTGATGGAAAAGTTCTGCAGTAGCAGTGGATCCTCTGGGCAGCAGCAGTCCGACACCAAAACCTCAACCATCTGCCCTTTGAGCCGTGTCCCCCAGCTCAGAGACAGCCATAACCCCACTGCCTGTCCCTCCTCCCCCAGGCATGACTCCCAAATGCACCTTTCCCTTGGCTGACTCATTAGTGTGGGATGTAAGAGGTCTCGGCCACGTCTTTTGTTTCTTCATGACCTGTATTTGTGCCCCAGACAACCGCTGCCTTCACAGAGTCTTCCTTTCAGATGGGAAACAATTCCCTAAAGAATCCAAACCAAAAGAAGGGCCTCTACTTTGCTGTATTGAGACAAAATTAAATGCTACAAAACAGCTAAAATAGAGAATCCAAAAAAAATTTCTTAGCTTATCGTGGCACAGCTCCTTATCAAATGAAGGGATCCCTAAATTTCTAGCTAAATACAATCTAACTCATTTTCAACATGTAAACAAGACAGCCAGTCCTGTCCTGCTGGGTCCCAGCAGCGCCTTGCAGCAGTCCAGCATCCACGTCAGGATGCTGGCCAACACAGGGCTGTCCTGGAAACTAAGGCGGCTGACTTGAAGTTTGTGCAGGTACCCAAAGGTCAAGCCCAGCGGTGTTCCCTCAGGATATAGCAATCCTGAGTGATCTCCCCTGATGTCACCCACTCCTTGTGGCACCAGTTGCTTTCCTGTGGAACGTTCTACCTGCCCCAAGAGTAAAGAGGGAGCTGGAGAAAGAGCTTGCCAGGCTGCTCTCCATCCTTTCCCAATAATCCTGCTTAAGGGGAGAAGTCCAAGCTGAGCTCAAATGTGTAAATGTAAGAGCCGTGCACAGGAAGGGTCAGTGGGAAGGATGATCCAGGAACCATTGGCCTGGCAGCCTGAGCTTGCTACCGTGGAAGGCCTCAGAGCAGATCCTGCTGAGTGCCATCCCATGGCATGTGCAGGGAACCAGGGGGTCTGCTGGAGGGTGGGAAAGCTCTGTGGAGGGAAGGGAACAGCTGGGGGTCCTGGTGGGGTGTTGAGGAGTTCTGTGAGCGCGTTTCGGGGGCGTTGGTGTTGGTGTGTTGGGGAAGGAGTTGTCTGGAAGTGAGAGGTCTAGGATGGAATTTGAGTCAGTTTGACGGCAGCATCCATGGTTTGGCTCAGCTTTGGTTGTGGAGGACATAAGGAATATCTGTGACTTTTCCTGTTAGTGGTCCTGGTTCTCATGCAAAAAAAGAAGAGGGGAGAGCTGTTCTTTACTGGCCACCTAGATATCTGTACCAGGGGCAGGATTAGCCTTTTTGCAATCTACTCAGTTGTTTGTACTACTTTTGTGATACTGAGTGGACTTTCATTCCTTGAGAGCTTTAATCCTTCAGAGAATTAGGATATTATCATCCCTCCTGTCATGGTTTTAAACCAGTAACTAAAAAAAGATTACTTATTTCTTGCTGTGAGATATGGATTAGAACAAGAGCAAAACAGGCATAAAACTTAAAGGGAATAAAGAAAGTTTATTGACAAACTACAATAATAAGAACACCAGAATAAACTTCCAGAAAAACCTTTTCATCTCTTATCTACCCACTATTCCCTTGTTCACATGACAACAGAGACAAAAACTTTGGAACTTTGGTGGTTAAAACAGTCCCAATTCCTGCTACAGTCTTTTCACCAGTCTTTGTAGAGAAACAGAAGTTTCTTCCTGTTAATTTATGGAGCTTTTCACAAGAAAACTATTTTTGTTATAGTTTTCCATTGCTCTGATGTTAGTTTCCCAGAACTGCTGTTATCAGAGCTCACTCCTCCCATTTTCACCTCACTCTGAGGTGTGTATGGGCCATGAGTCTAGGGATGGCATTTTAAGGATGAGTTCTTCAAAAGCAAAAGTCTTCTTCATCTGTTTCTGTGAGCTTCACTAGAAAACAGTTTTCTCATTGCCTCTCAAGGCTTTAAATCTTCCAGCACTTCACTGTATCACAATTATTCTACTTTTTACTCAAATTTTACACCTTGAACACTCTATTCCTCCCCATACTCTGTCATGAATTAAAAGAGTTCTTTTCAGGACTTCATTGTCCATCTCCATAGTTTTAACAGAAGGATATTTCATCTTAATTAAAGCATCTCCTTATTCTGTGCCTTTTCTGAAGCTTCTTTTCTTTCCTGTCACTGGTAGTTTATAAAGTCTCTTTTCATGTTGATCACTCTCTTTTTCTCTCTCTGGATAAAAAGATTAATCCGCAAGTCTCATCTGGATAAGAAAGAGTTAAAATCTTTCCCAGGTTTTTGTAGATGGTTCGGTGATCTCTGCTGAACAGGAGCTGGAGCTGTCTGCGATGGAAGGTTCTTCATAGCTGCTCTGGAGAGTGTGGTCGGTGTCTCTGCTTGCTGCAGGTCCAGAGCCTCTCTCCTTCACTCGGCAGTTTCTAGTAAATGTAGTTACAGCAAAACCTGCAGCCGAGCCAGAGATCGGCCCGGCCCGGCCCAGCCAGAGCCCGGGGCAAACCCCGCAGGCCCCATCTCCCGGCCGGGAGACGCGGCAGGCCCAGCCCGGCCCCCGCCCGGCCGCATGGCCTGGGCAGGGAACAGGAGGCCTGGAGCTCCGCCACCCTTCACAGCCAGGAAACAAAGAGAACCTAAGTGCCCTGACTTTACAGCTTAAGGTAGGGTTCACAAGTTGATCTCCCTTTTCAATGGTTAAAATTGCTGTCAATCCCCAGTAATGACCAATAATTGGTCAGGAGAAGAGACTCCTTTCAGTCCCCAGCAACTTTAACTTCCTTAAAGGTAAAGTAACCCCATGACACTCCAGAGAAAAGCAAAGGTTTGCAAACCAAAGAATGGCCTTTTTTTAGCCTCTGTGTAGTGTTATACTTTGTAAAGTGACTCTCAATGGATGATGTTAAGGCAAAAGACTTGCTGCTTAGAGATGGGAAGCAAACTTGCAAATCTTTCACATTCTCCGGTCATTCCAATTTATTGGTGAAGTCTGCAACTTTTCAGAACTTCTTGAGTTGAGCAACGGGGAAGTAAAGCTCTTGTGAACTAAGGGTTCTTAAATGCCAGATCCTTCTGTGCCTTCCCAACAAAGATGTTTTTGAGCTACAGGAAATGACTTCAATGGGAAAATAATTCCAACATGTAATAATCTGACCAAGGCTAAGCGTTGCCAGCAGTTGTTCCAGATGCTCCTGCCAAGACCCCTGCAGGAAGGAGCCCAGCCCCCAATGCACGTGGGCTTTGGCTGCCCTCTGGCACAGAAACCCCCCAGGGGCACAGGTCTCTGGGGCAGGAGAAGGGCACCAGCACTGCCAGGGCTCGGCTGGGGTGGCAGGTCTGCCTTGGCGGGGACTCTGCCACACTTGCTGATTTCAGTGCTGCCAGGACCCTGTGCAGATTCTGTGCCAGGCCCCGTTCCCTTCCTGCTGCGGCTGTGTCAGCAGCCCTGGGGGCTCCTTCTGCTGCCCTGAGCCTGCAGAGCAGGGCAGCGTTTGCTGATGGTTTGAGGCGTTCCTAAAGATCCTGTCAGGCTGTCTTAGACACTTTGGGCAAGGGATTCCTTCCAAGCTGGGCCACTTAGGGGGGGATGGGGGCGAAACCAGGGCAGGTGGCAGTGAGTGCAAGGGCCCTTTGTGACACGGTGCAGCATGGTAACCGTGGAATGGAAAGGGACAGGGTGTCCAAGGGCCCTTTGTGACACATGGTGACATAGGGGCTGGCGGTGACAGGGCAATGCCACAGTGCTCAGTGCACGCGACGGGACAGGACGCGCCAGAGCGGTGCTGTGAGGAGCCCCCGCACAGCGCACTCGATTGTGTCTGACCCGGAGCTTTTCAAAGCCTTTACTCCTACAGGTGACCTCGTGGCAAGACTGCAGGCCTTGATGGCCCGTGGCTTTCCCGAGGCTTTTCTTTTGCAGGTGCCTGCGGGGAAAGACTGCGGGACTTGGTGGCCTGTGGCCTTCCCAAGACTTTTCTTTTGCAGGTGCCTTCAAGGCCAGACTCCGGTACTTGGTGACCTGGAGCTTATCTGAGGCATTTCCCATCCTTCTGGCCTCTGTCCTCAAGGTGAGACTGTGGGACCTGGTGACCACAGTCATTTACGAGGAGTCTCCAGTCATTGTGGCAGGAGCCCTCGAGACCCGACTGCAGGACTTGCTGTCCTGTAGGCTTCCTGAGGCTTCTCTCTCGCAGGTGCCTTCAAGGCACAACCACATGACTTGTTGACTCAGAGATTTCCCAAGGCATCTCTCTTTAAGGTGCCCCCAAGGCCAGATTGTGTCATGGCGGGCAGATTCCTCAACCTGTTCAAAGCGTTCAGAGGGAACAGAAAGACAGACCCTGGAGCTGCCCCAGCACAACAGCCTGAAGAGCCAGAGCACCAGCCACTGCAGGATGGTGAGTGGCAGAGCTGGGCCACAGGGCTGATGGCTGCAGGCAGCTAGGCCCCATCCATCCCATCCCATCCCATCCCATCCCATCCCATCCCATCCCATCCCATCCCATCCCATCCCATCCCATCCCATCCCATCCCATCCCATCCCATCCCATCCCATCCCATCCCATCCCATCCCATCCCATCCCATCCCATCTCGTCCCGTCCCGTCCCGTCCCGTCCCGTCCCGTCCCGTCCCGTCCCGTCCCGTCCCGTCGTGTCCCAGCCCATGTGGACATGCCCAAGGACAGGACGGAATATGGGCTGTGGCTGACCCCTGCCAGTGGCCGTGCTCCATCCCCTGAGCCACCCCAGGGCTGTCCCTGCCTGGGGAGTGCAGGGCTGGGCTGTGTTCTCCGGCCTCTCCCGCAGCCCCTCAGCTCTGGCTGCTCTTTGACAGATGCAGCCATGGCCCAGACACAAGAGCAGGAGCCTGCCCGTGGCCACTTCCGCAGAACGCTGAAGGTACCTGCAGCCATCCCCACCTAGGCTGGGCCTGCTGTCACTGCTCAGCCCAGCTCTGCACTTGCAGCACTCCATGGAACATGCCTCTCTTCCCTGTCCTTTGTTCATTCTGCACAGAGGTTCCGCAAGTTCCTGCGCATTGGGCGTAGAAAGAACACCACCACAACAACAACTGAGGGCACAGCTGAGCCTGACTCCGGGCTGACCGAGCTCCAGGCAGAGCCTGATGTCAGCCCAGATTCAGCTGAGCGCTCACAAGACTCTGACGTTGCAGTGAAGGATGACAGGGCAGAGGCTGACATGGCAGGGACTGAGGGCGTGGCCATTCCAAATGATGACACCGGAGAGACTCAGGGCATCACGAATGCCAACAGGATACCCACTCCCACTATAAGCCAAGAGCTCGTATGGGATTATTTCAAGGACCCTCGTGTCTCTTCTGACATTGTTGACAAGAGAGCTGCTCCTTCTGACCAGCAGGTAGACAGCCAGGGGCCAGAACTGGAGGTCTCCCACGATCCTGTGCCCCCTCAAGCCACATCCACAGGGCCCCCTCAGCCTTTGAGGCCAGAAGAGCATGACGGGAAGGGAAGCACTTCTTGGGGGAAGCTGGGGAAGTTGCTGCCTTGGACAGCACTCCATGTCTTCCCTGTGCCTCCTCCAGGTGCCATCTACTGTTAGGAACATTCACCAGAGTCTGGTGTCCCATGTCACTGTGGATGTCAGGCAGCAAATTGACATTATAAGGCTGGCTGAACAACACCCGGTCGATGTGGTGCTGACCCTCCTGCGCTGTGCCCCATGGTGTGACAGGTATGGGGCCCATGTGTCTTGAGAGCTCAGGGCTCACCAGCCTTTAGGGCCCATCGCCCTGCACAGCCTGTCCAATGGGCTCTGCCCAACAGGCAGAGAGGTCCAGGAGCCTCAGGCCCCTCTGTTTCCTGAGGCTGCTGCCAGTGCTCCCTCCCTGCCCCTCAGGGGACGGGGGTTCTGTCCCCTGAGACCCCACAGCTACACAGGGCATGGCAATGTCACTGAGACACCCCTGACACAGAGCTCTGATCCCACAGAGCTGCTGCCATGATGTGGCAAACCATAGCCTCATCGGGACCAACAGTGGAGAAAGTGCTGCCAACACTGCTCTGTGTGATGGAGAACTGGCCCCTTTGCAGCACCTGCACCTCTGATGGGGACAACAAGGACGTTTTTCCCTTGAGTGTGAGTTTCTGGAGATGGCCTTTGATCACCTGGAGCTTGCTTCCCCAGGAGCTCTCCATCTTCTTCCTGCCAAAGGCGCTGGGCTGAAACCTGGGCCAGGGGCAGGCTCAGGGGACACCGGGCCCGCTGCTCCCCGTGCGTCTCCCCTCGGGCTTTGCTCCATGGACACCTCGGCACTGAGCGCTGTCTTGGTGTGATTCTTTTGCAGGCAACTCTGGTGCTCTGGGTGATTATCCAAGTGCCTGAATGCCACGAGGCAATGATCCTTTATTCCGCCCGCCTGTTTGTGGCTCTGCTGTTCCATATTGTCATCACCACACAGCAGATGCCACCAGTGGAAGCTGACAGCTTCTGGAAAGCATGCCGGGAGCAACACCGCCTTCCCAGCAACCCCAACAGGTGCCAGTCCTCCTGTCCTTCCCATGCCCTCGTGGCTGACACCAGTGCACCCAGTGTGACCTGGGCTTTGCTCTGCACACAGGTTTGCAGTGCAGGCCATGAAGGCTCTGCTCTGCCGACTGCAGTGTGACAATGTGGTCATGGAAATGGGACGCAAGCGTGGCTGGGACACGCTCCTCTGTGCTGACACCCAGCACTATGCCGTGGGTCTGCTGGCCAGGTGAGCCTCACTTCTCCCAGCTGCCTCTGAAACTTGTGCCCTCTGCCTGCGGTGTCTCACACAGTCCCTGTGGTCCTGGCCAGAGGGCCTCGTCACTGAGGGATGGCTGAGCAGACTGGAAAAGGCTGAGAAAGGAGGGTGCCCAAAAGGAGCCACTTCCCAAATCACCCACAGTCCCTCCAGGAATGCTGGGGAAAGGCCAGATCTCTGTGAGTCATTCCTGGGAAAGGTCTGTCCCCCCCCCACATCAGGGTCTTGGTGCCGTTTTCCCCCTGACAGGGAGATGCGCCGTGGCTTGATCCCCTTCTGTTCCCACATTGCGCTCCAGCTGCTCAAGTCACTCAGAAGGGAGGAGCCATGCTGTGATCTGTCCTTCCTGGCATTCCTTGTGGAGGTGAGCCCAATGGCCAGCACTACCTCGCTGAGTTGCCTGCCAGCCCTGTCCCCTTGCATAGCTGCAGCTGCCTGGGACGGTGCCCGTGCCCTGTGTTGCTGCCTGGGCCCAGCCCTGTGCAGTTCCAGGCTCCTGCCGGCCGCCTCCCCTGTCACTGCCCGGTGCCTTTCAGGTCCTCGAGTGCTTAGATTTGACTAAATACGGTGACGGTGTCCTTGAGATCGCGTCAAGGCACCTGCAGAGAGAGTGCAGGCAGAGGCGTCGCCTGGCGCTCAGAGGCCTCGTGGTGCTCAGCAAGGATCCCTCGATGGTGAGAACGGGACAGCGGCTGAAGCTGTGCTGGGCAAAGCAGCCCCTTGGGCTGGCTGGGCTTCAGGAGCTGAGGCAGCTGCTCCCAGCTCTCCTGCCTCACCTGCCTGAGTGCTTCGGGACAGGCCTTTGACCTCTGGGCCCAGCAGCAGCAGGGTGGGGTTGCAGTGCCAGGGCGGTCTTGGTGCTGCAGCTGTTCAGGGCTTCCCAGCACAGCCTTGTGTTCCAAACAGGCCATACGAATGTGCAGCCTGTCTCGAAGCCTTCAGGACCTGCTGGCTGATGCAGATGGAGATGTGGTTGGCATGACCCTCCAGGTGTTCATCAATATTCTCAACAGTAAAGACATCGGGATATGCAGCACCACTGCTCCGAAGCTGGCTCAGGCACTCCTGCTGCTCTTTGATCACGTAAGGCTCTGTGCCCCCAGCCACAGGCATTGGCTGCTGCCCAGAAACTTTGTGTCTTACAGATTTCTGGGCCTTTGCCCAGGTGAGCCTGGAGGAATTGGTATTAAGGTCTTTTTCTCTTCTTTTCCTGCAGGACCACAGCCATGTGCAGTTGCTCTCCCTTGACCTCTTCTTCAAGGCAATGGACTTGGTAGTGGATGAGGGAAAGAAGCCCCTGGAGAAGATTTTGGACCAGAGCCTGATTCCACTCTTCATCCACTGTCATGATGAGAACCAGCGTGTGGCGAAGGTCAGGTTTTGTGTGATGCCGGTGCATCCCTGGGAGGGGCATCGGCTTCCTCCTGTCCTGGAACCTCCCAGGCTGCGGCTTCCTCTGGGCCCTGTCACCCAGACAAGAGTCCTGTGCCCTGGGCTGCAGTGCCATCTCTGCATCTCTGCTGCTCTCCAGGCCTCTCGGGAAACGCTGCTTCGTGTAGCCGAGTTCCTCAAGAGGAGGAATCTGAAGCGGCTGGTGAGGAAGGAGCAGCTGTCAAAGTTTGCTGAGTGTCTGGTAAGAACGGCCTGGAGAAACCAAATTTGAGAAGCTCCCTGCCCCCAGTGCTCAGTGTGTGGGGATGGCAGCTGTGGCCCCTGCCCAGTGCTGCACCCAGGGGCGCCAGCCTGTGCCCCACATGCCGCCCCCTTCCTGGGCCACACGGCTTCGTCTCCAGGCTCCTGTGGCCCCGAGCCGGGTGCCGATGGAGCCCCAGCCCAGTGGGGCTGCGGGCCAGGGACACAGCGCGGCTCCTCGGGCAGCACCCGGCTCTCTGCCCCCTCCTGAGCCCGGCGCCAGCGGCTGCTGGCCGGGCCTCAGGGCTGGGCGGGCACGGGAGGCCGGGGCTGGCCACAGGCAGCGCCCGGCCGAGGGGCAGAGCCCGCGCCAACCCTTCCCTCCTGCCGCTCTCTCCAGCTGGCACAGGACGAGAGCCGAGCGGCCGAGCACCTGTGCCGGGCCCTACCGTACCTGGACAGCCCACAGGAGCCCCTGCGAGAGGCGGCCGTCAGGTTCCTCGGTGAGCCACGAGCCCGGGCTCCCTCCCCGCCCCGCCGCAGCTCGGCCCCGGCCCCGGCTGCTGCCCCGGCAGCGGCACCCGGGCCCGGCGCCCTGGAGCCCCGGCTGCCCTCGGGGCTGCTGCCGGCCTCTGGCAGCCGTGCCCTTGGGCTGAGTCAGGATGCGGCAAGGGCTGGGGATGAGCCCTGCCGGGGCGGGAGGGCGTGTGGCCACAGGGCTGGCAGCGCCGCTGGCAGGGAGCTGTGCCGCCGGGGCCCTGACAGGCTCTGTGTTCCCAGGGATGGCCAGGGAGCCCCTGAGGGGGCAGCAGGAGGAGCTGCAGGCCCTCATCGAGGGTGAGTGAGGGCAGCGGGCAGTGAGGGGCTGGCACTGGGGGATCTGCAATGCCCGGGGAGGGAGCTGTAATCCGTGCCCCGGCTTCAGAGGGCTTCTCTCCCTGTGTGGACACCTTGGTGGTGTGGGAATATCACAGAGAGATTTCAGCGACATGGGGCGGGGATTTGGGTGGGGTGTGGATTCGTGATCAGGACCTTGCAGCTGATCCTGTTGGCCTCTTCACTCTTGTGGCCACGGCAAGAGCAGGCTGGGATGGCTCTGGCAGGACTTTCTCCTTGGATTCCCACAGATCTGGGCTCTGATCATGGCTCTGTTCCCCTCTCTTGCAGCAATTCAAGCTCTAAGAAGAGATGACAACCCTTCTGAGAGAAACACAGTTCTTCAGCAGACATTTATTGAAAGAACTGCAGAATTACGCTCGTCTGCTGGCTTAAGAAATCGGTCTTCGTGTATGATGCTATGGAAGATGAGGCTACGCTGCGATCAGAAGAGACGAGCTGGAGCTCCAGGCACTGCTGGCAACTGGCACAGCTGAGCCTGTGGGAAGCTCGCATGGCTTCAGCCCTCTCCCTACCTCTAGATATCTCTGTCCCTGCAGCCCTAAGACACTGCCCATCCCTTCTCTTTTCCTCCACTTTCCCTCCCTTTTGATAGCTCCCTCCCTGTGGCCCTCAGACACTGCCCATCCCTTCTTTTTCCCTCCACTCTCCATCCATTTTGATAGCTCCCTCCCTGTGGCCCTCAGACACTGCCCATCCCTTCTTTTTCCCTCCACTTTCCCTCCCTTTTGACAGCTCCCTTCTTCCAGCCCTCAGACCTTGCCCATCCCCTTTTTTCACCCTCAGTTCATCCCTTTGCTTTGCATCCCATCAATAAACAGTTTGGCTTTTTCACTTAACCTGCATCTCTGTGGAGTTGAAGGGTCACAAATCCAGAGCACTGTGACACACAGGCCCCTCCTGCCGTTCTCTCCTGCACTGTGTTTTGTGCAGAGATGCAGAGGAACGAGCACAGATCAGGCTGGAAAGGTCCCTGTGCTGAAGGTCTGCTTCCACAGCATTGTGGAGTTAAAGGTTTAACTGAGCACCCTGAAGGCCTTGGATTTTGGAAGAGCCAAGCTGAGTATGCCCTGAACTCGGCTGTGAGGGATTCTGTGGCAAGCATGCACAGAGGGCAAAGGAGCTTGGAATGCCTGAGTCTTTCTAGAACAGCTTCCTGAAAGCACAGCAATGCTCCATCCCTGGACAGGATCAGGAAGAGGGCAGAACTGTTAGAGCCAGCAGAGAGATGGGGACTTCAGATGGCTCTTTAGAATGCTGTTTATTCTATAGCTTAGATTACAGCAGGGGGTCGTGGGTCAGCCTACAGCTGCTGGCTACAGGCAAGCCCTGTCTCCTGAAGCCCACTTAGTTCTGGTTACAGTGCATTATATCTCTTTCTTTTGCTGTGTGTATCATTACATAACAACCAATCAGCATCATACACAATACCTTTCACATGTACATATATTCTATCAAAACGGCTAAAATTACCTTACTATGTTAGTGACTAGCTAATCATTTGAGTTAATAATTACATGGTAAACTTTGAAAGTTGTTTTGCAGTGGAAAATTATTGAAAGACCCCCGAGCTGTTCACCACTCTTCACAGAAGTAATTGTGAATGCCAGTTTATTTCTATCTTTAGCACACTTTTATAGGGTTCTACAGGGTCTGCAGGCAGAACAAGCTACTATTGGCTAACACACACAGTTTACATTTTTTCTCTTACACACAAGGATATTGTTTTGCTTTACTCTCTCTTCTGCATGAAGGTTTCAAGGACTTTAGCCCTTAATATCACGACTTAGTTCAAAGGCTGGTTTGTGCATACAGGCCTTTACTAATATATAAAATATAGCAACAATTCCCCCTTTCTCTTTTTGCACAAACCAGGCTTTGGATAAGATAACATACAACTTAGACTGTCGTCCCAATTAACATTATAAGTAAAGTCTGTCCCCCTTCTAGCACAAGAGACTTCAACCATCCAGTGATGCCTCAGCGGGCGAACCAACTTCCGATGGGATCACTATCTTCCTTCAGGGCATGTAACCCATCCTGTAGCTGTTGTAGTTGCTCATGGGTGGAAGCTGAATGATCAGTAAGATCCAAGCAGCACATGCCTTCAAACTCCCCACAACCATGTCCTTGTGCAAAGAGCAAAAGGTCAATTGCAACTTGATTTCATAGTACTGCATGATATACACTACTCACATCAGCTGAAAGCTCACTTAACACTGTGGATGTTAAGTTCAATTCTTTCTTAGTCTAACAAGCAAGCCTTTTTAGAGTTGCTAGGCCTTAATTCATTCAGACTTCGCTTTGACTGTTTGATGTTCTTCACTTTGCTAGCTACATTCAAGAATTGATGTAAGCTTGGGTGGAACAAAGTGAGTTTCCCAAGATAACAGGGTCTTCTATGTGGATTAGCAGGAATCTAATTCCATGCTCTATCTCCACAGATTAGGAATATGGAACTAGGTGATCGTTTTGGTAATTGTCCTGTGAGATTGCACCATGAATAAAGGCTTTATTTACAGTGGTAGTAACGAGATCAGCTATAGGGTTGACTACAGCCCAGTGCTGTATTACTTTGTTAGAATGACTTTTTGTCGGGGGTTCAAACATTATCCATCCACCTGAGGTATTGGTGGAACTTAACAAATCTAATTCTTCTGAGGGTTGTAACATTAAGAACTTTGGTAATTTTTGCTTGCTAACAGGCTTCAAGTTGTCTTAATGTGAAGCCAACAGTGCGATTGCACTCTTGCAACATTGCCAATCGATTCGGTCAAGTCTCGTTACTAATTAAACCTTTAAATGCTGGAGGATCCCATTCACGGACTCCTACGAGACAGGTGCGAAAGGATCTCCAGGGGTGGCTAGGCTCAAACACATTGACCTTTGGCCAGTTCAATGTGCCAGAGTGACCCATATATTCTGTCACTTTTGGATGTTAGTTAGCAGACACTTGGTCATGACTATACACAACACAATTACCATAAGCATTTTACCATGTAAATGACACCATATTTGCAAACTCACAGCTAGAACTTCAATCGTTAAATGAACTTTCAAAGATGCTTACACTACCTTTTGAAGAGGGAATACTTATACTTTATACTAACATAACAATTACTATACAAGCTAAACACTTAAACTATTGTCTAACTACTTTTAACACAGGTGCTCTGGTATATATGTAGTCTAAGCGTGAAAGCAATTTGCTGAAAGGGTAAACACACAACTACAATTTGCTTTATATACAGTTAAATGGAGTCTCTACACTTTTTAGATCTTCTACAGAATTTCTCCAGCACGATTCAGTCCTGGAACGTTCACTGCTCCTGTGATGTCAGCTGGCAGTTGATCAGTGACTGAGGGCTTTGATGTTCAAGTGTTCTTCAGATCCTTCAAAATCTTAAAACAAAGGATACCTGAAAAATTGGTAGAGACACAACATCATAATAACAACATAGAATTTCTGTTGGCAACTGTCTGTATAGTGTTCAGACACAACTGTCTCCTGACAGGTCCACTTCTGATCCACGTCTGAAGTACCAAGGCTGTGTGGTGACTTCTCTGTTCACTGGATCTCGTGTGTTCAGAGGCAGACAGTCTGGTCAGATGAACAGGTGACCTTTCTGAACCTGCCAACAAAACACAGACACTTCTCTCCTTGAAGTTAATAAATTACACTAATTAAATGCTTTTAGGGCATCAATCTCCCCCGTCTTCTTAAAAAAAAATAAAAATGAGATGTACTTCTATTATAAACAACAACATCAACACAAAACCATATACACAATTAATAAGAACTTATACTAGTTAAAAATCAATTAAATCTTAAACATTATTAATAACATATATAATATAAAACTGCTATTAATTACTAAAACACTGCACTAGCATCCCATAGTTAGCAAACAAACAGAAACAAAAAATCAGTGAAGGATTGGATCATCACCTCCAGAAATGACTCTCCAAGCCCACTTCAAAATTGATCCAGCTGTCATATTAATAGGGTCAAATTGTTGAGTCAAAAGGTGACTCAAATACTGATTTGGGACAGAAAATATCTGGATCTGTTGGCAAACATTCTGTCCAGGTAAAGTCAAGGCTTGGCCAGGGCCTGGCTTTAAACTGGAAAGATGCCTCTTAACTCATTTCTAAAACAAGGTTCTCAATAGTAGCAGCTATGAGATGCTTACAGTACAGCAAACTGTTAAAATGCATTTGTACAAAGCAAATGATCAGGAGCCTTAGGTACCAGACCAATTAAACCATGCAGCAGTTGGATTAATCTGAAGCCTCTCCCTATGGCATTTGATCCTCAGCAATGGCACATCTTCTTAAAATTCTGGAAACACTGTAAAATAAGAAAACTATAACAAAAACTGCAGAGATTGCAACAACCAGTAGAACTCCTGATGGAGTCAAGGGTGTCACAGACTGCATTCACTTCTATCCACAAGCAGGTGTTCACCAGTGCTCCATCACAGCTGTCTCAGCTGTGGCTGTCCTCTTTACTCTAGGAAAACAACTATACTTTGCAGTTTAAACAAGTGTCTCCAAGAAAACATAAAACAATTTAAATTAAACAATATCTAAACCCAACAATAATTATATATGACAAAAGGAAATAATAAACTTAACCTTAAAAGAATATCTAAGTTAGAAAACTTAACTTAAAAACATTCAAGCTTAAACATTATAAAACTTGACTATCCTTAACTCTATTAGCACTTAATCTATATTAAATGAAAACATAACTTAATCTTATTCTGTTACTACAAAAGAGTAACTAAAAGTTTAATATATACCTTTTAAACATAATATAACAATAACATGGATTCACTATAAAGATTATAAAGATGTAGCAAACACATCACAATTCTATGTCATCTAGCTTTGAAAATAACCCACGATAACTGCAAATGTTACTAAAAATACTTATTCATAATAGAAATTTGCCTAGTATATGCTTAAATTGGTTAGGATGTTAAAGTGCAGTTTTTCTAGAGAAAAAACACCACAACAACATGGGATTTGGCAAGTTGCCATCCAGCTTTTGTAGCACTTTTCAAAAACATTAAGTCCAATTTTTAAACTAAAACCTAAAATCCAAATTGGTAAATATGCAGTTATATGTGTTTTATATAACAAAAAAAACTTACATTAAAATTACCTTATTAAAATTGTGGAAAAAACGAGCAAATGGATAATATATACTTTAACTTAACTTTGTTTTATACAGTAAAATTCTCTTGACTAATTATTTTTTAAACCACAAATCTCTTCTGTAGATAACATTAATTGGAAGAAGGTTTTCCTAAAAGTTGTAAATCACACCATGTTTTAACCTTGGATTCTAAAACCAATTATTGCAAGGCAACTTCTGTTAGTATTCACCTTAAACACTTTTTTTTTATTTTTTATTTTTTTTCCAAACCTTCAAAGAACCACAATAATTTCTCTAATA
Source organism: Poecile atricapillus (assembly GCF_030490865.1). Lineage (NCBI taxonomy): Eukaryota > Metazoa > Chordata > Aves > Passeriformes > Paridae > Poecile > Poecile atricapillus. The sequence continues at coordinate 3,343,871 of NC_081280.1, read as the reverse complement.
AAACTCTAAAAACTGCAATTGCATAAACTCATGATTACTTAAACACAAAATTAACTCCAAAAGGGTATACAAAAACACTCCGAAAACCCAATAAATCACGACCCTGCAACAAACCAGGCACCATCCCAGTGCCCCCCCCCAGAGAGGGAGCGGGGGGGTCAACCGCCCGCCCCGCCGCTGCTGCAGCTCTGCTCTTATCTTTCTTCACATTCTCTACATACTCTCGCAGCGAGGAAAAACGGAGAGAAAGAAAAAAAAAGCCTCACAAAGTTAACTTTAACAAATGCAGTTTTTTCTCTCAATCTCTCTTGTTCGCTGATAGAGGAAGAAAAGGCATGATTTTGCAAAAGCAGGCGATTTTACACGAAAAGTCTCTCACGGCCAGGTGCTAACAACGGTGATCATTGCGGTTTATCAGCTTCTAATTACAAGGATGAATTTTGAACTAGATACCATATAGTTTGAATTTTTTTTTTTTTTTTAACTAGTTTGTCTCTCTTTGAAGCTGTCTGAGCCATTTGTTTCTGCTCAGTTGTTTCTGTAATTGTTCAGAGTGGCCTTGGAACTTTTCTTGCGCTGCTTCTACCCCCAGGGTGCCTTTGTTCTCTGAGCTCACCTCGCTCCCTCATGTCCTCCTGGTTCGCGTGGAAACCAAGCTAAATTTGGCTTCTTTTCTTCCAGGGTGGTAAAGATGGAACTTAAATAAGGTTGTAGTGCTAAAAGTGACTCCAAAAATGAAGCGAATAGTTCTGGATGTATCACATCCTGCCATAACTGAACAGATTCTGTTCGTTGTTTCCGCGTTCCCTGTGGAACTTTTTTTCTCATTATTTTCTTCTCCCTAACTCTCCCTCCCTCTCTCCATGGGCAGTATAGATAGGAGAGCTTGCCCAGCAGTGGGAGGTGAAGGCATCTGCCGCTGTGACGCAGGTAGAATTACTGGGCTCACAGCTTCAGCATATCTCACTTTTCTGTTTTTTAAGGTATTAATTACAATCTGCCAAGTTCGACTGAGAAACACTGTCCTTGCTCTTTTCCGTAATTGCCGTTTCCCATATCAAAGCCGAGATATCAGTCCGTTCTTGCCCCGCAAGAAGCAGTGAGCACTGCAAATGCTCAAGACAATTAGCCCATATAATGAGCATATCCAGGTCCTTTTCCCTGGCTGCTCCGCCTCGTTTAATGAGGATGCAGAGAAGCAGTTTATCTGCCGCCCCAAATTCCATGCTAGCGGCTCGGCGGCAGGGGGGAAGGTTGCGAGCCTTCTACCGCGCCCCTGCCTTCGGACTCCCCCAGCGACTCACCCCCGTTGATTCGTGAGCCGCCTATCTGGTACCGATCCAAGGCAGCATCTATCTGCACTCAGATCCGCTCCACCAACCTCGGTCCAAGGCTCCGTCCCACTGTGTGTGGATCCACTGAAGCCCCCCTGCCCGCAGGGTGTCCCGTTCAGAGCGCCAAATATTGAGAGACCGCCAGCTCTTCACCAGTCTTCACAGAAGTAATTGTGAATGCCGTTTATTTCTATCTTTAGCACACTTTTATAGGGTACTACAGGTTCTGCAAGCAGAGCAAGTTACTATTGGCTAACACACACAGTTTACATTTTTTCTCTTACACACAGGGATATTGTTTTGCTTTACTCTCTCTTCTGCATGAAGGTTTCAAGGACTTTAGCCCTTAATATCACGACTTATTTCAAAGGCTGGTTTGTGCATACAGGCCTTTACTAATATATAAAATATAGCAACAAAGCCACTGTTGCACTCTGAGAAATAAATCCACAGTCTGAGTTGTTGATGTCATTTAACTAATTTTCAGCTCATTGTAATGATGATATCATAGAACATTTACTTTTTTTTTCCTCCCCAAAATAAAATGGTGCCATTCAGCTTCTGGAGAAAAGAACTGTCAAAGGTTCTGTCTGGCAGTCATGGAGGGAGAGGTGGGGGAAAGAAAGGTATGTCCTGGAGAGATGCTCTGGTGAGTTCTAGCATTTAAACAAGCTTCTTTTGGTACACAGACTGGGATATTTTCAATACGGAATGGCTCCATGAAATGGTTTTCCAGGCCTTATGCTGGCCAGAAAGCTGTTGAAGTCCATCACAGTTCAGCCTCCATAAGAAAGCGGCATCAGTGCCTGTGTCAGGTGAAACATATAATTCAAAAAGTAAACCTGTGTTTAGAGAAGCCAAAAGCCTAATGTAAACAAGGCCATAAAGCTTCTCCAGTCCTTCTGAGCGAGTGTGGCAGAGCTGTTTTGTTTACAGCAGTGCCATGGCACAGCAACAGCTGCAGGAGAAGGCTCAGGACAGCCTTGGAGTGGAGCAGGGCTGCAGGAAGCTGAGAGAAGCCCCTGCTCCAGAACGGAGGGACTTGTTCCAAAAGCAAAGATGGTGACTTTAAAAGCTTCCCACTGTGCTCCAAGTTTGCCTCTGAAGACTAAGAGGTGACCTCAGAAATCATGGGAAATATTTGGGAAAAGGTTTTAAGCAATTTGGTTGTGAATAGGCCCAAATCTCCAGTGGGAAAAGAGCCTCCCCAATAAGCTGGGTGTCTTGGGCTTAGTTCTCCATAGAATAAAGACTATTAATTAAGTGCAATTTTATTTATTCTAAAAGAGTAAAAACAGTCAATATTTTCCAGACTCCTAAAACTACTTTGAAAAATATAGAACTACTCTGGAAAAAGAGAAGAAATATTTTAGGATTTCTTTCTATAAAAAAAATACTCCTAACACTAGCAAAATGAAAAATAAACATAGTGGCTGCTGGTCTTGGGAGCCCTGTGACTGACTGCTGCCTGCCCAACCCTGGCTGTGTCCAGACAAGGAGCTTTGTCAGTGCTGGTGGTACCAGCCAGACACCAGAGCTGAAGCCCAAAGGTGTTGTTTAAGCCCTTCCGTGGCAGGAGGGGCCCACCTTCAGGCATGGCCGGACACCAGGGCCAGCAGCTGCAGGGACAGGAGGTCCTGTTCTGGATGGTGGTTGCCCCTCCACAGCAATGAGCTGGTAATGAAGCCGGGGCAGGGACGTTCGGTACTGGCTTGTGGATGGCCGATAACCAGTACAGCTCTTTCCAGCTGAAGTCTTTGGCTGGATTTGTGAAGCTGCAGAGGCACTCCTGTTGAGAGAAGAGGTGTCAGAGGCCCCCAGCTGCTGCTGGCACACAGGGACCCTCCTGCACAGTAGGGCCCAGAGCTGCCAAGGCTCCCCAGCACGGCTGCAGCTGCTGGCACAGCTTGGCCCAGCTGGAGAGCTGCCCCTCAAGGCCTCAGTGAGCAGGGGATGGCTCTGGGCAGGGTCCCAGGTCAGCAGCAGGCCCCAGAGCGCCTCTGCCTTTCAAGGCCAATCTCTTCCCCTTTCTTCTTCCTCCCTGCCTTGCTTTGCCTCTGCCTGCTGCTCCTGGGGCTGCTCTTGGCCAGGCAGCCTCAGTGGCAGCCAGCACTGGCTGCAGCACAAGTGTGTTCCCCAGGACAAGGCCCCGCAGTGAAGAGGCCAAAGAATGCCCTGGGCAGCAGCAGAAATCTCGGCAGAGTTATTTGGGAAACCACTGACTACCCACAAGTCCACAGTAGCCTCACTGAGAAGGCTTCCTGTCTACAAAAGACTTTCAAAAGAAGCTGTTTGAGGGAAAGAGGAACAAAGCACTCACCATTTTCTCTTCCAGGTATACCATATTCCAAAACAGCGTAAAATGAAGACAAGCTCCAAACAAAGCACGCCTGCTGTTATCACTAGCCAACAGCGTGTTCCCTGTTATGAATTATGTTTGTTCATTAACTGGGATTAACTGGGATGATGTTCGTCAGTTAATCAGGATGTGGTTAGTTTGTTTTTTTCTTTTTTTTGCTCTCTTTTCCTTCGCAAGCTAATGTGGAAAGCTTTTCGCAAGTTGTGGTCGGGGTTGTTTTCGTACAGACCAGGTGTGGGACTTTCCAGGAAGAAGAACAGAAGTGAAGCAAGATGTTCCAACAACAACCCCGAAGCATGCGCAAAAGGCTCGTAAACATCTTAAAAAGACTGACTGGAACCTCAGTATGCGCGGCAGTTGGCGGGACGGAGAACCCCCTGTCACCCAGTGCTGCATTGCCTCCTTGTTTTGCTGCTATGATTAATAAAATTTGTTAATTAGCTGCTAATTTGACTCTTATTAATCAATATAATCAATAACAATTGGTGCCGTGACTCGGATGGGAATATTGGTGAGCTATTGAGGTTTGGGGAGGCGCCCCGCTGTAATCGGTTGCTTGCCCTACTTCCACCGACGAACCCAAATTAAAACAGGGAGGCAAGGAAGGACCGGTCGACCCCTTAAATTTTGTGCACAAAAGTCCGAACGAAGACGCGGGACGCGGACGCGTAAGTTACTGCCTGTTTGGCAGGGGTTTCCGTTCGGTCGGGGTCGGGTTCCCGGAGTGTGGCGATTGTGGTTTGTGTGTTTGAGAGGGGAACTGGCAGCCGGATTCCCCAAGCGAGTGCGGACCCTCAGTAGTGCATTTCCCATTGTCCGCGAGGACGTGGGTCACGAACCAGGGGAAGCGAGTGAAGCGAGTGAAGCGCACACACGATCGAGAGAAGGCACTCCGGAAGATGGGACAAGGGAGAAGCAAGCCCCTTTCACCCATGAAGCGTTCTCCAGTACCCAGGGACTCCCCATTGGGATTTATGTTGGAGATGTGGAAGCATTATCCTGGGACTGGGAATAAAGATAAGGCCAAGATGATCTATTATTGTGTAAAAGTGTGGGGAGGAAAACAAATTGATGAGGCAGTATGGTGGCCAAAGTTCGGTTCTACTGAGGATTGGATGCAACAAAAATTAAATATTTGGGTAAATACTAAAACCCCATTTAATCAAGAGGAGAGTGAGTATGCAGCAGTCTGGGTTACACGCCCAGGAGGACCAGGAGTCTCAATTTTTAAATTATCAGAAATAGACCCAGAAAGTAAAAAACAAAAACCCCGACAGGAAGAGGATCTTCCTGTAAGACCCCCACCGTATGTCCCACCGCAACCGATGGCTCCCCCACCGCCACAGGCGGAGCCGGAGTTAAATAATCAGGGAGATTGGGGTCTGCAAGAAAGACCAAATGAGCAGGAAGGAAGCCAAGATCAGGGACCCAGAACTAGGAGCCGTGCGCGGCAACAAAACTTGTTTCCGTTAAGAGAAGTGCCCATGGGAGGTCCTAATCCACAGATGGGATTTATTTCAGTACCTCTCAGTTCGGGGGATGTGAGAGATTTTAAAAAGGAAATGGGAAAGATTTTAGAAGATCCTCTGGGGGTCGCTGAGCGAGTGGATCAATTTTTAGGACCTAATATCTATACTTGGGATGAACTGCAGTCCATCTTAAATATATTGTTTACCACTGAAGAGAAGAATATGATAAGGACTGCAGGGATGCGCATTTGGGACGCTCAACATGCACAAGGACCCCAGGCGGACATAAAATGGCCCCTGCAGAGGCCTCAGTGGGACCACCAGAACGGAGATCATAGGACGCATATGCAGGATTTGCGCACTATAATTATTCAAGGAATTAGGGAAGCGGTTCCTAGGGGCCAGAATATCAATAGGGCCTTTAATGAGAGGCAAAAGAAGGAAGAATCTCCCAATGAGTGGCTGGAAAGATTGCGTAAAAACTTGCAAATGTATTCTGGTTTGGATCCAGACACTCAGTTAGGTCAGGCTTTATTAAAGACCCAGTTTGTTGCTAAAGCCTGGGACGACATACGTAAGAAATTAGAGAAAATTGAAAACTGGCAAGACAGAGGATTAGATGAACTTCTTAGAGAGGCGCAGAAAGTTTATGTTAGGAGGGAGGATGAGAGTCATAAGAGACAAGTTAGGATGATGGTTGCGGCAGTCAGGGAAAGTAGAGAATTGGATAAACAGGAAAGACGGCCATTTCGGGGGAAGCCCCCAAACCGGGAGGGAAATAAAGGAGTGGAAGAAAGAAGAGAAGAAAGGAATTGTTTTTATTGTGGGAGGAAGGGACATCTTAAAAGAAATTGCAGGATTAAGGTGCAGGATGAAAAGATGTTCAAGGAAGATTAGGGATGTCAGGGGCTCTATTTGTATTTGTTGGGGACCCAGAAACATCGTGAGCCCTTGATAAAACTAAAAGTGGGTCCCCACCGCGAAGAAATAGAATTTTTGGTAGACTCGGGGGCTGAGAGATCTACCGTACAAAAATTGCCCTCTGGATGTAAACTATCCAGAGAGACAGCCCTGGTTGTAGGAGCTAAGGGAGAACCCTTTAAAGTTGGAATTGTTAAAGATGTAGAGGTAGAAACTAAATTTAAGATAGGGTTAGGGAATCTTTTAGTAGTACCTGAAGCAGAGTTTAATTTATTAGGTCGGGATTTAATAATTGAATTAGGAATAAACTTGGAAGTGGAGAATAAAGAAATAAAAATAAAGCTTTGTCCCCTTAGAGTAGAAGATGAAGAGATGATTAACCCTGAGGTTTGGTATACCCCGGAGACTGTAGGGCGACTAGAGATACCCCCTTTTACGGTAAAAATTAAAAACCCGGAACTTCCAATTAAAATCAAACAATACCCTATTTCACTAGAAGGAAGGAAGGGATTAAAACCAGAAATAGAGAGACTTATAAATCAAGGACTATTAGAACCTTGCATGTCCCCATTTAATACTCCCATCTTGCCAGTAAAGAAACCTAACGGGACGTATCGATTAGTACACGATTTGCGGGAAATAAATAAAAGAACTATTTCTCGGTTTCCCGTAGTGGCCAATCCCTATACGTTGCTAACTAAATTAGGCCCTGAAAATCTTTGGTATAGTGTGATTGATTTAAAGGATGCATTTTGGGCCTGTCCCTTAGATGAAACATGCAGAGATTACTTTGCATTTGAATGGGAGGATCCTGATACTGGGAGAAAACAACAACTGAGGTGGACGGTTTTACCTCAGGGCTTTACCGAGTCCCCCAATTTATTTGGACAAGCACTAGAACACATTTTGCAGGAATACAAGCCTGCTTCAGGTATTACTCTTATTCAATATGTAGATGACTTATTGATTGCGGGGAAAGAGGAAGAACAGGTCAGAAGAGAAAGTATCAAACTCCTTAATTTCTTAGGATTAAAAGGTCTCAAAGTATCAAAAATCAAACTACAATTTGTAGAAGAAGAAGTACGATATTTAGGACATTACATCAACAAAGGAGAAAAGAAAATAGACCCCGAACGCATAAAAGGAATCTTGTCATTACCACCTCCTAAAAATAAAAGGCAAATTAGACAAATCCTAGGTCTAATGGGATATTGTCGGCAATGGATCGAAAACTACAGTAGTAAAGTTAAATTTTTATATCATAAATTGACTCTCGGGGGTTTAATTACTTGGACTCAGCAAGATGAGGAGAACCTTCAGGCATTACGAGAAGATCTGATAAACGCCCCAGTTTTAAGTCTGCCGGATCTGAATCGGCCTTTTTATTTATTTATAAATGTGAGTGATGGCACAGCATATGGGGTCCTGACCCAAGAATGGGCTGGGAAGAAAAAGCCGGTAGGCTATTTGTCAAAGTTATTAGATCCCGTAAGCAGAGGATGGCCTACCTGTTTGCAAGTGATCGTAGGATGTGCCTTATTAGTAGAAGAGGCCAGAAAAATCACCTTTAATAGCTGCATAGAAGTGTTGTCCCCTCATAATATCCGGGGTGTGTTGCAGCAGAAAGCTGAGAAATGGATATCAGACTCCCGTCTACTTAAATATGAGGGAATTTTATTGGAAGCTCCGAATTTAACTTTAGAAACAACGAGCCTCCAAAACCCTGCCCAATTTTTATATGGAGGGTCTGAAGAGTCAGAACTAACACATAATTGTCTTCAGACCATTGAAGAACAGACAAAGATTAGACCCGACCTGGAGGAAGAAGAATTAGACGATGGGGAGAGAATCTTCGTAGATGGTTCTTCCAGAGTGATTGAAGGGAAAAGAAAATCAGGATACGCAGTTATAGATGGGAAGACATTGGAGATTCTAGAATCAGGACCATTGAACAGTTCTTGGTCAGCACAAGCTTGTGAACTATATGCTGTCCTACGAGCTCTAAAGAGATTAAAGGGAAAGGTTGGGACAATTTACACGGACTCTAAATATAGTTATGGGGTAATACATACTTTCTGAAAAATCTGGGAAGAAAGGGGATTAATCAACTCACAAGGGAAAGATTTGATTCATCAGGAGTTAATAAAAGCAGTTTTAGTTGCTTTGCGAGGACCTGTAAAATTAGCTGTAGTACACCTAAAAGGACACCAGAAGGGGGTAGATTACAAAACAAGGGGAAATAATGCGGCAGATCAGGAAGCTAAACAGGCAGCATTACGAGAACTAGTGTTAAAGGAAAAGGGAATGGGGCCCTCAGTGCCCGAATTGAAAATTTTTGTACTCACCCCAAAAGAGGAACAGAAACTTGCTCAAATGGGGTGCACTAAAAATAAAGAAGGGAACTGGCATTTACCTGATGGAAGAAAAGTGTTACCAAAGTCAATAGCTTTTCAGATTCTAGACAATCTACATAAACAGACACATTGGGGTAGCCAAGCCCTAATAGACCATTTTGCGGCTAAATATATGTGTATAGGACTACATGATCTGGCAAAATATATTACTCAGGGATGCCCCACATGCCTAAAAGTTAATAGAGCTGTACGGAGACAAATGCCAATGGGGGGAAGACCCTTAGCAGTGAGACCATTTTCTAAAGTTCAAATCGATTTTACAGAACTCCCCAAAGTAGGGAGGTATAAATATATTCTAGTCATTGTAGACCATCTTACACATTTCGTAGAAGCCTTCCCAACCACCAGGGCCACCGCACAGACAGTAAGAAAGGTTTTATTAGAACATATAATCCCCAGATATGGAATAACCGAAGTTATTGATTCGGATCAAGGACCACATTTTACATCTAAAATCATAAAGAATCTGGTGGAAGCCCTGGGAATAAGATGGGAAGAACACACTCCGTGGCATCCACAAAGTTCAGGTCTAGTAGAACGAATGAATGGAGAACTTAAGAAACAATTAACAAAATTAATGCTTGAGACTAAACTCTCATGGATTAAATGTATTCCTGATTAAATGATGATTAAATGTATTGTTGAATATTAGAGCCCAACCCAGAGCTGACATAGGAATATCTCCCTTTGAAATGTTATATGGAATGCCCTATGATGCAGGAATCCCTATGAACCACCCGGGAATCTCAGATAAAATTACTCACACGTATATTCATAAACTGATGCAGTATCGCCAGGAACTTTGGAGAAAAGGACAACTAACCCAGAGACCTCCTCTTGATATTACATTACATCAGGTCAAGCCAGGGGATTGGGTTCTCATAAAAACGTGGAAAGAGACCACTCTACAACCTCGCTGGGAAGGACCGTACCTGGTGCTTTTGACCACCAACACAGCTATCCGAACTGCTGAGAAGGGATGGACTCATGCCAGCTGTATTAAAGGACCAGTGAGCAATAGAGAGTGGATGGTCACTAGTCCTGCGGGAGACTTGAAGGTTAAATTGTCCAAGAGACCACGGCAATAATAAGGGACATTAAAATTTCAGAGTTTAATGAACAAGAGCAACCAAAATAGAACTTTTGTAATTAAACACCTGTCTAAGGCACTTAAATTTAATGAGCAAGGAAACATTTATAACAAAGATGTGGGTGTAACATGCACCGATATTAGTTGTGGGGGAAATTGCTATCCATTTGTTTGTTTTATTTGTTTAGTTTGTAAGGAAAAGTGGTGGACCCATTGCAGAAACGGACATCCCCCTCGAGGAGTGTGCCGACCGTGCTGGACATTCCAGCGAGAATTAACTGATTGGGTATTAGCTCAAAGAGTCAAAACAGGAGACCTAGAAAAAGGGTCGGCCGAGTGGTGGAATATATTTACAAAGGGGGTAAATCCGGACCTATACTGTTATCACCCGAACGAGCCTCAAGCCTTTGTGGTCCGGCTAGTGGCAGGACTGTGTCGCCGAAGGGTGGCATCAGCGAACTGCAAAGCCCCGGAGGTGAAGAATTGTAATTGGCAGTCTTATAGACTGAGGCTCACACAGACAGGGAGACAGTTCCCTCCTGAAGAATTCTCTTGCTGCCGAGAAGATGGTTTACCCCGTGGCTCGAAGCAACCGAGTCGACGGGCGAGGCAGAGGGGAAGTAAACAGTGGAGGGAATTCTCCGGTTGTCAATGGGATCACAATATTATGGTCCAGGAGATGCCCCAAGAGTGGGAATAACTTCTCTAAGAGGTGGGATCCCCATTACTGGAATGGGAAAGCCATGGGTCTTTTGTTATCCTGGATATTGTTTTGGAATCTATTGGGAGTTTATGGGAATGATAGAGTTACGCATGAACCCTTTGAGTGGTCCCTAATTAGGGAAGAAGAGCAGAGAGTAATTCAATCGGTAATCAGTTCAGGGGCGCCCACTTTCGAATGCCGGCTTTTTGAGTTACTTTCAATAGATCAGCCAAGTCAGTTTCTTGAGTTAGTTGCAAAAGGTCCACCAAGACGACCAATCTATATATGCCCAGCTTCGAATCCTGGGAAAGGATATTGCAATTATCCCGGAGAATTCTATTGTGGATATTGGGGTTGTGAGACCCTGGCATTAGGATTTACACCCGGAGGGGGCCCAGATCCATATATTTCTGTAAAGTGGCTACCCTGCACGGAGGAGGGCATTTGTGATAGGTTAGGAATTACAGTGAAATCTCAAACATTGGCAGACCTCGGTTGGTTTATTGGGAAGACATGGGGAATACGAGTGTGGGAACCTGGAAAAGATCAAGGAGGACACTTTCTTATAAAGAAAGAAAGGATTCCTCATAATTTACCAGAGGCAATAGGACCCAATGAACCCTTGAAAAACATAATCGAAGGAGAAACCGAGAAGAGAAAGCCTGCATCTAGCGGTAATACCACCTATAGTATATCTAAAGAAAAAGATATCATGATGCCACCCACAGAACATTCACCCCCTGAAGCATATGATACTTTTTGGAAGATTATGCAAGCTAGCTTTAATGTTTTAAATCAAACCCATCCTGAATTAACTAAAGAATGCTGGCTATGTTATGACATTCGTCCTCCATTTTATGAAGCAATAGGGTCAGTAGCTAATATAAGAAGGAGGAACGGAACTAATCCCAGAGAGTGTTCATGGAATCGGGAAAAAGGAACCCCGGGGATTACAATAACGCAAGTTACCGGACAGGGGTTATGTATAGGAGCTATCCCTCCAGAGCAAAAGTACTTGTGTAATAAAACTATAAAAATACAGAAGAAGGAGGTCGCTAATTGGTTAGTGCCAGCTTATAATAATAAATGGATATGCTCCAAGTTAGGGGTAACACCATGCTTGTCCACCACAGTATTCGATGAAAAATCTGAATACTGTATACAAGTAATCATTGTCCCTCGAATTATATACCATCCCAAAGAATATGTACTAGACCATCACGAGACAGAAAAACATCATTTAGTAAAAAGAGAACCATTTACAGCACTTACGATTGCATTACTGTTAACAATAGGAGGAGCTGGAGCAGGAACAGGTATAGCTTCTCTAGTATCCCAAGGAGCTGGACTAACAACATTGAGAAAATCAGTGGACGAAGATTTGCTAAAAATAGAAAGAGCTATTGATGCTCTTACCAAATCAGTACGGTCTTTATCAGAAGTAGTCCTACAAAATAGGAGAGGATTAGACCTTCTGTTAATACAACAGGGAGGATTATGTATAGCCTTGAAGGAACAATGTTGTACTTATGTGGATTCGACAGGGGTGGCAGTAGACACTATGGCTGAGCTTAGGAAGCAACTTGAGCAAAGGGAACGTGAAAGAGAATCTCACCAGAGTTGGTATCACAAATGGTTCAATCAGTCTCCCTGGCTTACCACCCTTCTGTCAACAATAGCTGGACCAGTGCTTATATTTGTTCTAGCATTAACTCTTGGTCCCTGCATCTTTAATAAAATAATAGCTATTGTTAGAAAAAGACTAGAAGCAGCTCATCTGATGTTAATACGGGCAAAATATGAACCCATCAACCTAGGCCCGGATGAAGAAGAGTTAGAATGGAGTAGACAAGAACTAAAAAGGTTTAATGAACAAAGCAAAGAATTGTCCTAGATAAAAAGGGGGGACACTGTTATGAATTATGTTTGTTCATTAACTGGGATTAACTGGGATGATGTTCGTCAGTTAATCAGGATGTGGTTAGTAGGTTTTTTTTCTTTGCTCTCTTTTCCTTCGCAAGCTAATGTGGAAAGCTTTTCGCAAGTTGTGGTCGGGGTTGTTTTCGTACAGACTAGGTGTGGGACTTTCCCGGAAGAAGAACAGAAGTGAAGCAAGATGTTCCAACAACAACCCCGAAGCATGCGCAAAAGGCTCGTGAACATCTTGAAAAGACTGGCTGGAACCTCAGTATGCGCGGCAGTTGGCGGGACAAAAAAAACCCCCTGTCGCCCAGCGCTGCATTGCCTCCTTGTTTTGCTGCTATGATTAATAAAATTTGTTAATTAGCTGCTAATTTGACTCTTATTAATCAATATAATCAATAACACCCACCACACTCAGCCACTCCTGACAGGACTTGTGCTCCAGACCCCTCACCAGCCTTGTTGCCCTTCTCTGGACACGCTCCAGCCCCTCCATGGCCTTCCTCAATTGGGGGCCCAGGACTGGACACAGCACTCGAGGTGTGGCCTCAGCAGTGCCGAGCACAGGGGAAGAATCCCTGCCCTGCTCCTGCTGGCCACACCATTCCTGATCCAGGCCAGGGGCCATTGGCCTTCTTGGCCACCTGGGCACACTGCTGGCTCATGTCCAGCCTGCTGTCCATCAGTGCCCCAGCTCCCTTTCTGCCTGGCCGCTGTCCAGCCACTCTGTCCCCAGCCTGGAGCACTGCAGGCCTTGTTGTGGCCAAAGTGCAGGAGCCGGCACTTGGTCTTGTTAAACCTCACCTTGTTGGCTTTGGGCCCTGGATCCAGCCTGTCCAGGTCCCTCTGCAGAGCCCTCCTGCCCTCCAGCACATCCACACTCCCACCCAGCTTGGTGTCAGAATGGTTCCATGAGGCCCTGGAGTGTCACAATGGTCTCCACGGTTCCATGACACTCCGTGGAGTCACAATGGATCCTTGGTGCTTTGGGCCCTGCAGTGTCACAGTGGATCCTTGGTCCTTCTGTTACTATGGGGTTAAATGTCTCTGAATAATGTTTCTGAAAATCATGTAGAATTAGGCCACAAGAATGTTTGGTATTAGGGATGGTCTAGCAAGCTGAAATGTTTACGGTAACAGGAACTGGTGCTTGGGGTCTCCAAGATACCCACCCAGAGATAAGATTTGTACATGTTCGTACAAGGATGAGCTAACTCTCAGGAAGCAATATCAATAAAGTTAATGATGCAATATTAATGAAGCAATATTGATAAGGTTGTTATATTGATTACTGCTACAGCTGAAATTGTAGAAATATGTGCACTTTGGACAAAGACGATGGAGCTAGATTTGGGTTGCTGATACCCCTAGCTCCCACACGCTTCAATAAAGCACCTGTATATAATCAATCTGTGATTATGTGTGTTCCTGAACACTGACATTTTGGTGACCCAGATGGGACCCTGTGAGTGCTGCTGAGCGAGTTCATGACCCGATCACGCTCCAGCCGGCACCGAGGGATTCTCGGGGAGCCCATCCGGCCGTGACCGTCTCCTCTGCTCACAACGTCCCTCTGAGAGAGGTAAGGTGCTTTTCGGTCTGGTCTGGTGCCTGCCAATAAGACACAGCGAAATCTCCGCACGGTTGGGCTGGAGGAATTCCTGGTATTGCCCAGGCGCCGTCTGTCAGACAACAGAAGTGAAAGCGTTGCAGGTTCAGCATCAGTGGTGTGTGGTGTATTGTAACTGTAACATGGAGAAGCTTAAAGGGATTTGAGGTGGCAATGCCCCTATAGCACGTACTTCTCCTTTGGGGTGCTTATTGGCACATTGGAAACAGGGTAACTTTGGGCAAGATTTACGTAAAGTTGATTGATTATTGTAATACATGGTGGCCAGGATATGATCTGGACAGTGGGGAAAAGTGGCCAAGAAATGGATCTTTGCAGTATAACACAATTTTACAGTTGATGTTGTTCTGTAAGCGAGAGGGAAAATGGGATGAAGTTCCGTATGTAGATTTGTTTTTCTATTTACGAGACAAGGCAGAATGGCAGGCTGAGTGTGGATTGATGGCAGTTAAAGCATGTGTGAGTGATAAATGTGAGGTTTGTGTAAAAGGAAAAGTTTTTTAGAGCACTTGGCATTAAAAGAAAGTTTGCATCAGGGGAAAGAGATGGATGTTGATTTACAAGTGGTTTCAGCAGAAGCAAAAGAACCTGATTCTGTTTTGTCTGCCCCCACTTCACCCAATCCTATTTCACCCAACCCTATCTCGCCTAACCCCACTTCACCTTTCCCTCTTTATCCTCCTCTACTGCCTTCACCTGATCCTTCTTCTCCAGGAGATGATCAAGATCTAACTGTGATACAAGGAAATGTGAAAAATGCTGGGGAGGAGGATAGCAGTAGCGGGGGTGATGATAATAAATCAGTGACACCGGTGTCCCATCGGACTCGGTCAAAGCTTGCTCCGGTTCTGGGTAGAACGGGAAAAGATTTGGGCAGACAAAGGCGGACTGTGATTGCCCCCTTGAGACAAGGAGTAGGAGTAGAGGGGCTGGTGTTTGTAAAAGTGCCTTTCTCCCCTGCAGACTTGATAATTTGGAAACAGTCAGCTGGAATTTATAGAGAAAATCCTGATAAAGTAGCAGGGGTGGTAAAAATGATTATGAAAACTCAGAATGCAGATTGAGAAGATATACAAGTAATATTGGAGAATTTAATGGACTCCACTGAGAAAGAGAGGGTGCGTAGAGCAGCCAAGGAGAAGGTGAGAGAAGATCTCAGAATTGGGGTGGTGACAGGGACTTTAGATGAGAACTTTCTGACCGAGGATCCAGGATGGGATCCCAATGCCTTTGGGGACATGTGGAGGCTGAAGAGATATCAAGAGTGGGTCCAGATAGGGGTTGGGAATGCTATACCTAAGGCTATGAATTGGTCTAAATTGTATGACGTAAGAGAGGAAAAGAAAGAATCCCCTGCTGCATTTTTGGAAAGGCTTAAGGAGGCAGCAAGAAAGTATACAGATCTTCAACTAGAAACAGAACAAACGAATGTTCAGCTTGCGTTCATTTTTCTTAGGCAGTCACAGGATGATATTAGGAGAAAATTGCAGAAGTTAGAAGGAGAGGACTTGTTGAGGGTTAGGTGGGAATTTTTACCCATTATGTGCTGAGAAACCTAACTACCGGTACTTAAGGGTGCTCACGAAGGACAAAGAGTAGCCGGGCCCAGGGTGGCGGGGAAGGGGGCAGAAAAAGGAGGGTGGGGACAGTTTTTGGCTGGCTTTTTTCCTCGGCTTCGGGGAAGAAGGACATTCGTGCGCTGGGTCGCGGAGCTGCTTCTTCTCCTTCTCCCCTCTTTGGTTGGTGGCCTCGCACCCCCTGTCCTGCCAGGCATCGCCGTGGAGCTGCTGATACACCTCATCCACCAGCCCAGGATCTCAGCTCGTCCCTGCTGTTCCAGCTGACTGTTTCCTCGGAGCCCTGCAGGAGCACCGGGACTGACTGCCCGAGGGGTTTGTGAAAACAAAGCCTCTCCTCCATCCCGTCTCAGCCGAGAAAGCTGTCCCTGGTTCTGTTTTCTTGTTATTGCTGTAGTTATTGTTTGTTTGTTTACCTGGTTATACTAGTAAAGAACTGTTATTCCTATCCCCAGATCTCTGCCTGAAAGCCCCTGATTTCAAAATTATAATAATTCGGAGGGAGGGGGTCTACATTCTTTCATCCCAAGGGAGGCTCCTGCTCTCCCTAGCAGACACCTGTCTTCTAGAACCAAGACAGATTTTGGCGCCCAACGTGGGGCACTGAGAGAAAAAGGGCAAAAAAGGAATAACAGTTCTTAAATAACCTAACTTTTGTGTGCTGGATTTAGAAACCTTGTTAGGTAGAACCATGCTGTTTAGCTTACCCAGGTTCGTGGGCCATGTGGTCACAGCTATATTTCTCCCATTTGCTGCACCTTACCTAAATATGGGTCCTATAACTAAGGCTACTGTGGCTATTATCCAGCTTGTTTTGTGGGTTGATAAGGTGAGGAATTCATGGATGTTTAACGTTTTCTGGACGGCGGGCTCATGGATTCAGAGCTGTCACACACTAACTGGATGGTTTTCAGGTTACTTTAATAATGGTACCTACTGGGAGAAAAAGACAGCTGGGGAAATTTTCTCCCAACCTTTCACCCAGTTCCTTGGGCCTACCCCGCCAGTTTTCAAAGGGCTAAAATCTTCTCTGGATGCTAATGACATCATACAGTGGCTGGTGTTGCTGATAGGCCTGTTCTACCTAGCCTTCAGAGACAAAGGGAAAGAGACCGGAGGTGCTGCTCCAGAGCCTGCCCCTGCCCCAGAGACAGGGAGTGCTGCTCCAGAGCCTGCCCCTGCCCCAGAGACAGGGAGTGCTGCTCCAGAGCCTGCCCCTGCCCCAGAGATTAAGGGTGCTGCTCCAGAGCCTGCCTCTGCCGCAGAGACAGGGAGTGCTGCTCCAGAGCCTGCCCCTGCCCCACAGCCCACCTCAGAAATGAACCACCCAGGGTGGGTGGGGGTGCTGGTGAAGGAGATGCATGAGATGGGCCAGATGCTAAAGAAGTGCATTTACTCAGCTGCTGGGAAACCCTTCCCCTGCCCCAAAGAGGGAGAGTCTGATGGTGCAGCAGTGGAACCCACAGATGTTACAACCGTCCAGGTTCCAGCTGAACCACAAGGGCAGTCACAGCCAGCAGCTGTTGCCCCTGTGGAAACGAGGAAGTCTAAGATGAAATCACAGCACCCTGCTGATAAGGATAAGAAAGGAGGGTCCTCACAACCCACAGAGGAGCCAGAAGTTGAAATCATTACTGAGTCTCTGACATATGACAGTCTCCGTAAGTTACAAAAAGACATTGTGAGGCGGGGGCGTGAGCCTTATACCACCTGGTTACTTCGGGTCTGGGACCTTATGGGTACAGGCGTGCAGCTGGATGGTGGTGAGGCAAGGAATGTGGGACCCTTGACGCAGGACTCAGGTGTGAATCAGATATTCGTCAGGGAGCAAGGGCCCCTTTCCCTCTGGGAGCGGCTTTTGATGAGTGTAAGAGAAAGGTTTGTCCATAGAGAGAGAATGGAAGAGCACTATCATAGAAGGGAATGGAAAACCATTGAGGAAGGGATCCAACAGCTGAGAAAAGTGGCGATATTAGAGGTCCTTTTTGGAAGGGGTGGACAGCATGATAATGACCCCGACAAAGTCAGGTGCACTGGGCAGATGTTGTGGAGTCTGGCAAATCTAGGGCCACGTGACTACACCACCTATATTGCAACGATTAATGCCGATAACGGCCGAGAGACGGTGGGTTCTGTTGCCACCAGGCTTAGAAATTATGACAGTATGGTCCATGGCCCACATCAGGCTAAGATTTCTGCTGTGATTAAGGAACTCAAAGAGGAGATGAGGGAAATGAGGGAAGAGATGAGGAAGAGCAGTTCCCATATGGCACCAGTGCGGGTCACAAGCCCAAAACTCCAAGCCCCACGTCCCCCAGCTAGAGAGAGAGGGTACACCTCACGAACTGAGCTGTGGTTCTTTCTACGTGACCATGGGGAAGACATGGAAAAGTGGGATGGGAAACCCACTTCTGCCCTGGCAGCACGAGTGCGTCAACTCAGGCAGGGAACCAGTAACCAGAAAGGTTCCACTAAAGTGAAGGTAGCCTCAACCTCCCGTGATGAAACTGCCAGATATTACAGAAAAGAGGATGATCCCCTTGAAGGAACCTCTAGCATGTGTGCCCAGGGAAGAGAGGATGACCAGTGCTAGAGGGGCCCTGCCTCTAGCCAGGAAGAGGCACGGGAAAACCGGGTCTTTTGGACGGTGTGGATCCGATGGCCTGGCACATCAGAGCCACAAAAATACGAAGCTTTAGTTGATACTGGTGCACAGTGTACCCTAATGCCGTCAGGACATGTGGGGGCAGAACCTGTTTCCATTGCTGGGGTGACGGGGGGATCGCAGCAATTGACTCTGTTGGAAGCTGAGGTGAGCCTGACTGGGAAAGAGTGGCAAAAACATCCCATTGTGACTGGCCCAGAGGCCCCGTGTATTCTGGGCATGGACTTCCTTCGAAATGGCTATTACAAAGACCCAAAGGGACTCAGGTGGGCTTTTGGAATAGCTGCTGTGGAGGCAGAGGACATTAAGCAATTGAACACCTTGCCTGGACTATCAGAGAACCCATCTGCAGTAGGACTCCTGAAGGTGGAAGAACAGCGAGTGCCAATTGCCACCTCGACGGTGCACCGCCGACAGTATAGGACAAATCGAGATGCTGTGATCCCCATCCACAAGATGATCCGAGAACTGGAGAGCCAAGGGGTGGTCAGCAAAACCCACTCACCCTTCAACAGCCCCATCTGGCCTGTGCGCAAGTCTGACAGAGAATGGAGATTGACTGTGGACTATCGTGCATTGAATGAAGTGACTCCACCGCTGAGCGCTGCCGTGCCGGACATGCTGGAGCTCCAGTATGAGCTGGAGTCCAAAGCAGCGAAGTGGTACGCCACTATCGACATTGCTAATGCATTTTTCTCCATTCCCTTGGCAGCAGAATGCAGGCCTCAGTTTGCCTTCACGTGGAGGGGAGTGCAGTACACCTGGAACCGACTGCCCCAGGGGTGGAAGCACAGCCCCACCATCTGCCATGGACTGATCCAGGCTGCCCTGGAAAAGGGTGAGGCTCCAGAACATCTGCAGTACATTGATGACATCATTGTGTGGGGGAACACAGCAGTGGAAGTATTTGAGAAAGGAGAAAAGATCATCCAGATTCTGCTAGAAGCCGGCTTTGCCATCAAGAAGAACAAAGTCAAAGGACCTGCTCGAGAGATCCAGTTCCTGGGAGTAAAGTGGCAAGATGGGCGGCGTCAGATTCCCACTGAGGTCGTCAATAAGATCACTGCAATGTCTCCACCAGCCAACAAGAAGGAAACACAAGCTTTCCTAGGTGCCATAGGTTTTTGGAGGATGCACATTCCTGAGTACAGCCAGATCGTGAGCCCTCTCTACCTGGTTACCCGAAAAAAGAATGATCTCCACTGGGGCCCTGAACAGCAGCAAGCCTTTGCTCAGATCAAGCAGGAGATCGCTCATGCAGTAGCCCTTGGCCCAGTCAGGACAGGACCAGACGTGAAGAACGTGCTCTACTCTGCAGCCAGGAACAATGGTTTGTCCTGGAGCCTTTGGCAGAAAGTGCCTGGGGAAACTCGAGGCCGACCACTGGGATTCTGGAGCCGAAGCTACAGAGGGTCTGAAGCCAACTACACTCCTACAGAGAAGGAAATCTTAGCTGCCTATGAAGGAGTCCAAGCCGCCTCAGAAGTGATTGGCACAGAAGCACAACTCCTCCTGGCACCCCGACTGCCAGTGCTGGGGTGGATGTTTAAAGGAAAAGTTCCTGCTACTCACCATGCCACCGACGCTACATGGAGCAAGTGGATCGCCCTCATCACGCAGCGCGCCCGTATTGGAAACCCAAATCGCCCTGGGATTTTGGAGATAATTACAAACTGGCCTGAAGGTGAAAACTTTGGTCTCACTGATGAAGAGGAGCAGGAACAAGTGACACGGGCTGAAGAAGCTCCACCGTATAACCAGCTGCCAGCAGAAGAAACACGCTACGCTCTGTTCACTGATGGTTCCTGTCGCATCGTAGAGATGAACCGGAAGTGGAAAGCAGCCGTATGGAGCCCCACACGACAGGTCGCAGAGGCCACTGAAGGAGAAGGTGGATCAAGCCAACTTGCTGAACTCAAAGCTGTTCAACTGGCCCTGGACATTGCTGAAAGAGAGAGGTAGCCAAAGCTCTACCTCTACACAGATTCATGGATGGTAGCCAACGCTCTGTGGGGATGGTTGGAAAGGTGGAAAAAGGCCAACTGGCAACGCAGAGGAAAGCCAATCTGGGCTGCTGATGAGTGGAAAGACATCGCCACCAGGGTAGAGAAACTGTCTGTGAGGGTCCGTCATGTAGATGCCCATGTCCCCAAGAGTAGGGCTAATGAAGAGCACCGAAACAATGAGCAGGTGGATCAGGCTGCAAAGATAGAGGTGTCAAAGACAGACTTAGATTGGCAACACAAGGGAGAGTTGTTCCTAGCTCGATGGGCCCATGACGCCTCAGGTCATCAGGGTAGAGATGCCACCTGTAAGTGGGCACGAGACCGAGGGGTGGATCTAACCATGGACAGTATTTCTCAGGTTATCCATGACTGTGAGACGTGTGCCACGATCAAGCAGGCCAAGCGGTTGAAGCCCCTCTGGTACGGTGGGCGGTGGTCCAGATACAAGTATGGGGAGGCCTGGCAGATTGACTACATCACACTGCCCCAAACCCGCCAAGGCAAGCGCTATGTGCTCACCATGGTAGAAGCCACCACTGGATGGTTGGAAACCTACCCTGTGCCTCATGCCACTGCCCGGAACACCATCCTGGGACTTGAAGAGCAGGTCCTTTAGAGGCATGGCACCCCTGAGAGGATTGAGTCAGACAATGGGACTCATTTCAAGAACAGCCTTATAAACAGCTGGGCTAGGGAACATGGCATTGAGTGGGTGTACCATATCCCCTACCATGCACCTGCTGCTGGAAAAGTTGAACGGTGCAATGGCCTGCTTAAAACCAGCTTGAAGGAGCTGGGTGGGGGAACTTTCAAGAACTGGGAGATTAATTTAGCAAAAGCCACATGGTTAGTGAACACCCGAGGTTCCACTAACCGAGCAGGCCCTGCCCAATCTGAGCCCTTTAGAACGACAGATGGAGATAAGGTTCCAGTGGTACATATGAGAGGTATGCTGGGAAAAACTGTTTGGGTTAATTCTGCCTCCAGCAAAGACAATCCAATCCGTGGGGTTGTCTTTGCTCAAGGACCGGGTTGCACTTGGTGGGTGATGCAAAAAGATGGAGAGACCCGGTGCATACCTCAAGGGGACCTGGTTTTAGGGTGAACTACCCATGACACTGTGCTTGTATCTGTATCTGCATGTACATATGTATATAGTTAAAGTAGTATGTGTTAGTGTATAATTTAAAGGTTTAATATTTGATGTAACATTTCGGTATGGGAAAAAATTCGGGGTGGATAGTGTTGAGGGTTAGGTGGGAATTTTTACCCATTATGTGCTGAGAAACCTAACTACCGGTACTTAAGGGTGCTCACGAAGGACAAAGAGTAGCCGGGCCCAGGGTGGCGGGGAAGGGGGCAGAAAAAGGAGGGTGGGGACAGTTTTTGGCTGGCTTTTTTCCTCGGCTTCGGGGAAGAAGGACGTTCGTGCGCTGGGTCGCGGAGCTGCTTCTTCTCCTTCTCCCCTCTTGGTTAGTGGCCTCGCACCCGCTGTCCTGCCAGGCATCGCCGTGGAGCTGCTGATCCACCTCATCCACCAGCCCAGGATCGCAGCTCGTCCCTGCTGTCCCAGCTGACTGTTTCCTCGGAGCCCTGCAGGAGCACCGGGACTGACTGCCCGAGGGGTTTGTGAAAACAAAGCCTCTCCTCCATCCCGTCTCAGCCGAGAAAGCTGTCCCGGGGTCCCTGGTTCTGTTTTCTTGTTATTGCTGTAGTTATTGTTTGTTTGTTTACCTGGTTATACTAGTAAAGAACTGTTATTCCTATCCCCAGATCTCTGCCTGAAAGCCCCTGATTTCAAAATTATAATAATTCGGAGGGAGGGGGTCTACATTCTTTCATCCCAAGGGAGGCTCCTGCTCTCCCTAGCAGACACCTGTCTTCTAGAACCAAGACAGGACTTAATGAATTTGAATAAATTACTTGAAGTGGCTTGGAAAGTATACAATAAGAGGGAAAAAGAATCGAGTAAAAAACAGCAGCAAAATCTTTTGGCAGTGATCCAAGGAAGAGAGAATCCAGGTTTCAGATGACGTGGCAGAGGTGGTCGTGGACTGGGGAGGGGCAGACTTGGCAGAGGACAAGGGAGATGGGTTTTGCCAAGATTAGGGTTAAATCAATGTGCTTATTGCAGACAAGCGGGGCACTGGAAAAATGAATGCCCGAATAGGTTTAACCAGGGCAATCAGATCAACCAGAATCAAGACACTTTGAAATTAATGGTGCTGGGGGAGTACAGCAGCTGACTAGAATCGGAACAAAAGCCAACCAAGAACCTTTAGTAACTCTACAATTGGGAGATAAAGAAGTAAAATTTCTGGTGGATACAGGGGCTACGTATTCTGTGCTAAATGTTCTAAAAGGGCAAATTGGAGACAAATCAGCAACAATAGTTAAAGCCACAAGGAAGGAGGAGAATTGGACATTCCTGCAACCCCTGGATTTGTGTTTTGGAAACAAAGTTTCAACACATGAATTTTTATATATGCCTGAGTGTCCAATTCCACTTTGTAGGACGAGATTTATTAGCAAAACTTGATGCAGTAATAACTTTTGAGAACGGGGAACTTTTAATGAAAATACCTGAATCAAAGACAGGACAAATTTTAATGATAAAAGAAAAACCAGACCCTGCTATCCCTCGGGAAGTAGAGGATGCAGTAATTCCCTCTGTATGGGAAACAGACATACCAGGAAAATCTAAATTGGCACAACCAGTACATGCAGAATTAAAAGAAGGAGCAAAAGCTTTTCAAGTTAAACAGTATTCTATAAAGGCAGAAGCACGACAAGGAATAGCAAAGATTATTGAAAAGTTTTTGGAGTACCAAATTTTAAAATATGTGAATCAGAATTTAATACACCAATATTTCCAGTGAAGAAACCAAATGGTGAGTACAGACTAGTACAGGATTTGAGAGCAATAAATGGAATAACTAAAGATATTTACCCAGTGGTAGCTAATCCTTACATATTGTTAATATCTGTGAAAGAGAAATAGAAATGGTTTACTGTAATTGATTTAAAAGATGCCTTTTTCTGCATACCCCTTGACAAAGAAAGTAGGAAACTGTTTGCCTTTGAGTGGGAAAGTCCAGAAAATGGAAGGAAAACCCAGCTCACCTGGACACGACTCCCACAAGGATACAAGAACAGTCCAACCCTATTTGGAAGCCAGCTGGTTAAAGAGCTGGAGATTTGGACTGAGAATGGGCAAGTTGCAAGGGAGCAATACCTGCTGTTACAGTATGTTGATGATATACTGATAGCTACAGAGGAAAAGACAACCTGCATAAAGGTAACAATTGAAATTTTAAATCAGCTGGGAATGAGAGGATATAAGGTGTCTGAAGAGAAGGCACAAATTGCCCAGCAGACTGTGATTTACCTGAGATGTGAAATCTCACAAGGGCAATGTAAGCTCGGTACTGATCATATTCAAGCTATTTGTGCTATTCCAGAACCCCAGAACCTGCATGAGCTGCGAGTCTTCCTCGGGATGGCCGGATGGTGCCACCTGTGGATCATGGACTATGGACTAATTGCAAAACCCCTGAATGAAGCCCACAAGACACAGCCATTTACCTGGGGCAAACCACAGAAGGAGACCTTCCTCAAACAGAAGGAGGCATTGACAACAGCTCCAGCATTAGGATTGCCTGACCTATCCAAAGATTTTCAGCTCTTTGTGCATGAAAGATCACACCCAGCACTGGGAGTGCTGACCCAAGGTTTGGGAAGCTGGAAAAGGCTGGTAAGCTACTTCTCCAAACAACTTGACCACGTGAGTGCTGGATGGCCTTCATGCCTGTGGGCAGTTGCAGCCACCGTGATGCTGACACAAGAAACTAGGAAACTCACGATGGGTAGACACATAGATGTCTATGTGCCACACATGGTGACCACTGTTTTAGAACAAAAGGGGAGCCATTGGCTATCTCCAAGCAGGATGATGAAATTCCAGGTAATCCTGACTGAGCAGGATGATGTCACACTAAAGACAACTGACCTCTTGAATCCAGCTTTGTTCCTAGGTACCACAACTGAAGAAGGCCCATTGGAACACGATTGTGTGGAAGTGATAGAACACACCTGTTCAGCTAGAGCTGAAAGATGTCCCACTGGAACAGGCAGACTGGGAGCTGTTTACAGGTGGAAGCACTTTTGTGGAGAACGGGACCAGATACCCTGGATATGCAGTAACAACAACAGGTGCAGTGGTGGAGGCAAAGCCTTGCCAGCAAACACATCTGCCCAACGAGCAGAACTGGCTGCTTTAACCAGAGCATTAGAGCTGAGTGAAGGGAAGAAAGTAAATATCTGGACTGATTCAAAATATGCTTTTGGAGTGGTGCATGTACATGGGGCACTGTGGAAAGAAAGAGGACTGCTGTCTTCTCAAGGCACACACATTAAACATCAAGATGCAGTCCTGCAATTAATAAAAGCAGTACAAAAGCCTGAGCAAGTAGCAATCATGCACTGCAAAGCTCACCAATCTTTTGGAAGCTCCAAAATTCATGAGGGAAATCGGAAAACAGACTGGACAGCCCGACAAGCTGCTCGAGAAGTGCAAACTGCAATGGCATTGATACCTTTAAAAACTAATGTATCTCAATTCAATTTACCTCCAGAACCAAAATATTCAATAGAGGATGAGAAACTGAGACGCTCACTGAATGCACAGAAGAATTCAGAAGGCTGGTAGGTGACTACACAAGGACAAGTAGTGGTACCCCCTTGATAATGAGAGAAGTTCTACAAATTAAACAGAACGATTGTCATTGGGGTGCAGAGGCACTGGTGAAATTGTTCAAACTAAATTTAATTTCAGTACAGATGTTAACAATGGCAAAATCAGTAATGTCAAAATGTGAAATTTGCTTGAAGAACAATCCAGTGGCTAGACAACAGGCACAACTGGGGAAAATTGGGGTAAAAGTAGAACCAGGAGATTATTGGCAAGAAGATTTTGTAGAATTACCAAGAACTCGAGGATACAAATATCTATTGGTAAGGGCTGACACATTTTCAGGATGGCCAGAAGCTCTTCCCTGTTGCACAAATCAAGCAAAGGAGACAGTCAAGTGGTTACTGCAAGAAATCATTCCAAGATTTGGGGTGCCTCTAGGAATATCATCAGATAGGGGCCCACATTTCATAGCCACAGTAGTGGGAGAGGTGAGTAGGTTTGCTGGGAATAGCTTGGGATCTCCATACACCATGGAGACCCCAATCCAGTGGACAGGTAGAGAGGATGAATCAGACCTTGAAGTGGCAAATCAGCAAAATATGCCAAGAAGCTAAATTGCAGTGGCCACAAGCTTTACCAATAGCACTGCTGAGGATTCGGATAAAGCCTAGAAGCGGGATGTCAGTCAGTCCTTATGAGATATTGTATGGGAAACCATAGGAATCCCCTCAACCTAATCCAAATGTACATGTTACAGGGAAGCAAGAGGTGTAGAATTATGTTCTGTCTCTTGGAAAAGCTCTAGCTTGACTTTGGAGCACCCTTGTGTGGAATAGGCCGCTGACTCTTGAGAATCCAGTTCATGACATCCCCCCGGGAGATGAAGTGTACGGTAAAAGCTGGAAGGAAGAAGCATTAAAAGAAAGATGGAATGGACCCTATCAGGTACTGTTAACTACCTTGACAGCAGTCAAAGGAGCTGGACTGCATCCCTGCATACATTACACCAGAGTGAAGAAGGTTTCCCCTGCACTGTGCACTGCACAAACTGTAGGGCCAACAGAGCTGCAGATAAAGCGGGTTTGATTGTTTCAAATGTCTAGGTTGCTAGTGACTGTAATGGTGATTATTTTATGGCCTTTAGTGCCATCAGTTGGAATCAATGTTACCTTGAGATGTGAAATGCAAAAGGATCAGCTGACAACTCTTCATTTTAGAATGAAGAGGGATGTGGGGGTGCAGCCAGAAACACAAGTGATAAAAGTCTCTAATACAATCCAGGCAGAAAATGTGGTGATTGGATTAATTAAAGATTTTGCCAACATGCAAAACACCAGCAAAATAACTGCCTGTCTGCCAATACCAAAGGCAGCAGGAGACCCAATAAGTTGGGGAATTATAACATCAAAATTACCTGAAATACAAAAGAATAAAAGTGAAAATGTGAGCTGTGTATTGCAAATAGATTACGAGTACCAAAAGAAGACAGTGTTTGAAAATGCTGTGAAGCCAAAGTATTCATCTCTATGGGATTGTCATGAAAATGGAGGAAAGTATGAACCAAAACTAGGCTGGTATGGGAGATTAGGGAATTATGGATAGTGTTATGAAAAGATAGCAAAGGTTATTAAAGAAAAGATTCCAGTGTCAAAATGGAAGTATGAAAGACAGGACAGAAAAGATTGGGCTGAAGCTTGGGACAGTGCATGGTCAGTGAGCGTGCTTCAGAAATTCCAATATATGGCAGATACCCCTTGGTGCATTAAGTGGGAAGGCTCTGAAAATGAAACAGATCCAGAAGTATGGAACACTGCAAGCAGTAGTAGAATGGAAGCAGACAAAGTGAATTGGTGGTTATGGAACAAACTTAGGACTTGTTGGAGCCTGAGATACAGAGTGTGTGCCCTTGTTTCTAATACTTAGTTCTAGGATTCAAAGAAACACTGAATTTCATATGACATGAAATTCATGAGCATGTTTTCATGGTGATACATGAAAACAAATGATAAAGCTAGATAGGAAAAGTGTAAGTGTGTAGATTAGAAAGTTTCTTAAATCACTGAGTGAAAAAGTAGTTTAGAGAACAGGAGACAAGATGGAGGATTTAGGGTGTTGTCTCTTGTCCTTCTTCTTTCTTCTTCATGTTCTTCTCCTAGAGGTTTTTGGGTAGTAGTAAGGGATTGGATAGAAAATGCCGCAGTGCATCACAAAGGTGATGGGTCATTGGGTCATTAAGAAAAATAATATACGTGTCTATAGTTAATTGGATAAAAATAAGTATAAAGATAAAAGAGCTGCGTAATTCGGAGCCATTTTGTGTATCAGACATGAAGTGTGCCACAAGGCCTTGTTTGTACCATCAGAAGAAAGAAATGTACCAAATTACAAAGATTAACCTTGTAACCAGCCTGAAGAAACCTGTTAAGTTTTGTAAGGATCCTGCAATAAACACGAGAAACAAGATTCTAACGAGCTCGAGAGTTTACTTCAAATAATGAAGATTGAGATAAGTGGGACTCCCCACGAGGGAGGATCCCAGAAGAATTCAGCCCAAAGGAGGCTGAGAGACCAGAGAAAAGTTGTATCCACAGAGAATTGAGCCCAAAGGAGGCAAAGAAAGGGAAATTACACCTTGGCTCCAGGCGGCCCTGCTGTGTCACAATGGAGCCTCAGTTCCATCAGGCCCCACAGTGTTTCAAGGAAACAAGGGTTGCCTTGGTTTCACGTGCCCCAAAGTGTCACAGGGGTCTCCTTTTCCTGCAGCAACCTGCAGCAAACCCCAGTGCCAGGGCCAAATGTGTGGGAAGAAGGAGGAGGGGGGACATTTGGAGTGCTGGGTTTTGCCTTCCCAGGTCCCAGTGACGTGGGATGAGGCCCTGCTGTCCTGGAGATGGCTGAACAGCGGCCTGCCCATGGGAAGGGGTAAGAGACAACAACCTCTGTCCATGGAACAGCAGCAGAGAGCTAGGGCAGCAGGCTGTGTTTAAAAGAGTGTCACCAGCACGGGAAACATCAACCTAGGACATTTTCTTGAAAGCTGCCATTTGAGGGCATTCTTTGATACAGAACTGGACCACTGGGAAAGACGACGTTCACTTTGCTGGTCAATTTTGAAAGGTTTAACAGGAAAGACAGAAAGTGACAAAGACAGTAAAGGAAAGGGTTAAAAGGGCTGGGTGCTTTGCACTGTGCCAAGAGCACCCCTGGTGTTCTGGAAACACCCTTTATATCCCATTTCTATTGCATCAACTTGATGGGAACTGACAGTGGTCAAAGAAGAGATTTTGAGGCTTCAGGCATTAGCTTGAGCCTGTGTGAAACTGAGTCACACAAAGTTCTCACTCCGGCCTGAGAAATCATAAGGAGGAATCCAAACAGTCCTTGGGGAAGGAAAACAACCTTGGCAGGTGTTGTTTGGATCCTTGTTGTTTCCTTGCAAGAAACAGTCAAGGGGTGTTGTTCCTAATTGTCCAGTGATGGTGATGTGTTGGTTTAATGACCAATGAGAGTTTTACCCCTTGGACCTTCTCAGACCTGTCTATAAAAGAAGATCTGGAACAATAAAACTGGCTCTCTTGTGCTACCCAGAAGAGAGTCCCTGTCGTGCTTTGCTGTTCCTAGTACAGTGCAACACAACCTGATGCATATTCACAGACTTTATGTATATTGAAACTTTTCCCTTAACTACTTTACATTTTCCAGGAACTGTTTAGCATGGCCACTCCTTGGGTCTGCCTTTTTAAAGCATGCCTGTGTCTTGCCTTGTGGTTTTAATCCTCTTCTTCTCACCTTTGAATTTGGGCCTTGGCTCCTTCTTTCCACAGCCGCTGAGTGTTGATAGCAGCAGGGTCCCCATCATCTGTTCACTGGAGTTATCCCAACTGAGCAGACAGTTCAAACATCCTCTATCGACTGTTACAGCAAAGCCATTGGAACGTGATACATAGAGCATTCATCTTCATCCTTGTGAAAAGCCAATATTATAATATGTATCTATAACAGTGGTAATATAAATCTGGGGAGACACGTGATGTTTTTAGTGGGAGTGGTGAATTGGAGAGCACCATTCCTAAAGCACAAGAGCCCTGTCAGAGGCAGCCCTGTCCCTGCAGTGCCCCAGCTCTGCTGCCCCACAGCTGCTGGATCAGCAAGGGCAGAGCCATGGGGGAGGGAAATGCACAGGGACTCCTCCTGGGAGGGACCTCGGGAGGTTTCCAGGCCAGGCCAAAGCGCAGTCAGTGGAGAAGGGACCCAGGGATAGGCTGTTTGTGTGCTCTGCTGTGGCAGGAGGAGATGCAGAGCTGCACAGACACCCAGACCATGTGGATCCCTGCAGGAGCTGATCTCACACAGCGGCTCCCAGGCCTCTGCTGCTCGCTGCTTGCTCTGTTTGATGTTCCCTGGTGGTTACAGCCAGCCCCACACACACCAGTGCAGTGTGCTCACACACCAGTCTCACCAGTACCTGGGCCCCCAAAGGACACAGGCCCTGATGATTTCTGCTCCCCACTCCAGTACCTGGCACTTGGAGCTCCCTCGGTACCCAGAGCAGAGGGAGCTCCCTTGTCCCACAGGCTTCTTGGCAATGGAGGCTTTAGGAAAATGCCACAGCCTGTGGGCATCAGCTGTAAGCCATGGCCAGGGATGGGCACTGACCATCAACTTTCAGCAAAACACCTTGATCCTTGTAAGAGACGGTCTGAAGATTCCCTCATCTGTCTCACAACCGTCTCAAGGACAGAGACTGAGACCCTGAATATCACAAGGGACTTGGTTTGGGGGTTTGGGCCTAGCTGAGGTGGATGTTTGCTGAGTGATTGTTTGCAGGTGGTTACACGGTACACTGCCCTCGTTCCTGCTGGTGAGCAATGACTTGCAAGACGTGGTTTGCTCTGCACCCTACACCTGCCCCTGGTGCAATGGAATTCATCACAATGATCATCAATCTCCTCTGGTTTTAGCCCTGTGCCCCTCATTTTGTAAAAGACTATAAAATCACACCCCGAATTTACCTTCCTTTGAGATCTCCCCAACGGACAGAAGACTCTGCATCATTTGATGGCTGAGCGGACTTCGACATTGGTAGCTATAATCCCCTTACTCTCTTTTCCTTATGCTTTGCTTTCTCCTCTTTTCCCTCTATCACATATTAGTGTTGATGAGCACTCAATAAAGTGTGTTTTGCTGTTTAAGTCCTTGGTTTGCTGATAATCTTTTGTACTCTAAGACCGACTAAAAGAACCACATCACGAATCCCACCTTGTGAATCATGACAATCGCCCAGTATTTCCCTTCCTGGGCTCCTTTCTTAGACATCCCATGGGAAATCTTGCACATTCCCCAAATGCCCTTTGTGGATTTCCATCATGAATCTCAGACCCTGAGGCAGAGTCCCCCATGCTCAGCTGGCAAGGTCATGCAGGAAAGCTCCACCACTGAGCCCCTTGGGGAGTCTTTAATGAGGAGGTGGCAGAACTTTGCTTGAAGTAATTTTTTATCATTTGTTTTATAAATTGTAGTGGCCCTAAAATATCATCTACTGCAGCCCCCTTGCTGTGGGAAGGCACAGCTACCACTGGAACAGATGGTCAAAGCTCCTGACCTGGAACACTTCTTGGGATGGGACATCCACTCCCATGGACAACCTGTTTCCATCTTGTCAACCTCATCGTAAAATATTTCTTCTTTCAAATCTGAATTTATCCTTGACCATTTTAAAGGCTATGACCCTTCCTCTGCCACTACAGGCCTGCAAAAGATTTCAATTTTTCTTGGACCATGACCACAATGTTTCAATCTGAAAAGACCTTGAAAGGACACAAAAATCTCACAAGATCAGATCAGGAGGCCTCAAGCACATGACCCATAGAGATAGAGGGCCCTGGGCTCAGTGGTGTGAAGACTGAGGGCTGGAGTAGCCTGAGAGGGCTTGAAGGGTGGCTTCAGAGATGGTGGAGCTCTTCTTGATTATATGAAACAGCCTGAGAAAGGAATAATGCCACCCAGATCTCCTGGGGAGGTCTAGACAGGACCCAAAAGAGAGGAATTTGTTTCCCAGGGCAGGGCTGTGGTGCAACACGTCCCCCAGAAGGAGTGTGGAGCAGCCCAAGGCTTTGTGTGGCCAGGCAGAGGCAGGCAGGACGCAGAGCTGTCAGCAAAGGAAGGGCCCAGCGAGCTGGGGCAGCCGGGGGATGACGACAGCCTGCAGGGCCAGAGGCGCAGGGCATGGACACCGTAGGGCAGCCTGGGCTGGAGAGGGCACAGGGATGGGCAGCAGCTGCAAGGCCCTGCCAGAGGCAACTTGTGCAGCCCTTTGGCCATGGCTGCTGGCCCTGGGCCTGAGCCATGAGGAGGAGACAAGTGACCCTTGCAGCCCTGGGGCCTCATTGCCTCCTTGTCCCTGCTCAGCAGCCTGGCAGGGGCCGCCCCATGGTGCTGCCCTTGGCATTGCACATCCCCACATGCCAGTGGCCCAGGAAGAGCCCTGAGCAATGAGGGAGGGACAGCATCTGCCTTGCCAGGGGCTGGGGCTCAGCCCTTGGCCCTTGGCACTCCTGAAACATATCCAGCTTTGCTCAGCACCACAGACACCTTTCCCTTGCTTGTCCCCACCTGTCATCAGTGCCTGCAGTGTTCTGCTCTCCCTGGAACCTGGGGACACTTTCCCAGTCGTGTCCCTCAGTGGGACCCATTAAAACTTCAAGAAACTTTGGAGATGGACTGTGACTTTCAATTCTTGAGAGGTTTCTTCAGCTCCCTCTTGGGGACTGATGTTCAGGGACTCAGCGCCCAGCCCACAAGAGAAGTCCTTGTGCTGTGTCTGTGCTGTTCAGCTGGGCTGGGCTCCTGGCACAGAGGCAGCTCCTGGCAAGGGCAGCGCTGCAGAGAGACAGCTCTGGCCCGGAGCGGCTCCTGGGCACAGCCCAGCAGGGCTGGGGCACTGCCTGCAGCCACCCCGGGCACAGCACAGGGCACAGAGAGATGAGAGGCAGCCTGGGCTGGGAGGGTGACTGAGCTCTTGCTAAGGGAGAAATCTTCACAGTGTTTGAAGGAATAATTCTCTGGCTATAGCAAAGCTAAACTTCCATTCCTGGAGGCTTCTCCTAAGGCTGGCACATCCCACAGTTTCCATGATCTTCTGGATGGACTCTCCCAGTTCCTCTGGTGCAGAGCAGGTGGGCACAGGGCAGGCAGGGCAGTACCTGCAGGCAGAAAGGGCAGGCAGCAGGAGTGAGAAAGAGGTTCAAGGTAGCCTGGGGTGGGGGAACAGGAGAGATCCCATCAGGGGAGAAATCTGCACAGCCCCTGGACACGGTGAGTCTGGCTGCAGAGCAATGCAGGTGAGTTCCTGGGAGTGTCTGTGACAATGCCAGCACTGGCAGGACCTGTCAGGGTGGCTCTCCTGGATGTTTTGGTGTGGAGCAGAACAAGCTCCAGAGCGGGGCTTCCCTGCTGCTCCCTGAGAGGCACAGGACAGGTCCCTGCACAGGCAGAGCTGTCCCGGGGCCGTGGGGTGGGGATGGACTCTGTGAGCCCTGGCAGGGAGCGGAGCTGGGCACGGGGAGACGCTGCTGGCAGGAACAGCCCCACTCAGCAGAGACACGGGCAGGGAGGGACAGGGAGCTGCTGCCAGAGATGCTGGCCAGGGGGATGTGGGCACCTCCCTGCTGTCCCTGTGCCTCAGACACCTTCCCCCAGCAATTCCTGCCCGGGCTCCTTTCCCAGCCTAAGCAGAGCCCCTGCCCTCAGCCCACGGGGGCTCAGGTGTGCGTTGCCCCTGCAGCAGCTGGAGCCTGGGGAAGGAGAAGCCCCTGATTTCCATCAGTCTCTGTGTCCCTCCTCCCCTGGCAGCAGCATTGTGGCATTTCCCTGCCATCCCCAGGTGCCTGTGCCGTCCTTGTTGCCACCATTGGGTTTGCTGAGGCAGTGCAGGGGTTTGGGGGTGGCAGGTGCCTGTCCAGGCAGGGAGCCTTTGGATGCTGCTGTGGAGATGTGTTTGTGGGAGCAGAGTGCCCAGCTCTCGCCATTCAGGGGCCATTCAGCTGATTCCCTGGCTGTCCTGCAGGGCTGCAGGGTGCCCTCCAGAAGGGCACAGCTCTCCTGTAGTGTCTCTGGGCTGCCTGGGATCCCCGTGCAGGGGACAGCTCAGTGCTAGGGCCAGGGAAACACTGCTGGGCAGCTGCAACTGGGCAGCTGCAATGATCCCTCTGTGCCCCAGCCTGGCAGGAGACAGCTGAGATCCTAAAGAGACACCCTGAGAGAAGGTGAGGGCTCTGTCACTGTGCTCTCTGAAGCCAGAGCCCTCTGCTCTCAGCAGTGCCCTGTTTCTCTCTAGGGAACTCCTCTGGGTACCTTTCCTTCAGCTCTAAGCTGCCAGCAAGGAGCAGTGAGAACAGCCCTGATGGGCAGAGCTGCTCTCTTGTCCCTGCACTGAGACCATCCCTCTGCCTCTCACACCCACACCATTTCACCTGCAGTGCATTAGAAATGTCAGGCATTTCAAACACCCACAACCTCTCCTAACTGTGGCAGGTGTGACTGGATGAACAAATACAAGGAATTCCCTCAGCACAGTTCTTCAGATGAGCAAATTGCCAACAGGAAATCTGAACAGCTTTTTGGTGTATCACGACTTCAGTTAATTGGAGATCAGCCAGTGTTCTTGTTTGCCTCTCACTGCACAAGAAGAAGGAATCCTTCAGAGCCCATTTGTGAGTCCCTGCTCTCAGTGCCTGCAAATCCCAGAGCCCAGGTGAGAGGAATGCAGAGAAGTGTTTGTAAAAAGAGAGACCCTGAATGTTAAACTGCTATAAGATAGGCAGTATTTTTTCCTCATAGAACTGTGGCCCGACTCTGTCCTGTGTTTTCCTCCTTCACAGATAAAAATTTCCTTAGGCAGCAAATGTCCAACAGCAGCTCCTTCAGCCACTTTCTCCTGCTGGCACTGGCAGACACGCGGCAGCTGCAGCTCCTGCACTTCTGCCTCTTCCTGGGCATCTCCCTGGCTGCCCTCCTGGGCAACACCCTCATCATCAGTGCCATAGCCTGCGGCCACCACCTGCACAGCCCCATGTTCTTCTTCCTGCTCAACCTGGCCCTCACTGACCTGGGCTGCATCTGCACCACTGTGCCCAAAGCCATGCACAATTCCCTCTGGGACACCAGAGAAATCTCCTACTCAGGATGTGCTGCACAGCTGTTTCTGTTTGTCTTTTTCATTTCAACAGAGGTTTCTCTCCTGACCATCATGTGCTACGACCGCTACGTGTCCATCTGCAAACCCCTGCACTACGGGACCCTCCTGGGCAGCAGAGCTTGTGCCCACATGGCAGCAGCTGCCTGGGCCAGTGGCTTTCTCAATGCTCTGCTGCACACAGCCAATACATTTTCCCTGCCCCTGTGCCAGGGCAATGCCCTGGGCCAGTTCTTCTGTGAAATCCCACACATCCTCAAGCTCTCCTGCTCCAAAACCCACCTCAGGGAACTTGGGATCAGTGCTGTTGGTGCCTCTTTAGCTTTTGGCTGTTTTGTGTTCATTGTTTTCTCCTATGTGCAGATCTTCAGGGCTGTGCTGAGGATCCCCTCTGAGCAGGGACGGCACAAAGCCTTTTCCACCTGCCTCCCTCACCTGGCCGTGCTCTCCCTGTTCCTCAGCACTGCAGTCTTTGCCCACCTGAAGCCCCCCTCCATCTCCTCCCCATCCCTGGATCTGGCAGTGTCAGTTCTGTACTCGGTGGTGTCTCCAGCCCTGAACCGCCTCATCTACAGCCTGAGGAACCAGGAGCTCAAGGCTGCCCTGAGAAAATTGATGACTCTGTATTTTCTGAAGTATTAAACTCTCTCATTTGTGCTGCAGAGCCTTTTGAATGTAACTCCTTGGAAACTCAGCCTTATTGTTCCCTGTTTGTGCATTTATTCATCGGTAACTTTTGCTACTGTTGTTGTGTTTTTTACAAATACTGTAGTATTACTTTTTGTATTTCTACATGAATATCTACCTTTCTTTTGAAACACAAAGACCTGCAAGAGGTCTGTTCCCTATGTATTTAAATAAAAACAAGTGCCTGCCCTGACCTGTGTGTTCAGGATCATTCCTCACTACTTCTCTGGCTCTGCAGTGAATGATTTTGGATACCTTAACACCTCAAGGGTTAAAGGTTTGCAGGTTAAATGGGCTAACTTAATGCAGTTACTGCTGTGGAAAGTGTTTTATGTTCAGCTGGATGTTTTATTAAATGCTTTTCCCAAGTTCCTTGGTTCTCTGTATTTTGCCAGTAAAATTCTGTGTGGTTTTCACCTCTGAGCTCCGTTGGTCAGAGCATGGTGCTGATATCAGCGAGGCTGTGGCTTCAATCCCTGTGTGGGCCATTCACTTGACAGCTGGAATTGCTGGTCCTTGGGGGTCCCTTGCAACTAAGAATATTCTTTGCCTCTGTGTCCCTTGAGAATATCTGCTGGGGGTTTGTCCCGTGCACCAAAGGCAAGTCAAGGAGCCTTTGGTTGCCGCCATCATTGGAGTGTTGTGGCTGTTGCAGCCCCGCAGGCTCCCAGTGGCCTCTTGTTTCCGTCAGGCCCTGCTGGCTCCCGCTGGCCCTTGGTTCCATGAGGATCTGCAGGGTCCCACAGGTTGATGGCATTTGTCCTTGCTGCCCCTCACATCCCCCTGCCCCACAAACAGCCCCGAGCCCCCCGTGAGGGACAGGCCCTGCTGTGCCAGGCCTGGGCTCAGGGCTTGGCCTTTCTGCTGCCTCCAGCCAGCCAGGGCTTGCTCAGCATTGCAGTTCCTGCTCACAGCCTTTGGCTCCCTGCAGTCCTGGCCTCCAGGATCTGCTCTCCCCACTCCCTGGGGAGCCTTTGCCACTCCCTGCCCTCACTGGGGCCACTGATGCTCCAAGGGACTTGGACTTTGCCTTTGGACTCCTGGAGCAGCTTCTTCACCCTTCTCTCAGTGCCTGAGGCTCCTGGGCTCAGCCCCAAATCCAGCGTGGGGCTGATCCAAGTTAGAATCATGTCCTCACTTTCATTAGCATGAGTTAATGACAAGCTCCTGGTTTCATTACTCCCCATTTTGGCCCCAAATTCCCTTTTTCTTAGACACAAAATGAACCTTTTTGGCTCCAAATCCCTCTTTTGGGACCAAACTGTTCTTTTATTTTTTGCCTAACTCCCCTTTTAGGCAGGAGACTCCCCTTTGTTTTAATCCAAACTCTCACTTTAAGGTCCAAATTGCCACTTTTTGTTGTTCAAACCCCCAGTTTTGGGCCAAACTGTTCCATTTGGGAGCCAAATTCCCCCTTCTGAGTCCACATTTCCCATCGGGGCACCCAAATTCCTTTTTTTTGGTCCAAATTTCTGGGTTTTGTACCCAGTCCCCTTTTGGCATCCAAATTTTCCACCTGAGTGCTCAAATTCTCCTTTTTGGGTCCAAATGTCCCACTTGAGTGCCGAAAATATTCTTTTTTGGCCCCAAATTCCCACTTTTGAGCCCAAATTCTCACTTTTGGACCTGATTTCCCCCTTTTTTCTGGGCCCAAAATCCCATTTTCATCCCAAACCTCCGCTTTTTGCCACAAATTTCCCCCCTGGCTGCCATTGGCTCACCGGAGTTGACCTTTTAGAATCAGACTTTAATATATTTTTAAAACAAAATCTCCTTTTTGGGTCTAAACAAACACTTTTTGTGGCTCAAACCCCCAGTTTTGGGCCAAACTGTCCATTTTGGGAGGCAAATTCCCCCTTCTGGCTCCAAATTTCCCATCTGGGCACACAAATTCCCCTTTATTGGGACCCAAGTCCCCATTTTTGGCCCCAAATTCTTCTTTTTCAGTCCAAATACCCTACCTGAGTGCCCAAATTCCCCAATTTTAGGCCCAAATTCTCTCTTCCTGTCCCAAAAGTCCTCAGTTCAGGTACAAACTTTCCACCTGAAGACCCAAATTCCTATTTTTGGGGCTCAAAATTCCCACTTTTGGACACAAACTCCCTTTTATTCTGGCCCCAAATCCCCTTTGTCATCCTAAATCTCCTTGTCTTGCCCCAAATTTCCCCCCTGGCTGCCGCTGGCTCACCTGGGTTCACCTTTTAGCATCAGACTCCCATTGTTTTAATCCAAACTCTCATTTTTACATCTAAACTGCTCCTTTTTGCCACTCAAACCCCCAGTTTTGGGCCAAACTGTTCCTTTTAGGAGCCAAATTTTCCCTTTTGGGTCCACATTTCCCATCTGGGCACCCAAATTCACCTTTTGTTGTGGTAAAGTTGTTAGAATGTTGTTAAGTTAGTTTCTGCTAGTAGCTGATAGCTTGAAATGGATCTTTTCCCCTATTTTAGTTGTGATTCCCCCCCACACTTCTCTTTCTCCTATTGCTTACCTGAAGTCAGGTTCCCATGGTCACTGAAGTTTTTCTCCTCAGCTCCAGGGCGAGAGGCCGGATAGAGTAAAGAGAAGACCCTGCTGGCATTTCCAGCTGCTGGAAGTTTCGCTAGGCCGGGAAAGCGCGGGGGTGACAGCAGAAAGACCCTTCTTTCCAACCCGGGAGTTTGTAACTCTGTTTTTCCTGTCCCAGAATGCCTCTGAGCTGTGGAAGCTGAGAGGGCATTCTTACCTTCCCTTTCTTTCCCCCCTGTGCTGCCAGGAAACCAAGCCCCCCTCTCTCCCCCTCTGCCCCTCTCTGGAGAATACTCCTACACCTTGGTGGGCATTTGAAGAAGTTGCTGTCTGTTATTTCTTATCTTGGTGTGTGTAACCTTGATTTGTAGAAAGTTTGTAAGATGTACTAGCTGAGAAAAAGAATTGTTTCTCTCTCTGATGTTCCCTCCCTCCGAGAAACCCTGTTAAAAGAGACCCCCAGACCCCAAATCCTTTGTCTTTCGCCCTTTGGATTCCCCTTCACAGAAATAAACTGTGGAATGCAAACCAGGGAGAGAGTCCCCCCCTGATTTCTTTACTCGCTTGCTAAGACTCGAATTCCTGAAGAAAATCAGTGAACCCCACAATCATGTGCTGGCTGGAAACCAGAGTGAAGAGAAACCTCATCACTGAGCCAGCCGGGCCACTCCGGGAGCTTCGAGTCAACCTTTTCTTGGCCCAAATTCTGCCTTTCAGCGCCAAAACTCCCCCTTCTGGGTCTAAACTTCCCTTTTTTTGGACACCCCAATTCTCCTTTTTTGGTCCATATTTCTGAGTACTGAACCCATATTCCGCTTTTTGTGTCCATGTTTCCCACTAGATCCCAAATTGCCCTGTTTTGGTCCAACCTTCCCATTTGGGCATCCAAATTCCTCTTTTTTAGGCCAAAACTCTCCCTTTTACTGCCAGATTTCCCCTTCTCGGTCCAAATTTCCCATCTGGGCACTCAAATACCTATTTTTTCTCATTTTAATTCCACTTTTTGGGTCCAAATTTCTCACCAGAGTGCCCAAATTCCACCTTTTTGTTCTAAATTACCCCTTTTTGGTCTAAATTTCCCACCTGGGCACCCAAATTTTTTGGGCCTTTTTAGGCCCAAATTCTCCCTTTTTAGACACAAACTTTCTTTTATTCTGTCCCCAAATCCCCTTTTTCATCCCAAATCTCCTTTTCTTGCCACAGATTTCCCCCCTGGCTGCCGTTGGCTCACCTGAGTTGATCTTTTAGCATCAGACTCCCATTGTTTTAATCCAAACTCTCATTTTTAACATCTAAACTGCCCCTTTTTGTTGCTCAAACCCCCAGTTTTGGGCCAAACTGTTCCTTTTGGGAGCCAAATTTCCCCTTCTGGGTCCACATTTCCCATCTGGGCACGCAAATTCACCTTCTTTGAGCCCAAATTTCCATTTTTTGGACCCAGATTGCCCTTTTTGGGTCCAAATTTCTCACCTGAGCACCCCAATTCTGCTTTTTTAGGCCCAAATTCTGCCTTTCAGTGCCAATACTCTCCCTTTAGGGTCCAAACTTCCCTTTTTATGGGCACGCCAATTGTCCTATTTTCAGCCCAACTTTCTGGGTTTTGGACCCATATTCTGCTTTTTTTGTCCAAGTTTCCCACTAGATCCCAAATTTCCCTGGTTTGGTCCAAACTTCCCATTTGGGCACACAAATTTTCCTTTTTTAGGCCAAAATTCCCCTTTTTGGACCCAAACTCCTTTTTCCTGCCCCAAACTCCCCTTTTTCATCCCAAATCTCCCCTTTTTGCCACAAATTTCCCCCCTGGCTGCCATTGGCTCACCTGGGTTGATCTTTTAATGTCAGACTCCCATTGTTTTTTTAATCCAGACTCTCATTTTTGGGTCTAAACTAACACTTTTTGATGCTCAAACCCCCAGTTTTGGGCCGACCTGTCCATTTTGGAACCACATTCCCCCTTCTGGGTCCAAATTTCCCATCTGGGCACTCAAATACCTATTTTTTCTCATTTTAATTCCACTTTTTCGGTCCAATTTTCTCACCTGAGTGCCCAAATTCCACCTTTTTGTTCCAAATTACCCCTTTTTGTTCCAAATTACCCCTTTTTGGTCCAAATTTCCTATCTGGGCACCCAAATTCTCCCTTTTTAGCCCCAAATTCTCTCTTTTTGGACAGAAACTCCCTTTTATTCTGGCCCCAAATCCCCTTTTTCATTCCAAATCTCCCTTTCTTGCCCCAAATTTCCCCCCTGGCTGCTGTTGGCTCACCTAGGTTGACCATTTAGAATTAGACTCCCATTTCTTTTAATCTAAACTCTCATTTTTACATCTAAACTGCCCCTTTTTGCTGCTCAGACGCCACATTTTGGGCCAAACTGTTCCTTTTGGAGCCAAAATCCCCCTTTTTCAGGTCCAATTGTCGCATTTTGCTGCCCAAATTCCCCTTTTTTGGGTCCAAATTCTCCTTTCCTGGACACAAACTCCTCTTTCTGGGCCCAAATTTCTCACCTGAGTGCCCAATTTTGCCCTTTTTTGGCCTAAATTCTACTTTTTGGACAAAAACACTCTTTTTCCTGGCCCAAATTTCTCTTTTTCATCCCAAATCTCCCCCTTTTGCCACAAATTACTGCCATTGGCTCACCTGGGTTGACCTTTTAGTGTCAGACTCCCATTGTTTTAATCCATACTCTCATTTTTACATCTAAACTGCCCCTTTTTGTTGCTCAAACTCCCAGTTTTGGGCCAAACTGTTCCTTTTGGGAGCCAAATTCCCCTTTCTGGCTCCACATTTCCCATCTGGGCACCAAAATTCCCCTTTTTTTGAGCCCAGATTTCCGTTTTTGGACC
This sequence comes from Poecile atricapillus, assembly GCF_030490865.1. Lineage (NCBI taxonomy): Eukaryota > Metazoa > Chordata > Aves > Passeriformes > Paridae > Poecile > Poecile atricapillus. The sequence goes on along the minus strand of NC_081280.1, from coordinate 3,303,856 downwards.
CAGAGTCTCACCTGAGCACTCCAATTCTGCTTTTTTAGGCCCAAATTCTGCCTTTCAGTGCCAATACTCCCCCTTCTTGGTCCAAACTTCCCTTTTTATGGGCACCCCAATTCTCCTCCTTTCAGCCCAACTTTCTGGTTTTTGGACCCATATTCTGCTTTTTGTGTCCAAGTTTCCCACTAGATCCCAAATTTTCCTGGTTTGGTCCAAACTTCCCATTTGGGGCGCCCAAATTTTCCTTTTTTTAGGCCAAAATTCTCTTTTTTGCACCCAAACTCCTTTTTCCTGGCCTAAACTCCCCTTTTTCATCCCAAATTTCCCCCTTTTAGGCCGAAATTCTGCCTTTCAGCCCCAAAACTCCCATTTGGGGTTCGAATTTCTCATCTGAGCAAGCAAATTCCCCTTTTTTTAGGCCAAAATTCTCCCTTCCTGGGCCAGAAGTCCCCATTTCAGGTATAAACTTCCCACCTGAGGACCCAAATTCCTACTTTTGAGACCAAACTGTCCTTGTTTTGGACACAATCTACCCCTTTTTCTGGCCCAAACTTCTCTTTTTCATCCCAAATCTCCCTTTCTTGCCCCAAAATTCCCCCCTGGCTGCCATTGGTTCACCTGGGTTGACCTTTTAGCATCAGACTCCCATTTATTTTAATCTAAACTCCCATTTTTACATCTAAACTGCCCCTTTTTGTGACTCAAACCCCCAGTTTTGGGCCAAAATGTTCCTTTTGGGAGCCAAATTCCCCCTTCAGGGTCCACATTTCCCATCTGGGCACCCAAATTTCCCTTTTTTTGGTTCTGATTTCCATTATTTTGGACTCAAATTCCCCTTTTGGCTTCCAAATTTCCCACCTGAGCACCTAAATTCTGGTTTTCTGTGCCCAAATTCTGTCTTTCAGCGCAAAAACTCCGCCTTCTGGGATCCAAACTTCCATTTTTTTTGGACACCCCAATTCTCCTTTTTTCACCCAAAATTTCTGGTTTTGGTGAATAAAGTGACCCATATTCTGCTTTTTGTGTCCAAATTCCCCTTTTTTGGTTGCAAAGTCCCTTTCTGGGCCCAAATTTCCCATCTGGGCGCCCAAATTCCTTTTTTTTAGGCCAAAATTCTCCCTTTTAACACCAAATTTCCCCTTCTGGCTCCAAATTTCACATCTGGGTGCCTAAATTCTCCTTTTTTTAGGCCTAAATTACCTTTTTTTGGGGCCCAAATTTCTTTTTTTCTCACCCAAAGCCTCTCTTCCTGAATCCAAACTCCCCTTTTTGGGTCCACATTTCCCATCTGGTCACCCAAATTCTTATTTTTTAGCCTCAAATGCCTAGTTTTTGGGTCCACATTTCCCTCCTGAGTGCCCAAATTCCCCCTTTTTAAGCCCAAATTCTCCCTTTCAGCACCAAAACTCCCTCTTTGTGGTCCAAAGTTCCCACCTGGCAGTGGAGGAAGCCCAGTCCTCTGCCAGGCTCCCGCCCTGGAGATCTGTCCCCTAAGATGAGACAAAAGCGCCGAGTGACGGTGACTGAGCTGTGGAGCCCCTCCTGCCTCAGGAGCCCATGTTATCTCCCTGTTAACTCCTGGCCATCTCATCCCGCTCCCAGACCCTTGGTGCCCTTCCCGATTCCCCCCTTCCCTATCAAAACCCCGGCTTTTGCCCAGCTCAGCTCGGCCCATCACGGCCCCCTTGGCTGGAGCCTGCATTAAAGACTCTCTGTGGAACGCCACATGGTCTCGCGTCTCTGCTCTGCGTCGGCAGGGGAACCCCTGAAGGGAGCTGGCTGGGCTGAACAGAGCTGATCACAGAGCAGAAATGGCTTCTCAAAGAGCTGAAAGATCACCTGAAGCCTCTGCCCGTGCTCCTGAGGGTTCCCCCTGCCTGGCAACTGCCTGGAAACCCCGGGCGGCGGCTCCTTCCTGGGACGTCTCTCTGGGATTTGTTGTGGCAGAGCTGGGGGACGGAGAGACCTCCAGACACAGCCAAAACATCTGGGCACACAAATTCCTCTTTTTTGGCCTCAAATTCTCCATTTTTGAGACCAAACTCCCTTTATTCTTGCCCCAAATCCCCTTTTTCATCCCAAATCTCCCTTTCTTACCCCAAATTTCCCTCCTGGCTTCCATTGGCTCACCTGGGTTGACCTTTTACCATCAGACTCTCATTTGTCTTAAACTAAACTCTCATTTGTACACCAAAACTGCCCCTTTTGTAGCTCAAACCCCCAGTTTTGGGTCAAATTGTTCCTTTTCCAGACAAATTCCCCTTTTTTGGTCCCAATTTCCCATCTGGACACCAGTGAAAAACGACATTCACTTTCCTGGTTAATTTTGAAAGGTTCAATAAGAAAGTCAGAAGGGGACAAAGACAATAAAGCAAAGGGTTAAAAGGGCCGGGTGCTTGGCCCTCTGCCAAGAGCACCCCTGGTGTTTTGGAAACACCCTTTATATCCCATTTCTATTGCATCACCTGATGCATATTCATAGACTTTATGCATATTCAGACTTTCCCATTAACTACTTTACATTTTCCAGGAACTGTTTAGCATGGCCACTCCTTGGGTCTGCCTTTTTACAGCATGCCTGTGTCTTGGCTTGTGGTTTTAATCCTCTTCTTCTCACCTTTGAATTTGGGCCTTGGCTCCTTCTTTCCACAGCCGCTGAGTGTTGATAGCAGCAGGGTCCCCATCATCTGTTCACTGGAGTTATCCCAACTGAGCAGACAGTTCAAACATTCTCTATCGACTGTTACAGCAAAGCCATTGGAACGTGATACATAGAGCATTCATCTTCATCCTTGTGAAAAGCCAATATTATAATATGTATTTATAACAGCTTCTAGGAAATGCACATTCCTGTTATAAAGGATGTATTTTATTGCTGCTCTCTTTGGAGCAGAGGTGACTGCAGCATTCTGTGATTGATATTGACCCAGGGTCTCTCCTCAGGAGGTCTGGCCTGCTCAGAGAAGCTGTGCCTGGAGGTGTGAGCCAGTGTGGACAACCTTGCTCCACATTCCCCAACCCCATCCTCTGTGTCCTCCCTCACCCGGGACCTGCTTTGCTTGGAGAGCTGCCTGCACTCAGGAAAGAGAGGTTTTTCCCATTTTTTTTACGCAGTCTAAAACTCCCAAGTTCCATTGTTGAAAACAGACGCACTCCTCAAGTGTGTGCCAGCCCAAGGTGCCACCAAGGAGGTTCCCCTTCCCCAAGGCAGAACCCTGCAAGGAATGTTTGAGACCTTTGCACTCCTTGACTGAGGCCCTGCAGTGTCACAGAGGCCCCTGGGTTCCATGAGGTTCTGCACTGTCCCAGTGGATATTTGGCTCCATGGAGCCCCACGGGGTCACAATGCTCTTTTTGGTTCCACCAGGCCCTGATCAGTCACAATGGGCTTTTGGTTCCATGAGGTTCCGTACTCAGCAATGGTCTCTGTAGTTCCAAAGTGTCACAAGGGCCCCTTGGTTCCAGGAGGTTCATTGGTGTCACCATGGTCCCTTGGCTCCATCAGGCATCCCAATGTCACAAGGGCCCCTTGGTTCCAGGAGGTTCATTGGTGTCACCATGGTCCCTTGGCTCCATCAGGCATCCCAATGTCACAAGGGCCCCTTGGTTCCAGGAGGTTCCTGGAGCAGGACTTCCCCTGGGCCACAGAAGGGCTCCTCTGCTCTGTCCAGCAGCTGGGGCCAGAACTCAGGGCATCTCCCCCTCACAGGAACTGGGCAGATAACCCAGGCCAGACATCTGTCCTGTCCTGACTTCTCTCTGCTGCCAGGGAGCTGCAGTTCCCAGCTGGCCAGAAACATCTTGCCTTGAGAGCAGCCTGAAGGGAGATGAGCCTTGGATTCTGGAGTGACACACACTTCACTTGACAAACTAGAAAAGCTACACAAAACTTGCACAAAGCACAACTCTTCTGCATAGTCCCTGGAAACGGGCAGGGCTTCTGTCCCAAGCCTGGATGCATCTTGGTGGTTCCTTTCTGGAAGCTGAGGGAAAGAAAGGGCTCCATGTGTGCTCCACCATCAATTGGGTGCTGAGTTCCATTGACTCCTAATCTGTGCCAGCTCTTCACGAGCTGTAATACAGGTAACTTGATTGTGCACTGTGTTTGTATCCACTAGGACTTCTTTTGGTTATCCTGTGGAGGAAGCAGTCTGTTTAAAGTCTCTTGTGTGTTAATCTTGAGTCCATTCAGTAAATAATTCATTTTCTATTCGACCTAATGGGCCATTCTAAAGAACTTGGGAGCAAGAGCAATTTGGGGTGCAGGTGACCAGAAACAGAGCTCCTGCCAGAAACCTGAGCATAGGCAGGACTTGGCTAAGTGTTCACTCCATTTGTAACAACAGATTTCATTTAAAAAATACAAAGAGAGAATATTTTTTTGCCCATTTATTCTTTTCATGTTTATATACTGATATCAGCAATCCCCGGTTGATATTGATCCCCAGCACCTCCTCCTGCACTCTGAATAGATCTGAAAATCAAGGCCCTTCATGGCTGACAATCCATCAGACTTTGTCCCTACCCCCACCCCACCAATTCCCTCATCCAAGCCCTGGCACTCAGAGCAGCCTTGTGCAAATCTGAGCTCCCTCCCCTCCAGGCTGTGCCTGCAGCTTTCAGCTCCTTGGCTCCAACTCCCACCTGCTTTCCTTGCAGAAGGAGCTGCCCCAGACACAGAGGGATGTTCATTCCTTGTCAGCAAACAAAGCAAGGGAAGGCACAGCTCCATCCAAACAAAAGTCATTCCTCTGCTGGATATTCAATCCACTTTCCCCAGCAGACAGTCTCAGTGCAATGGAAAACACCTTCTGTGCCCAGCACAGGTGCCAAGGTGCCCCAAAGCCTCCATGCCCCGATTCTGCACAGATTTGCTCTTTGCACACACGAGGCACACGCTGAAGTCACCAGCTGCCTCCATGGCCAGAGGGAGGAAAAGAGAGAAAGTGGCTGAAGAGCTCTCTTGTGCAGAGCCACAGCTGCACTAATCCCAAACTTGTGGGATTTCTCCCAGGAACTTGATCCAACAGCCTCTGCAGCATCTGTTCCCCGGCTCAAAATCTGGCTGGATGGGCAGGCCCGAGGAGTGCTGGGGAATGGAGCCACATCCAGGGGTGTCCCCAGGGCTCAGGACTGGGGCCAGCTCAGTTCAATCTCTTTATTGCTGCTCTGGCCCAGGGCACCCAGGGCACCCTCAGGCAGCTGCCAGGGGAGCCCAAGCTGGGCTGGGTGGGAAATGCAGGCACAGAGAGCTCTCAGGGCCTTGAGCATCCAGGCCCAGAGACAGAGATGGACACAGAGTTTGACCTGAGACCTTGGGGAAGGCTTGGGCCTTTACAACAATGAACCTGTACAAACATGAAGGAAGAATAGAAGCTTGTAATTTAAGTCAAAATATGTTTGAAACATGCTTTCAGTAAGTAGAAATATGCTTTCTATAAGGGAACTAACATGTTAAGTTAGATCATAGAGATTTTGAAGTTTCACATATAACCTTGTTCTAAAGTCAGTAAGAAATTACAGATGCAGCAATGGAAGTTTCTCTAGTGTTCTATGGTTGGATAAGAAAAGACACATTGCAGCAGCATCGTGTGAGACAAAGCAATTGATGATCGGTTTATGAAGATGCTGCTCAGCTTTTGTGTGACCTCTTGATTGGTTAAAAAGTGTATAAAAGACATTGTAACTAAAATTTAGGTGGTTTCTGAGGTGATGGTGTTGAATGTAACACCTTAAGTGTCTCACCCTTCCCTGAGACTGATGGACTATGCAATAAAATACCTTTTCTAACATCACTCAGTTGGCCCTGTGTGCTCTGATCCCAATAGTCCTTTTCCTCATCCTTGGTAACCTTATCCCCCCCAATAAGGAATGGGGGTTGTCCTTACTTAATTTCCTTTGCCATTAATGTATTGATAACATTATTTTTATTATCCTTTACAGAAGCAGTCAGGTTAAGTCCTAACTGAGCTTTCACCTCTCTCATTTCCTTTCTGCATGACCTAAAGACATCCCTGAATATTTCCTGAGTTTCCTGACCTTCTGTCCAAGGGTGATGTGTCCATGGTTTTCCCTGAGTTCCTGGAAGAAGCTCCATGCCCAGCCAGGCCAGGCATTTTCCTCACTGATTCATCTTTTGGCTCACAGGGACAGGCTGCTCCTTCCCCCTTAAGTTTACTTTCCTGAGGTGTGTCCATCCTTCCTGGACCCCTTTGTTTTTAAGGGCTGTTTCCCTTACAAAAATCAGTACCTGATTCAGTTCTCCCCAAATCTGCATCCTGAATTGGCCAAAGTCTGCCCTCCATAATTCCAGTGTAGAAGTTTTGTTGCTGCCCCTCCTTCTGTCCCAGAATATTGAAAACTCGATTATTCCATGGTCACTGTATCCCAGGCAGCCTCTGACCACCACATCTCCCAGCAGCCCTTCTCTGTTTGTGAACAGCAGCAGACACAGCTTTCCTTGGCACTGGGAGTGTGCCCAAAATTCCCTAAAATAAAAACTCCTCAGCAGCAATGCAGCATTGAGAAGCAGCATTCTTTATGTGGCCGGATGCTCGGGGGGACAGCTCCTCCCAAAGCCGGGCATGCTGAGCACAGGGAAGTTTCTGTTTCTATTCTGTATTTTGCACACACCCATTCATGGATTGTCCCAGACTAAACAGACATATGGTAATCATGAGCCCAAAATGATGAACATATTTCCCCTCCCCTTTCCACATGCATTCTTCTGTGCTGGGCTCTCTCTGCTGGTCCCTGCTGGTGCTGGAGCCCAATGTTCCAGTGGGCCTGGCTGAGCTGGCAGGACACTGAGGCTGGAGAACTTCCAGTTCCCCTCCTTCCACAATGGGCATTGTGTGGTGTCCATGGGCCAGTGGGTTTGGAGAAGGAGCAGTGTGTGCTCACCTGGGGTAGACAATTTATCATCTGGTGACATGAGGTGACAGAGTGGGCTGTGACATCACAGAGTGGGTTCTGTGAGGTCACTGAGCTGCTATGACATCATAGGCTGTCTCTGTGACATCACAGATACGGCTGTGACATCACGGGGTAGAGATCTGACATCATAGAGCAGGCAGTGACATCACAGAGAAGGCTTTTATGTCACAGATCGGGCTGTGACATCAAAGAATGCGCTGTGACATCACAGAGCAGGTTGTGACATCACAGAATCCACTGTGACATTACAATGGGGCTGTGTGACATCACAGGGTTCAGGTGTGACATCACAGAGTGGTTTGTCACATCAATAAGCATTCTATGACATCACAGAACAGGCTGTGTAATCACAGAGCAGGATGTGACATCACAGAGAAAGCTGTGACATAACAATGTGGCTGTGTGACATCACAGAGTGGTTTGTGACATCAGAGACCAGTTGTGTGAGGTCACAGGCCAGGCTGTGACATCACAGGGTGGACATATGACATCACAGAACTGACTGTGACATCACAGATTTGGATGTGACATCACAGAGCAGTTGTGACATCACAGAGCAGGCTGTGAAATTACAATGTGGGCTGTGACATCACAGAGTGGTTTGTGACATCACAGACCAGTTGTGTGACATCACACAGCAGGCTGTGACATCACAGATATGGCTGTGACATCTCAGAGTTGGCTGTGACATCACAAGGGGGAGATCTGACACCATAGAGCAGGCTGTGACATCAGAGAGTGGTTTGTGACATCAGATACCCGTTGTGTGACATCACAGATGAGGCTGTGACATTACAATGTGGCTATGTGACATCACAGAGTGGTTTGTGACATCACAGACCAGTTGTGTGACGTCACAGAGCAGGCTGTGACATCAGAGGGGGCTGTGTGAGGTCACTGCGTTGGTCACTCTGCCCCAGCCCCCCCTCACACTGACCCCCCCAGAGAAGTCCAACACTGTTCATGCCCAGTGGGGTCCCCTGTCCCCCGCTATCCCCCCGCTGCTCCTGGAGCCACAGCCTAAGGATGTTGCACAGGATCCAGCCCAGAGCCTGGCACGGGGACAAGGGGCCGGGGCTGTGTGAGCAGGACATCAAGGACATGCATTATCCCGGTCCCTGGGGCCTGCCTTGGGTTCCCCAGGGCAGGAAAGATGTCTGGCAGCTGGAGCAGGGTCACGCAAGGGCCTCCAAGCTGGGGCTGCAGCCCTTGGGCTCTGAGGAGAGGCTGAGGGAGCTGGGCTTGTCCAGCCCGGAGCAGGGAAGGCTCAGGGGCTCCTCATCCCAGCCTGGCAGTGCCACCGAGGAGCTGATGGAGAACACAGAGCCAGGCTCTTCACCGGGGGCTGGGGGGAGACAAAAGACAATGGGGGCAAGGGGAAAGAGGGGACAGCAGCCAGGACAGGAGGAAACCTTTGTTCCCATGGGCTCAGCCAGCTGCTGACATGCTGCCCCCTCCCTGTTCTTTGGCATTTGCCAATCCAGACCAAATCAAGCCTTGAACCACCTGCTCTGAGCCTGTTGCTGATACCTTGGGCTGCAGACCTGCTGAGATCCTTTCCCATTCAGCTCTCTGATGATCCTGGGACAATGCTGGTCCCTGTTTTAGACTGGAGCAGAGCAGATGGGACAGGAGCCCTCCAGGGCTGTAGGGGACCTGCAGCTTGTGAGGTGCACGAGCACATCTCATCAACTGGGTCAGTTGAGTACTTTTAAATAATGTCAAAGTTTTCCCACCAGGAGAAACCAGGAATTTCCTGGAATTGTACGATGTCAGGAAAAGGAATACTGATCTTCCCCTGTGATTGTGTCACCAATATTCTGTCTCTTATTTCATGTCCTTCCTCATTCAGGAGTTTCCACCTCTCCTGTTTAAATGGCCGTGTCTAAGGACATCTCTTAACGAGAGCAGCAGCATCTATGTCCTTCCCATTGCTCCCAGATTTCCTCCTCTAGCTGCAGTCTGGGCATTCCAATGGCTCTCAACTGAGTGGCTTCACACTTGGAGCTTCAGGGAGTTGCCCAGTCTTTCAGAACTTCAAATAACTCATCATGAAACACCGTAATTGTGTTCAAGGCTCTTTGCCTATATCTAAAATTGTTCCTGTATGGATATCCCTGGTGGATCATGGGCACGTCAGATGCTGCAGGGTTGTCTCACATTGTTGAGGGAAGAGTTTTGATGTTTTTCAAATTGGATCATGTTTCCATTTTTTCTGTTGGCCATGAAGAGAAACTTGCTGTGCCTCTGAGTGTCCCCAGTTGCTGAGCCCCAAAGGACACAAAGCCAATGAGTTGTGGTTCCCAGTGCAGTGGTGGCACTTGGAGCTCCCTCCATAGGCACAGCAGAGCTCCTGTGTCCCACAGAGTCCCTGGCAATGCAGGGATGAAGGGAACAGGACAGGCTGTGGGGATCAGGGCCAGGGCACGGCCAGGGATTTGGGGTGGTTGTGAGGCCAGGGCAGGACGCGGCCCTTGGCCTTGCTGAACCTCATCCAATTGTCCTGGGCCCATGGCTCCAGCCTGCCCAGATCCCTCTGCAGAGCTTCCTGCCCTCCAGCACAGCCACACTCCCACCCAGCTTGGGCTCCCCTGGCAGCTGCCTGAGGGGGCCCTCGGTGCCCTGCTCCAGAGCAGCAATAAAGAGATTGAACTGAGCTGGCCCCAGTCCTGAGCCCTGGGGACACCCCTGGATGTGGCTCCATTCCTCAGCTGCTCTGGGGGCCAGGGCTGGGATGAGACCCCAGCCCTGAGATGGGGGGGCTTTAGGGACAAAGTCTGATGGATTGTCAGCCATCAAGGGACTTGGTTTTCAGATCTGTTCCGAGTTATTTAGGAGGTGCTCAGGATCAACATCAACTGGAGATTGCTGATATCAATCTATAAACAGGGAAAAAAAACTAAATAGGACAAAAAAAACCCTGCACTATTTAAAAATATAGTATATTCTCTTTGAAAACTCTTCTGAAATCTGTATAATTAACTATAGAAGAATTGAAGATTTAACATTAAATTATTCCCAGGGGCTTCTCTTGTTAGAGAGGTTTGAAATTGTAATGAGTTTTTGGGACTGAATTCCTGGGCTGAAGAGCTGAAGACTGAACAAGCCTCTGGAGAAGTAAAACTCATCAGGGAACCTCCCTCCAAGTTGCTGAGGATCCATCCTCAGCAGAGCAGGAATGAACAGATCCCAGGCTTTCCAGGCTGCTGAAGAGCTGTGAGCTCACGTGCAGTCCCAGGGGCTCCTTGGTGACATCCCAGGGCTCCTTCATCTTCCTAAGGGTCGTGAGGTGACAGTCACAGGGCTCCAGGGTGACAACAGAGGTGTCTCCAATCTGCCAAGGAGCCAATTTGTCACAGGCAGTGACAGGAGTCCAGTGGTGACATCCCTGTGCTCCTAAAGAACAGTGAGGTCACCGACACTGCCAGGGGCTCCAGGGTGACATCCCAGCAGTGCCCAGGCTGCCAAAGAGCCGGGATGTCACAGACACTGCCAGGGGCTCCAGGGTGAAATCCCAGCAGTGCCCAGGCTGCCAAAGAGCCGGGATGTCACAGACACTGCCAGGGGCTCCAGGGTGACATCCCAGCAGTCCCCAGGCTGCCAAACAGCCGGGATGTCACCGACACTGCCAGGGGCTCCTGTCATGGGCACAGTGGGAGCTTCAGGCAAAGGTTATTAGAGAAGCTCCTGTTGGGTCACCAGGTGCAGAAAGGACCCCCAACACCCCAATTACACACCAAGATCCCCCAAGCCAGGACCCCCAGGATTTCTAAACTTCTTCTGTGAGAGGAGTTCTGGGAGTGCCTGGAACCAATCCCATCCCCAGGATTTGTAAAGGTGTCTTGGTTCTAGAAGACAGGTGTCTGTTAGGGAGGGCAGGAGCCTCCCTTGGGATGAAAGAATGTAGACCCCCTCCCTCCAAATTATTATAATTTTGAAATCAAGGAACCTTCAGGCAGAGATCTGGGGATAGGAATAACAGTTCTTTACTAGTATAACCAGGCAAACAAACAACAATAACTACAGCATTAACAAGAAAACAGAACCAGGGACCCCGTGCTGAGATGGGATGGAGGAGAGGCTTTGTTTTCACAAACCCTTCGGGCGGGCAGTCCTGGTGCTCCTGCGGGGCTCTGAGGAACACTCGGCTGGAACAGCAGGGATGAGCTGAGATCCTGGGCTGGTGGATGAGGTGGAACAGCAGGGATGAGCTGAGATCCTGGGCTGGTGGATGAGGTTGAACAGCAGGGATGAGCTGAGATCCTGGGCTGGTGGATGAGGTGGAACAGCAGGGATGAGCTGAGATCCTGGGCTGGTGGATGAGGTGGAACAGCAGGGATGAGCTGAGATCCTGGGCTGGTGGATGAGGTGGAACAGCAGGGATGAGCTGAGATCCTGGGCTGGTGGATGAGGTGGAACAGCAGGGATGAGCTGAGATCCTGGGCTGGTGGATGAGGTGGAACAGCAGGGATGAGCTGAGATCCTGGGCTGGTGGATGAGGTGGAACAGCAGGGATGAGCTGAGATCCTGGGCTGGTGGATGAGGTGGAACAGCAGGGATGAGCTGAGATCCTGGGCTGGTGGATGAGGTGGAACAGCAGGGATGAGCTGAGATCCTGGGCTGGTGGATGAGGTGGAACAGCAGGGATGAGCTGAGATCCTGGGCTGGTGGATGAGGTGGAACAGCAGGGATGAGCTGAGATCCTGGGCTGGTGGATGAGGTGGAACAGCAGGGATGAGCTGAGATCCTGGGCTGGTGGATGAGGTGGATCAGCAGCTCCACGGCCGTGCCTGGCACTGCCACACGTCCCGGCAGGACAGGGGGTGCGAGGCCACCAACGAAGAGGGAAGAAGGAGAAGAAGCAGCAGTTCCCTCTGGGTGATGGCGAAATTCCCTTCTCTCCACCGCAGCAGCTCCTCGACCCAGCAAACGAATGTCTTTCCCCAAAGCCAAAGAAAACCAGCCAAAAACTGTCCCCACCCTCCTTTCCTGCCCCCTTCCCCCCTGGGCCCGGCCACTCTTTGTCCTTTATCAATCACCCATAAAATACCCACAGTTAGGTTGTCTCCCCAGCTAATGGGTAAAAATTCCACGGGGAGACCAGAACAAAAAAAAGGGACACCAAACCCCCAACAACAACCAAGTCCGAACAAGAGAAAACTGCCTCTCTCTCATCAATCTCAGTCCAAGGGGGAAAAAGAAGCCAAGCACAAGTGTCCCATCAGGACAGAGGCTCAATCTCCAATCAAAGGGGACTTTGTTCCAGCTTTTCCCTTGGACCAGCGTGCAGCAAGCACACCTGGGCCTCCTTCAGGTCTCTGTGTGGGCTGGCAGTCAGCTTCTGGTGGGAATTTAAAGCTTTTCCTCTACTTTCCACAGCAAATAACGGACCTCACCCAGCTGCACCAAACCCCAAATTTCACTCTAAAAATAACCATTTCCATTTTCCTCCATTCAAGCCCTGAAGAAAACAAACTTCACTTGCGGGAGCTGGCGGCACGGTGTCCTCCAAGACCGTTGATGAGCAGGACAATATTCCAGGGGAAGAGCGGCAAAGCCAAAGTTCACTGATGCTTAGGAAGCTTTGCAAAACCTTCCCACCTGTGCTGGTGTTGCACCCTCCTGAGCTCCTGGAGCCCTCCCTCAGCTCAGGCGCAGTTTGGACAGGAAGGGGATGGTTCAGTTTGTGCCATGTGGGGACAGGAGGAGGGAAGACTTTGCACACACTGTCACCAGGGCAGGGCTGTTTTCCTTTATGGTGCCACGCAGTAGCACGTAATCTTTGATTTCATGGGAGTGAGGGAGGTGCTGAAGGGCAACAATTCCCTGTGCTAAGGACATCTTCCACTCACACAGCAAGGCAAGGGAAGGGGAAAGTGCAATCTCTCTTTCCTGGAAGGTGTTCAGCTTTTAACAAACTAGTTTTGCTGAAGATGAGCCTAGGCAGTGGTGAGTTAGAGCATTTGATCAAACTCCCAGAGTATCCTCACATCTGTTTGGACAAAATCCTCCAGCGTCACGGCATTTCCATCTGCCCATTGCTTTGGAGAGCACAAATCACAAACCACGCATCTCAGCTGATAAATGTCATTGCTTGCAGATTGCTGCAGCCGCACAGCTGAGCTACAAATACACATGAATCAATTTCAGTTGAAAAATGGCATTTATTACAAATTGCTACACCTGCACTGACAATACACAACTATCAAAATCTCAATAAAGTTTAAAAAAAGTCATTTATTATATTAACACAACAATGCCACATAAAAATATACAAATACAACTAAAGTTAGCAAAAACTTAATTTATTGCTAACCTCTACAAGTCACTATAGACAAAGATCAATGAATTGTTTAACAACTTAATTTAATACAGATTACAAGCTTACAGCCCATACAGAAATACAAAAATATCAGTGCCTCCCTCTAAAGAATCCTGTACTAAGAATTCGATAGAATTATACAACTATAACACTTCATACATGTTTAAACAGAACTAAATACCTCTATATATATATATATACATAAAAATCTACAGATGGAAATAGAGATTAAATATTACATATTTCATACAATATACATACATATAGATGTATAAAACAAAACTATTTGAAAATATACAAATGTCACTGTCCCAATCTAAATGTCCATAGAACTACATAAGAATAAATCAGCTGCCCCATCTTCGAAGCTTCTCCCTCAGTGTTTTCCTCCCATGCAGAGCAGCTCTCCTGGACAGGGACAGCAGATGGGACATCTGGGAGGCAAAGGGAACAGCGAGTCAGTCCTGGGACCTTTCCCTTGGCAGCAGCTGCACTTCCAGCAGGGAAGCGAAAATCTCCGAGCCTCCCCAGGAGGGTTGGGAAGAACAAGCAGGCCGAGCGGGCCAGCGTGTGGCGAGCGCAGGCGCGGCGGGACTGTCCCGCATCTCCCGGCAGCCCGGCACAGCTCCCGGGCCCTGCCGGCACAGCTGCCTTGCCCAAGGACAGCCCCTGTGCCGGCCGGGGCAGCAGCGCTGAGCAGCCCCAGCACGGGCAGGGGCCGCTCCTGCCCGGCCGGGCAGCGCCCACGGACAAAGCCCACGCCACCCTCAGCCCTGCCCGGCCTCACCAGCCCTGGGGCCTCACCCAGGCTCTCGCGTGGCCCCAGCACATCCCTGCTCACTGCTCTTGCTCCAGGCCTTCAGATTCTCCCTGCTGCCTCCTGGCAGTGTCTGGATGTCCTCAAGCTCTTCAGCACAGCTGTGGTGGCAAAAGTGGAGGCTCTGGAATTGGTTGCAAGGCCTGGCAGAGCTGCAGTCCCTGAGCTCTGTGTGCTCCCTCCTGGCCCCCTCCATCCCCCCAGCCCCCTCTTCAGTTTCTTCGGCCTCTCCCAGGCCTCTCACCCCGCTCAGTCCCTTCTGAGCCGTTGTGTCCCCTCAGAGCCGGCACAGCCCTCAGCCCGTGCCTCTGTCACCTCAGTGCCACCATCGCCCTCTGCTCCCCCACAGCCCTCAGTGCCCCCAACACCTCAAGGTTTCCATCGTCCCTTCAGCATCAGCGCCTCCTCAGCCCCCTCAGTCTCACCGTCCTTCAGCAGCTCCTCACAGGACAGTGCCTGGGGCCACCGGCAGCTCCCACCGCTCCAGGGACAGCCAGGGCTGCAACTGCTGCTCCGCCTGGCCCGGCCCCAGCTCGGACCCAGCACAGGGGGACACAAGGGGCACAGCGGGAAAAACAAGAGATGAAAAAGGCAGCCAAGGGGGAAAGAGGCAAAAACGCAGCCTAGGCCTACACAGCTCAATCTATGGACCTATACGTCCAGATAGCTCTAACTAAAGAACTATGCACATTTAGAAATGGAACTGTGTGTGCATCTAAATATTACTATCTACATCTATAAATGCAAATTAGAAAATCTATAAATGAAACTATATACATAGAAATAAAATCCATAACTATACATACAAACTATACAGATGTATAAATAGATACACCTATAAATACAACTATACAACTCTATCAATCTATACTTGTAACTATAGAAATAAATCAAGATAAAATAAATAAATAAGTCAAGATAAAAAATCTCTAACTATATCTATAAACAGAGGGATGCCACCTGCCCGATGGTCACAGGCTCTCCCTCTGATCCTTCTTCCCACGCAGGGCAGCCCTTCTGGCAAGGTAGATCAGATGGATATCTGGGAAGGAAAGGCAACTCACAGTCAATGCTGCCCTCCGTGTAGCTTTCCCTTTGCAAGTAAACTGTCCTGCTAGCAAAGGTTGTAAAACATGGCCTGAAAGGCACACTCTCACTGGAGAATTTGAAGCCTGCTCCATAAAGAACAGGGATCTTTTCCAGTTTTCCAGACTTCTGAAGTTTTGAAGTACGCCAATCAATTCACAACACTCCCAGTGCAAATGGCACCCAGGAGAGCTTGAAACACAGACAGTCCCAGCTCCCACAAAGAAGCCCAGCCTTGTTCTTTCTCTGGGCTGACGCAGAGACGTCAGTCCTCACTGCAGTGGCTGAAGCTGAAGGCTGCTGTGAGCTGTGAACCAACTGGGACACGCAGCTTGGTGACACAACTGCCACCAGCTCAGCTTTATTCCCGGCTCTCTTGCCACAGCAGAGGACTCGGTGTCAGAGCCTCTGGAAAAGCATGGAGGGGCAGGGCTCGGGGAGCTTGTGCCAGTGCAGGATTGGAACTAAAGGCACCAGGAAGCACCAACCCTGCTTGAGACAAGAACTCAACTCTTCTCATCTCCCTTCCTGTCAGAGGCAGGCTCAGAGCAGCTGTCTCCCATCTCTCTAAAGCAGGCTGGGCTCACTCCTTACCAAGCTCCTCGGGCTCCTGGCAAACGTTCACAAAGCTCCTGCCAGCAGGCAAAGCTCCCTCTGCTGCAGCCTTGTTCACAGCCTCCCCTCCTGAAGAGCCACGGGCAACACTAGGATTGACCTGAAAAGAAAAACACAAAGAAGGAAACACAAAGATCAACCAATAGATTCTGCAGGGATACAATCAGAGCCTGCCAGATTTCCTTCTGTGCACCAAAAAATTGCTTTTAAAAACTGGTATATACGCGGGAGTTTGCAGAAGACAAAGGCTCCTCATGCTTGGCAATAAGATATGGACTGTTCCAAAAAATCCCCCTCCCCACCTCCAGTCTGCCCTTCCTCAAGAAGAAATCTACCCATGCAATGGGTCTGCATATTAAATGAAAGAAGATAAATTCTTTGGCAAAGTTGTAGAAGAAGATGCAAAAAGGCCTGTGCCAATGCAGAAACTGAACACTCCAGGCCAGTCTGGGAAGAGACAAGACTAAAGGAAAAAGGGATTCCAAAGTCCAAGAGGGAATCTGTCAAACACAAGGACTAATGGGCCCTGATTGAACTGCTCTTCAACACAGGAGGAGCCCCTGGGCTTCAAAGAGTCCTTAACCATTTCATGTCCAGCACCAACCTTGTCCTTCTCACCAATCACACAAGTCATGGGGCCTCAAAACCAAGACATCTGCCCCCTGAAGACTCCACGGCTCACACACTTCATCCCTTCTTGCTAACAAGGAGCTCTGGGCCCCAGAGGCCTTCAACAGTCCAAAACACTGACTTCTCCAACACGCTTCAAGAGCTGTCAAGGCTGACAAGGCTGTTGAGCGTGGGGATGACACTCAAGCCATGGAGTGGGTGCTAAGGATGGAGTCCTGCTAGCTCCTGGCACAGGGATGTGCTCTTCCCACCACAGCCCTAAGCACAACAGTCTCCTGCAGGCTGCAGCTTTGCAGGGACTGTCTGGCAACACACATCTCTTCTTTCCACAAGGTGACTGAGCTCTGGAACGTGGAGAGCAAGACTGGCCAGTTTGCCCAGCTGAGGATTTCCCAGCTGGAAACTGGACTGCAGGCAGCAGGTTCCTGAGAGGGCAAGACAGCTGCAGCTCCAGCCCATGCCCACACACAGCTCTGGGAATGCCTACACGCACAGCAGGGCTCACACAGCAGCAGCAGTAGCTGCAGGAGCAGCTGCAGCCCAGCCCTTGCTTTGCCTTGGCCTTCCAGCCCAAGAGAGGCAGAGCCCACATCTGCTGCTGGCACCATTGAATGCCCCTCCCACTCTGCCTTCAGTGGCAATTCTCCAAACGCTCTTCTCTTCTTTCCCATCAAACAAAGCCTGTTAGAACCCACCAAGCTTCCACTTCCTCCCCACAAATGCCCCTGCACCAGGGATTCTCCCCAGAAAAAGGAGCATTTAAACCTGGCAAACACCTCTCATCCTCACTTAAGGGCTATCCCCCCTTTTCATTCCCTCTTCCTTAGCAAATCTTGCTTGACCAAGCAAATCCTTCCGCGTCCATTCACAGCTGAATTCAAGAAGCCTTTGCTTCTCAGCCATGCAACAACATTCAGAAGCTCTCAGTCCAGCCCCTTTCATCCCTGTCCAATGGAATTACCTGAGCAGAAGGAGACCTTTCAGGCAGAGGTGGTGAAAGCATCTCCTCCAGTGTCTCCAGAACAAGGTCCAGATCCAGTGGTGGCAATTCCTCTTCCCCAGGAGTACTCCATACCCAGCTTGGGGCTCTCCATGCTGCATAACCAGCACTGCCAGCTGCAGCACTGGGGACTGAAGTGCCCGGGGCGGCTGCAAGAATCCAAAAACATCGGTGAGGCTCCAAAATGAGCCTTTGGGACGCAGAGCTTTATTGCTGCCTTGGATCAAACATCACAGGAAGCGCACAGCAACCTCAACTCCAGAAAGGTATTAAAAACTTCCCAGGGAATTGGAAGAGTGAGCTCTTCCCCTTCAAAAGTATTATCCTAATCGATGTGTACATAGATTAAATTATGGCTTGTGAAACCGATCTAGACATGCACACAGACATAATCACCTTTAATCACAGCCTTTTGCATCTTCCCAGCAGCTTTGGGATTTGGCTGCCTGAGTTTCTCATCACAAGAGACCACAGAAAGTGCATTCACCCAGGAATAGGCGAGAGGTGCAGAAACACGTGCTAAACTTAAACTGAGAGTTTATTCTAAGGAGCAACCATGGATGTAAGGCCATGGTCTGCAGCTGCAACTGTTCTGGGGACTCACAGCATGCACTGAAATTTCATAGCATTATTTGCTGGAGAGACTGTTGGAAATGGAAAATCTGCAGCCTTAGAAAAACCCTGGATTGATGGAGTGATGAAAGTACACAGACATTAGGTAGAGTAATTCTAAACCTATGTTCTTACAATTGCAAGTAAGAATATGCCTAGAGTAAGTAAGAAATTATATGAAGTAAAACAGTTGGAGGTATCAAGTGGAATAGTGTGATTTATAAAGTAAGTTAGAGCTCTAGGAACTATAACAGAAGTGTGTGTGAATACGTGACCTGTTAGCTTGTTGGTTAAAAGACAGATGCAGGGTGGCAAAATCAAGTAAAGGTGATAAGAGCTTAATAAGTGAAAACAAACTTTGTGTCAACTGTCTACTGGACTAAAAAGTTATATATTGCCATGCGGAGAAGAAACTCGTAACTTCCTCCAGCTGTGGTTGACTTGTTGCCTGTAAATCTCACACCTCGGGACTGATATCTTATTGGGGTACTTAAGCAATAAATCATCTCAAAGCACGGTGGTCCCATCCCTTGTATTTCATCTCAACAAAAGACAATCTGTAAACTCTGCAATATCCTATCAGAGTCCTAGTTTGGCTTCATCCAAAGAAAAATGGGAGTTCACCTGACACCGACCACTTGTGGAGAAATGTTCTTTGCCTCGCCCTTTGACCTCTACACAGAGGCTGCCTGGAAAATGGCCAGAACATCCTCCAAATCTGCAGCAAGGACGGGAAAAGCAGACAGAGATTCTTTTGATATTCATGATCCTGCTTCCTAGTACCCTCGACACCTGATTCTGACAATCAAATGTACACATGACAGAGCACCGCGGCAAAATACTGCAGTCACTTTTTGTGCTCTTTCTGAAAAGCCAGGGGAGAAACACATTTCGTACCTGATGGGATGTTGGCTGGCAAGTGCTGCTCTGGAGAAGTGCAGCTGCTGCTCTCTGGAGAGGCCACAGAAGTGCTTTGATGGTGCGCAGGAAATGGTGGAGTGATGAGCTGTGGCTGGAATTGAAATCTGCGTGTGCCTGGCTTGCCTGATGAAACCCCAAGTGCAGATGGAGCAAACACTTTCTTGGCACGTGCTGGGGAAGCTTCACGCCCTGGAGGATCTGGACTTGTCCTGGAAGGGCCTGCAGGTAGCTCTGAATCCTCAGGGGAGGCAGCACTGCGCTTCTGGCATGAAGGAGCTGTGCAGCAGGGAGGGAAGAAGAAAGGAAGCAAAGGGAAGGCTGGGTCACTACTGCTCCTCAGGTGTGTTTCCCTTGGCAGCAACTGTACTTCTCCCAAGGAAGACAGAAGCTCCCATCCTCCCAAGTAGGGGGAGAAGGAGAAAATTCCCTTCTCATGTTCTGAACCTTTGCAACAACCAATTCCTTGTCTACTGAGCTCTCCTGTACTTATTCATCTGTCTGAGAAAAGTGTCCTGCTGCCATGCCTCGACAGGAGGCAACTGCCAGAAACCCAGCTGCCAGCTCTTCTCCCTTCTGCTCCAAAGGCACACAAAAACTTCATAATCACAGCCTTCCCTATCTCCCCAGCAGCTTTTAGATTTGGCTGCTTGAGTTTCTCAACACAGAAGGCCACAGAACGTGCATGCACCCAAGCAGAGCCCGGATCTTCAGGCACACACTGAGAAATTCAACTGTGAGTTTATTCTGAAAGCAACCTTGTAGGTGAAGCCATGTTCTGCAGCTGCAGCTCTTCTGAGGCACACAGAGTTCATTTCAATGGCACGGCCCGATTTGCAGGCCAGTCAGTCTGAAACATCTGCAATATCCTATCACCGTCCTAGTTGGACTTCATTCCAAGAAACAGAGGAGTTCACCTAACACTGACCACTTGTCTGTCGGGCAATATTTTTCACCCAGCCCTTGCACCTCAGCAGACAGGCTGTCTGGAAAATGCCCAGAACAACCTCCACATCTGCAGGAAGGACAGGAAGAGCAGAGAATACTTTGGCATTCACAGTCCCACTTCCTAGTACACTTAACACTGTTTTCTACGTGATTCTCACTTGAGATCTACTCATGACAGAGGACTCAGGGAAAACACTTGAAAGGCTCAGTTGCCAGGACCTATTGGAAAAGGAAGGGTAGAAACTCTTTCCCTACCTGATGGCTCGCAGGCTGGGCTGTGCTGCTGAGAAGATGAGCAGCTGTTGCTGTGTCCAAGGGGCCTGCAAGCAGCTTCAGGGTGGATTGGAGTGAGGTGAACCATGAGCTCAGGATGGCGTTTCAGGTCCAGGCGAACCAGTGGAACCGTGAGCTTGCGGAGATTAAATCTCTGGATGAGCTCTCTTGATGGTTCCACTGGTGAAGCTCCAACAAGTCCAGAGGTGACACAGACTTTCTTGGCAGCTGCTGGGGAAGCCTCACTCTCCTTAGCACCTGCACTTCTCTTGGAAGGGCCTGGAGGCAGCTCTGAATCCTCAGGTGAGGCAGAATTGTGCTTCTGGCGCAAGGGAGCTGTGCAGCAGGGAGGGAAGAAGAAAGGAAGCAAAGGGAAGGCTGGGTCACTACTGGTCCTCAGGTGTGTTTCCCTTGGCAGCAACTGTGCTTTTGTCAGGGAAGACAAAAGCTCACCTCCTCCCAAAACAGGGTGAGAAAGAAAAATATCACCACATGTCTTGGGGGATTTGATGCCTATAGAACTTAAGTCAAACTTACAAGCTGCTTCTATAGGTTGAGTTATAAGATATCAATAGAATCTAATATATCCGTATCAACAGATATCAATGGAATCTGAATCATAACTTCATTTATTCTATTTATCTATTTAACCTGATATAGACGTCTTTCTATGCATTGTACTGGCTAGTATATGGTTAACTGGTTGCTCAGAGCTGGAGACCCAGGAAAAAAAAATTAAAATCTCACCAGGTAGTCAGTTTTAGAGAATGAAAAATTAGCAAACGTCAAGCCAATTAGCCACAAGATAAAGAAATTAGACCGGTTAGGACCAGACAGACCAAGGAACACCGTAGCTGTGCATGCTCTGAAGACAAAGATGAAAAGTTCAGATGCAAAGACGACTTTGGAAGCCTTCATCAAAGACCCCCAACGGCCCCCAAATTGGGGAGACGCAAGCACAGTGAAAAAGAACTATATATAGCCATGAGATTATACTATGTAAATTAATTCCAGAGTGTCTAATATACTGTGTCTATTAGTTCCCTATGTTATAATGACATAGTAACACCAAGCAATTATTACTAAATATAGCACAGCAATTGACAAAGGTGGATGAATTAGGAGGAGAAATCCTCCTCACCTCCAGCACTGAAATAAACAACTCTACACACACGGCTCTATGGGATTTTATTCCCTTTGCAACAACCAGCTCCCTGTCTACTGAGCTCTCCCCTATCCGTTCAACCCTTGGCAGGAGGCAGCTGCCAGAAACCCAAATGCAGCCCGGCACAGCTCCCGGGCCCAGGAGCTCGGGGCGGTCGCGGTGAAATCTGCTGTTTCTATAGTGCAGCCAGCCCCCAGCATCGCCCGGCACAGCCGCCACAGCCCGGGCCGGCACTTGGTGGAAGCCGCAGCGGCCGAAGTGGCACAGGAAGCTGCAGAACTTCAGAGCTGCGTGGCTCTGAAAGTGTGTGGGGCTGGCCCCTGGTCGCCGCCCAGGCTGAGCAGCTCCCGCTCGAAGAGGGAGCGGTCGATGAGCAGCCCCTGGGTCTCGACCAATACGCCCAAGCCCTCGGCTCACCCGCACTCCCGGAGACCGCCCCGAGCGTCCCAGGGCCGCCCAACGAGCAGCGCCAGCCACGGTGCAGGGCCGGGCCGGCTGCCGGCCGAGCGGGCCAGCGTGTGGCGAGCGCAGGCACGGCGGGACTGTCCCACAGCCCCCGGCAGCCCGGCACAGCTCCCGGGCCCTGCCGGCACAGCAGCCTTGCCCAGCACGGGCAGGGGCCGCTCCTGCCCGGCCGGGCAGCGCCCACGGACAAAGCCCACGCCTCCCTCCGCGCCCGCAGCTCCCACCCCGTCTCACCGGCTCTGGGCGGCTGCCCGGTGGGGAAGGCAGGCAGCGACCGGTCCGTGGAGGGCCGCTGGAGGCGGCTGGGCTGGCGGCTACGCACCTCCAGCCCCGCGGCCAGTCTCTGCCTGTTGGCCCTGGTCCGGCGTTTGATGCGGAGCAGGAGCTCGGGGCGATCGCGGCGGAAGTTTGGGTTCATAAAGTGAAGCCACGCCCCGGCATCGCCCGGCACAGCTGAGCCAAGCCATGACGGCACCTTTTGGAAGCCGTAAAGGTTGAGCTGGCGCACGAAACTGCCAAAGTGTGTGGCTTTGAAGCAGTCCGGGGCCGCCCCCGCCCCCTGGCCGCCCCCTCCGTGGGCGCCGCCCGGGCTGAGCAGCTCCCGCTCGAAGAGGAAGCGGTCGATGAGCAAGCCCTGGGCCTGGCTGTCCCAGCGCACGGAGCGGACGCGGGGGCTGTTCACCAGGCCCCACAGCTTGGCGGGGAAGCCGCTGGCATTGATTCCGGCGGGCAGCGGCAGCTCCTCCATGGCCCCGATCTGTCTCCGACTGTCGCCGCAACGGCCGCGGCGCAACGGCCTGAGGGGGGCGCTGCGTTCGGCCCCGCGCGCGCCCGGCGCGGCCCCGGCGCGGGCCGGACTCGGCGAGGACGAGCGGGGCCTGAGGGGAGATAAGGCCAGGGAAGAGGAGGTGAAAAATGCATGGGGGAAATGATAAATGACATAGGAATTCCACTCATTGACAAAGATTGTTACTGCAATAAATGGAATTGATTTTGGCTAACTAAATTGGAACTGTTATTCCAGTTATTTTTAGAAACAATTGTCAGGAAAATTCATCCATAAACGCCAGAGGTTTATGTCCAAAAAGGAGACAGAGGAGACTTTTTTTCTTTATTCAAATAAAGAGAGAGGCCATGGGGCATTCCCCTGGGGTCTCTCAAATTTTTGCAGCCTCCTTTTTATCCTAATTCCTGGCCGCTTGTCCCTTCTCTCTTTCCCCACAGGCTGAGGTACTTGACAGGTACAGACTGCCCGGAACACCTGATACCTGCGATACCTTCCCCCCCACCCACAATGCATAATCCCTTCTTAATTCTTTACTTTTATGGAATTCATAGTGTTCTTTCAGTGCCTCTTTGATCTTTTAGTGGAATCCATCCCATTGTTTCTGTTGTCTCTCACTGATAGCTGCTTCTTATCTGTCTCGTTAGGGACTTTTGGATTAGGTTCTTTTTCCTTTTGACTTGAAGATTGACGAGAGGGAGGCAGATTTCTCTTGTTTGGTCTCAGTTGTTTATTTTTTTCTTATCAGCATGACAAGGTACAAGGAGCTATGTGCACTATGATAGAAAAGGGTAAAATGGCTAACAAAGATCCTCTTTTAAATGGGTAAAAGGTAAAGGTTTTTTTAAAGACATGCTCATGAACTTCATGTCATATGCAATTCAGTGTTTCTTTGAATCCTAGAACTAAGGATTAGAAACAAGGGCACACTCTCTATATCTCAGACTCCAACAAGTCCTAAGTTTGTTCCATAACCACCAATTCACTTTGTCTGCTTCCATTCTACTACTGCTTGCAGTGTTCCATACTTCTGGATCTGTTTCATTTTCAGAGCCTTCCCACTTAATGCACCAAGGGGTATCTGCCATATATTGGAATTTCTGAAGCACGCTCACTGACCATGCACTGTCCCAAGCTTCAGCCCAATCTTTTCTGTCCTGTCTTTCATACTTCCATTTTGACACTGGAATCTTTTCTTTAATAACCTTTGCTATCTTTTCATAACACTATCCATAATTCCCTAATCTCCCATACCAGCCTAGTTTTGGTTCATCCTTTCCTCCATTTTCATGACAATCCCATAGAGATGAATACTTTGGCTTCACAGCATTTTCAAACACTGTCTTCTTTTGGTACTCGTAATCTATTTGCAATACACAGCTCACATTTTCACTTTTATTCTTTTGTATTTCAGGTAATTTTGATGTTATAATTCCCCAACTTATTGGGTCTCCTGCTGCCTTTGGTATTGGCAGACAGGCAGTTATTTTGCTGGTGTTTTGCATGTTGGTAAAATCTTTAATTAATCCAATCACCACGTTTTCTGCCTGGATAGTATTAGAGACTTCTATCACTTGTGTTTCTGGCTGCACCCCCACATCCCTCTTCATTCTAAAATGAAGAGTTGTCAGCTGATCCTTTTGCATTTCACATCTCAAGGTAACATTGATTCCAACTGATGGCACTAAAGGCCATAAAATAATCACCATTACAGTCACTAGCAACCTAGACATTTGAAACAATCAAACCCGCTTTATCTGCAGCTCTGTTGGCCCTACAGTTTGTGCAGTGCACAGTGCAGGGGAAACCTTCTTCACTCTGGTGTAATGTATGCAGGGATCCAGTCCAGCTCCTTTGACTGCTGTCAAGGTAGTTAACAGTACCTGATAGGGTCCATTCCACCTTTCTTTTAATGCTTCTTCCTTCCAGCTTTTACCGTACACTTCATCTCCTGGGTGGATGTCATGAACTGGATTCTCAAGAGTCAGTGGCCTATTCCACACAAGGGTGCTCCAAAGTCGAGCTCGAGCTTTTCCAGGAGACAGAACATAATTCTACACCTCTTGCTTCCCTGTAACATGTACATTTGGATTAGGTTCAGGGGATTCCTATGGTTTCCCATACAATATCTCATAAGGACTGACTGACATCCCGCTTCTAGGCTTTATCCGAATCCTCAGCAGTGCTATTGGTAAAGCTTGTGGCCACTGCAATTTAGCTTCTTGGCATATTTTGCTGATTTGCCTCTTCAAGGTCTGATTCATCCTCTCTACCTGTCCTCTGGATTGGGGTCTCCATGGTGTATGGAGATCCCAAGCTATTCCCAGCAACCTACTCACCTCTCCCACTACTGTGGCTATGAAATGTGGGCCCTTATCTGATGATATTCCTAGAGGCACCCCAAATCTTGGAATGATTTCTTGCAGTAACCACTTGACTGTCTCCTTTGCTTGATTTGTGTGACAGGGAAGAGCTTCTGGCCATCCTGAAAATGTGTCAGCCCTTACCAATAGATATTTGTATCCTCGAGTTCTTGGTAATTCTACAAAATCTTCTTGCCAATAATCTCCTGGTTCTACTCTTACCCCAATTTTCCCCAGTTGTGCCTGTTGTCTAGCCACTGGATTGTTCTTCAAGCAAATTTCACATTTTGACATTACTGATTTTGCCATTGTTAACATCTGTACTGAAATTAAATTTAGTTTGAACAATTTCACCAATGCCTCTGCACCCCAATGACATTCGTTCTGTTTAATTTGTAGAACTTCTCTCATTATCAAGAGGGGTACCACTACTTGTCCCTGTGTAGTCACCTACCACCCTTCTGAATTCTTCTGTGCATTCAGTGAGCATCCCAATTTCTCATCCTCTATTGAATATTTTGGTTCTGGAGGTAAATTGAATTGAGATACATTAGTTTTTAAAAGTATCAATGCCATTGCAGTTTGCACTTCTCGAGCAGCTTGTCAGGCTGTCCAGTCTCCTTTCTGATTTTCGTCATGAATTTTGGAGCTTCCTGATTGGTGAGCTTTGCAGTGCATGATTGCTACTTGCTCAGGCTTTTGTACTGCTTTTATTAATTGCAGGAGTGCATCTTGATGTTTAATGTGTGTGCCTTGAGAAGACAGCAGTCCTCTTTCTTTCCACAGTGCCCCATGTACATGCACCACTCCAAAAGCATATTTTGAATCAGTCCAGATATTTACTTTCTTCCCTTCACTCAGCTCTAATGCCCTGGTTAAAGCAGCCAGTTCTGCTCGTTGGGCAGATGTGTTTGCTGGCAAGGCTTTGCCTCCACCACTGCACCTGTTGTTGTTACCGCATATCCAGGGTATCTGGTCCCGTTCTCCACAAAAGTGCTTCCACCTGTAAACAGCTCCCAGTCTGCCTGTTCCAGTGGGACATCTTTCAGCTCTAGCTGAACAGGTGTGTTCTATCACTTCCACACAGTCGTGCTCCAATGGGCCTTCTTCAGTTGTGGTACCTAGGAACAAAGCTGGATTCAAGAGGTCAGTTGTCTTTATTGTGACATCATCCTGCTCTGTCAGGATTACCTGGAATTTCATCATCTTGCTTGGAGATAGCCAATGGCCCCCCTTTTGTTCTAAAACAGTGCTCACCATGTGTGGCACATAGACATCTATGTGTCTACCCATCGTGAGTTTCCTAGTTTCTTGTGTCAGCATCACGGTGGCTGCAACTGCCCACAGGCATGAAGGCCATCCAGCACTCACGTGGTCAAGTTGTTTGGAGAAGTAGCTTACCAGCCTTTTCCAGCTTCCCAAACCTTGGGTCAGCACTCCCCGTGCTAGATGTGATCTTTCATGCACAAACAGCTGAAAATCTTTGGATAGGTCAGGCAGTCCTAATGCTGGAGCTGTTGTCAATGCCTCCTTCTGTTTGAGGAAGGTCTCCTTCTGTGGTTTGCCCCAGGTAAATGGCTGTGTCTTGTGGGCTTCATTCAGGGGTTTTGCAATTAGTCCATAGTCCATGATCCACAGGCAGCACCATCCAGCCATCCCAAGGAAGACTCGCAGCTCATGCAGGTTCTGGGGTTCTGGAATAGCACAAATAGCTTGAATACGATTAGTACCCAGCTTTCATTGCCCTTGTGAGATTTCACATCTCAGGTAAATCACAGTCTGTTGGGCAATTTGTACCTTTTCTTTAGACACCTTATATCCTCCCATTCCCAGCTGATTTAAAATTTTCAATTTTTACCTTTATGCAGGTTGTTTTCTGTAGTTGTCAGTGTATCATCAGCATACTGTAACAGCAGGTATTGTTCTCTCGGTACTTGCCCGTTTTCGGTCCAAATCTCCAGCTCTTTAACCAGCTGGCTTCCAAATAGGGTTGGACTGTTCTTGTATCTTTGTAGGAGTCGTGTCCAGGTGAGCTGGGTTTTCCTTCCATTGTCTGGATTTTCCCATTCAAAGGCAAACAGTTTCCTACTTTCTTTGTCAAGGAGTATGCAGAAAAAGGCATCTTTTAAATCAATTACAGTAAACCATTTCTATTTCTCTTTCACGGATGTTAACAATGTGTAAGGATTAGCTATCACTGGGTAAATATCTTTAGTTATTCTATTATTGCTCTCAAATCCTGTACTAGTCTGTATTGGTCAACACAGAAATTTGGGCTCTAGTGTTATCTACAGAAGCAATAGGTGCACGTTTAGGACTTACTATTGCTGTAATCAGTATGTCTCCAGTTTTGTTACTTCTAGTGAGCATTTTAAATACAACTAACTTCCCCCTCTCTGCTCACCCATGAGAGGCAGAGTTACCAGTTTCCCTGATTCTAAAGCTGTTTGGGCTCCACTCCCAGAAGCTGAGAAGGAGACTGCTTTGGCTCACAGCCCAGAGCCTGTGGAGGTGTGCTGGGTTATACAGTGGGGCATTCGATACAATGAACCTGGGACAGTGCCAATTAGAGACTACTTTACTCAACTTTCAAGTGATAAGCCACCCATTATGTTTTTGGAGACCCCTTTCTTTATCTCTAGTGACCACCAATACTGGACATTAGAGATTTGTTTTCTCTTTTTTTTTTTCCTCCTGGGATTTTTACAAGTCCATAATTTCAGTTTTCACAAGTAACAACATTGGTAATTCATAACCAACAATTAATTTTCTTTTGTGTATCATTTGTAAGCAGGCAGCTTTCTGAATATTTTTCAGTAGTTAGTTGGGGGTACAAACTATAGCAATAAAGTCCCCCCTTTCCAAGGGGTTAAGCCCCTCTGCCCAATAAGCTGCGTGCTGAGTTAGGGACCATGGGCTATGTATGTCTCTTGTTGTTAAAAATACTTCATGTCCCCAGTACCCACTGGATTCCTGTTCTCCCAATCGAATTGGATCACGTCCAGTGAGAGACACCTGGAATACGTATTCTGTCTCTGACTCGTGAGGGAGACGCCCATACTCCCTTTTTCTTTTTCTCTTTTTTCTATTTTTTTTTTCCTATTTTTATTTCTATTTTAGTAGTTATATGCAGATCAAGATCCTTATCATTGATATAATTATATTCTATTATAATATGGTATTAATAGTATATTATATTCTATTCTAATATATTATACAATAATTATATTATATAATTATGTTATATAATTATATTATATAATTAAAAATTATATTTTTAATTAGAGGTTTCAAACTAGGACAGCAGTGTTCCCCACAGTTTTATCCAAGTTAGCTCTTTTTGAGGGTAAATTTGATTAATGAGAGGGGTTTTCCTCTCTTGTTTCTTTTAGCAAGTCAGCATTTTTTGAATTTTTATCATGGAGAGCTGCTTGCAACAGATTGATCTTACTTCTTTCTTCATCCAATTGTCTTTGCAAAATTTTAACTAGGTTTTGGAGGCAGTTTTTCTTCACTTCTTTGCTTACAGCGAGTTTCTATAGCTGCTGTAAGACAAGCTCCCAAAACTGAGCAGAGTATAGTTTTATTTTTGCCCAGTTTAAATTTTGTTTCATGTTGAAAAGAACATACTCTATCAATCACATTTTCCAAATTAAACCAATTATTGAGCACCAACTTTTCCCTCCCGGAGAAGGTCTGGCATTGTGTTTTGCTAACAGAGCATAACATGCATAAAATGCAGTTTTAACTTTTGCACTGCTGTTTTCAGTCATTTTTACAAAGGAAAACCACTACAGGGAGGTATAAACTTAAATTATACACACACACACACACACACACAACTTTTTGCTCCCTGTATGGGTAAAAAGACCAAATCTGCTTGGGAGGCACTCTTTTAATTTAAAATTCTGGTTGTATCTTTGCTACACCAAGCAGTCAAAATTCGTACACACAACAACAAAAACATTCCTGTCTGTTTGCACTAAGAGATCTTTTGTGAAATTCTGCAGACAGAGCCCTCAAGTGAGTGTGGGGTGCTTTTCACCTCAGCGTGTGCAGTTTGTGGGAAATTCGAGTCGCCCCCCTTGCTTTCTAGACACCGCTCACTCTTTTGGGAGTGTCGGGCTGGGTGCGGCTGGAGCGAGACGTCCTTCCCCTAATACAGACTGCACAACAAACCTGCAGCCCCTTCTGTCTGTCAGAAATCCTGTCCGTGATGCCAATTCAGATGTCATGATTCGCTAACGTGAGTGGGACTCGTGAGAGGTTCGTTTGATCTCAGAGTGCAAAAGGACACAAAGGGATTTCAGTTTAAATCATAACAACAACAATATACCATTATTTTAGTGCCAACAATAAGGGTTATGCGATAGAGGATAGAGAGAGAGACAAGGAAAACAAAGTAAAGAAAGAGGGAAGAGGTTATAGCTACCAACAGATGAGACGGGGTTGCTGGGGTCTTTTTCTGTGGGAGATCTCACCAAAATTTACTTTTTCTTATGTAATTCTTCCCCAAAATTACCCTGTTTCCAATGTGCTAATAAGCACCCCAAAGGAGAAGTACCCGGTATGGGAGCACTGCTGCCCAAAATCCCTTTAAGCTTCTCCATATTATAACTATAACTATAACATACCACAAATGCCGAACCTGCGACGCTTTCGCAGTCGTCTTACGGACGGCGCCTAGGCTTTTACCAAGAGGAATTCCTTTAGCCCAACCACGTGCAGCTTTCACTGCGTCTAACTGGCAGGCACCAAAACCAAAGTAAAGCACCTTACCTCTTCTCCCGGGGATGCTGTGAGCAGCGGAGACGGTCGCAGCCGGATGGGCTCCCCGAGAATCCCTCGGTGCCGGCTGGAGCGTGATCGGGTCATGAACTCGCTCAGCAGCACTCACAGGGTCCCATCTGGGTCACCAAAATGTCAGCGTTCAGGAACACACACAACCACGAATGGTTATATGAAGGTGCTTTATTTAAAGAGCTCTGGGTCTCAGGGGTACACATACCCAAATCTGACCCGATTTGGTTTTCGAGTTGGACATATTTTATACTCTATCGTTATGCAACTTACATATTAATTATTAAACTTACATTGTTCTATTGTAAGCATTGTTTTTACCCAAGCATGAATTTCTCGTGATCCCCTCTTAGCCCCCTAACATGGTTCCCCATGTTCTCTAAACAACAATTATATCTAACCACATCTAACAATTGTATCATTTATCACATACTGACTACACAGGTGCAGATTGACTTGGTCTTTAGCAAGCACAAGGCCTAAGGTTTCCCAGGGCCTGCTTTTCCCAGGGCTTTCCAAACCTAAGTCCCCGAATTTTCTAAGATTTTAAGACCTTTTACTATGAGGGGCAGACAAAACAGAATCAGGTTCTTTTGGTTCTGCTGAAACCACTTGTAAATCAACATCCATCTCTTTCCCCTGACGCAAACTTTCTTTTAATACCAAGTGCTCTAAACAACTTTTCCTTTTACACAAACCTCACATTTATCACTCACACATGCTTTAACTGCCATCAATCCACACTCAGCCTGCCATTCTGGCTTCTCTCTCAAATAGAAAAACAAATCTACATACGGAACTTCATCCTATTTTCCCTCTTGCTTACAGAACAACATCAACTGTAAAATGGTGTTATACTGCAAAGATCCATTTCTTGGCCACTTTTCCCCACTGTCCAGATCATATCCTGGCCACCATGTATTACAATAATCAATCAAATTTACGTAAATCTTGCCCAAAGTTACCCTGTTTCCAATGTGCCAATAAGCACCCCAAAGGAGAAGTACGTGCTATAGGGGCATTGCCACCTCAAATCCCTTTAAGCTTCTCCATGTTACAGTTACAATACACCACACACCACTGATGCTGAACCTGCAACGCTTTCGCAGTTGTCTGACAGACGGCGCCTGGGCAATACCAGGAATTCCTCCAGCCCAACCGTGCGGAGATTTCGCTGTGTCTTATTGGCAGGCACCAGAGCAGACTGAAAAGCACCTTACCTCTCTCAGAGGGACGTTGTGAGCAGAGGAGACGGTCACGGCCGGATGGGCTCCCCGAGAATCCCTCGGTGCCAGCTGGAGCGTGATCGGGTCATGAACTCGCTCAGCAGCACTCACAGGGTCCCATCTGGGTCACCGAAATGTCAGCGTTCAGGAACACACATAATCACAGATTGATTATATACAGGTGCTTTATTGAAGCGTGTGGGAACTAGGGGTATCAGCAACCCAAATCTAGCTCCATTGTCTTTGTCCAAAGTGCACATATTTCTACAATTTCAGCTGTAGCAGTAATCACTATAACAACCTTATCAATATTGCTTCATTAATATTGCATCATTAACCTTATCGATATTTCTTCATGACAGTTAGCTCATCCTTGTATGAACATGTACGAATCTCATCTCTGCGTGGGTATCTTGGAGACCCCAAGCACCAGTTCCTGTTACCGTAAACATTTCAGCTTGCTAGACCATCCCTAATACCAAACATTCTTGTGGCCTAATTCTACATGATTTTCAGAAACATTATTCAGAGACATTTAACCCCACAGTAACAGAAGGACCAAGGATCCACTCTGACACTGCAGAGCCCAAAGAACCAAGGATCCACTGTGACTCCACGGAGTGTCATGGAACCGTGGAGACCACTGTGACACTCCAGGGCCTCATGGAACCATTCTGACACCAAGCTGGGTGGGAGTGTGGATGTGCTGGAGGGCAGGAGGGCTCTGCAGAGGGACCTGGACAGGCTGGATCCAGGGCCCAAAGCCAACAAGGTGAGGTTGAACAAGACCAAGTGCCGGCTCCTGCACTTTGGCCACAACAAGGCCTGCAGTGCTCCAGGCTGGGGACAGAGTGGCTGGACAGCAGCCAGGCAGAAAGGGAGCTGGGGCACTGATGGACAGCAGGCTGGACATGAGCCAGCAGTGTGCCCAGGTGGCCAAGAAGGCCAATGGCCCCTGGCCTGGATCAGGAATGGTGTGGCCAGCAGGAGCAGGGCAGGGATTCTTCCCCTGTGCTCGGCACTGCTGAGGCCACACCTCGAGTGCTGTGTCCAGTCCTGGGCCCCCAATTGAGGAAGGCCATGGAGGGGCTGGAGCGTGTCCAGAGAAGGGCAACAAGGCTGGTGAGGGGTCTGGAGCACAAGTCCTGTGAGGAGTGGCTGAATGTGGTGGGTTTTAGCTCCAGCTAAAATCACCAGAGTACTTCCTTCTGTCTTACTCTGAGATATGGATTAGGAGAAGGGCAACACAGGCTTAAAACTTAAAAGGAATAAAGAAACTTTATGAACAGGACTACAAGAATAAGAAACAAGAATAAAACCTCCAGAAACCTTTCCTCCCCACACACCCAACATTTCCTTTCCCAAGTGACACGGCAGAGACAAAACCTGGGATGTTAAAGCAGTGCCAACTATACAATAGTCTTTTCATCAGTCTGTGCAGGGAGAGGAGTTTTCTCTTGTCATGCCATGGAGAGTTCTCCACAAGAAACATTTTTCTTGTTGGTTTTCATTTCTACAAATGGCAGTCACCCAGGCACAAACTCTGCCCTCTCCTCCCATTTTCACACCACTCAGTGGTGTGGAAATGGGCCATGAGCTAAGGGGTATATTTTAAGGATGAGTTATGCAAAGGCAAAGGTTCTCATCATCTCTGAGAACAGGGGTTTTCTTCTTCTCTCTCTTGGGGCAAAGGGTCTTCATCAGCTCTCATCTCCCTCTCTCTCTGTTCAAGCTCTCATGGGATCACAGCTACTCCACCATCTGCTTGGTTTCATCAATGGATACCTTTGCCCAGATCTACAGCTTGAATACTTCAATCCCCCAATACTCTTTCATGAATTAAAGGAGTTATTTTTCAGAACATAATTATTCTTTCCCATGGCCCTACCAAAAGACTATTTCAGCTTATTAGAGCATCTCCTCATTCTCCTTCCATCTGAGACTTGATTCCTTCTTCTACTGACTTTGATGTTTCACGTTGTCTTTTCACGTGTCACTTGGTTCTTTTCTTTTCCTGGAGAGAGGATAAAATCTGCAGGTCTCCTCTGTGTAGTGGAAGGGTTAAATCTGTCCCAAGCCATGGCAGGCAGTGGTGGTGTGGGATTTCAGGTGTGGCTGGTGCCAGCTCTCAGGAGCTGTCTGTGCGGGCCGGGGGGCAGGGGGGGTGTTGGCGAGTGTCATCAGCCGTGGCCTGGCCCAGCCTGGGGGCCGGGGGCTCCCCTGGGAAGGGCTTTGGCCACCCCGCTGGAACGGGACCCGGAGGGCTTCCCGGGAAAGCCAGCACCGCAGCAGAGCCTGGCCTGGCCTGGGGGGGATCCCGCAGTCTCCATCTCCCCCCGGGAGCAGCTGGGCTCCGGCCCAGCCCCCCCCAGGCCGCACAGGCCACGGGGGAGCGGGGCCAGCCACACCAGAGCTCTGCTGCCTTTCAAGGCTGCAAAGAAAGAGACCAGTTCCTGGCCTTGGGTTTTTAAAAGGTGCCATTCACAAAGGTGAAGTTACTTTGCAGTGCTGCAGAATGCTGTCAGTTGTCAGAAGTGGCCAGCTATTGGCTTGATCTCAAGCACAGAAGGAACTCCCCACAGCCTCTCTCAGAGGAATCACTTCTGTGGCTGTTTCCCACTTCTTTCCCTAAATGCTAAACTACCACACCCTTTGATCATAACATAATTCTCATAACTCACAGGTATCAAGGCCTTATTTAACACCAAGTAAGTTCCTCCACTATCAACCAAAAATTCCACTTCTTTTTCTTTTTCGTTTTCCCCTGTTTCATTTTTATAACCAGGGGGTCTGCTGGGGTGGACTCCCTGGGTCCTCCTCAGTCTTCTTGTGGATGTGTGACTGCAACCACCCCTCCTTTCCCTTCTTTCTTTTGGCCATCTTGCTCTCACTTTGGACACTTATTTTTCCAGTGACCAAATTCTCCACAGTTCACACATTGGTCTCTCCCCAGTCGAGACCGGCCTCGTTTGGGTGATCCTTGTCTGTGCTTTCCTTTCTTTTTTCCTTCCTCCTGTACCACTGCTATTAGCTTCTTCATTTCTTGCTTATATCCCTCTTCTCAATTGCTGAAAACTCTCCATGCCTCTTCCAATAAGGCTTCTAAGTTTCAACCCCAAAGCTTTTGGAGTTTACACCTCATGTCCCTCATGGATTGTTCCAGAAATAGATTAACTAGTTGCTGTATTCCTACTACAGAGCCCGGCTCCAGTGGTGTGTGTCTGTGCATCGTGTCCTTCCAAGGGTCTGGGAATTCCAAGGGAGATTCCAAGGGACCTTGTTTGATTGCATATAAGGCTGCCCAGTTCATGGTTTTAGGTCCAGCCCTCTCCACTCCCTTCACTCTCCACTCCTGGGAGCTTTCTGACTTTCTCCTTGCACTCGACTGATTTGGATCCCATTGTGGGTCCTGGAGAGGAAAGTATTCTTTTCCATCCATTTGTAATGTTTTATAATGGTCCTTTGCCAGGTCCCCTGCTGGTTTTAGAACCAATTGTTTCTCAGGTTTGTTTAATGCATCTGAAAACAATTGTGAGTCACTTTAATCTGGGTTATGTTGTTTGACTATATATCGTAAACATTTGGCAGTGTTTACTGGGTCACTTTGATAATTCTTTGTGAACTTTTCTCAGGCCTCTGTGTCGAGAGGAGAAAAGGGTTCCTTAACTACCATTGTCCCTTCTGGTCCTATTGCTTCCCACAAGGGTGCCTGTAGTACCTGCTTTCTGCTCCGGGATGCAATCGGGCTACCTGGGGGTGTTGGGGCTGATGCCCCCTTAAAGCTGTCGGGAGGAGGTGGAGGGGAAATGGAGCTTCCAGGTCTGGAGAGGGCAGAGGGGCAAATGGAGCTTCCAAGTGCACCTCTTCCTCCTCCTGCCTCCTAAAGGGAGGGCTGATTTAATTAGTACAGTTCTGTTCTTGCTGGGCTGCTGCTGGATAGGCCTTACTCAGCCTGATGCACCTAATGCATATTCATTTCTTGGCTCCTCCCATCCTCATTCCATATGGTAATGAGCTCCACACCCCTCTGGGCATGTACAGTTCACTCTGGTGGTCACTGAGGGGTCTTCAGGGATGAAGGCTCGGAACTGTCCAAACCCCTGGGTCAACTCTGTCCAGCTC
Source organism: Poecile atricapillus (assembly GCF_030490865.1). Classification (NCBI taxonomy): domain Eukaryota; kingdom Metazoa; phylum Chordata; class Aves; order Passeriformes; family Paridae; genus Poecile; species Poecile atricapillus. Next base: position 3,268,780 of record NC_081280.1, on the reverse strand, counting down.
AGGAGCCTGAAGGCCTCTTATCTCAGTGTTTTTTCTTTCCTAGAGCACTATCTTAAAATAGATGTTGCAGCCACTATGAAGTGGAGTAAACAATTCTGATTAAGACCTTTTTGTCATGATCCTCATCAATCACATCTATAAATATATAAATACTTCTGCTTTGCTGTTCTTTATGATGAGGGACAAAGTTGTACAAAGGTTCAATTCCACCTCTATAATCCTTTACACACAAATCCTGGACAAATCCTGGGGCTGGGATTGCATCCAACCACTCCTAGGCTCCTCTCACAGAAGGAGTTTAGAAATCCTGGGGGTCCTGGCTTGGGAGATCTTTGGGTCAATTGGTAATTGGGGTGTTGGGGGTCCTTTCTGCACCTGGTGACCCAACAAGAGCTTCTCTAATAACCTTTGCCTGAAGCTCCCACTGTGCCCATGACAGGAGCCCCTGGAAGTGTCGGTGACATCCCGGCTCTTTGGCAGCCTGGGCACTGCTGGGATGTCACCCTGGAGCCCCTGGCAGTGTCGGTGACATCCCGGCTCTTTGGCAGCCTGGGCACTGCTGGGATGTCACCCTGGAGCCCCTGGCAGTGTCTGTGACCTCACTGTTCTTTAGCAGCACAGGGATGTCACCACTGGACTCCTCTCACTGCCTGTGACAAATTGGCTCCTTGGCAGATTGTAGACACCTCTGTTGTCACCCTGGAGCCCTGGGACTGTCACCTCACGACCCTCAGGAAGATGAAGGAGCCCTGGGATGTCACCAAGGAGCCCCTGGGACTGCACGTGAGGTCACAGATCTTCAGCAGCCTGGAAAGCCTGGGATCTGTTCATTCCTGCTCTGCTGAGGATGGATCCTCAGCAACTTGGAGGGAGGTTCCCTGATGAGTTTTGGTTCTCCAGAGGCTTGTTCAGTCTTCAGCTCTTCAGTCCAGGAATTCAGTCCCAGAAACTCATTAAGATTTCAAACCTCTCTAACAAGACAAGCCCCTGGGAATAATTTAATGTTACATCTTCAATTCTTCTATAGTTAATTATACGGATTTCAGAAGAGTTTTCAAAGAGAATATACTATATTTTTAAATAGTGCAGGGTTTTTTTGTCCTATTTAGTTTTGTTTTCCTGTTTATAGATTGTTATCAGCAATCTCCAGTTGATACTGATCCTGAGCACCCCCTAAATCACTCGTCACAGATCTGAAAACCAATTCCCTTGATGGCTGACAATCCATCAGACTTTGTCCCTAAAGCCCCCCATCTCAGGGCTGGGGTCTCATCCCAGCCCTGGCCCCCAGAGCAGCTGAGGAATGGAGCCACATCCAGGGGTGTCCCCAGGGCTCAGGACTGGGGCCAGCTCAGTTCAATCTCTTTATTGCTGCTCTGGAGCAGGGCACCCAGGGCCCCCTCAGGCAGCTGCCAGGGGAGCCCAAGCTGGGTGGGAGTGTGGCTGTGCTGGAGGGCAGGAAGCTCTGCAGAGGGATCTGGGCAGGCTGGAGCCATGGGCCCAGGACAATTGGATGAGGTTCAGCAAGGCCAAGGGCCGCGTCCTGCCCTGGCCTCACAACCACCCCAAATCCCTGGCCGTGCCCTGGCCCTGATCCCCACAGCCTGTCCTGTTCCCTTCATCCCTGCACTGCCAGGGACTCTGTGGGACACGGGAGCTCTGCTGTGCCTATGGAGGGAGCTCCAAGTGCCACCACTGCACTGGGAACCACAACTCATCGGCTTTGTGTCCTTTGGGGCTCAGCAACTGGGGACACTCAGAGGCACAGCAAGTTTCTCTTCATGGCCAACAGAAAAAATGGAAACATGATCCAATTTGAAAAACATCAAAACTCTTCCCTCAGCAATGTGAGACAACCCAGCAGCATCTGACGTGCCCACTATCCACCAGGGATATCCATACAGGAACATTTTTAGATAAAGACAAAGGTAATTGTACGAGCCATAAACACAATTAAGATGTTTCATGATGAGTTATTTGAAGTTCTTAAAGACTTGGCAACTCCCTGAAGCTCCAAGTGTGAAGCCACTCAGTTGAGAGCCATTGGAATGCCCAGAGTGCAGCTTGAGGAGAAAGTCTGGGAGCAATGGGAAGGACACAGATGCAGCTGCTCTCGTTAAGAGATGTCCTTAGACACAGCCATTTAAACAGGAGAGATGGAAACTCATGAATGAGGAAGGACATGAAATAAGAGACAGAATATTGGTGATACAATCACAGGGGAAGATCAGTATTCCTTTTCCTGACATTGTACAATTCCAGGAAATTCCTGGTCTCTCTTTGTTGGAAAACATTGACATTTTTTAAAAGCACTGACCCAGCTGATGAGATGTGCTTGTGCACCTCACAAGCTGCAGGTCCCCTACAGCCCTGGAGGGCTCCTGTCCCATCTGCTCTGCTCCAGTCTAAAACAGGGACCAGCATTGTCCCAGGATCATCAGAGAGCTGAATGGGAAAGGATCTCAGCAAGTCTGCAGCCCAAGGTGTCAGCAACAGGCCCAGAGCAGGTGGTTCAAGGCTTGATTTGGTCTGGATTGGCAAATGCCAAAGAACAGGGAGGGGGCAGCATGTCAGCAGCTGGTTGAGCCCATGGGAACAAAGGTTTCCTCCTGTCCTGGCTGATGTCCCCTCTTTCCCCTTCCCCCATTGTCATTTATCTCCCCCCAGCCCCCGGTGAAGAGCCTGGCTCTGTGTTCTCCATCAGCTCCTCGGTGGCACTGCCAGGCTGGGATGAGGAGCCCCTGAGCCTTCCCTGCTCCGGGCTGGACAAGCCCAGCTCCCTCAGCCTCTCCTCAGAGCCCAAGGGCTGCAGCCCCAGCTTGGAGGCCCTTGCGTGACCCTGCTCCAGCTGCCAGACATCTTTCCTGCCCTGGGGAACCCAAGGCAGGCCCCAGGGACCGGGATAATGCATGTCCTTGATGTCCTGCTCACACAGCCCTGGCCCCTTGTCCCCGTGCCAGGCTCTGGGCTGGATCCTGTGCAACATCCTTAGGCTGTGGCTCCAGGAGCAGCGGGGGGATAGCGGGGGACAGGGGACCCCACTGGGCATGAACAGTGTTGGACTTCTCTGGGGGGGTCAGTGTGAGGGGGGGCTGGGGCAGAGTGACCAACGCAGTGACCTCACACAGCCCCCTCTGATGTCACAGCCTGCTCTGTGATGTCACAAAGCCACATTGTTATGTCACAGTGAATTCTCTGATGTCACATTGAGCTCTGTGATGTCATACCCTGTTCTGTGATGTCACACCTCCACCATGTGATGTCACAGACAGATCTGTGATGTCACAGCCTGCTCTGTAACATCACACAACTGGTCTGTGATGTCACAAACCACTATGTGATGTCACACAGCCATATTGCAATGTCACAGCCACCTCTGTGATGTCACATCCTGCTCTGTGATGACACAGTCAGCTCAGTGATGTCACACAACTCATCTCTGATGTCACAAATCATTCTGTGATGTCACAAAGCACCATTGTCATGTCACAGCGAATTCTGTGATGTGTCATCCTGCTCTGTGATGTCACAGCCAACTCTGTGATGACACAGCCTACTCTATGATGTCAGACCTCCACCCCGTGATGTCACACCCATATCTGTGATGTTACCAACAATTCATTTATGTCACAGCCTTCTCTGTGATGTCACACAACTGGTCTGTGATGTCACTGCCTGCTCTATGATGTCACATCCAAATCTGTGATGTCACAGACACCTCTGTGATGTCAGATCTCCACCCTGTGATGCCACAGCCCGATCTGTGACGTCACACAGCTGGTCTCTGATGTCACAAACCACTCTGTGATGTAACAAATACACATTGTTACGTCACAGCGAATTCTGTGATGTCACAGTCAGCTCTGTGATGTCACACCTCCACCCTGTGACGTCACAGATGGATCTGTGATGTCACAGCCTGCTCTGTGATGTCAAACAACTGGTCTGTGATGTCACAAACCACTCTGTGATGTCACACAGCCACATTGTAATGTCACAGCCACCACTGTGATGTCACAGCCTGCTCTGTTATGTCACAGGCAACACTGTGACGTCACAGCCTTCTCTGTGATGTCACACAACTGGTCTCTGATGTCACAAACCACTCTATGATGTCACATCTAAATCTGTGATGTCACTGCCAACTCAGTGACGTCACAGGGTATTCTGTGATGTCACAGCCTGCTGTGCAACATCACTCAACTGATCTCTGCTGTCACAAACCATTCTGTGATGTCACAAAGCCCCAGTGTTATGTCACAGCGAATTCTGTGATGTCACAGGTAACTCTGTGATGTCACAGCCTGCTCTGTGACATCACACAACTGGTCTCTGATGTCAGAAAGCACACTGTGATGTCACACAGCCACATTGTAATGTCACAGCCTGTTCTGTGATGTCACAGCCTGCTCAGTGATGTCACATTGGAATCCATGAAGTCACAGAGATAGCCCTATAATGTCACAGCCTGATTTGTGATGTCACAGCCTGCTCTGTGATGTCAGACCTCCACCCTGTGATGTCACAGTCTGCTTTGTGATGTCACACAGCCACATTGTGACATCACAGCGACTTCTGTGATGTCACAGCCAGCTCTGTGATGCCACAGCCTGCTCTATGATGTAACAACATGCTCTGTGATGTCACAGCCAGCTCTGTGATGCCACAGCCTGCTCTATGATGTAACAACATGCTCTGTGATGTCACAGTCAGCTCTGTGATGTCACAGCCAGCTCTGTGATGTCACAGAGACAGCCCATGATGTCACAGCTGCTCAGTGACCTCACAGAACCCACTCTGTGATGTCACAGCCCACTCTGTCACCTCATGTCACCAGATGATAAATTGTCTACCCCAGGTGAGCACACACTGCTCCTTCTCCAAACCCACTGGCCCATGGACACCACACAATGCCCATTGTGGAAGGAGGGGAACTGGAAGTTCTCCAGCCTCAGTGTCCTGCCAGCTCAGCCAGGCCCACTGGAACATTGGGCTCCAGCACCAGCAGGGACCAGCAGAGAGAGCCCAGCACAGAAGAATGCATGTGGAAAGGGGAGGGGAAATATGTTCATCATTTTGGGCTCATGATTACCATATGTCTGTTTAGTCTGGGACAATCAATGAATGGCTGTGTGCAAAATACAGAATAGAAACAGAAACTTCCCTGTGCTCAGCATGCCCGGCTTTGGGAGGAGCTGTCCCCCCGAGCATCCGGCCACATAAAGAATGCTGCTTCTCAATGCTGCATTGCTGCTGAGGAGTTTTTATTTTAGGGAATTTTGGGCACACTCCCAGTGCCAAGGAAAGCTGTGTCTGCTGCTGTTCACAAACAGAGAAGGGCTGCTGGGAGATGTGGTGGTCAGAGGCTGCCTGGGGTACAGTGACCATGGAATAATCGAGTTTTCAATATTCTGGGACAGAAGGAGGGGCAGCAACAAAACTTCTACACTGGAATTATGGAGGGCAGACTTTGGCCAATTCAGGATGCAGATTTGGGGAGAACTGAATCAGGTACTGATTTTTGTAAGGGAAACAGCCCTTAAAAACAAAGGGGTCCAGGAAGGATGGACACACCTCAGGAAAGTAAACTTAAGGGGGAAGGAGCAGCCTGTCCCTGTGAGCCAAAAGATGAATCAGTGAGGAAAATGCCTGGCCTGGCTGGGCATGGAGCTTTTTCCAGGAACTCAGGGAAAAGATGAGGGTACATCAACTTTGGACAGGGGGGCAGGAAACTTAGGAAATATTCAGGGATGTCTTTAGGTCTTGCAGAAAGGAAATGAGAGAGGTGAAAGCTCAGTTAGGACTTAACCTGGCTGTTTCTGTGAAGGATAATAAAAATAAAGTTATCAATACATTAATGGCAAAGGAGGTTATGTAAGGAAAACCCCCATTCCTTATTGGAGGGGATAAGGTTGCCAAAGACGAGGAAAAGCACTATTGGGATCAGAGCACACAGGGCCAACTGAGTGATGTTAGAAAAGGTATTTTATTGCATAGTCCATCAGTCTCAGGGAAGGGTGAGACACTTGAGGTGTTACATTCAACACCATCACCTCAGAAGCCACCTAAATTCTAGTTACAATGTCTTTTATAAACTTTTTAACCAATCATGAGGTGACACAAAAGCTCAGCAGCATCTTCATAAACCAATCATCAATTGCTTCATCTCACAGGAGGCTGCTGCAATGTGTCTTTTCTTATCCAACCATAAAAAACTACAGAAACTTACATTGCTGTATCTGTAATTTCTTACTGACTTTAGAACAGGTTATATGTGAAATTTCAAACTCTCTATTATCTTACTTAACATATTTAATCACTTCTAGAAAGCATATTTCTACTTACTGAAAGCATGTTTCAAACATATTTCTCCTTAAACTACAAGCTTCTATTCTTATTTCATGTTTGTACAGGTTCATTGTTGTAAAGCCCCAAGCCTTCCCCAAGGTCTCAGGTCAAACTCTGTGTCCATCTCTGTCTCTGGGCCTGGATGCTCAAGGCCCTGAGAGCTCTCTGTGCCTGCATTTCCCACCCAGCCCAGCTTGGGCTCCCCTGGCAGCTGCCTGAGGGTGCCCTGGGTGCCCTGGGCCAGAGCAGCAATAAAGAGATTGAACTGAGCTGGCCCCAGTCCTGAGCCCTGGGGACACCCCTGGATGTGGCTCCATTCCCCAGCACTCCTCGGGCCTGCCCATCCAGCCAGATTTTGAGCCGGGGAACAGATGCTGCAGAGGCTTTTGGATCAAGTTCCTGGGAGAAATCCCACAAGTTTGGGATTAGTGCAGCTGTGGCTCTGCACAAGAGAGCTCTTCAGCCACTTTCTCTCTTTTCCTCCCTCTGGCCATGGAGGCAGCTGGTGACTTCAGCGTGTGCCTCGTGTGTGCAAAGAGCAAATCTGTGCAGAATCGGGGCACGGAGGCTTTGGGGCATCTTGGCACCTGTGCTGGGCACAGAAGGTGTTTTCCATTGCACTGAGACTGTCTGCTGTGGAAAGTGGATTGAATATCCAGCAGAGGAATGACTTTTGTTTGGATGGAGCTGTGCCTTCCCTTGCTTTGTTTGCTGACAAGGAATGAACATCCCTCTGTGTCTGGGGCAGCTCCTTCTGCAAGGAAAGCAGGTGGGAGTTGGAGCCAAGGAGCTGAAAGCTGCAGGCACAGCCTGGAGGGGAGGGAGCTCAGATTTGCACAAGGCTGCTCTGAGTGCCAGGGCTTGGATGAGGGAATTGGTGGGGTGGGGGTAGGGACAAAGTCTGATGGATTGTCAGCCATGAAGGGTCTTGATTTTCAGATCTATTCAGAGTTCAGGAGGAGGTGCTGGGGATCAATATCAACTGGGGATTGCTGATATCAGTGTATAAACAGGAAAAGAAAAAATGGGCAAAAATATATTCTCTCTTTGTATTTTTTTTAATGAAATATGTTGTTTTAAATGGAGTGAACACTTATCCAAGTCCTGCCTTATGCTCATGTTTCTGGCAGGAGCTCTATTTCAGGCCACCTGCACCCCAAATTGCTCTTGCTCCCAGGTTCTATACAATGGCCCATTAGGTCTATTAGAAAATGAATTATTTACTGAATGGACTCAAGATTAACACACAAGAGACTTTAAACAGACTGCTTCCTCCACAGGATAACCCAAAGAAGTGCTAGTGGGTACAAACACAGTGCACAATCAAGTTACCTGTATTACAGCTCGTGAAGAGCTGGCACAGATTAGGAGTCAATGGAACTCAGCACCCAATTGATGGTGGAGCACACATGGAGCCCTTTCTTTCCCTCAGCTTCCAGAAAGGAACCACCAAGATGCATCCAGGCTTGGGACAGAAGCCCTGCCCATTTCCAGGGACTATGCAGAAGAGTTGTGCTTTGTGCAAGTTTTGTTTAGCTTTTCTAGTTTGTAAAGTGAAGTGTGTGTCAGTCCAGAATCCAAGGCTCATCTCCCTTCAGGCTGCTCTCAAGGCAAGATGTTTCTGGCCAGCTGGGAACTGCAGCTCCCTGGCAGCAGAGAGAAGTCAGGACAGGACAGATGTCTGGCCTGGGTTATCTGCCCAGTTCCTGTGAGGGGGAGATGCCCTGAGTTCTGGCCCCAGCTGCTGGACAGAGCAGAGGAGCCCTTCTGTGGCCCAGGGGAAGTCCTGCTCCAGGAACCTCCTGGAACCAAGGGGCCCTTGTGACATTGGGATGCCTGATGGAGCCAAGGGACCATGGTGACACCAATGAACCTCCTGGAACCAAGGGGCCCTTGTGACACTTTGGAACTACAGAGACCATTGCTGAGTATGGAACCTCATGGAACCAAAAGCCCATTGTGACTGATCAGGGCCTGGTGGAACCAAAAAGAGCATTGTGACAGCGTGGGGCTCCATGGAGCCAAATATCCACTGGGACAGTGCAGAACCTCATGGAACCCAGGGGCCTCTGTGACACTGCAGGGCCTCAGTCAAGGAGTGCAAAGGTCTCAAACATTCCTTGCAGGGTTCTGCCTTGGGGAAGGGGAACCTCCTTGGTGGCACCTTGGGCTGGCACACACTTGAGGAGTGTGTCTGTTTGCAACAATGAAACTTAGGAGTTTCAGATTGCGTAAAAAAAAAAGGGAAAAACCTCTCTTTCCTGAGTGCAGGCAGCTCTCCAAGCAAAGCAGGTCCCAGGTGAGGGAGGACACAGAGGATGGGGTTGGGGAATGTGGAGCAAGGTTGTCCACACTGGCTCACACCTCAAGGCACAGCTTCTCTGAGCAGGCCAGACCTCCTGAGGAGAGACCCTGGGTCAATATCAATCACAGAATGCTGCAATCACCTCTGCTCCAAAGAGAGCAGCAATAAAATACATCCTTTATAACAGGAATGTGCATTTCCTAGAAGCTGTTATAAATACATATTATAATATTGGCTTTTCACAAGGATGAAGATGAATGCTCTATGTATCACGTTCCAATGGCTTTGCTGTAACAGTCGATAGAGGATGTTTGAACTGTCTGCTCAGTTGGGATAACTCCAGTGAACAGATGATGGGGACCCTGCTGCTATCAACACTCAGCGGCTGTGGAAAGAAGGAGCCAAGGCCCAAATTCAAAGGTGGGAAGAAGAGGATTAAAACCACAAGCCAAGACGCAGGCATGCTTTAAAAAGGCGTTCCAAAACACCAGAGGTGCTCTTGGCAGAGGGCCAAGCACCCGGCCCTTTTAACCCTTTGCTTTATTGTCTTTGTCTCCTTCTTTCTTATTAAACCTTTCAGAATTGAAAAGGAAAGTGAACGTCGTTTTTCACAGGTGCCCAGATGGGAAATTGAGACCGAAAAAGGGGAATTTGGCTGGAAAAGGAACAGTTTGGCCCAAAATTGGAGGTTTCAGCAAAAAAAACAGGCAGTTTAGATGTATAAATGAGAGTTTGGATTAAAACAAATGTGAGTCTGACTTTAAAGGTCAACCCAGATGAGCCAGTGTGGGCCTAAAAAGGGGGAATTTGAGTACTCAGGTGAGAAGTATGGACCGAAAAAGCAGAATTTGGGCCAAACAATAGGAATTTGGGTGCCCAGATGGGAAGTTTTGGAACCAAAAAAGGTGAGTTTGGGTGCCCAGATGGGAACCAGAACGGGGAATTTGGCTCCCAAAGGAACAGTGTGGCACAAAATTTGGGGTTTCAGCAACAAAAGGGGCAGTTTAGATGTAAAAATGAGAGTTTGGTTTATAAAAAAATTGGAGTCTGAAGCTAAAACGTCAACCCAGGTGAGCCAATGGCAGCCTGGGGAGAAACTTGGTGCAAGAAAGGGAGATTTGGGCTGGAAAAGGGAAGTTTGGGCCAGAAAAAAAGGGAGATTGTGTCCAAAACCAAGACAGTTTGGGCACAAAAATAGGAATTTGGGTCCTCAGGTGGGAAGTTTATACCTGAAATGGGGACTTCTGGCCCAGGAAGGGAGAATTTATGCCCAAGAAAAGGGAATTTGGTTGCTCAGATGGGAAATTCGGACCCCAAATGGAAGTTTTGGGGCTGAAAGGCAGAATTTGGGCCTAAAAAGGGGAAATTTGGGGACTCAGGTAGGGTATTTGGAACCAAAGAGAAGAATTTGGGGGCAAAAATGGGTACTTTGGTCCCAAAAAAGGAAAATTTTCCTGCTTAGATGCCAAATTTGGACCCAGAAGGGGGAATGTGGTTCCAAAATGGATAGTTTGGCCCAAAACTGGGGGTTTGAGCAACAAAAAGTGTTTGTTTAGACCCAAAAATGAGAGTTTGGATTAAAAAAACAATGGGAGTCTGATGCTAAAAGATCAACTCAGGTGAGCCAATGGCAGCCAGGGGGAAATTTGTGGCAAAAAGGGGAGATTTGGGATGAAAAAGGGGAGTTTGGGGCAGGAAAAAGGAGTTTGGGGAAAAAAAGGAGAATTTTGGCCTAAAAAAGGAAAACTTGGGCGCCCAAATGGGAAGTTTGGACCAAACCAGGGAAATTTGGGATCTAGTGGGAAACTTGGACACAAAAAGCAGAATATGGGTCCAAAACCCAGAAATTTGGGCTGAAAATAGGAGAATTGGTGTGCCCAAAAGAAGAGAAGTTTGGACCCAGAAGGGGGAGTATTGGCACTGAAAGGCAGAATTGGGGCCTAAAAAAGCAGAATTGGGGTGCTCATGTGGGAAATTTGGACCCCAAAAGGGGACTCTGGGTCTAAAAAACGGAAATTTGGGCTCATAAAAAGAGGAATTTGGGTGCCCCGGTGGGAAATGTGGACCTAGAAAGGGGAATTTGGCTTCCAAAAGGAACAGTTTGGCCCAAAACTGGAGGTTTGAGCAACAGAAAGAGGAAGTTTAGATGTAAAAATGAGAGTTTGGATTAAAACAATGGGAGTCTGATGCTAAAAGGTCAACCCAGGTGAGCCAGTGGCAGCCAGGGGGGAAATTTAGGGCAAGAAATGGAGGTTTCGAATGAAGAAAGGGAGTTTAGGCCAAAGAAATGGGGTGATAAGGTCAAAAAGTGAGAATTTGGGCTCAAAAGTGGGAATTTGAGCACTCAGGTGAAAATTTGGATGCCAAAAAGGGAATCGGGGTTTAAAAAATGGAAATTTGGACCAAATATGGTGAATTTGGGTGCCCAGATAGGAAATGTGGACCCAAAAGGGAAAATTTGGCTCCTAAAAGGAACAGTTTGGCCCAAAACTTGGTGTTTGAGCAGCAAAAAGGGGCAGTTTAGATGTAAAAATGAGAGTTTGGTTTAAAACAATGGGAGTCTGATGTTAAAGGTCAACCCAGGTGAGCCAATGGTATCCAGGGGGGAAATTTGGGGCAAGAAAGGGAGATTTTGGGATGAAAAAGGGGATTTGAAGCCAGAATAAAAGGAAGTTTGTGTCCAAAAAGGGAGAATTTGGGCCTAAAAATGGGGAATTTGGGTGCCCAGATGGGAAATTTAGACCAAAAAGGGGTAATTTAGAACAAAAAAGTGGAATTTGGGCACTCTGGTGAGAAATTTGGACCCAAAAAGTGGAATTAAAATGAGAAAAAATAGGTATTTGAGTGCCCAGATGGGAAATTTGGACCCAGAAGGGGAAATTTGGTGTTAAAAGGGAGGGTTTTCGCCTAAAAAAGAGGAATTTGGGTGCCCAAATGGGAAGGTTGGACCAAAACAGGGGAATTTGGGATCTAGATGGAAACATGGACACAAAAAGTGAAATATGGGTTCAGAACTCAGAAATTTGGACCAAAAAAGGAGAATTGGGGTGCCCAACAAAAGGGAAGTTTAGACCCAGAAGGGGGAGTTTCGGCACTGAAAGGCAGAATTTGGGCCAAGAAAAGGTTGACTTGAAGCTCCCGGAGTGGCCCGGCTGGCTCAGTGATGAGGTTTCTCTTCACTCTGGTTTCCAGCCAGCACATGTTTGTGGGGTTCACTGATTTTCTTCAGGAATTCGAGTCTTAGCAAGCGAGTAAAGAAATCAGGGGGGGACTCTCTCCCTGGTTTGCATTCCACAGTTTATTTCTGTGAAGGGGAATCCAAAGGGCGAAAGACAAAGGATTTGGGGTCTGGGGGTCTCTTTTAACAGGGTTTCTCGGAGGGAGGGAACATCAGAGAGAGAAACAATTCTTTTTCTCAGCTGGTACATCTTACAAACATTCTACAAATCAAGGTTACACACACCAAGATAAGAAATAACAGACAGCAACTTCTTCAAATGCCCACCAAGGTGTAGGAGTATTCTCCAGAGAGGGGCAGAGGGGGAGAGAGGGGGGCTTGGTTTCCTGGCAGCACAGGGGGGAAAGAAAGGGAAGGTAAGAATGCCCTCTCAGCTTCCACAGCTCAGAGGCATTCTGGGACAGGAAAAACAGAGTTACAAACTCCCGGGTTGGAAAGAAGGGTCTTTCTGCTGTCACCCCCGCGCTTTCCCGGCCTAGCGAAACTTCCAGCAGCTGGAAATGCCAGCAGGGTCTTCTCTTTACTCTATCCGGCCTCTCGCCCTGGAGCTGAGGAGAAAAACTTCAGTGACCATGGGAACCTGACTTCAGGTAAGCAATAGGAGAAAGAGAAGTGTGGGGGGGAATCACAACTAAAACAGGGGAAAAGATCCATTTCAAGCTATCAACTACTAACAGAAACTAACTTAACAACATTCTAACAACTTTACCACAACAAAAGGTGAATTTGGGTGCCCAGATAGGAAATGTGGACCCAAAAGGGAAAATTTGGTTCCTAAAAGGAACAGTTTGGCCCAAAGCTGGGGGTTTGAGCAACAAAAAGGGGCAGTTTAGATGTAAAAATGAGAGTTTGGATTAAAAAAATGGGAGTCTGATGCTAAAAGGTGAACCCAGGTGAGCCAACGCCAGCCAGGGAGGAAATTTGGGGGAAGAAAGGGAGATTTGGGATGAAAAAGGGGATTTGGAGCCAGAATAAAAGGGAGTTAGTATCCAAAAGTGGTCATTTTTTTGATCAACAAAAAGTGGCAATTTGGATCTTAAAGTGAGAGTTTGGATTAAAACAAAGGGGAGCCTCTTGCCTGAAAAGGGAGTTAGGCAAAGAATAAAAAGACAGTTTGGTCCCAAAAGGGGGATTTTGGAACCAAAAAGGTTTATTTTGGATCTAAGAAAAAGGGAATTTGGGGCCAGAACAGGGAGTAATGAAACCAGGAGCTTGTCATTAACTCATGTTAATGAAAGTGAGGACATGATTCTAACTTGGATCAGCCCCACGCTGGATTTGGGGCTGAGCCCAGGAGCCTCAGGCACTGAGAGAAGGGTGAAGAAGCTGCTCCAGGAGTCCAAAGGCAAAGTCCAAGTCCCTTGGAGCATCAGTGGCCCCAGTGAGGGCAGGGAGTGGCAAAGGCTCCCCAGGGAGTGGGGAGAGCAGATCCTGGAGGCCAGGACTGCAGGGAGCCAAAGGCTGTGAGCAGGAACTGCAATGCTGAGCAAGCCCTGGCTGGCTGGAGGCAGCAGAAAGGCCAAGCCCTGAGCCCAGGCCTGGCACAGCAGGGCCTGTCCCTCACGGGGGGCTCGGGGCTGTTTGTGGGGCAGGGGGATGTGAGGGGCAGCAAGGACAAATGCCATCAACCTGTGGGACCCTGCAGATCCTCATGGAACCAAGGGCCAGCGGGAGCCAGCAGGGCCTGACGGAAACAAGAGGCCACTGGGAGCCTGCGGGGCTGCAACAGCCACAACACTCCAATGATGGCGGCAACCAAAGGCTCCTTGACTTGCCTTTGGTGCACGGGACAAACCCCCAGCAGATATTCTCAAGGGACACTGAGGCAAAGAATATTCTTAGTTGCAAGGGACCCCCAAGGACCAGCAATTCCAGCTGACAAGTGAATGGCCCACACAGGGATTGAAGCCACAGCCTCGCTGATATCAGCACCATGCTCTGACCAACGGAGCTCAGAGGTGAAAACCACACAGAATTTTACTGGCAAAGTACAGAGAACCAAGGAACTTTGGCAAAGCATTTAATACAACATCCAGTTGAACATAAAACACTTTCCACAGCAGTAACTGCATTAAGTTAGCCCATTTAACCTGCAAACCTTGAACCCTTGAGGTGTTAAGGCACCCAAAATCATTCACTGCAGAGCCAGAGAAGCACTGAGGAATGATCCTGGACACACAGGTCAGGGCAAACACTTGTTTTTATTTAAATACATAGGGAATAGACCTCTTGCAGGTCTTTGTGTTTCAAAAGAAAGGTAGATATTCAGGTAGAAATACAAAAAGTAATACTACAGTATTTGTAAAACACACAACAACAATAGCAAAAGTTACCGATGAATAAATGCACAAATAGGGAAAACTAAGGCTGAGATTCCAAAGAGTTACATTCAAAAGGCTCTGCAGCAGAAAAGAGAGAGTTTAATACTTCTGAAAATACAGAGTCATCAATTTTCTCAGGGCAGCCTTGAGCTCCTGGTTCCTCAGGCTGTAGATGAGGGGGTTCAGGGCTGGAGACACCACCGAGTACAGAACTGACACTGCCAGATCCAGGGATGGGGAGGAGATGGAGGGGGGCTTCAGGTAGGCAAAAATGCCAGTGCTGAGGAACAGGGAGAGCACGGCCAGGTGAGGGAGGCAGGTGGAAAAGGCTTTATGCCGTCCCTGCTCAGAGGGGATCCTCAGCACAGCCCTGAAGATCTGCACATAGGAGAAAACTATGAACACAAAACAACCAAAAGCTAAACAGGCACCAACCACAATAAGTCCAGCTTCTCTGAGGTAGGATTTGGAGCAGGAGAGCTTGAGGATGTGTGGGATTTCACAGAAGAACTGGCCCAGGGCATTGCCCTTGCACAGGGGCAGGGAAAATGTATTGGCTGTGTGCATGAGAGCATAGAGAAAGCCACTGGCCCAGGCAGCTGCTGCCATGTGGGCACAAGCTCTGCTGCCCAGGAGGGTCCCGTAGTGCAGGGGTTTGCAGATGGACACGTAGCGGTCGTAGCACATGATGGTCAGGAGGAAATACTCTGCTGAGATAAAATAAACATACAGAAACAGCTGTGCAGCACATCCTGAGTAGGAGATGGTCCTGGTGTCCCAGAGGGAATTGTGCATGGCTTTGGGCACAGTGGTGCAGATGCAGCCCAGGTCAGTGAGGGCCAGGTTGAGCAAGAAGAAGAACATGGGGCTGTGCAGGTGGTGGCTGCAGGCTATGGCACTGATGATGAGGGTGTTGCCCAGGAGGGCAGCCAGGGAGATGCCCAGGAAGAGGCAGAAGTGCAGGAGCTGCAGCTGCCGCGTGTCTGCCAGTGCCAGCAGGAGGAAGTGGCTGAAGGAGCTGCTGTTGGACATTTCTTCACTCTGGGCATGGTGGACTGTTGAAAGAAGACAATGAAAAGCTTGGAGAGATTTCCTTGAGTCAATTCTATGCTATTTTCTTATAAATTTACTCAAAATTACTTCTCTTTCTTTGGGGAAATTTTGCTCAATATTTTATTTTTGTGCTACAGTTTTGTTGCTTAGTTAGTGCCTCTTTTTGTGAAGGGGCAGAAATCCTCTTTCAGCATTGCTCTCAGCCTGAGCACTGGGGAGCCCAGAGGGAAATCAGGGCTCCCTGTGCCCCAGGGCACTCAGACCTGCTGGTCCCACACAGGACCCCTTTGATCATTACACCTCCCTCTGTTTCAGGGTGGCTAAACATAAAACATGCTTGAAAAATAAAGCAGCCTTTTTAAAGGCTCCAATTTGAAAATCATTTTCCCTAGACATCTTTTTGTCTCTGTGCAGCTGGACAGGGAGGGATACCCAGGGCTGGTCTGGCTCTCTGCCTGGAGTTGTGCCTATTGGGAGCTGTTTCTCTCTATCCAAGCCTTGTCCCTGCCAGTGCTCCCGAGCCCAGCCCAGCCCTGGGGGCTCAGCTCTGCCCTGCACACCCCTCCCAGCACAGGCACTGCCCAGGGCCATCTCCCTGCCAGCAGGGCCTTAAGGGCAGCTCAGACAAACAGAGATGCTGCAAGCCAAGGTGCTGCTGCTGCTGGCTGTGGCTGGAGGAGGCTGAGGAGGCACTTTGGGAGGGAGAGCTGAGGCAGCTCTGCTGATGCCCAGGGTGACAGTGCAGGAGTCTCAGTGACACAGACAAAGCTGACAGCCCCTTGCCCTTTCCTTTAGGAGAAAGCCGAGAGCAGCCCTGGCCATGCAGCACCATCTCCACAGCAGGAGGAATCTGCCCTGATGGGGGTCGCTCCTTCCCCCTCCAACTTCTCCCCACCGCCCACGGGGAGCTCCCAGGCAGGCTGAGAGCTGCCCCTGGCAGGTGGCAGATGCCCTGGGCTGGCAAAGAGCCCTCAGGGCTGCAGGAGCTGCTCTGCAGGACAGCCCTGGGCAGCCCTGGCTGCAGCCCCAGCTTCAGCCCCTGCAGCCGTCCCTGGCAGCAGGAGCCGTCCTGCCCTGTCCCTCTGAGGGTGCCCAGGGCAGCCCCGCTCTGCAGCACATCCTCCCCAAACCACAAACGGCAGCAGAGCCATCCCTACAGTCATGTCAGTGCTGTCATGGGGCAGCTTTAGGAGATCCCCGCAGCCAGAGACTTACTGTGCCAGCAGTTGGGAGCATTTCTCCATGAAGAAGCTCAGACTTGTCCTTCCAGTTGCTTTAAGGCACCCAGGTAGCTGCAGGCAGTGCCCTCAGCCCTGCTGGGCTGGGAGAAAAGCTGCTCATCAGGAGAAATGTCTTTTTGAAGCTCTTCTTGGTTGCCAGGAGCTGCCTCTGTGCCAGGAGCTCGGCCCAACTCAGCAACAGCACCAGGATTTTAATGACCCTCTCAGGGCTTTGGTGTTGTTTCCACCAGACTCAGTCCCTGAGAGAGTGTCCAAAAAACTTCTCAAGAAGTTTAACTCGAAGTTAAATTGGCACTCCAATTTAAAGTTTCAATTCAAAGTTTCTTGAAGTTTTAATGGGTCCCACTGAGGGACACGACTGGGAAAGTGTCCCCAGGTTCCAGGGAGAGCAGAACACTGCAGGCACTGATGACAGGTGGGGACAAGCAAGGGAAAGGTGTCTGTGGTGCTGAGCAAAGCTGGATGTGTTTCAGGAATGCCAAGGGCCAAGGGCTGAGCCCCAGCCCCTGGCAAGGCAGATGCTGTCCCTCCCTCATTGCTCAGGGCTCTTCCCGGGGCACTGTGTCACAATCTGCAAGGTGGGATTCGTGACGTGGTTCTTTTAGTCGGTCTTAGAGTACAAAAGATTATCAGCAAGGGCTGCACAAGTTGCCTCTGGCAGGGCCTTGCAGCTGCTGCCCATCCCTGTGCCCTCTCCAGCCCAGGCTGCCCTACGGTGTCCATGCCCTGCGCCTCTGGCCCTGCAGGCTGTCGTCATCCCCCGGCTGCCCCAGCTCGCTGGGCCCTTCCTTTGCTGACAGCTCTGCGTCCTGCCTGCCTCTGCCTGGCCACACAAAGCCTTGGCCTTGATACCAAAAGGGTTCATTCAATTTTTACCATGCCTGTGAAATTCTAGCACAGGAACAAGGCATGCAGGGCCTGCCTTCCCAGCAAGGATGGTTGGGGACAAGAAGAAGACATCTGGCTCAAGGGTGCAGTGATGGGAAAAACAAGGACTGAATCTGGGAACTCGGGGTTTGGTTTTATGGAAGTGGGTAAATTGTAATATGCATTTAGCCTCTGTATAAAAGCAACACACTGGGAGAATCACATGTCCATGTCAGGTTAGGAGTTATCCCATGTTGGACCTCAGGCCTGAATAACTGATGCCCTCTTAAACACCAAATTAGTGTTAAGGAGACTTACTCTGATGTTTCAGAGCCTTGCTGATGGCGGGGCCTCACAGAACCAAGGAGTCAGCTGTGACACTGGGCAAACTCATGGAACAAAGGGTCCATTTTGACACAGCAGAACCCCACGGAACCAAAATCCATTTTGGCACATTGGGGCCACATTGAACCAATGGTCCATGGTGACACTGAGGAACCTCTTGGAACCAAGGGACCCTTCTGACACAGCAAGGCCTTGTGGAACCCTGGCCCATGGTGACACCACAGAACCGCACGGAACCAAGGTGACCATGTTCTACTACAGAACCTCATGGAACAAAGGGCCCATGGTGACACTGCAGAACCAAGGAGACCATGGTGACACTTTGGGGCATCATGGAACCAAGGGTCCATTGTGACTGCTACCAAAAATGGGAAAAAATAAAAGAAACTGCTTCACAGCAAGGGAACAGTAAGAAGCAGCATTCTTTATTCAGCCAGATGCACAAGGGGGAATAGCTCTTCCCAAAGGTGTGCATGCTGGGTACAGGAAAGTTCCTGCTTGTGGACTGTATTTTACATCCATATCCACTGACTGTCACAGAATAAACATACATATGATCATCATTTCTCTGAAATCATTAACATATTTTCTCTTACCTTCATAGCTGTGTTCTTCTGTCCTGGGGGTCTCTTTGGTGGTCCCTGGTGCTCGGTGATGCCAGAGTCAGACCTGACTGCCCGGTGAACTGGTAAAAGTTGGCACATCTGGAGCTGGTCGCTTTCCAATTCTTCTTACACAACGGGCATGGTGCAGTTCCATGTGTCAGGGGGTTTTGAAGAACAAGAACTGTGTGTGCTCACCAGCTGGAGATGGTTTTTCATCTGGTAACATCCCCCTTTGGAGGCTTGTGAAGCTTCTCTTCAAGCCTTGCTAAGCCTCCCATCTGTGGTGTCTGCTGGAATTCAATGCCCTCCCCATCCCGCAGCAGCCCTGCCTTTCCCTCCTGCAGCCTTGGTCTCCAGCACAGCCATGGAGGCTCTTTGGGCTCTGGACTTTTCCTGCAGCCACCAAGGGCAGCTGAGCTCTGCCCTTGCCACAGCCAGCCCTGGCCAGCACAGGCCATGCTCAGCAATTCCTTGTCTGTGCCTGGCCTTGCTGCCAGCCCCGGCAGCGGCTCCGTGGCCCCTTTGTGCCCCGCTGGCCCAGCCATGGTGCCCCAGCCCCTGGGCAGGCCCAGCCCAGGGCAGGAGCATTGCGGGTGGGCACGGCCCCTGTGCCGTGGTGCCCACAGCAGCCCTGGGGCTCTGTGCCCCATGGCCTCCCTGCTGGGCAGCCTCTCCCAGCTCCTGCAGAGCCCGTGGCACCTGTGGGCCTGCACACACAGCCCTGCCCCGGGCTCTGCCGGGCTCTGGGCCAGCACAGAGGCCGGGCAGGGCTGGCCATGGCCAGCAACAGGCCCTGAGCCCTGCAGGAGGATGGAGCTGGGCCACAGCCAAACTCAGCCCAGGCCAAACCTGGGCTCAGCAGCCAGGGCTGGCAGCACCTGGGGACAGAGCCTGGCAGTGACAAATGTCCTGGGCCCCCTCCCTGCCCTGCTCATGCCACCAAGGGCACAGAGCAGCCTCCTCTCTCGGCCACTTGCCTGTTTTCAATCCCTTGCCCTGTAGGCGCTGGCCCTGCCCCACAAGGCCTGGGCTGAGTCCTGTCCCTGCACGCTCACCCAGGCTGAGATGGACACTGCTGGTTTCTCTGGCAGGCTCTCTGAGCCCAGCCCAGCTCCCTCCAAGCTGTCCCAGCTGCCCTGAGCTCTCGGCAGCAGCCAGGGCCTCTCCCCAGCACAGCCCAGCCGGCTCTGGCCCCACAGCTCTGCTCAGGGCAGGCTGCTCTGGGCACTGCCCCACGGCCTCAGCCCCTCTGCAGGGCACAGCAGCAGCTGCAGCTCAGAGAGGCCTCAGCCCCAGCCATGGGGGAAAGTGCCTGGCCAAAGGAAAAGGAGGCTCCCTGGGTGCCCTGCTCCCCTCTCCAGGAGATCCTGGCAGCTCTGCAGCCCCTCCTGCCATCCCATCTGCCCAGGCCAGCACCACAGCCCCGGCCTTGGGGCCCTCAAGAGCTGCTCCTGCTCCAGGCCCAGGGCCCATCCCAAAGCTGGGGCAGCCACAAAGCTGTGCCCATTGCTGGTCATTCCTGCTCTCACGAGGATGGATCCTCAGCCATTTGGAGGTTGCTGATGAATTTACTTTTCCACAGGCCTCTTCTTTCTTGAGCTCTTCAGCTGAGAAATTCAGTGACAAAGGCTCATTAACATTTGTTCAAATCTCCCAAACAAGATAAGCCCACGGGAAAAATTCAAATCATCAGTTCTTCCGTGGTTAATTAGACAAATTTCAGAAGCATATTCAAAGTAAATCTACTGTACTGAAAACAATTGAGATATAATTGTTTGGTCCTGTTTAGTTTTCTTTTTCTGTTTCTAATCCCCAGTTGATATTAATCCCCAGCACCCCCTCAGGCAGTCTGAATAGATCTGAAAATAAACACCCCTTATGGCTGACAATCAATCAGACTTTGTCCCTACCCCCACCCCACCATTTCCCCCATCCAGCCCCTGGGACTCAGAGCAGCCTTGTGCAAATCTGACAAACCATGGCTCTGCCTTGATTTCCCTCTGCTCCAGTGCAGCTCATTTGGAAGTTTTTCCACTAAAGTTATGGAGAAATGTTAAAAAGAGCTTCTAAGAAATGCACATTCCTGTTATAAAGGATGTATTTTATTGCTGCTCTCTTTGGAGCAGAGGTGATTGCAGCATTCTGTGATTGATATTGACCCAGGGTCTCTCCTCAGGAGGTCTGGCCTGCTCAGAGAAGCTGTGCCTTGAGGTGTGAGCCAGTGTGGACAACCTTGCTCCACATTCCCCAACCCCAATCCCTCTCTGTCCTCCCTCACCTGGGACTTGCTTTGCTTGGAGAGCTGCCTGCACTCAGGAAAGAGGGGATTTTCCTTCTTATTTTTTTTTTTTTTTTATGCAATCTAAAACTCCCAAGTTTCATTGTTGAAAACAGACACACTTCTCAAGTGTGTGCCAGCCCAAGGTGCCACCAAAAGCACTCCAGACCTGCCCTGGGCCAGCTGTGAGGGTGGATCATCATCCCAACCTGCACTGGGCTGTAAGAAACAATTTAGAGAACCCGGATGCAACTGTAAAACCTTGGTTAGTGCTTTGTTGTAAATCAGTTCAATTGT
This sequence comes from Poecile atricapillus, assembly GCF_030490865.1. NCBI lineage: Eukaryota > Metazoa > Chordata > Aves > Passeriformes > Paridae > Poecile > Poecile atricapillus. Next base: position 3,247,882 of record NC_081280.1, on the reverse strand, counting down.
TTCGTTGTTTATCCCAAGTTCAGGTTATTAACTCTTCTCTTGTTATGTATTAGCTGTACTTACCCTTTGCTGTCATGTCCCTGTCCCGTCGGGAGATCACCGCCACTGCTCCCCAAAATGGCGTCCCCGGCCCTGAGGAGGAGGATGACATAAGGGCCTGTACGTAAATGAGAGAGACCAGAGACACACAGGATGCACACAGAGCGATAAGAACCCGGAAACAGCGAGCTGCACTGAAAAGAAGAAATCAAGACAGCACCACCAAATGAGGAAGACCCAGAGGAGTCCCCTGACTTCCTCCCAAAAGCTGACAGCACCAAGGGGGAACTCGACCAGGGTGACATCCTAGACTCCGAGCCGAAGAAGACGAGCATTCCTGCGGACTCCTGTGAGGACAGAAGCTCCGGCTCTGCCGTGTGGCAAAGTCAACTTCCTCCTTCACTGCGTGGAATCTGGGAGCAGTGGCGGTGTGTGCAACCCCTTGGGCCCCCACCCAAGCTGATTCTTGGAATAAAGGCATTAAAAAGGACCTCTAGTCCTGCCCAATTTATTTCAGCTGGGGGCTCGTCTGGGATATCCACACCAGAAGAGGACACCGGGGACAGGACGGCCGCCTGCCTCGCTGGACCTCTCGGGACAACCGGCTATTGACTGGGCGGAAGAAGAACAGCCTGGGAAATCGACGTGGAGTAGCACTGGACAAGTGAGTAAAAGCTGGTGGTGGGAGTAAGGGGGCGAGCGAGTGAGTGTGAGAGTGAGACGGGGGCCGGCAGCTCGGAGCCCCAAAGCGAGTGTGGACCCCTGGTACCGCGCTTCCAGACTCCCGCGAGGGGGCCAGCCGGGAAAGGGGGGAAGCGAAAGATCCAAAAGGAGCGATTGAGGCACCTCCTAAGGGGTAAGAAGGGACCCCACCCCGGGCATGCAGAGGAAGATAGGTGTGTGTGGCACACGCAAAAGGGTAGGCCCACGTGTTAGGGCCAAACACTCTAGGTAGCTTCGGGCGTGCGGAGGGCTTAGACACAGGAGAGAGTGGCACATGCCAAGAGTACAGGGTGCCCCTAGGCACTGCTGGCACCAAGAGCCCATAAAGGCCCCATTCCCCAGGGCCGGGCCAGACGTCCCGCGAGGGGCTGTGTCACTGCGACCGCTCCAGGCTGGGTCCTAAACCCACTAGCAGAGGTCCAGAGAGTACCGGGGTGGGGAGTCTGCGGTGTTGGGGCAAGGCAGCAACTTCACACACACACACAGAGACACACACACACACACAAACACACACACACACACACACACACACACACACACACACACAAACACACACACACTCACACACACACACACACACACACACACACACACACACACACACACACACATGCACACACTTCTCTTATCCAAGACCATTCCGCTAGGAAGGGGTGGCCAAGCTGTGCGGGCAGTGTAAGGCTTGGGAAAGTCAGGGGAGTCTTCAGGTACTGCTTTCCTCCCAGAAAAAGTCAGTCGGTCACGGTACTAAAAACTAAGACAGTCTCGCTCCTCACTAGGGGAGGTTGAGCCTGGTGGGAAGCAGACAGGGGAGGTCTTAGGAGTACAGTGCTGAGGGCCCTGTCAGCATCAAAGGAGCGCTTCGGGCACAGGCGGGGGTCTAGGGGGGGTAACCACTAGGATTGCCTCCCAGGATCGGAGGAGCACGCCTGCTCCAATCTTGGATCAAAGGAGCACGCCTGCTCCAATCTTGGATCAAAGGAGCACACCTGCTCCAATCTTGGATCAAAGGAGCACACCTGCTCCAATCTTGGATCAAAGGAGCACGCCTGCTCCAGTCTTGGATCAGAGGAGCACACCTGCTCCAATCTTGGATCAAAGGAGCACGCCTGCTCCAGTCTTGGATCAGAGGAGCACGCCTGCTCCAGTCTTGGATCAGAGGAGCACGCCTGCTCCACTCTTGGATCGGAGGAGCACGCCTGCTCCAATCTAGGATCGGAGGAGCACGCCTGCTCCAGTTTAGGAGGAGAAGTGTGAGAGATTCAGTTAAGGAAAATTGGTGTCAATAACTGAATTTTAAGTTGAAAAGGGCCAGATGAGTTGGGTTGTTTAACTATTGGGTTGCCCATCTGTAATTTTCTGTTTGGGTAGGGGCACCTTAAAATTTATGGGAAAGGCTCGATTGTTGAGTTACCAGTTTGTAATTTTCTGTTTAAGTAGAGGTGTGAAAAGTTAGGTGTGAAAAGGAATGGGGAAGTGTTACAGTAAGAGGGCAACGTCCAAAGGAGGGAGAAGACAGAAAGTGAAGAATATTTCCCCTAGCAGCCCTCTTGGGCAGCTATTAGATCAATGGGAGAGTTGTGAATTTACAAAAACTCTTGATAAGATAAAAATGATACATTATAGTCTGGAGGTCTGGCCCAAGCTAAATATACAAGGAGGCTGGCCATGGTGCGGGACAGAAGATCTATGGATGTGCACCCAGTTAACTCAATATCTAAGAACAAGTGATGGCCTAGACCCCGAGCAGTTCATTTATGCTGAGTGTTGGTTAAGAAATGCTGAAAATGAAGAAAAAATAAAAATTTGTAAACTAAAGAAAGGAGAAGACCAAGAAAGGGAGAGAAAAAAAGGGAAAGATAACAATAGTAAGGAATGGGATCTCCTCGATCATTTACCTCCTCCTCCTATAGTCCACCCAGCTCCTCCTCCCGCCTATCCTACCTTACCTCCAGCTTTATCTCCAACTGTGCCCCATTCTCTAATTGCTCCCAAAAGAGATCAAGGTCCAGATACCACTTCCTGGCCTCCCCCAAACGCTGCTCCTACTACTCTGAACCCTGTTGCCTCTACTCAAACGCTGCCCATCGCAAACCCTACTTTACCCGTTTCTGGTACTGCTTTCCTGAACCCTCTCTTAAACACTGACCAATCTTCTCCTCTTCATCTTCCAGCCCTAGGTTCAGCCTGTTCTCCTTCCTCTACCACAGTACCATTACCTCCTCCCAGCTGGGGAATGAGCCTCTCTTCCCCCAGCTCTGGCACAACACCTGACCCCATACCCGCTGTTGCTGAGCAGACAAATAACCTGGTAGAGGGGCCTTACTCTCACACCAGGTCAAAAACAGCACAAGTAGAGAAATTATTCCCTTTAAGGGAAGTTCCAATGCATGGGGTGCCTGGGGGAGTAGGATTTGTGAATGCCCCCTTGACAGCATCTGAAGTTAGAAGTTTTAAGAAAGATTTGGGTAATCTAGGGGAAGATCCAGTAGGCATATCCCACCAGGTTGATCAATTCCTAGGACCCAATGTTTACACCTGGAAAGAGATGAACTCTATCCTTCACACACTATTTTCCCCAGAGGAAGTCAGATTAATTTGAGCTGCAGGAATAAAAATCTGGGAAAGGGAGAATAGAGTAGGATCACCAGGAGATCATAAAGTGCTTATAGCAGACCCCGGATGGGACCCTAATCGGGAAGAGGGCCGGAGAAGTATGGAAGATTACAGACTCTTAATAATCAGAGGAATAGGAGAGTCTGTCCTGGGGTAGTAATACCAAACTGGGGTTTGATGGCACCCAAGAAAAAGATGAGTCTCCGGCAACTTGGCTAAACAGACTAAAACGGAACTTTCAATTATACTCCAATATTGACCCTGACAGCTTAGAAGGCCAAGTGCTTTTAAAAGTTCAATTTGTGATGAAATCATGGCCAGATATTAGGAGGAAATTAGAAAAATTAGAAGATTGGCAAGAAAAAAGTAGAAATGACCTATTAAAAGAAGCTCTAAAAGTTTATTTAAGAAGGGAAGAGGAGAAAACGAAAGCAGAGGCAAGAATCATGGTGGCAGTAGCAAGAGAAAGTGTGGGGGCAGATAAACCAACCCTGGCAAGCAAGCCAAAAGGGAGCGGACAAGGAACACCTAAAGGGAGCAAGGAGGTGGATGGGTTAGAAAGAACAACTCTGGACAATAGAAAGTGTTATTATTGTGGGGAAACAGGTCATGTAAGGAGGAACTGTAAGAAGATGCATACTGATGGAGTGATTGCAAGGGAGCAAGATACCTTAGAAAAGATTTTAAGAGGGGATGATTAGGGGTGTCAAGGGCCCTATGTGATGGGGGACCCAACAAACCATCAAGAAGAGCCCGTAGTAAACTTTGAGGTGGGTCCCCAAAGCGAGAAATTTGAATTCCTTGTAGACACAGGTGCAGACAAATCAACAATTAATAAATTACCATTAGGAGTGTCTATTGGAAAAAGAGTATGTGAGGTGCTAGGTGCGGAAGGGAAGCTGTTTAAAGGGGAATTTTAAGCAATGCTGGGCAGATTTTATCTATCTACCCAACCTAGAGAATAATCTACTGGGAAGAGACCTACAGGTTCAGCTAGGAGTAGGAATTATTCCACAGGGTGGGAAAATGGTAGTGAAAATAATGAAGTTAATTCAAGGGGACATAGAAGAAATCAATCTGGAAGTGTGGGCTGAAGAGGGTAAATATGGATATTTAAATATTCCACCAATAGAAATCGAAATACAAAAGGATACCCCTCCAATCAGAATTAAACAATACCCCATTTCCCCAGAGAGTAACAAGGGCTTAGCTCCAGGTATCGAGCAGTTATTAGAAAAGGGAGTATTAGAAACATGTATGTCCCCACACAGCACCCCCATTTTAGCAGTCAAAAAGGCAGAGGGGAAATACGGATTAGTTCAGGATTTAAGAGAGATCAATAAGAGAACCATTTCCAGATACCCAGTGGTACCTAATCCCTACACACTCCTTAGCCAAATTCCCACCGAACACGCGTGGTTCACCTAAAAGATGCTTTTTGGGCACAGCCCCGGCTGAGTCACGTCGAGACTGGTTTGTGTTCGAGTGGGAAGATCTGGAGAAGAAAAGAAAACAACAGTTGAGGTGGACCCACCTTCTGCAAGGGTTCACAGACTCCCCCAACCTTTTTGGGCAAGCTTTAGAAAAACTCCTAGAGCAATTTATTGGTGAAAAAAGTGTCCAAATACTACAGTATGTAGATGATACACTAATTTCAGAGAAAAAGTTAGGAATACCTATTCAGTATTCAGTTATTAAATTTTTTGGGAGAAAAAGGTCCCAGAAGAAATTACAATTTGTAGAAGCAGAGGTCACCTATCTGGGACATATAATTGGAAAGGGATATAAGAAATTAAGCCCAGAAAGGATTTCTGGCATATTAGCAATACCAGCCCCAAAAACAAAGAGAGACCTAAGAAAATTGTTAGGTCTGATTGGATATTGCAGGTTGTGGATCGATGAATATATGCAGAGTGTCAAATTTCTTTATGAAAAATTAGTGAGCTCTGAACCTGTAAGTTGGACAGAGGAAGACGAAGAACAGCTAAAGAGGTTGAAGGAAAAATTATCCTCTGCCCCAGTTTTGAGTTTACTGGAGCTAAGAAAGGAGTTTAAATTGTTCGTGAACATCGAAGGGGGAGTGGCTTACGGAGTCTTGACACAAGAGTGGGGGGGATTTAAAAAACCTGTAGCTTATCTCTCCAAATTCTTAGGCCCAGTAGCAAAGGGATGGCCAACATGTTTTCAAGCCATTGCAGCAGCAGCTATCCTAATTGAAGAAGGCCAGAAGCTGACCCTACAGGGAAAGATCGTGATACATACTCCCCATGACCTTAAAACTGTGTTGAGCCAAAAAGCCCCACAGTGGTTAACCGATTCAAGACTGTTAAAATATAAAATTATTCTAATAGAAACTGAAAATTTGGAACTAGTCACCTCTAACTGCCAGAACCCAGCACAATTTCTGAGTGGAACACCACTTAAAGAACCAGAACATGATTGTCTTGAGCTGATAGACTACCAAACTAAGGTGAGAGAAGATCTGGAGGATATTCCCTTGCCCTATGGAGAAAGATTGTTTACAGATAATTCTTCCAGAGTGATAGATGGGAAAAGGGTCTCAGGGTATGCCATAATAAATGGAAACCAGATGCCAGTAGAGGAAAGGGGAAAACTACCTTCTAGTTGGTCAGCCCAAAGTTGTGAACTATATGCCCTGAAAAGAGGATTAGACTTGCTGGAAGGAGGCCAAGGAACTATTTACATGGACTCAAAGTATGCGTTTGGGGTTGTACATACATTTGGGAAGATTTGGGAAGGTCAGGGATTCCTAAATTCAAAGGAAAAAACTTAATTCATGAGGAATTAGTGAAGCAAGTTCTAGACTCCTTGATGAAACCAACAGAAATAGCTATAGTACATATAAAAGGGCATCAAAAAGGAAACACCATAGAAGCAAGAGGAAACCAGTTAGCTGACCAGGAAGCAAAGAAGGCAGCTTTAGACCCAGGAGATCCAGTAAAAGTGTTAGCATTAAAAGAAACTCCAAACAAAATAGAAGAAGAAAAGGAGCTGAACTTCAGTGAGGAAGAACTGAAACACATAAAGGAACTGGAGTTACATCAAGGAGAGCATGGGAATGGTTAACCCCTGATGGGCGTAAATACTTGAACAAAGCCTTAGCCCAGAGAGTTCTAACTGAGTGGCACGAACTAACCCATTGGGGAATTCAAGGATTATGTGATCACCTTTTAAGAGACCACCTCTGTATTGGGGTATATAACCCAGACAAAGGAGTCACCCAGGGCTGCACGGTGTGTCAGAAGGTGAATCAGAAAGCAATGAAAAAGACTACAGCAGGGGGTAGAGAATTGGCTCTAAGACCTTTTCAAAATATTCAAGTAGATTTCACCGACATGCCCCCTGTGCAGGGATACAAGGATCTGCTGGTGATAGTAGACCACCTTACACATGGGGTGGAAGCCTTTCCAACAAGAAACGAGACAGCCCAAATGGTCTCGAAGATAATTTTAGAGGAAGTAATTCCCCGATACGGGTTAGTGAATAATATAGATTCAGACCGAGGTCCACACTTTGTGGCACAGTCATTACATCAAATCATCAAAGCATTAGCTATAAAATGGAGGCTACATACTCCACGGCATCCCCAGAGTTCAGGAAGAGTTGAAAGAATGAATAAGACTCTTAAAAATGTACTAACAAAATGGATTGAGGAAACAAAACTCAATTGGTTTAAATGTTTACCTCTCGCCTTGTTGTGAGCTCGAACAAGGCCTTGGTCAGACTTGCGGGTATCTCCTTACGAAATGATGTTCGGGCTCCCCTTCTTATTAACACCCTATAGCACTGGAGATTACCTCGAGGGACAGGATGCAGTCCAGAGATATTTGAGGACTATAAGCAAGACCCTAGAAAATGTCAGAAAAAAGGAATACCTTCCCCAGACCTCTCCTCTAGACACCAATGTACATAACATTAACTCTGGGGATTGGGTGTTGATAAAGTCCTGGAATAAAAAACCATTAACTCCAACATTTGAAGGACCATTCCAAGTACTTCTCATAACCCACACGTCGGTGAGGACCCTGGAAAAAGCTTGGAGCCACGTAAGCAGAGTGAAAGGACCAGTCTCTCCTCCAGAAGGAAGTCTGGACTCAGCTGCAACTTCTACAAGCTCTCCAGAGTGGGTTGTAGTCAAGCAACCTGAAAGACTCAGATTAACTCTCAAAAAGAAACCTAAAGACAGTTAGACTGATAATGGACAGTGATACTGTTAAGTGAAATGGTTTGTAACAGTTGTTAAAATAGTTTTACCATATTGTTGCTAGAATGGTTTTGTAATATTATAAGCTTGTAAGCGAGTTGTAAGAATTACTGAAAAGGTTTTGCTATATTGTGAGTTTAGAGAAGGTGTAAAAAGGGTTCTCAGAACAAGATCTCCAAGATCCCCTCCGAGGCATTTCCTAAGCTATTCCAAATTGACAGGGAAATAGAGAAGGAGTTAGCTCAAACAAAGACCTGGGACCTTACAGTCTCCCTGTTACTAGGAGGCAAGACTGGGTGCACTGATCAAGATGATGGCCCATACCAGACTCCTAGGAGGATATGTGATTTTTGTGCTCTTCAGAAGCACCATGAGTAATGGGGCAAGCCCCTTCACCAAATGTTATCATCCTCTATATGATGGGGAAGACTTGGTGTCACTGCTAAGGGTCCACACTGACATAAACCCGAGCTGCACAGATCCTTCTCAGCTGACTACCTGTCAGGAAGATGGAAAAGTTTATTGGATGGCCCAAAATCCTGCCTCTTATAGGCTACGTTTACTTGGAGAATGCCCCACCGGAGATACCTGGCTCTGCTTTGAGCAAGAAACTAATCAAAAACACCTAGTAAAAGACAGGGAGATAAAAGTAACAGATGAACTTAGACAATTTAGAAATATCTACTGGGAAGAATTTATTTATCAACCTAGTAGAAAGGATCAGCAAAGAATTAAATCTAAAAGACTGTTGGGTGTGTGGGAGCACTCAAATGTCAGAAATTTGGCCCTGGGAAGGGACCAGTCTAAGCCCCTTAGAAATCCTAAGGTGGAAACAGACCAAACAAGAATCAGGAATTGTAAAAACAAGGGGGAAGGAACAATGGAACCTGAAGTCAAAAATAATTGGGGAAGAATTCATTACAAGAAAAGGAAAAATGTATAAGACCCTAGCTGGAAAGATGGTGTGCAAAAGGTATTTAATAATTAAAGATACAAACACTAAATGGGTCCCCTGAGAACCAAACAGGTATTGGTCTGTTGGAAAGAAGGAGAAGGGATGTATCTATCATGAGGGTTATGGGTTGCATGAGTGCGCTGAGAACGGAATAAACCCCTTTTGGGGAATAAGGGAAATATCTAAGTATTGGGAATTTCCATTTACAACAAGCAACAACTTCTGGGAAGCCCCCGAGTATCTATTTCGGATTTGTGGTGACAAAGCATATACCAAATTACCTGAAGATTGGGCAGGGAGCTGCACAATAGGGGTTGTTAAACCTGCTTTCTTCCTGCTCCTGAAAGAAGCTGGATCCACTTTAGCTGTACCTATATATGATGATTTGAGGAAATCCCAATGAAGAAAAAGAGATATTGTTGAAGTAGGAGTGACCAAAAATGGAAGATATAGACCCCTGAAGAAATAATTAAAATGTATGGGCCAGCTACTTGGGCCCAAGATGGGTCCTGGGGATACCGCACCCCAATTTATATGTTAAATTGCATCATTCGACTTCAAGCGGCACTAGAAATAATATCCAATCGAACCGCCATCGCCCTCGATCACATCAGTGATCAATTATCCCAAACAAGGTCAGTCATATACCAAATTAGGCTGGCTGTAGATTACTTATTGGCAGACGAGGCAGGAATCTGCGGGAAATTTAATTTTTCAGAGTGCTGCCTAGAAAAAAACGACAAAAGTGAAGTGATCAGAAATATTTCAAAGGAAATTTGCAAAATAGCATATGTGGGAACACAAGAGTGGACACCTTTAATAAACACCAATTGGTGGGATGAGTTCTGGTCAATGAAAGGGCAATGGTGGAAAAAAGCAGCATTTATTACGGTATGTGCATTAGCAGAATTGACATTCTTACCATGTATACTCCCTTGTCTGGTTCGAATAATTACCTATATAACTCAAATAAGTACCTCAACCCAAGGAATAGTAACCCCACTACTGGCCCAACAGAAAATTACGAAATTAGAAGGCAAAGACCATGAAAGCACAAAAGAAATCTATAACAAATATCAGAAGTTACAAAATTATATTCGCAAGAGCCAGAGACTGCAGACTGATGCAGACTCAAGTCTAATCAAAACCTAAGAGGGGGGGTATTGTAAGAAACAATTTTGAGAACCCAGATGCAAGTGTTAAACCTTGGTTAGTGCTTTGTTGTAAACCAGTTCAATTGTTTCGTTGTTTATCCCAAGTTCAGGTTATTAACTCTTCTCTTGTTATGTATTAGCTGTACTTACCCTTTGCTCTCATGTCCCTGTCCCGTCGGGAGATCACCGCCACTGCTCCCCAAAATGGCGTCCCCGGCCCTGAGGAGGAGGATGACATAAGGGCCTGTACGTAAATGAGAGAGACCAGAGACACACGGGACACACACAGAGCGATAAGAACCCGGAAACAGCGAGCTGCACTAAAAAGAAGAAATCAAGACAGCACCACCAAACGAGGAAGACCCAGAGGAGGCCCCCGACTTCCTCCCAAAAGCTGACAGCACCAAGGGGGAACTCGACCAGGGTGACATCCTAGACTCTGAGCCGAAGAAGACGAGCATTCCTGCGGACTCCTGTGAGGACGGAAGCTCCGACTCTGCCGTGTGGCAAAGTCAACTTCCTCCTTCACTGCGTGGAATCTGGGAGCAGTGGCGGTGTGTGCGACCCCTTGGGCCCCCACCCAAGCTGATTCTTGGAATAAAGGCATTAAAAAGGACCTCTAGTCCTGCCCAATTTATTTCATGGGCCACTGCAAGGGGCTGTGGCTGTGGACACTGCACTGACCCCACTGCTGGGTTTGGGTTCCATGGCAACTGGGAGAAGTTCAAGTTTCCTTGGAAACACTGGGGAGGACTGGGACATACTGGGGAACACTGGGAATGCTTTGGGAGACACTGGAACATACTGGGAGTGATACTGGGGAGGGCTGGGACAAGCTGGGAACATGAGGAATGCTGAGGGCAGAATCTGGGTGGGTTGGGATGGACTGTGGGGGTACACTGAGACATACTGGGACAGACCAGGACATACTGGGACCGACACTGGGGGATACTGGGACAAACTGGGGACACTGGAAACACTGTGGGAAAAACTGGGGGACACTGGGGTGTCGTATGGATGACACTGGGGGCAACTGGAAGGGAATGGGAATGAACTCAGGTGTATTGGGAGGGACTGGGCTCTACTGGGAGGGTCTGGAGGAGCAGTGGGGTTGTACTGGGATGTACTGAGGATGAACCGAGCTGTACTGGGAGGAACTGGAAGAGATGAATGTGATGTTCCCGCCTCTGCCATCACCTATTTGCCAAAGCTCCCGCCAATCACCGCACTCAGCCAATCACCGCCCGGCATCAGGGACTCGGGGGCGGGGCCAACAGTCGGCACCAATTTTCCTTTTTGCCTCTCACTCCCGTCATGCCCCGCGGCCCGATAGAGCCCCATTGGAGCCGGGACTACAACGCCCGTCATGCCCCGCGCTCCACAGAACCCTGGGATCGCCCCCATCTGTCCCGTAAGTGTCCCCCAGACCCTCCAGGATCCCTGAGTGCCCCCTCAGCGCCCATCCGGGACCCCCAAAGCGTCCCCGGATCCCCTGAATGCTCCCGACCCCACAGATGCCCGTTACAGCCACTTCTGGGAATTCATCTCCTGTCATTCCCCGCGGCCGCTGAGCCCCTCACAACAGAGTTCCGAGACTAAAATTACTGCCGTGACCCTCCCCCAAAATACCTGCCATGCCCGCGCCGTAAGGAGCCCGCTTAGAGCTCCCCAGGTTCCCCCCGAGTGCTCCCGAGCCGTACACGTTCCCCCCGAGCTCCTCCAGCCACGGCTCGGACACAAAAGTGTCCCCCAAGTGTCTTCCCGGAGCCGCATGGGCCCCTTCGAGCCACTTCCGGGACTACAGCTCCCATCATGCTCCGCGGCGCACATAGAGCGCCATTCCAGCCGTGACTCCATCTCCCGTCATGCCCCGCGCCTCACCGAGAGCCATTGGCGCTGTGCCTGTAACTCCCGTGATGCTCCGCGGTGCCATTACACCCTATGATACCCGCGCCTACAACTCCCATCATCCCCCGCGGCCCAGAGAGCCCCTGTAGAGCACCCCAAGTGCCCGCCCGGACCCCGAAGCGCCCCCAGATTCCCCTCCCTGACCTCCAAGTGCCCCCCTGGACCCCCAGGTGCTGCCCCGGACCCCGAATCGTCCCACAGAATCCCTAAGTGCCCTCCCAGTGCTCGCCCGGCTCCCCCAAGCGTCCTCCAGACCCTGAAGTTCTCTCTAAATTCCCTCCCCTGACCCAAAACTGCCCCAAATGTGCCCCAGAAATGTCTCCACTGACCGCAGAGTGGCCCCTTTTACCCTCAGGAAATGGTAAAAAAGATGACAAAAGAGCTAAAAAATAGGACTAATTAGCATAAAGAGGGAGAAATATTGGTCAATTAATTAATGAAGGGAATTGTGTTACTTAGAACCAATGAGCAATAATTGTTCTAGTTGCTAAAAGTTTATCAATTATTTTATGGAAATATAAAATTAGGTAATGAAAATGCAGAATAATATTATTATAAAAATATAATTTTATTAAATAATAATATTTCAGTTATAAAGAAAAATAATAAATGTTTTCAATGTTTTAGGATGTCAGTCCCAGGTGGGCGATGTCAGACATGCTGAGGCTCGGGGTGAGGAGCAGCTTGTCCAAAGAGGGTCAGCCTGCAAGGGGCTCATTCTTCTCTGTGCCCAAACCTCCTAAGGAGACATTCAGCATCAAGATCACCTGGGGAATGCTTCTGCCACCTCTTCTCTGAACTGTACATTTTTAAAAATATGCCATTGATTAAAAAAAAAAAATTAAAAAATGTGGTGGATTTTCAAATCTTCCTCCTTAACAGAACCCCAAACTGACTCCAAGCAGCTGCACAAGCTTTGCCTTGAAGACAATGGAAGGAAGAGAAAGAGCCCCCGAGGCTTTCTGTATTTTAATGAACCCCAGGGTGGATTTGGGGCTGAGCCCAGGACCCTCAGGCACTGAGGGAAGGGTGAAGGAGCTGCTCAAGGAGCAGAAACAAAACTCCAAGTCCCTTGGAGCATCCCTGGGCCCCACTGACTGCTGGCTCCTGGCACACAGAGCCATGGCATTGTTATAAATGAAATTAGAATTTTGACAACTAGGTCCCTTGGGTTAATGGCAGTTTAAATAAAAATGAATACAATTTAGTAAATTGAATAGTAATTTGGTATAAAAGAATACAGTTTAGTAGAAGAATACAATTTAGCAAAAAAAATTACAAATATATATATATATAATCTGCCAGTAATTAAATATGATTAAAGCATATGCAAAACCAAGTGGGAGGGTTTTTTACCGCACCTCACGTACAAAACCAACCGGGGTACGGAGGCTTCCCACCCTGCCTCACGTACAAAACAAAGCACTTCAAGCTAAACTTGTATACTCTATGCTTATACATATTCATTAATGTTTGCCTTAAGTTTCCTCCTATTTCTGATTTTTCTGATTTTACGTCACTATTCTTCACGGCACATGCTCCACTTGTTGTTAGGGGGTCTTCAGTCTTCTTTTGGGGTCTTTTGGTTAAGGCTTCTCCTCTTCCTCACTGTCCTTTGGATAACCTTACAGGTTTGTGTGTGTGTACTAAGCGTTGTTATGGAAGTCTACTCATTAGTCTGATATTTACTGATTTTTAGGCCCAATGCCTAAAGTCGTTCTAATTTTGTCCATCTCAGGGCCGTTTTCATCTTGGGACATCACTGATCTTCCAAACTACATCCTGTACCTCGATTTTAACATGTAACATCTGTAAAGGGGTGCATCTGCCTTGTAACACTGATTCTTTTGATTGTGAGAGGAATGATGGGTTTGTCTTTACAAACAAGCTGTGGGTCTGCTGATAAGATGCAGCTCTCAGTGAGAGACAACAGAAACAATGGGATGGATTCCACTAAAAGATCAAAGAGGCACTGAAAGAACACTATGAATTCCATAAAAGTAAAGAATTAAGCAGGGATTATGCATTGGGGGTGGGGGGGAAGGTATCGCAGGTATCAGGTGTTCCGGGCAGTCTGTACCTGTCAAGTACCTCAGCCTGTGGGGAAAGAGAGAAGGGACAAGCGGCCGGGAATTAGGATAAAAAGGAGGCTGCACCCTCCAAAAATTTGAGAGACCCCAGGGGAATGCCCCATGGCCTCTCCCTTTATTCGAATAAAGAAAAAGAAGTCTCCTCTGTCTCCTTTTTGGACATAAACCTCTGGCGTTTGTGGATTAATTTTCCTGACAATTGTTTCTAAAAATAACTGGAATAACAGTTCCAATTTAGTTAGCAAAAATCAATTCCATTTATTGCAGTAACAATCTTTGTCAATGAGTGGAATTCCTATGTCATTTATCATTTCCCCCATGCATTTTTCACCTCCTCTTCCCTGGCCTTATCTCCCCTCAGGCCCCGCTCGTCCTCGCCGAGTCCGGCCCGCGCCGGGGCCGCGCCGGGCGCGCGCGGGGCCGAACGCAGCGCCCCCCTCAGGCCGTTGCGCCGCGGCCGTTGCGGCGACAGTCGGAGACAGATCGGGGCCATGGAGGAGCTGCCGCTGCCCGCCGGAATCAATGCCAGCACCTTCCCCGCCAAGCTGTGGGGCCTGGTGAACAGCCCCCGCGTCCGCTCCGTGCGCTGGGACAGCCAGGCCCAGGGCTTGCTCATCGACCGCTTCCTCTTCGAGCGGGAGCTGCTCAGCCCGGGCGGCGCCCACGGAGGGGGCGGCCAGGGGGCGGGGGCGGCCCCGGACTGCTTCAAAGCCACGCACTTTGGCAGTTTCGTGCGCCAGCTCAACTTGTACGGCTTCCAAAAGGTGCCGTCATGGCTTGGCTCAGCTGTGCCGGGCGATGCCGGGGCTTTGCTCCACTTTATGAACCCAAACTTCCGCCGCGATCGCCCCGAGCTCCTTCTCCACATCAAGCGCCGGACCAGGGCCAACAGGCAGAGACTGGCCGCGGGGCTGGAGGTGCGTAGCCGCCAGCCCAGCCGCCTCCAGCGGCCCTCCACGGAGCGGTCGCTGCCTGCCTTCCCCACCGGGCAGCCGCCCAGAGCCGGTGAGACGGGGTGGGAGCTGCGGGCGCGGAGGGAGGCGTGGGCTTTGTCCGTGGGCGCTGCCCGGCCGGGCAGGAGCGGCCCCTGCCCGTGCTGGGCAAGGCTGCTGTGCCGGCAGGGCCCGGGAGCTGTGCCGGGCTGCCGGGGGCTGCGGGACAGTCCCGCCGTGCCTGCGCTCGCCACACGCTGGCCCGCTCGGCCGGCAGCCGGCCCGGCCCTGCACCGTGGCTGGCGCTGCTCGTTGGGCGGCCCTGGGACGCTCGGGGCGGTCTCCGGGAGTGCGGGTGAGCCGAGGGCTTGGGCGTATTGGTCGAGACCCAGGGGCTGCTCATCGACCGCTCCCTCTTCGAGCGGGAGCTGCTCAGCCTGGGCGGCGACCAGGGGCCAGCCCCACACACTTTCAGAGCCACGCAGCTCTGAAGTTCTGCAGCTTCCTGTGCCAGTTCGGCCGCTGCGGCTTCCACCAAGTGCCGGCCCAGGCTGTCGCGGCTGTGCCGGGCGATGCAGGGGGCTGGCTGCACTATAGAAACAGCAGATTTCACCGCGACCGCCCCGAGCTCCTGGGCCCGGGAGCTGTGCCGGGCTGCATTTGGGTTTCTGGCAGCTGCCTCCTGCCAAGGGTTGAACGGATAGGGGAGAGCTCAGTAGACAGGGAGCTGGTTGTTGCAAAGGGAATAAAATCCCATAGAGCCGTGTGTGTAGAGTTGTTTATTTCAGTGCTGGAGGTGAGGAGGATTTCTCCTCCTAATTCATCCACCTTTGTCAATTGCTGTGCTATATTTACTAATTGTATTGCTTGGTGTTGCTATGTCATTATAACATATGGAACTAATATGCACAGTATATTATACACTCTGGAACGAATTTACATAGTATAATCTCATGGCTATAGATAGTTCTTTTTCACTGTGCTTGCGCCTCCCCAATTTGGGGGTCGTTGGGGGTCTTTGAGGAAGGCTTCCAAAGTCGTCTTTGCATCTGAACTTTTCAACTTTGTCTTCAGAGCATGCACAGCTACGGTGTTCCTTGGTCTGTCTGGTCCTAACCAGTCTAATTTCTTTATCTTGTGGCTAATTGGCTTGACGTTTGCTAATTTTTCATTAGTACTATACTTACCTATCTCTGAAACTGACCACCTGGTGAGATTTTCATTTTTTTTTCGCGGGTCTCCAGCACTGAGCAACCAGTTAACCATATACTAGGCACTACAATGCATAGAAAGACATCTATATCAAGTTAAATAGATCCATGAAGTTATGATTCAGGTTCTATTGCTATCTGGTGATACAGATCTATCAGGTTCTATTGATATCTTATAACTGAACCTGTAGAAGCAGCTTGTAAGTTTGACTTAAGTTCTATAGGCATCAAACCGCCAAGACATGTGGTGATATTTTTCTTTCTCACCCTGTTTTGGGAGGACGTGAGCTTTTGTCTTCCCTGACAAAAGCACAGTTGCTGCCAAGGGAAACACACCTGAGGACCAGTATTGACCCAGCCTTCCCTTTGCTTCCTTTCTTCTTCCCTCCCTGCTGCACAGCTCCCTTGCGCCAGAAGCGCAGTGCTGCCTCACCTGAGGATTCAGAGCTGCCTCCAGGCCCTTCCAAGAGAAGTGCAGGTGCTCAGGAGAGTGAGGCTTCCCCAGCAGCTGCCAAGAAAGTCTGTGCCACCTCTGGACTTGTTGGAGCTTCACCAGTGGAACCATCAAGAGAGCTCATCCAGAGATTTAATCTCCGCAAGCTCACGGTTCCCCTGGTTCGCCTGGACCTGAAACGCCATCCTGAGCTCATGGTTCACCTCACTCCAATCCACCCTGAAGCTGCTTGCAGGCCCCTTGGACACAGCAACAGCTGCTCATCTTCTCAGCAGCACAGCCCAGCCTGCGAGCCATCAGGTAGGGAAAGAGTTTCTACCCTTCCTTTTCCAATAGGTCCTGGCAACTGAGCCTTTCAAGTGTTTTCCCTGAGTCCTCTGTCATGGCTAGATCTCAAGTGAGAATCACGTAGAAAACAGTGTTAAGTGTACTAGGAAGTGGGACTGTGAATGCCAAAGTATTCTCTGCTCTTCCTGTCCTTCCTGCAGATGTGGAGGTTGTTCTGGGCATTTTCCAGACAGCCTGTCTGCTCAGGTGCAAGGGCTGGGTGAAAAATATTGCCCAACAGACAAGTGGTCAGTGTTAGGTGAACTCCCCTGTTTCTTGGAATGAAGTCCAACTAGGACGGTGATAGGATATTGCAGATGTTTCAGACTGACTGGCCTGCAAATCGGGCCGTGCCATTGAAATGAACTCTGTGTTCCTCAGAAGAGCTGCAGCTGCAGAACATGGCCTCACCTACAAGGTTGCTTTTAGAATAAACTCACAGTTGAATTTCTCAGTGTGTGCCTGAAGATCCAGGCTCTGCTTGGGTGAATGCACGTTCTGTGGCCTTCTGTGTTGAGAAACTCAAGCAGCCAAATCTAAAAGCTGCTGGGGAGATAGGGAAGGCTGTGATTCTACAGTTTTTGTGTACCTTTGGAGCAAAAGGGAGAAGAGCTGGCAGCTGGGTTCCTGGCAGTTGCCTCCTGCCAAGGAATGGCAGCGGGACACTTTTCCCAGACAGATGAATAAGTACGGGAGAGCTCAGTAGACAAGGAATTGGTTGTTGCAAAGGTTCAGAACATGAGAAGGGAATTTTCTCCTTCTCCCCCTGCTTGGGATGATGGGAGCTTCTGTCTCCCTTGGGACAAGTACAGTTGCTGCCAAGGGAAACACACCTGAGGAGCAGTAGTGACCCAGCCTTCCCTTTGCTTCCTTTCTTCTTCCCTCCCTGCTGCACAGCTCCTTCATGCCAGAAGCGCAGTGCTGCCTCCCCTGAGGATTCAGAGCTACCTGCAGGCCCTTCCAGGACAAGTCCAGATCCTCCAGGGCGTGAAGCTTCCCCAGCACGTGCCAAGAAAGTGTTTGCTCCATCTGCACTTGGGGTTTCATCAGGCGAGCCAGGCACACGCAAATTTCAATTCCAGCCAGAGCTCATCACTCCGCCATTTCCTGCGCACCATCAAAGCACTTCTGTGGCCTCTCCAGAGAGCAGCAGCTGCACTTCTCCAGAGCAGCACTTGCCAGCCAACATCCCATCAGGTACGCAATGTGTTTCTCCCGTGGCTTTTCAAAAAGAGCACAAAAAGTGACTGAAGTATTTTGCTGCGGTGCTCTGTCATGTGTACATTTGATTGTCAGAATCAGGTGTCGAGGGTACTAGGAAGCAGGATCATGAATATCAAAAGAATCTCTGTCTGCTTTTCCCGTCCTTGCTGCAGATTTGGAGGATGTTCTGGCCATTTTCCAGGCAGCCTCTGTGTAGAGGTCAAAGGGCGAGGCAAAGAACATTTCTCCACAACTGGTCGGTGTCAGGTGAACTCCCATTTTTCTTTGGATGAAGCCAAACTAGGACTCTGATAGGATATTGCAGAGTTTACAGATTTTCTTTTGTTGAGATGAAATACAAGGGATGGGACCACCGTGCTTTGAGATGATTTATTGCTTAAGTAGCCCAATAAGATATCAGTCCCGAGGTGTGAGATTTACAGGCAACAAGTCAACCACAGCTTGAGGAAGTTACGAGTTTCTTCTCCACATGGCAATATATAACTTTTTAGTCCAGTAGACAGTTGACACAAAGTTTGTTTTCACTTATTAAGCTCTTATCACCTTTACTTGATTTTGCCACACTGCGTCTGTCTTTTAACCAACAAGCTAACAGGTCATGTATTCACACACACTTCTGTTATAGTTTCTAGATCTCTAACTTACTTTATAAATCACACTATTATACTTGATACCTCCAACTATTTTACTTAATATAATTTCTTACTTACTCTAGGCATATTCTTACTTGCAATTGTAAGAACATAGGTTTAGAATTACTATACCTAATGTCTGTGTACTTTCATCACTCCATCAATCCAGGCTTTTTCTAAGGCTGCAGATTTTCCATTTCCAACAGTCTCTCCCACAAATAATGCTATGAAATTTCAGTGCACGCTGGGAGTCCCCAGAACAGTTGCAGCTGCAGACCATGGCCTCACCTCCATGGTTGCTCCTTAGAATAAACTCGCAGTTTAAGTTTAGCATGTGTGTCTGCACCTCTGGCCTCTTCCTGGGTGAATGCACTTTCTGTGGTCTCTTGTGATGAGAAACTCAAGCAGCCAAATGCCAAAGCTGCTGGGAAGATGCAAAAGGCTGTGATTAAAGGTGATTATGTCTGTGTGCATGTCTAGATCGGTTTCACAAGCCATAATTTAATCTATGTACACGTCGATTAGGATAATACTTTTGAAGGGGAAGAGCTCACTCTTCCAATTCCCTGGGAAGTTTTTAATACCTTTCTGGAGTTGAGGTTGCTGTGCGCTTCCTGTGATGTTTGATCCAAGGCAGCAATAAAGCTCTGCGTCCCAAAGCCTCATTTTGGAGCCTCACCGATGTTTTTGGATTCTTGCAGCCGCCCCGGGCACTTCAGTCCCCAGTGCTGCAGCTGGCAGTGCTGGTTATGCAGCATGGAGAGCCCCAAGCTGGGTATGGAGTACTCCTGGGGAAGAGGAATTGCCACCGCTGGATCTGGACCTTGTTCTGGAGACACTGGAGGAGATGCTTTCACCATCTGTGCCTGAAAGGTCTCCCTCTGCTCAGGTAACTCCATTGGACAGGGATGAGAGGGGCTGGACTGAGAGCTTCTGAATGTTGTTGCATGGTTGAGAAGCAAAGGCTTCTTGAATTCAGCTGGGAATGGACGCGGAAGGATTTGCTTGGTCAAGCAAGATTTGCTAAGGAAGAGGGAATGAAAAGGGGGGATAGCCCTTAAGTGAGGATGAGAGGTGTTTGCCAGGGTTGGATGCTCCTTTTTCTGGGAAGAATCCCTGGTGCAGGGGCATTTGTGGGGAGGAAGTGGAAGCTTGGTGGGTTCTAACAGGCTTTGTTTGATGGGAAAGAAGAGAAGAGCGTTTGGAGAATTGCCACTGAAGGCAGAGTGGGAGTGGCATGCGAGAGGTGCCAGCAGCAGATGTGGGCTCTGCCTCTCTTGGGCTGGAAGGCCAAGGCAAAGCAAGGGCTGGGCTGCAGCTGCTCCTGCAGCTGCTGCTGCTGCTGTGTGAGCCCTGCTGTGCGTGTAGGCATTCCCAGAGCTGTGTGTGGGCATGGGCTGGAGCTGCAGCTGTCTTGCCCTCTCAGGAACCTGGTGCCTGCAGTCCAGTTTCCAGCTGGGAAATCCTCAGCTGGGCAAACTGGCCAGTCTTGCTCTCCATGTTCCAGAGCTCAGTCACCTTGTGGAAAGAAGAGATGTGTGTTGCCAGACAGTCCCTGCAAAGCTGCAGCCTGCAGGAGACTGTTGTGCTTAGGGCTGTGGTGGGAAGAGCACATCCCTGTGCCAGGAGCTAGCAGGACTCCATCCTTAGCGCCCACTCCATGGCTTGAGTGTCATCCCCACGCTCAACAGCCTTGTCAGCCTTGACAGCTCTTGGAGCGTGTTGGAGAAGTCAGTGTTTTGGTCTGTTGAAGGCCTCTGGGGCCCAGAGCTCCTTGTTAGGAAGAAGGGATGAAGTGTGTGAGCCGTGGAGTCTTCATGGGGCAGATGTCTTGGTTTTGAGGCCCCATGACTTGTGTGATTGGTGAGAAGGACAAGGTTGGTGCTGGACATGAAATGGTTAAGGACTCCTTGAAGCCCAGGGGCTCCTCCTGTGTTGAAGTGCAGTTCAATCAGGGCCCATTAGTCCTTGTGTTTGACAGATTCCCTCTTGGACTTTGGAATCCCTTTTTTCTTTAGTCTTGTCTCTTCCCAGACTGGCCTGGAGTGTTCAGTTTCTGCATTGGCACAGGCCTTTTTGCATCTTCTTCTACAACTTTGCCAAAGAATTTCTCTTCTTTCATTTAATATGCAGGCCCATTGCATGGGTAGATTTATTCTTGAGGAAGGGCAGACTGGAGGTGGGGAGGGGGATTTTTTGGAACTGCCCATATCTTATTGCCAAGCACGATGAGCCTTTGTCTTCTGCAAACTCCCGCGTATATACCAGTTTTCAAAATCAATTTGTTGGTGCACAGAAGGAAATCTGGCAGGCTCTGATTGTATCCCTGCAGAATCTATTGGTTGATCTTTGTGTTTCCTTCTTTGTGTTTTTCTTTTCAGGTCAATCCTAGTGTTGCCCGTGGCTCTTCAGGAGGGGAGGCTGTGAACAAGGCTGCAGCAGAGGGAGCTTTGCCTGCTTGCAGGAGCTGTGTGAATGTTTCCCAGGAGCCCGAGGAGCTTGGTAAGGAGTGAGCCCAGCCTGCTTTAGAGAGATGGGAGACAGCTGCTCTGAGCCTGCCTCTGACAGGAAGTGAGATGAGAAGAGTTGAGTTCTTGTTTCAAGCAGGGGTCGGTGCTTCCTGGTGCCTTTAGTTCCAATCCTGCACTGGCACAAGCTCCCCGAGCCCTGCCCCTCCATGCTTTTCCAGAGGCTCTGACACCGAGTCCTCTGCTGTGGCAAGAGAGCCGGGAATAAAGCTGAGCTGGTGGCAGTTGTGTCAGCAAGCTGCGTGTCCCAATTGGTTCACAGCTCACAGCAGCCTTCAGCTTCAGCCACTGCAGTGAGGACTGACGTCTCTGCGTCAGCCCAGAGAAAGAACAAGGCTGGGCTTCTTTGTGGGAGCTGGGACTGTCTGTGTTTCAAGCTCTCCTGGGCGCCATTTGCACTGGGAGTGTTGTGAATTGATTGGCGTACTTCAAAACTTCACAAGACTGGAAATCTTGGAAGGATCCCTGTTCCCTTTAAAGAGCAGGCTTCAAATTCTCAAGTGAGAGTGTGCCTTTCCGGCCATCTTTTACAGCCTTTGCTAGCAGGACAGTTTACTTGCAAAGGGAAAGCTACACGGAGGCCAGCATTGACTGAGAGTTGCCTTTCCTTCCCAGATATCCATCTGATCTACCTTGCCCGAAGGGCTGCCCTGCGTGGGAAGAAGGATCAGAGGGAGAGCCTGTGACCATCAGGCAGGTGGCATCCCTCTGTTTATAGATATAGTTAGAGATTTTTTATCATGATTTATTCGTTTATCTTGATTTATTTATATAGTTACAAGTATAGATTGATAGAGTTGTATAGTTGTATTTATAGGTGTATCTATTTATATATCTGTATAGATTGTATGTATAGTTAGTTATGGATGCGATAGGATTTTATTTCTATGTATACAGTTAGATTTATAGATTTTCAAATTTACATTTGTATATGTAGAGAGTAACATTTCTATGCGCACATAGTTAGATTTCTATATGTGCATAGTTCTTTAGTTAGAGTTATCTGGATGTATAGGTCCATAGATTGAGCAGTGTAGACCTAGGCTGCATTTTTGCCTCTTTCCCCCTTGGCTGCCTTTTTCATCTCTTGTTTTTCCCGCTGTGCCCCTTGTGTCCCCCTGTGCTGGGTCCGAGCTGGGGCCGGGCCAGGCGGAGCAGCAGTTGCAGCCCTGGCTGTCCCTGGAGCGGTGGGAGCTGCCGGTGGCCCCAGGCACTGTCCTGTGAGGAGCTGCTGAAGGACGGTGAGACTGAGGGGGCTGAGGAGGCGCTGATGCTGAAGGGACGATGGAAACCTTGAGGTGTTGGGGGCACTGAGGGCTGTGGGGGAGCAGAGGGCGATGGTGGCATTGAGGTGACAGAGGCACGGGCTGAGGGCTGTGCCGGCTCTGAGGGGACACAACGGCTCAGAAGGGACTGAGCGGGGTGAGAGGCCTGGGAGAGGCCGAAGAAACTGAAGAGGGGGCTGGGGGTTTGCCGAGAGGACGGCGGGGCTGAGGGGATGGAGGGGGCCAGGAGGGAGCACACAGAGCTCAGGGACTGCAGCTCTGCCAGGCCTTGCAACCAATTCCAGAGCCTCCACTTTTGCCACCACAGCTGTGCTGAAGAGCTTGAGGACATCCAGACACTGCCAGGAGGCAGCAGGGAGAAGCTGAAGGCCTGGAGCAAGAGCAGTGAGCAGGGATGTGCTGGGGCCACGTGAGAGCCTGGGTGAGGCCCCAGGGCTGGTGAGGCCGGGCAGGGCTGAGGGTGGCGTGGGCTTTGTCCGTGGGCGCTGCCCGGCCGGGCAGGAGCGGCCCCTGCCCGTGCTGGGGCTGCTCAGCGCTGCTGCCCCGGCCGGCACAGGGGCTGTCCTTGGGCAAGGCAGCTGTGCCGGCAGGGCCCGGGAGCTGTGCCGGGCTGCCGGGAGATGCGGGACAGTCCCGCCGCGCCTGCGCTCGCCACACGCTGGCCCGCTCGGCCTGCTTGTTCTTCCCAACCCTCCTGGGGAGGCTTGGAGATTTTCGCTTCCCTGCTGGAAGTGCAGCTGCTGCCAAGGGAAAGGTCCCAGGACTGACTCGCTGTTCCCTTTGCCTCCCAGATGTCCCATCTGCTGTCCCTGTCCAGGAGAGCTGCTCTGCATGGGAGGAAAGGACTGAGGGAGAGGCTTTGAAGATCAAGCGGCTGATTTGTTCTGATGCAGTTCTATGGATATTTAGATTGGGACAGTGGCATTTATATCTTTTCAAATAGTTTTGTTTTATATATCTATATGTATATATATTGTACGAAATATGTAATATTAAATCTCTATTTCCATCTGTAGATTGTAATAGATGTATATATAGAGGTATTTAGTTGTATTTAAACATGTATGAAGTGTTATAATTTTATAATTCTATCTATCGAATTCTTAGTACAGAGTTATTTAGAGGGAGACACTGATATTTTTGTGTTTCTCTATGGGCTGTAAGCTTGTAGTAATCTGTAATAAATTAAGTTGTTAAACAATTCATTAATCTTTGTCTATATTGACTTGTAGAGGTTAGCAATAAATTAAGTTTTTCCTAACTTTAGTTGGTATTTGTATATTTTTATGTGGCATTGTTGAGCTAATATAATAAATGACTTTTTTTAAACTTAATTGAGATTTTTATAGTTGTGTATTGTCAGCGCAGGTGTAGCAATTTGTAATAAATGCCATTTTTAAACTGCAATTGATTCATGTGCATTTGTAGCTCAGCTGTGCAGCTGCAGCAATCTGCAAGCAATGACATTTATCAGCTGAGATGGGTGGTTTGTGATTTGTGCTCTCCAAAGCAATGGGCAGATGGAAATGCCATGACGCTGGAGGATTTTGGTGATGAAAATCTCCAGCCACGCCCAGCACATGCCCCACTTGCGCTCAGGCTGGGCAAGGAAAGCGCAGATTTGGGATGGCAGCAGAGCCACACGTTGGCTCAGAACTCGCTGCACAGGCCTGCTGAGAAAACTCTGGGACTCTGCTGCGCGTACAACTCCAAGCAGGAGGCAGCGGGGCAGGAGAAAGCATTCACAATGAAAAAAAAAAGAGAAATTGTGTCCAAACAGATGTGAGGATACTCTGGGAGTTTGATCAAATGCTCTAACTCACCACTGCCTAGGCTCATCTTCAGCAAAACTAGTTTGTTAAAAGCTGAACACCTTCCAGGAAAGAGAGATTGCACTTTCCCCTTCCCTTGCCTTGCTGTGTGAGTGGAAGATGTCCTTAGCACAGGGAATTGTTGCCCTTCAGCACCTCCCTCACTCCCATGAAATCAAAGATTACGTGCTACCGCGTGGCACCATAAAGGAAAACAGCCCTGCCCTGGTGACAGTGTGTGCAAAGTCTTCCCTCCTCCTGTCCCCACATGGCACAAACTGAACCATCCCCTTCCTGTCCAAACTGCGCCTGAGCTGAGGGAGGGCTCCAGGAGCTCAGGAGGGTGCAACACCAGCACAGGTGGGAAGGTTTTGCAAAGCTTCCTAAGCATCAGTGAACTTTGGCTTTGCCGCTCTTCCCCTGGAATATTGTCCTGCTCATCAACGGTCTTGGAGGACACCGTGCCGCCAGCTCCCGCAAGTGAAGTTTGTTTTCTTCAGGGCTGGAATGGAGGAAAATGCAAATGGTTATTTTTAGAGTGAAATTTGGAGGTTGGTGCAGCTGGGTGAGGTCGGTTATTTGCTGTGGAAAGTAGAGGAAAAGCTTTAAATTCCCAACTGAAGCTGACTGCCAGCCCACACAGAGACCTGAAGGAGGCCCAGGTGTGCACCCAGAGGGAGCTGCTGCTTCTTCTCCTTCTTCCCTCTTCGTTGGTGGCCTCGCACCCCCTGTCCTGCCGGGACATGTGGCAGTGCCAGGCACGGCCGTGGAGCTGCTGATCCACCTCATCCACCAGCCCAGGATCTCAGCTCATCCCTGCTGTTCCACCTCATCCACCAGCCCAGGATCTCAGCTCATCCCTGCTGTTCCACCTCATCCACCAGCCCAGGATCTCAGCTCATCCCTGCTGTTCCACCTCATCCACCAGCCCAGGATCTCAGCTCATCCCTGCTGTTCCAGCCGAGTGTTCCTCAGAGCCCCGCAGGAGCACCGGGACTGCCCGCCCGAGGGGTTTGTGAAAACAAAGCTTCTCCTTCATCCCATCTCAGCACGGGGTCTCTGGTTCTGTTTTCTTGTTAATGCTGTAGTTATTGTTGTTTGTTTGCCTGGTTATACTAGTAAAGAACTGTTATTCCTATCCCCAGATCTCTGCCTGAAGGCCCCTTGATTTCAAAATTATAATAATTCGGAGGGAGGGGGTCTACATTCTTTCATCCCAAGGGAGGCTTCTGCTCTCCCTAGCAGACACCTGTCTTCTAGAACCAAGACAATTTCTCTCTTTCTAATTTCTGCAATTTTCTCCTAATATCATCCTGTGACTGCCCAAGAAAAATGAATGCAAGCTCAACTTTCGCTTGTTCTGTTTCTAGTTGAAGATCTCTATACTTTCTCGCTGCCTCCTTAAGCCTTTCCAAAACTGCAGCAGGGGATTCTTTCTTTTCCTCTCTTCCCTCATACAATTTAGACCAATTCATAGCCTTAGGTATAGCATTCCCAACCCCTATCTGGACCCACTCTTGATTTCTCTTCAGCCTCCACATGTCCCCAAAGGCATTGGGATCCCACCCTGGATCCTTGGTCAGAAAGTTCTCATCTAAAGTCCCTGTCGCCACCCCAATTCTGAGATCTTCTCTCACCTTCTCCTTCGCTGCTCTAAGCACCATCTCTTTCTCAGTAGAGTCCATTCAATTATCCAATATTACTTGTATATCTTCCCAATCTGCATTCTGAGTTTTCATAATCATTTTTACCACCCCTGCTACTTTATCAGGATTTTCTCTATAAGTTCCAGCTGACTGTTTCCAAATTATCAAGTCTGCAGGGGAGAAAGGCACTTTTACAAACACCAGCCCCTCTACTCCTACTCCTTGTCTCAAGGGGGCAATCACAGTCCGCCTTTGTCTGCCCAAATCTTTTCCCGTTCTACCCAGAACCGGAGCAAGCTTTGACCGAGTCCGATGGGACACCAGTGTCACTGATTTATTATCATCACCCCCGCTACTGCTATCCTTCTCCCCAGCATTTTTCACATTTCCTTGTATCACAGTTAGATCTTGATCATCTCCCAGAGAAGAAGGATCAGGTGAAGGCGGTAGAGGAGGATAAAGAGGGAAAGGTGAAGTGGGGTTAGGTGAGATAGGGTTAGGTGAAATAGGATGGGTGAAGTGGGGGCAGACAAAACAGAATCAGGTTCTTTTGGTTCTGCTGAAACCACTTGTAAATCAACATCCATCTCTTTCCCCTGATGCAAACTTTCTTTTAATGCCAGGTGCTCTAAACAACTTTTCCTTTTACACAAACCTCCCATTTATCACTCACACATGCTTTAACTGCCATCAATCCACACTCAGCCTGCCATTCTGCCTTGTCTCTCAAATAGAAAAACAAATCTACATACAGAATTTCACCCTATTTTCCCTCTCGCTTACAGAACAACATCAACTGTAAAATGGTGTTATACTGCAAAGATCCATTTCTTGGCCCCTTTTCAACACTGTCCAGGTCATATCCTGGTCACCATGAATTACAATAATCAATCAACTATTCTTCACGTAAACCTTGTTCCCAAAGTTACCCTGTTTCCAATGTGCCAATAAGCACCCCAAAGGAGAAGTACGTGCTATAGGGGCATTGCCACCTCAAATCCCTTTAAGCTTCTCCATGTTACAGTCACAATACACCACACACCACTGATGCTGAACCTGCAACGCTTTCGCTTCTGTTGTCTGACAGACGGCGCCTGGGCAATACCAGGAATTCCTCCAGCCCAACCGTGCAGAGATTTCGCTGTGTCTTATTGGCAGGCACCAGAGCAGACTGAAAAGCACCTTACCTCTCTCAGAGGGACGTTGTGAGCAGAGGAGACGGTCACGGCCGGATGGGCTCCCCGAGAATCCCTCGGTGCCGGCTGGAGCGTGATCGGGTCATGAACTCGCTCAGCAGCACACACAGGGTCCCATCTGGGTCACCAAAATGTCAGCGTTCAGGAACACACATAATCACAGATTGATTATATACAGGTGCTTTATTGAAGCGTGTGGGAACTAGGGGTATCAGCAACCCAAATCTAGCTCCATCGTCTTTGTCCAAAGTGCACATATTTGTACAATTTCAGCTGTAGCAGTAATCACTATAACAACCTTATCAATATTGCTTCATTAATATTGCTTCATTAACTTTATCGATATTGCTTCATGAGAGTTAGCTCATCCTTGTACGAACATGTACAAATCTCATCTCTGGGTGGGTATCTTGGAGACCCCAAGCACCAGTTCCTGTTACCGTAAACATTTCAGCTTGCTAGACCATCCCTAATACCAAACATTCTTGTGGCCTAATTCTACATGATTTTCAGAAACATTATTCAGAGACATTTAACCCCACAGTAACAGAAGGACCAAGGATCCACTGTGACACTGCAGGGCCCAAAGAACCAAGGATCCACTGTGACTCCACGGAGTGTCATGGAACCGTGGAGACCATTGTGACACTCCAGGGCCTCATGGAACCATTCTGACACCAAGCTGGGTGGGAGTGTGGATGTGCTGGAGGGCAGGAGGGCTCTGCAGAGGGACCTGGACAGGCTGGATCCAGGGCCCAAAGCCAACAAGGTGAGGTTGAACAAGACCAAGTGCCGGCTCCTGCACTTTGGCCACAACAAGGCCTGCAGTGCTCCAGGCTGGGGCCAGAGTGGCTGGACAGCGGCCAGGCAGAAAGGGAGCTGGGGCACTGATGGACAGCAGGCTGGACATGAGCCAGCAGTGTGCCCAGGTGGCCAAGAAGGCCAATGGCCCCTGGCCTGGATCAGGAATGGTGTGGCCAGCAGGAGCAGGGCAGGGATTCTTCCCCTGTGCTCGGCACTGCTGAGGCCACACCTCGAGTGCTGTGTCCAGTCCTGGGCCCCCAATTGAGGAAGGCCATGGAGGGGCTGGAGCGTGTCCAGAGAAGGGCAACAAGGCTGCTGAGGGGTCTGGAGCACAAGTCCTGTCAGGAGTGGTTGAGTGTGCTGGGTTTTAGCTCTAGCTAAAATCACCAGAGTACTTCTTTCTGTCTTGCTGTGAGATATGGATTAGGAGAAGGGCAAAACAGGCTTAAAACTGAATAGGAATAAAAAACTTTATGATCAGGACTACAAGAATAAGAAACAAGCATAAAATCTTTAGAAACCTTTCCTCCCCACACACCCAACTTTTCCTTTCCCAACTGACATGGCAGAGACAAAACCTGGGATGTTAAAGCAGTGCCAACTATACAATAGTCTTTTCATCAGTCTGTGCAGGGAGAGGAGTTTTCTCTTGTCATGCCATGGGGAGTTCTCCACAAGAAACAGTTTTCTTGTGGCTTTTCATTTCTACAAATGGCAGTCACCCGGGCACAAACTCTGCCCTCTCCTCCCATTTTCACACCACTCAGAGGTGTGTTCATGGGCTATGAGCTCAATCGCTATTATTTTAAGGATGAGTTATTCAAAGGCAAAGCTTCTCTTCATCTCTGAGAATAGAGGTTTTCTTCTTCTCTCCCTGGGGGCAAAGGGTCTTCATCAGCTCTCATCTCCCTCTCTCTCTGTTCAAGCTCTCATGGGATCACAGCTACTCCACCATCTGCTTGGCTTCATCAATGGATACCTTTGCCCAGATCTACAGCTTGAATACTTCAATTCCCCAATACTCTTTCATGAATTAAAGGAGTTATTTTTCAGAACATAATTATTCATCTCCATGGTCCTACCAAAAGACTATTTCAGCTTATTAGAGCATGTCCTCATTCTCCTTCCATCTGAGGCTTGATTCCTTCTTTTACTGTCCTTGATGTTTCACGTTGTCTTTTTACATGTCACTTGGTTCTTTTCTTTTGCTGGAGAGAGGATTAAAGTCTGCAGGTCTCCTCTGTGTAGTGGAAGGGTTAAATCTGTCCCAAGCCATGGCAGGCAGTGGTGGTGTGGGATTTCAGGTGTGGCTGGTGCCAGCTCTCAGGAGCTGTCTGTGCGGGCCGGGGGGCAGGGGGGGTGTTGGCGAGTGTCATCAGCCGTGGCCTGGCCCAGCCTGGGGGCCGGGGGCTCCCCTGGGAAGGGCTTTGGCCACCCCGCTGGAACGGGACCCGGAGGGCTTCCCGGGAAAGCCAGCACCGCAGCAGAGCCTGGCCTGGCCTGGGGGGGATCCCGCAGTCTCCATCTCCCCCCGGGAGCAGCTGGGGTCCGGCCCAGCCCCCCCCAGGCCGCACAGGCCACGGGGGAGCGGGGCCAGCCACACCAGAGCTCTGCTGCCTTTCAAGGCTGCAAAGAAAGAGACCAGTTCCTGGCCTTGGCTTTTTAAAAGGTGCCATTCACAAAGGTGAAGTTACTTTGCAGTGGTGCAGAATGCTGTCAGTTGTCAGAACTGGCCAGCTATTGGCTTGATCTCAAGCACAGAAGGAACTCCCCACAGCCTCTCTCAGAGGAATCACTTCTGTGGCTGTTTCCCACTTTGTTCCCTAAATGCTCATCTACCACACCCTTTGAACATAATTCTCATTACTCACAGCTCTCAAGGCCTTATTTAAAACCAAAAGTGTTTCTCCAGTATCAACCAAAAATTCTACTTTTAATAATTTTTTTCCCAGTTTCATTTTTATAACCAGGGGGTCTGCGGGGGTGGACTCCCTTGGTCCTCCTCAGTCTTCTTGTGGATGTGTGACTGCAACCACCCCTCCTTTCCCTTCTTTCTTTTGGCCATCTCACTTCCACTTTCGACCCTCATTTTTCCAGTGGCCAAATTCTCCACAGTTCGCACATTGGTCTCTACCCAGTCGAGACCGGCCTCGTTTGGGTGATCCTTGTCTGTGCTTTCCTTTCCCTTTTCCTTTCTCCTGTACCACTGCTACTAGCTTCTTCATTTCTTGCTTATATCCCTCTTCTCAATTCCTGAAAACTCTCCATGCCTCTTCCAATAAGGCTTCTAAGTTTCACCCATCTGCCCCCCAAAGCTATTGTAGTTTACACCTCATGTCCGCTGTGGATTGTTCCAGAAATAGATGAACTAGCTGCTGTATTCCTACTTCAGAGCCCGGCTCCAGTGGTGTGTGTCTGTGCATCGCGTCCTTCCAAGGATCTGGGAATTCCGAGGGACATCCCGAGGGACCTTGTTTGATTGCATATAAGGCTGCCCAGTTCATGGTTTTAGGTCCAGCCCTCTCCACTCCCTTCACTCTCCACTCCTGGGAGCTTTCTGACTTTCTCCTTCCACTCGACTGATTTGGATCCCATTGTGGGTCCTGTAAAGTATTCTTTTCCATCCATTTGTAAAGTTTTCTAATGGTCCTTTGCCAGGTCCCCTGCTGGTTTTAGAACCAATTGTTTCTCAGTTTTGGTTAATGCATCTAATAACAATTGTGTGTCACTTCAATCTGGGTTATGTTGTTTGACTGTATATCGTAAACATTTGGCAGTGTTTACTGGGTCACTTTGATAATTCTTTGTGACCTTTTCTCTGGCCTCTGTGTCGAGAGGAGAAAAGGGTTCCTTAACTACCATTGTCCCTTCTGGTCCTATTGCTCCCCACAAGGGTGCCTGTAGTACCTGCTTTCTGCTCCGGGATGCAATCGGGCTACCTGGGGGTGTTGGGGCTGATGCCCCCTTAAAGCTGTCGGGAGGAGGTGGAGGGGAAATGGATCCAGGTGTGGAGGGGGCAGAGGGGCAAATGGAGCTTCCAAATGCACCTCTTCCTCCTCCTGCCTCCTAAAGGGAGGGCTGATTAAATTAGTACAGTTCTGTTCTTGCTGGGCTGCTGCTGGATAGGCCTTACTCAGCCTAATGCACCTAATGCACCTAATGCACCTAATGCATATTCATTTCTTGGCTCCTCCCATCCCCATTCCATATGGTAATGAGCTCCACGCGCCTCTGGGCATGCGCAGTTCACTCTGGTGGTCACTGAGGGGTCTTCAGGGATGAAGGCTCGGAACTGTCCAAACCCCTGGGTCAGCTCTGTCCAGCTCTGGAGCCTGAGGGCCTCTCTTATCTCTGTGTTTTTCTTTCCTAGGGCACTATGTTAAAATACGTGTTACAGCCACTATACAGTGGAGTAAATAATTCTGATTAAGACCTTTTTGTCGAGTCTTTATCCTAATCAATCACATCTATATGTATATAAATACTTCTGCTTTGCTCTTCTTCATGTTGCGGGACAAAGTTGTATAAAGGTTCAATTCCACCTGTATAATCCTTTACATAGAAATCACTGACAAAGTCTGGGGCTGGGACTGGATCCAGCCACTCCCAGGCTCCTCTCACAGAAGGAGTTTAGAAAGCCTGGGGGTCCTGGCTTGGGGGATCTTGGGGTGTAATTGGGGTGTTGGGGGTCCTTTCTGCACCTGGTGACCCAACAAGAGCTTCTCTAATAACCTTTGCCTGAAGCTCCCACTGTGCCCATGACAGGAGCCCCTGGCAGTGTCTGTGACATCCCGGCTCTTTGGCAGCCTGGGGACTGCTGGGATGTCACCCTGGAGCCCCTGGCAGTGTCTGTGACATCCCGGCTCTTTGGCAGCCTGGGCACTGCTGGGATGTCACCCTGGAGCCCCTGGCAGTGTCTGTGACATCCCGGCTCTTTGGCAGCCTGGGCACTGCTGGGATGTCACCCTGGAGCCCCTGGCAGTGTCTGTGACCTCACTGTTCTTTAGCAGCACAGGGATGTCACCACTGGACTCCTGTCACTGCCTGTGACAAATTGGCTCCTTGGCAGATTGGAGACACCTCTGTTGTCACCCTGGAGCCCTGGGACTGTCACCTCACGAGCCTTAGGAAGATGAAGGAGCCCTGGGATGTCACCAAGTAGCTCACTGCACGTGAGCTCACAGCTCTTCAGCAGCCTGGAAAGCCTGGGATCTGTTCATTCCTGCTCTGCTGAGGATGGATCCTCAGCAACTTGGAGGGAGGTTCCCTGATGAGTTTTAGTTCTCCAGAGGCTTGTTCAGTCTTCAGCTCTTCAGTCCAGGAATTCAGCCCCAAAAACTCATTAAGATTTCAAATTGCTCTAACAAGACAAGCCCATGGGAATAATTTAATTTCAAGTCTTCCATTCTTCTATGGTAAATTTTACGGATTTCAGAAGTGTATTCAACGAGAATATACTATATTTTTTAAATAGTGCAGGGGGTTTTTTTGTCCTATATCTATTTTTTCCTGTTCATAGATTGATATCAGCAATCTCCAGTTGATATTGATCCTGAGCACCTCCTAAATCACTCTGAACAGATCTGAAAATCAATTCCCTTTATGGCTGACAATCCATCAGACTTTGTCCCTAAAGCCCCCCATCTCAGGGCTGGGGTTACATCCAAGCCCCGGCCCCTTGTCCCCGTGCCAGGCTCTGGGCTGGATCCTGTGCAACATCCTTAGGCTGTGGCTCCAGGAGCAGCGGGGGGATAGCGGGGGACAGGGGACCCCACTGGGCATGAACAGTGTTGGACTTCTCTGGGGGGGTCAGTGTGAGGGGGGGCTGGGGCAGAGTGACCAACGCAGTGACCTCACACAGCCCCCTCTGATGTCACAGCCTGCTCTGTGACGTCACACAACTGGTCTGTGATGTCACAAACCACTCTGTGATGTCACATCCAAATCTGTGACGTCACTGCCAAGTTAGTGATGTCACAGCCTTCTCTGTGATGTCACAGCCTGCTCGATGATATCAGACCTCCACCCTGTGATGTCACAGCCTGCTCTGTGATGTCATAGTCCGATCTATGATGTCACAAACCACTTTGTAATGTTACAGCCAACTCTGTCATGTCACAGCCTGCTCTGTGATGTCATAACCTTATTTGTGATGTCACAGTCTGCTCTGTGACATCACACAACTGATTTCTGACATCAAAACCACTCTGTTATGTCACACAGCCACATTGTAATGTCACAGCCTTCTCTGTGACGTCAGAGGCATATCTGTGATGTCACCGACAACTCATTTATGTCACAGCCTTCTCTGTGACGTCTCACACAACTGGTCTGTGATGTCACAAATCACTCTGTTATGTCACACTGCCACAATGTAATGTCACAGCCTGCTCTGTGATGTCAGAGCTCCACCTGTGATGTCAAAGCCTGGCCTGTTTCGTCATGTAACTGGTCTCTGATGTCACAAACCACTCTGTGATGTCACAAAGCCACATTGTTATGTCACAGTGAATTCTCTGATGTCACATTGAGCTCTGTGATGTCATACCCTGCTCTGTGATGTCACACCTCCACCCAGTGATGTCACAGCCAGATCTGTGATGTCACAGCCTGCTCTGTAACATCACAGAACTGGTCTGTGATGTCACAAACCACTATGTGATGTCACACAGCCATATTGCAATGTCACAGCCACCTCTGTGATGTCACATCCCGCTCTGTGATGACACAGTCAGCTCAGTGATGTCACACAACTCATCTCTGATGTCACAAATCATTCTGTGATGTCACAATGCGCCACTGTCATGTCACAGCGAATTCTGTGATGTCACAGCCAACTCTGTGATGACACAGCCTACTCTATGATGTCAGACCTCCACCCCGTGATGTCACACCCATATCTGTGATGTTACCGACAATTCATTTATGTCACAGCCTTCTCTGTGATGTCACACAACTGGTCTGTGATATCACAAATCACTCTGGGATATCACACAGCCACATTGTAATGTCACACCCTGCTCTGTGATGTCACTGCCTGCTCTATGATGTCACATCCAAATCTGTGATGTCACAGCCACCTCTGTGATGTCAGATCTCTACCCTGTGATGTCACAACCTGCCCTGTGATGTCACACAACGGGTCTGTGATGTCACAAACCACTCTGTGATGTCACACAGCCACACTGTAATGTCACAGCAAATTCAGTGATGTCACATCCTGCTCTGTGATGTCACAGCCAGCTCTGTGATGTCACACTCTTCTCAATGATATCTGACCTCCACCCCGTGATGTCACAGCCAGCTCTGTGATGTCACAGAGACAGCCCATGATGTCACAGCTGCTCAGTGACCTCACAGAACCCACTCTGTGATGTCACAGCCCACTCTGTCACCTCATGTCACCAGATGATAAATTGTCTACCCCAGGTGAGCACACACTGCTCCTTCTCCAAACCCACTGGCCCATGGACACCACACAATGCCCATTGTGGAAGGAGGGGAACTGGAAGTTCTCCAGCCTCAGTGTCCTGCCAGCTCAGCCAGGCCCACTGGAACATTGGGCTCCAGCACCAGCAGGGACCAGCAGAGAGAGCCCAGCACAGAAGAATGCATGTGGAAAGGGGAGGGGAAATATGTTCATCATTTTGGGCTCATGATTACCATATGTCTGTTTAGTCTGGGACAATCCATGAATGGGTGTGTGCAAAATACAGAATAGAAACAGAAACTTCCCTGTGCTCAGCATGCCCGGCTTTGGGAGGAGCTGTCCCCCCGAGCATCCGGCCACATAAAGAATGCTGCTTCTCAATGCTGCATTGCTGCTGAGGAGTTTTTATTTTAGGGAATTTTGGGCACACTCCCAGTGCCAAGGAAAGCTGTGTCTGCTGCTGTTCACAAACAGAGAAGGGCTGCTGGGAGATGTGGTGGTCAGAGGCTGCCTGGGGTACAGTGACCATGGAATAATCGAGTTTTCAATATTCTGGGACAGAAGGAGAGGCAGCAACAAAACTTCTTCACTGGAATTATGGAGGGCAGACTTTGGCCAATTCAGGATGCAGATTTGGGGAGAACTGAATCAGGTACTGATTTTTGTAAGGGAAACAGCCCTTAAAAACAAAGGGGTCCAGGAAGGATGGACACACCTCAAGAAAGTAAACTTAAGGGGGAAGGAGCAGCCTGTCCCTGTGTGCCAAAAGATGAATCAGGGAGGAAAATGCCTGGCCTGGCTGGGCATGGAGCTTTTTCCGGGAACTCAGGGAAAACCATGGGCACATCACCTTTGGACAGAAGGGCAGGAAACTCAGGAAATATTCAGGGATGTCTTTAGGTCTTGCAGAAAGGAAATGAGAGAGGTGAAAGCTCAATTAGGACTTAGGGCTGTTTCTGTGAAGGATAATAAAAATAATGTTATCAATACATTAATGGCAAAGGAGGTTAAGTAAGGACAACCCCCATTCCTTATTGGGGGGGATAAGGTTACCAAAGATGAAGAAAAGGACTATTGGGATCAGAGCACACAGGGCCAACTGAGTGATGTTAGAAAATGTATTTTATTGCATAGTCCATCAGTCTCAGGGAAGGGTGAGACAATTAAGGTGTTACATTCAACACCATCACCTCAGAAACCACCTAAATTTTAGTTACAATGTCTTTTATAAACTTTTTAACCAATCAGGAGGTCACACAAAAGCTCAGCAGCATCTTCATAAACCAATCATCAATTGCTTCGTCTCACACGATGCTGCCGCAATGTGACTTTTCTTATCCAACCATAGAAAACTACAGAAACTTCCATTGCTGTATCTGTAATTTCTTACTGACTTTAGAACAAGGTTATATGTGAAACTTCAAAATCTCTATTATCTTACTTAACATATTTATTCACATATAGAAAGCATATTTCTACTTGCTGAAAGAACGTTTCAAACAGATTTTGACTTAAATTCCAAGCTTCTGTTCTTACTTTATGTTTTTACAGGTTCATTGTTGTAAAGCCCCAAGTCTTCCCCAAGGTCTCAGGTCAAACTCTGTGTCCATCTCTGTCTCTGGGCCTGGATGCTCAAGGCCCTGAGAGCTCTCTGTGCCTGCATTTCCCACCCAGCCCAGCTTGGGCTCCCCTGGCAGCTGCCTGAGGGTGCCCTGGGTGCCCTGGGCCAGAGCAGCAATAAAGAGATTGAACTGAGCTGGCCCCAGTCCTGAGCCCTGGGGACACCCCTGGATGTGGCTCCATTCCCCAGCACTCCTCGGGCCTGCCCATCCAGCCAGATTTTGAGCCGGGGAACAGATGCTGCAGAGGCTGTTGGATCAAGTTCCTGGGAGAAATCCCACAAGTTTGGGATTAGTGCAGCTGTGGCTCTGCACAAGAGAGCTCTTCAGCCACTTTCTCTCTTTTCCTCCCTCTGGCCATGGAGGCAGCTCGTGACCTCAGCGAGTGCCTCGTGTGTGCAAAGAGCAAATCTGTGCAGAATCGGGGCACGGAGGCTTTGGGGCATCTTGGCACCTGTGCTGGGCACAGAAGGTGTTTTTCATTGCACTGAGACTGTCTGCTGTGGAAAGTGGATTGAATATCCAGCAGAGGAATGACTTTTGTTTTGATGGAGCTGTGCCTTCCCATGCTTTGTTTGCTGACAAGGAATGAACATCCCTCTGTGTCTGGGGCAGCTCCTTCTGCAAGGAAAGCAGGTGGGAGTTGGAGCCAAGGAGCTGAAAGCTGCAGGCACAGCCTGGAGGGGAGGGAGCTCAGATTTGCACAAGGCTGCTCTGAGTGCCAGGGCTTGGATGAGGGAATTGGTGGGGTGGGGGTAGGGACAAAGTCTGATGGATTGTCAGCCATGAAGGGCCTTGATTTTCAGATCTATTCAGAGTGCAGGAGGAGGTGCTGGGGATCAATATCAACCGGGGATTGCTGATATCAGTGCATAAACAGGAAAAGAATAAATGGGGAAAAATTATCTTCTCTCTCTGTATTTTCTTTAATGAAATATGTTGTTACAAATGGAGTGAACACTTATCCAAGTCCTGCCTATGCTCAAGTTTATGGCAGGAGCTCTGTTTCAGGCCACCTGCACCCCAAATTGCTCTTGCTCCCAAGTTCTTTAGAATGGCCCAGTAGGTCTATTAGAAAATGAATTATTTACTGAATGGACTCAAGATTAACAGACAAGAGACTTTAAACAGACTGCTTCCTCCACAGGATAACCCAAAGAAGTGCTAGTGGATACAAACACAGTGCACAATCAAGTTACCTGTATTACAGCTCGTGAAGAGCTGGCACAGATTAGGAGTCAATGGAACTCAGCACCCAATTGATGGTGGAGCACACATGGAGCCCTTTCTTTCCCTCAGCTTCCAGAAAGGAACCACCAAGATGCATCCAGGCTTGGGACAGAAGCCCTGCCCGTTTCCAGGGACTATGCAGAAGAGTTGTGCTTTGTGCAAGTTTTGTGTAGCTTTTCTAGTTTGTCAAGTGAAGTGTGTGTCAGTCCAGAATCCAAGGCTCATCTCCCTTCAGGCTGCTCTCAAGGCAAGATGTTTCTGGCCAGCTGGGAACTGCAGCTCCCTGGCAGCAGAGAGAAGTCAGGACAGGACAGATGTCCGGCCTGGGTTATCTGCCCAGTTCCTGTGAGGGGGAGATGCCCTGAGTTCTGGCCCCAGCTGCTGGACAGAGCAGAGGAGCCCTTCTGTGGCCCAGGGGAAGTCCTGCTCCAGGAACCTCCTGGAACCAAGGGGCCCTTGTGACATTGGGATGCCTGATGGAGCCAAGGGACCATGGTGACACCAATGAACCTCCTGGAACCAAGGGGCCCTTGTGACACTTTGGAACTACAGAGACCATTGCTGAGTACGGAACCTCATGGAACCAAAAGCCCATTGTGACAGATCAGGGCCTGGTGGAACCAAAAAGAGCATTGTGACCCCGTGGGGCTCCATGGAGCCAAATATCCACTGGGACAGTGCAGAACCTCATGGAACCCAGGGGCCTCTGTGACACTGCAGGGCCTCAGTCAAGGAGTGCAAAGGTCTCAAACATTCCTTGCAGGGTTCTGCCTTGGGGAAGGGGAACCTCCTTGGTGGCACCTTGGGCTGGCACACACTTGAGGAGTGCATCTGTTTTCAGCAATGAAACTTAGGAGTTTTAGATTGTGTAAAACAAAAAAACATCCTCTCTTTCCTGAGTGCAGGCAGCTCTCCAAGCAAAGCAGGTCCCAGGTGAGGGAGGACAGAGAGGATGGGGTTGAGGAATGTGGAGCAAGGTTGTCCACACTGGCTCACACCTTTTCCTGGAGTGACTTTATGATACTGGTATCCCAAATCGTCTGGTTTATGTTATATATTAAGTTCTGCACCTTTAAGACTGGCTTTGAGAGCGAAGCAAGGGGAAGAAGAAGCCACAGTTTGTGTTAAAACAAAACATCACTCCCCCACATCCCGCTCCTGGATTTATAGGAAGTTTATAGAACTACTGAAGTTTCTGTCAGGTATGTTTGGTTTATGGTTTCTTCGCCCGACCCTGCCTCCCAGTCCCAGTAGCACATTTTGGGAGTTTATTGGTAATTGCACACAGTTTGTTAGAGGAAAAGCAGGGGATGAGGCTTTTCAGCCTTTTCTTTCCTTCTTCTCCTTTGAATCTGTTATGTCCCTCTTTGAGAATACCCAGTTTCTCCTGAGTGTTAAGGATACCACTTTCCTGGTCACTTTCCTGGTAGTTCAGCTGTTGAGCTTCCTCTATATGGTCTGCGACTTCTCTAGAGTGAGGGCTGAGATATCCAGAGGAGCCAACGAGACCCCTGCCCCAGAAGTAGACTCAGGTGTGGGAAATCCTGAGTGGTGTAGAGAATGGGAGAGAATGGGCCGGACTCTGAAGAAATTTTCTGATCCCCCAGCCTGGGAATTTTCACGTGAACAAATTCAGAACCCAGATGAAGTAGGGAAATATCTGGAAGAGAATTGCTGTGATGATTCTAAGGAGAAAAATCTCATTGCAATAAGCTGGGCCCTAGCGTATGCTTATCCCATGGTGCTAGATACTGTAGGGCAGGGAGATAAATCAGCAGCTACCCCAGTGACTCAGGCTAAAACAGACAGTGAGCCCAAGCCAGCAGCCAAACCAGACAGTGAGCCTAAGGCAGCAGCCAAACCAGACAGTGAGCCTAAGCCAGTGGCTGTTGCTCCTACCACGAGAGCCATGAAATTCAAAACCAAAACCCATCAGCCAGTAGATGATGATAATGGTGATGCGGGGGAAGGACCCTCAAGACCAGCAACTGACCAAAAATCAGAAGGCACTGGTGAACCCTTCTCCCTGAAGGACCTTCATGGCCTGAGAAAGGATTACACTCGATGACCTGATGAATCTATAATTAGTTGGTTAGTCCATCTGTGGGATGCTGCAGGTGAGGCTACAGTTCTGGATGGCACTGAAGCGAGGCATCTGGGGTCCCTGTCACACGATCCGGTTATTGACCAAGGAATGATGAGGGGGGCTGACCCTTATAGTCTCTGGAACGGGTCCTGGGAAATGTGGCACAAAGATATCTGTGTGCAGACGATCTCTATATACAGCAAACTCGTTGGAAGACCATAGAACAAGGGATTCAGCGCTTGAGAGAAATGGCAATAGTAGAGATTGTCTTTGTGGGTGACTTAGGTACTAGAAATCCAGACTTGGTGCCATGTACATCTGTGATGTGGTGAAAGCTTGTTTGACTTGGGCCACAAGAATACACTTCTGCTTTAGCAATGATGAAGCCGGATGACAGGGAGGAGACCGTGCTGGATATGGCGAAGAAGCTCCGAGCATATGCAGATACCGTGCATGGCCCCATACAGGCAACAATTGCAGCTGTGGAAACACGTATGCAAAAATACCAAGAATAAATAGAGGAGAAATTCAAGAAACTCAGGGAGGACCTTCTTCCAGTCTCAGCAGTACAGACCAGGAGCCCTGGTACTCAAAGCAGAAGTTCTCCAGATAGGGAGAAAAAGCTACGAGCTGAGCTGTGGTTCTTCCTGCGTGACTGTGGAGAAAACATGAAAAGATGGGATGGAAAATCTACTGCTACTCTGGCAAAACAGATGTTTGAATTAGAAGACAGCAAGACTCAGGGGGGATACTCCACCAAAAAGAAAGCCGCTCCAGTAGCCTGTAGTCAAACTGACAAGTATGATGATGATGATGACATGTCCGATCACCTTGAAGGAACATCCAAGATATATACCCAAGGAAAGAAAGATAACCAGGCTTAGAGGGGCCCTGCTAGGGAAAACCATGTCGTTTGGACTGTGTGGATTCCTTGGCCTGGCATATCAGAACCATGAAAATATGAGGCCTTGGTTGACACTGGTGCACAGTGCACGCTAATCCCATCAAGACATGTGGGGGCAGAATCTGTTTCTATTGCTGGTGTGACAGGGGGATCACAGGACTTTAGTGGAAGCTGATGTGAGCCTGACTGGAAATGAGTGGAAGAAACACCCCATTGTGACAGGCCCCGAGGCCCCATGCATTTTGGGAATAGACTTCCTCCAAAGCGGGTATTTTAAGGACCCAAAGGGACTTAGGTGGGCATTTGGGGCAGCAGCTGTAGAGACAGAGGGCATCAAGCAATTGAACACCTTGCCTGGACTATCAGAGAACCCATCTGCAGTAGGACTCCTGAAGGTGGAAGAACAGCAAGTACCAATTGCCACCTTGACAGTGCACCGCCGGCAGTATAGGACAAATCGAGATGCTGTGATCCCCATCCACAAGATGATCTGAGAGCTGGAGAGCCAAGGGGTGGTCAGCAAAACCCACTCACCCTTCAACAGCCCCATCTAGCCTGTGTGCAGGTCTGACAGAGAATGGAGATTGACTGTGGACTATCGTGCATTGAATGAAGTGACTCCACCTCTGAGAGCTGCCGTGCCGGACATGCTGGAGCTCCAGTACGAGCTGGAGTCCAAGGCAGTGAAGTGGTACGCCACTATTGACATTGCCAATGCATTTTTCTCCATTCCCCTGGCAGCAGAATGCAGGCCTCAGTTTGCCTTCACGTGGAGGGGAGTGCAGTACACCTGGAACCGACTGCCCCAGGGGTGGAAGCACAGCCCCACCATCTGCCATGGACTGATCCAGGCTGCCCTGGAAAAGGGTGAGGCTCCAGAACATCTACAGTACATAGATGACATCATTGTGTGGGGGAACACAGCAGCAGAAGTCTTTGAGAAAGGAGAGAAAATCATCCAGATCCTCTGGAAGCTGGTTTTGACATCAAGAAGAACAAAGTTAAGGGACTTGCTCAAGAGATTCAGTTCCTGGGGGTAAAGTGGCAAGATGGACGGCGTCAGATTCCTACTGATTTCATCAACAAGATCACAGCAATGTCTCCGCCAAGTAATAAGAAGGAAACACAAGCTTTCTTAGGTGCCATAGGGTTCTGGAGAATGCATATTCCTGAATACAGTCAGATTGTGAGCCCTCTTTACCTGGTCACTCGGAAGAAGAATAATTTCCATTGGGGCCCTGAGCAACAACAAGCCTTTGCTCAGATCAAGCAGGAGATTGCTCATGCAGTAGCCCTTGGCCCAGTCAGGACAGGACCAGATGTGAAGAACGTGCTCTACTCTGCGGCTGGGAGCCATGGTCTGTCCTGGAGCCTTTGGCAGAAAGTGCCTGGGGAGACTCGAGGCCGACCATTAGGATTTTGGAGTTGAAGCTACAGAGGATCTGAAGCCCATTACACCCAACAGAAAAAGAAATTTTAGCAGCCTATGAAGGAGTCCAAGCTGCCTCAGAAGTGATTGGCACTGAAGCACAACTCCTCCTGGCACCCCGACTACCGGTGCTAGGATGGATGTTCAAAGGAAAGGTTCCTTCCACCCATCACGCAACCAGTGCCACATGGAGCAAGTGGATTGCTCTTATCACACAGCGCGCCCATATTGGTAAACTGAATCGCCCTGGGGTTTTGGAGATAATTACAAACTGGCCTGAAGGTGAAAATTTTGGTCTCACAGACGAGGAACAAGAGGAAGTGACAAGGGCTGAAGAAGCTCCACCATATAACCAGCTGCCAGCAGAAGAAACACGCTACGCTCTTTTCACTGATGGTTCCTGTCGCATGGTAGGGATGAACCAGAAGTGGAAAGCAGCCGTATGGAGCCCCACACAACAGGTCACAGAGGCCACTGAAGGAGAAGGTGGATCAAGCCAACTTGAGGAACTCAAAGCTGTTCAACTGGCCATGGACATTGCTGAAAGAGAGAGGTGGCCAAAGCTCTACCTCTACACGGATTCATGGATGGTGGCCAATGCTCTGTGGGGATGGTTGGAGAGGTGGAAAGAGGCTAATTGGCAGCATAGAGGAAAACCAATTTGGGCTGCTAAAGAGTGGAAAGATGTTGCTGCCAGGATAGGGAGACTACCAGTGAAAGTCCACCACGTAGATGCCCATATCCCCAAGAACAGAGCTAATGAGGAACACCAAAATAATAAGAAGGTAGATCAGGCTGCAAAGATACAAACGTCAAAAATAGATTTGGATTGGGAACATAAGGGAGAGTTGTTCCTAGCCCGATGGGCTCATGATGCCTCAGGTCATCAGGGTAGAGATGTCACCTACAAGTGGGCATGAGACCAAGGTGTGGATCTAACCATGGACAGCATTTCCCAGGTTATCCATGACTGTGAGACGTGTGCCACAATCAAGCAGGCCAAGCGGTTGAAGCCCCTCTGGTACGGTGGGTGGTGGTCCAGATACAAGTATGGGGAGGCCTGGCAGATTGACTACATCACATTGCCCCAAACCCGCCAAGGCAAGCGCTACGTGCTCACCATGGTAGAAGCCACCATGGGACAGATGGAAACCCACTCTGTGCCTCGTGCCACTGCCCGGAACACCATCCTGGGACTTGAAAAGCAGGTCCTTTGGAGGCATGGCACCCCTGAGAGGATTGAGTCAGACAATGGGACTCATTTCAAGAACAGCCTTATAAACAGCTGGGCTAGGGAACATGGCATTGAGTGGGTGTACCATATCCCTTATCATGCACCAGCAGCTGGGAAAGTGGAGAGGTACAATGGACTGTTAAAAACCACCTTAAAGGCACTGGGTGGAGGATCTTTTAAAAACTGGGAGCAACATCTAGCAAAGGCCACCTGGTTAATCAACACCAGAGGTTCCACCAACCAAGCAGGTCCTGCCCAGTCTGAGTCTTTGCATGTAGTAGATAAAGTCCCAGTGGTACATGTCAGAGGTCTGCTAGGGAGGACGTTTTGGGTCAATTCTACCTCGGG
Source organism: Poecile atricapillus (assembly GCF_030490865.1). Taxonomy (NCBI): domain Eukaryota; kingdom Metazoa; phylum Chordata; class Aves; order Passeriformes; family Paridae; genus Poecile; species Poecile atricapillus. Next base: position 3,204,841 of record NC_081280.1, on the reverse strand, counting down.
TACAGACAAACCCATTCGTGGGGTTGTCTTTGCTCAAGGACCAGGTTGTAATGCATTGTAATCCATGGTGGATAATGCAGAGAGATGGAACAACACGATGTGTACCACAGGGAGACCTGATCATTGGGTAAAAGGTTACTGCCATTGTCTGTACATTAAACCACGCAGACATGAAATAGAAGGAAATGTGTAATATTGAAGGTATGAGCAAGTGAAAGATGGTGTTTTGAGTGAGTAAAATGAGAGAGTGGGGAATCCTGCAGCTCTCCAGCATGGGGGTCTGGATTCAGGAGCTTGGTGTGGCGCGTGACAGGGGCATGATGGATATATTGCTTGTATTTTTTGGGTGGAACGGAGGGGAAGTTTTTATGTATGTAAATGTGTGCAGAGTTAGAATGTTAGTTTTGGCAGTAAGTCGACGATATGGGGATAAGGGGTGGAATGTCCTGGGTTGATTATGATGTTAAATTGTATCCCCATTCATCCACCTAACCCAGACACAGGTTTTGTATTCTTAAAATTTCATCTAAGAGTAAAAGTGAGTGGAAAAGAAGCACTGAGTCTGTTATCAGAGACTGTACTTGCTCACGCCACATCGGGAGTTTTGACTACAGCACAGACAGACAACAAAAGACAGATCACCTTGGCTTTCCAGATCCTTGGAAGGACGCGATGCACAGACACACACCACTGGAGCCGGGCTCTGAAGTAGGAATACAGCAGCTAGTTCATCTATTTCTGGAACAATCCACGGGGGACATGAGGTGTAAACTCCAAAAGCTTTGGGAGGAGGATGGGTGAAACTTAGAAGCCTTATTGGAAGAGGCATGGAGAGTTTTCAGCAATTGAGAAGAGGGATATAAGCAAGAAATGAAGAAGCTAGTAGCAGTGGTACAGGAGAAAGGAAAAGGGAAAGGAAGGGATGGACAAGGACCACCCAAACGGGGCCCGTCTCAACTGGGTAGAGACCAATGTGCGAACTGTGGAGAATTTGGCCACTGGAAAAATGAGTGTCCAAAGTGGAAGTGAGATGGCCAAAACAAAGAAGGGAAAGGAGGGGTGGTTGCAGTCACACATCCACAAGTAGACTGAGGAGGACCCAGGGAGTCCACCCCAGCAGATCCCCTGGTTATAAAAATGAAACTGGGAAAAAAAAAAAGAAGTGGAATTTTTGGTTGATAGTAGGGGAACTTGCTTGGTTTTAAATATGGCCTTGATACCTGTGAGTTATGAGAATTATGTTATGATCAAAGGGTGTGGTAGTTTACCATTTAGGGAACAAAGTGGGAAACAGCCACAGAAGTGATTCCTCTGAGAGAGGCTGTGGGGAGTTCCTTCTGTGCTTGAGATCAAGCCAATAGCTGGCCAGTTCTGACAACTGACAGCATTCTGCACCACTGCAAAGTAACTTCACCTTTGTGAATGGCACCTTTTAAAAACCCAAGGCCAGGAACTGGTCTCTTTCTTTGCAGCCTTGAAAGGCAGCAGAGCTGTGGTGTGGCTGGCCCCGCTCCCCCGTGGCCTGTGCGGCCTGGGGGGGGCTGGGCCGGAGCCCAGCTGCTCCCGGGGGGAGATGGAGACTGCGGGATCCCCCCCAGGCCAGGCCAGGCTCTGCTGCGGTGCTGGCTTTCCCGGGAAGCCCTCCGGGTCCCGTTCCAGCGGGGTGGCCAAAGCCCTTCCCAGGGGAGCCCCCGGCCCCCAGGCTGGGCCAGGCCACGGCTGATGACACTCGCCAACACCCCCCCTGCCCCCCGGGCCGCACAGACAGCTCCTGAGAGCTGGCACCAGCCACACCTGAAATCCCACACCACCACTGCCTGCCATGGCTTGGGACAGATTTAACCCTTCCACTACACAGAGGAGACCTGCAGACTTTAATCCTCTCTCCAGGAAAAGAAAAGAACCAAGTGACACGTAAAAAGACAGTATGAAACATCAAGGTCAGTAAAAGAAGGAATCATGTCGAGTTCGGCGGGAGAAATGCAGCACTCAATATGAATGATCAGCAAGTCTCATTTATTGGTAACTCTAAAACCACTTATATAGCATCAATAATTAGGCTCATACATAGTGCAAAAGCAAGCGCATTATTGGATATTTCATTTAAGGTCAACTCCACCTAATTCTACATTCCTGTGATCGCTCATCTATGCTGAATTCACATTCTTCTGACTACAGTGTTCTGTTCTCAGTTAACAGTTATCATCAAGGCCTTCCTGACTTTTGCAACATCTCACACCAACTGTACTCCATTGTCTATTTCTTTCCCAGCTAACTGCTGCATGGGAAAGTGACCTTTGCTCTCTAGCCATTCCTCTATAATTCCCCTGTTTTCTTTTTGCACTAACAAAACTGTAGAAGTAGCCTTCTTTACTATGTTTTGTAAGCAGTGCAGTATGCAAGGAATAAACAGTAACACAATGACAATGATCAGTATAACAACAATTGCCATTTGTACCAAATTTTTTAACCATCCTGTGAGACCTAGGGATTGAAACCATTCCTCTAACGGATTTGTTTCCATGGTTAACTTTTTCATATTGTTCTGTAGTTGTTGAAGATGAGCATGAATAGATAACGAATGGTCAGAAAGATTCATGCAACACATCCCATCAAAGTCTTCACAGCCATGGCCCTGTGCTAATAGCAAAAAATCAATAGCAGCTCTATTCTGCAATACAGCATGCCTAACACTGTTCATATCCAAAAGCAAATCAGACAAAACCTTTGATGTAATATTAAACTGTTTTCCTGTCCAGCATGCCAGTCGTCGTAACTGTGTTAAAGCTTGAGCACTAGATACTCCAGGTGTAAAAATGAAACAATCACTGTAGGACGCTCCCAAAGTTCAACCTGATCTTTGCATTCTGGCCCTAATTGAAACACACTTCTCTTTGTTCGTAACCTGGTTCTATTGGCTCCTAATAGTTGCTGTATAGTGGGTGCAAACAATGTCAATTTCCCAAAATAACAAGGCCCTCCATAAACGTTTGCTGGCAATCCTGGCCATGCACGATCTCCACAAATTAGAAAAATACCAGGTGGTAATTGTAAAGGTGTACTGCTAGAATTTACTTTGTGAGACCAATTGCCACAGTATGCATCCTTATTCTGCAAGTATAGCAAATTTTGTGGAGAAACATTTGTACCATTTTGCCCATGAGACCTTTTTGCATGATTGTTCCTAGCCCGATTGACAAAAATTAAACAATAATTGCTAGGGGCTGAACCTAACAGTCTTAACTCTTGTGGTTCTGACCCAGTAACATTTAAACTTGTAGCAATATACCAATTTTGAGCACCAATGGGATTTGCTGAAATTAAATTTGTGTCACAGATATTGATCATGAATTTACCTGATGGAATTTCACATAATGTTTTGTTTGCTTCCTTGGGTGTTTTCCAATACTTTGTCCAGTTTTTAAACATTGTGGCATTGAGTGAATCATCTAAAGGTGCGCCCACTAAACAAGTTCGAAAAGGATTCGAAGGGGTAGCCATTGAAAGGCAAAAATTATCTTGTCCAGTTTGATTAGCCCAGGTTACCCACATATTTTGTCTCTCATCCATGTCAATCAAAAACCCTTCATTTCCCTTTATCATTGTAAACCACAACAACTTGATCAGAGATAGTTCTTTAAGGACTTTAAAAGGATTGCGGCAGCTCAGCCAGCATCTTGGCTGGATCCCATGTGAGATCTTGCTTCCCTTTTCTTTTACCCCTCTGCCTCGCCCGTCGATTCGGTTGCTTTGAACCACGGGGTGTTCCATCTTCTCAGCAGCAAGGATAACTTTCAGGGAAAGACCTCTTTTCTCGAGACTGCCGTTTTAAAAATTGCTCCCAATTTTTATTTTTTACTCCTGGAATATCACACCTGACTTGTGTCAATGTCTTACGACAATGTATTGCAATTATTTCAATAATGTATGGTAAAGGGGTATTAGGATGATAACAATAGTTTTCTGGATTTATCCCAAAAGCAAAAATCTCCCACCATCTATCAGATCCTTTTTCAAATTGTCCTGTTTGCACACCTTCCTGTAATGCAATCTCAGTCAAATTTCTTTCAAAGTTGTAACACTCTGTACAAATCCCTCTTGGAGATCGACCCCACTTAGAATGTATCCACCACTTCTCTTTACACACTTTACAAATGTAACATACAAAAGGATAACATTCACAATCTGGTACTGTACACAAAATTTTCACATGAGAGTTCATCAGATCCCGTCTCTATGTTGATGGTAGAGAGCGAGAAGTATCTGCTAAATTTTCTGGATCAGCTGAAGATAAATCACTGGGATCAGCAGGTTTAGTCCATCGGCTCGGCACCCAGACAGGCCCTGTGGGGGTAGACACACAAAGATAACCACGTCCCCAATAGAGTACCTTACTAGGACCTCCCCACAGTCCTGTTTTAGGATCCCTATAGCGAACCCATATTGGACTTTGAGTTTTCTCTGCTCCAGGTGCAGTATGACGTATTGCTGCAGGCAAATCACTGTTTCCAAAAATACAGAGAAAATTTAAAACAAATAAACAACGCAATAATCGTTCTTGTGGATCTTTGATCTCCCTAAATTTATTCAGATATTGTTTTAGGGTACCATTTGCTCTTTCTACTATTGCCTGACTTGTGGGGGAATGTGGAATCCCTGTTATGTGTTTGATTCCCCATGATTGCATCACCTGCTTAATTCTACTACTACAATAAGCAGGTCCATTGTCTGTTTTAATAGAACGTGGAACTCCCATGACTGCAAAACAACTTACTAAATGTCGCTCAACATTCCGTGCTTTCTCACCAGATTGAGCTGTAGCCCAGATGTAATGACTATAAGTATCAATGGTGACATGCACATATTTAACTCTCCCAAACTCTGCAACATGAGTAACATCCATCTGCCACAACGCATTAGCCTGTAATCCTCTCGGGTTTACCCCAAGACCCAATCCACTGCCTTGATTATGAAAACTACAAATAGGACATGCTTTGACAATAGCCCGAGCCTCCTCTAAAGGTATCTGAAACTCTCGATGGAGTCCTTTTGCATTTTGGTGAAAGATGGCATGAGCTTCTCTAGCTAATGTCTGTGGTGGGACAGGACTATTTTGTGACAATGAAACCAATCGGTCTGCCCTAGCATTTCCTTCTCCTAAACCCACATCCCATTTGTGGCTACGAATATGGATAATAGCAAAGGCAGCAGTCCTCAACTTTATGGTTCTCTGAAGCTGCAAAAACAGTTCATATAAACGAGGGTTTTTTACTTCCTTAATGTCTGCATTTTCAATACGTTCACTCACTCCTGCAACATATAAAGAATCAGTTACCACATTAACAGGACCCTTAAACTGTACCAAAACCCAAACAACAGCGACTAATTCCAGAGTTTGTAATGTGTCCTCCTTTTGAGCTGGAATAATATGATGATTCCATTGTCCTTCTGAATCTTGCCATGTAGCAGCAGCTGTACGAGATTTCTTTCCAGCATCAGTGAACACAGTTGATGCCTCTGGTAATGGCACAAATGATCGTTTGAGCTTTTCAATCCAATTCTGGTGACCTATCCATCGCAGTGGTATTCGAGGCACTTCCTCAGTACTGACCACACTGCTGTTGTTAAGCAATGCTTCTTGCAATGTGGAGCTGTGAATTAAATACCAATCTAAAGTGTCCTTTTTTATTGGTATCTGAATTTCAGCTGGATCTGCACCCATAAGTTGCCACAATCGCTTCCGTCCTTGTTTTATCAAGTTTGCTAAAATTTCAATTTTTTGAATTAAAGTATGTCTCTGTTGTAGTGGTGGCAACAAATTTTTTGTATTAAAGTATGTCTCTGTTGTAGTGGTGGCAACAACCATTCTAATACCCATATCTCCCCTGTTTTCTTTTGATGCTCTGTCAGGGCACCGATGAGATGTTGAGGTCCAAACCATACTGTAAGATTAATGTCCAAGTCTGGATCTCGCCTACGAACAACACCCGTCTGGATACAGTCCATTATTTTATTGAGAGCTTCTTGTTGTTCACTGGTGACTTGTATGGGTGCTGTAGGATCAGTACCTTTTAACAAAGGTCGTAGGGATTGCAAAAGTTCATTAGGAATACCCACAACAGGTTTAAGCCATTGTAAATCTCCTAGCAATCGCTGAGCATCATGAACAGTATGAAGTGACATGTTTAATGACAGTTTCTGAGGGGCAACAGACTGTTTAGTTAAAGTCCACCCGAGATATTTCCATGGGGATGACTGCTGTATTTTCTCAGGTGCAACAGCTAGTCCATTTTGAAGTAGGTGTGTTTGAATGTCCTTAACTTGTTTATCTGCAAAAGGCTGTGGCTGAGCAAAAAGAATATCGTCCATATAATGATAAATAATAGTTGTAGGCCACCGAGCACGTAGTGGTTGCAAAGCATTATCAACATAAAGCTGACACAAAGTAGGAGAATTACGCATACCCTGTGGTAAAACTGTCCATTCAAATCTTTTGTCTGGTTCTGCTCGATTCAATGAAGGCAAAGTGTCATGGAGTTACTTTACCTTTAAGGAAAGTTGGAGTTGCTGGAGACTGCCTGGAGTCTTTCTCATGACCAATTATCGGTCATTGCTGAGAATTGACAGCAGTTTTAGCCATTGAAAAGTGGGATCAACTTGTGAACCCCACCTTAAAGTAAAAAAACCAGAGCTCTCTTGTTCTCTTTGTTGCTTGGCTGTGAAAGGTAGCAGACCTCCGGCTGGCCTCCGGTTCCCTGCCCAGGCCATGCGGCCGGGCGGGGGCCGGGCTGGGCCTGCCGTTCTCCCGGCCGGGAGATGGGGCCTGCGGGGGCTTGCCCCGGGCCAGGTCGGGCCGGGCCGGGCCTGGCCCAGTCTCTGGCTCAGCTGCAGGTTTTGCTGTAACTACATTCACTAGAAAACTGCCAAGTGAAGAAAGAGAGGGGGTCTGGGCCTGCTGCAAACAGAGATGGTGACCACGCTCTCCAGAGCAGCCATGAGGAACTTTTCATCGCAGACGGCTCTAGCTCCTGTTCAGCAGAGATCACCGAACCATCTACAAAAGCTTGGGCAAGATTTTAACTCTTTCTTATCCAGATGAGACTTGCGGATTAGTCTTTTCATCCAGAGAGAGAAAAGGAGAGTGATCAACATGAAAAGAGACTTTATAAACTACTAGTGGCAAGAAAGAAAAGAAACTTCAAGAAAGGTAGAAAATTAAGAAGATGCTTTAATTAAGCTGAAATATCTTTCTGTTAAAACTATGGGGATGGACAATGAAGTCCTGAAAAGAACTCCTTTAATTCATGATGGAGTATGGGGAGGAATAGAGTGTTCAAAGTGTAAATTTGAGTAAAAAGTAGAGTAATTATGGTATAGTGAAGTGCTGGGAGATTTGAAGCCTTGAGAGGCAATGAGAAAACTGTTTTCTAGTGAAGCTCACAGAAACAGATGAAGAATACTTTTTGCCTTTGAATAACTTATCCTTAAAAATGCTATCCCCAAACTAATGACCCATAACACATTTCAGAGTGATGTGGAATGGGAGGGGTGGGCTCTGATAACAGCAGCTCTGGGCAGCTGATATCAGGGAAATGGAAAACTATAACAAAAATAGTTTCCTTGTGAGAAACTCCATAAATTAACAGAAAGGAACTTCTGTTTCTCTACAGAGACTGATAAAAAAACTGTAGAAAGAATTAGGACTGTTCTAAAGTTTCTGTCTCTGTTGTCATGTGAACAAAAGAATTGTGGGCAGTGAGAAATGAAAAGGTTTTTCTGGAAGTTTATTCTGGTGTTCTTATTATTGTAGTTTGTCAATAAACTTTCTTTATTCCTTTTAAAATTTTATGCCTGGTTTGCTCTTGTTTTAATCTATATCTCACAGCAAGAAATAAGTAATTCTTTTTCCCCCTTTTTGTTAATTACTGATTTAAAACCACGACACAAAGTAAAAGCAAATCTGCAAGTATCCTGTTCATGCAGTGAGATAGTGAAAAAACAGTCTTTTAAATCAATTATTAACAAGGGCCAATCTTTCGGTAACATTGCAGGATTGGGCAAACCAGGTTGTAGCGCCCCCATTGGTTCCATTTGTTCATTGACTGCACGTAAGTCATGCAGCAATCGATATTTCCCAGATTTCTTTTTTATAACAAAAATAGGAGTATTCCAAGGACTTGTTGACAACTTTGAATGTCCTTGTTGATATTGTTCCAGCACTAATTGATGAGCTTGTTGCAGACTTTCCCTTTTTAAAGGCCACTGTTCAACCCATACTGGTTCCTGGATTATCCATTTGAGTGGGATTGGGAAAGTCCAAACAATGGCCTCTATTCTAAAGGGTGTTCATTGGTCAAGATAACACCAAGCTGTGACAAAATATCTCGTCCAATTAGACATTGAACCTTGTCTGGTAATGGAACAATTGACAAAACAGAACTGATGACCTTCCCATCTAATTGAATCTGAATTTGTGGAGACTTCTTTGCTAAAGTTAAGCCTCCAACTCCTGTAACAGTAACCATACTAGGCAGCAAAGGCCATTCCTGGGGCCAATATTGTGGAGCAACAATACTTGAGTCTGCCCCAGTATCCAACAGTCCTTCTAATTGATGGGATTCTCCGTTATAATTAAGAACAACTGTTCGCTTGGGTCTGGTGTTTAAGTCCAGAGTAAGCAATGTAAGTCCTCCTGTAGAACCAAATCCACCTGTACCCCTTAATTGATTTTTCAATGGTGTCAATTGATGGGTAAATTGTGGCAACGGCACCAATCGTGCAATTCGCTGTCCTTTATCAATTCTGGTTGGTGGTGCCAGTGTATATGCAATGATATATATTTCACCAGAATAGTCCACATCAATTACTCCAGGTAAAATAAATAGTCCCAATAAACTAGCAGATGAACGTCCCAACACAATTGCACCCATAGCTTTTCCATTTATTATCACTGGTCCAATAATTCCCGTGGGAATCTTGTAGGGTTGTGATGTCAATAAATCCACAGTCACTGAGGCTGCCAGGTCCAAGCCGAGGCTCCCTGCTGTGGCAGGCTGGAGGGAAGTTGTACTGATGTTCCTGCGGCTGCTATTTGAGTCCTGGCAGCTTCTCGCGCTGGCTTTCCTGTTTCCCGATCTCCGGCGGCAGACATTATCAGCGTGGGTATTGGACCGACACTGATTGCACCAAACCGATGGTACAGTACATTCCTTCCGAATATGTCCAAGGTTGCCACAGCAAAGACATTTGAATCGAGAGGCTGGAATCCTGCCATTGTTGGTTGTGGCTGCTTCTAGGGGTGCAAGAGCTTCTAAAACCTGACTCTGATTAGATGCAGCTTGCTTTTCTAACCCTTTCCCTAGTTCTTTAATTGCCTGGACTAACATTGCCTGTGAGCCCACCGGTATATTAGACATCCTCTCTAATGCCTCTTCAGTAGTCCAGTTAGCATTTAAGGAACTCAAAACTGACCTGGTTGCTGAATTACAATTCTGTAATGCACATTGTTTTAATAATGCTCCCCTCATATATTCAGGAACACCTGCCCTCTCTATAGCTGAAGCTGCTTTATCAATAAATGCTCCAAATGGCTCATCTCACCCTTGTTTAATACCCATATAAGATGGAATACCTCCTGGCTCCTTAATCCTATCAAATGCAGCTCGTGCTAACCGCATTCCTTCTCTCAACTTATCTGGTCCCAAAATTGCTTGTGCTTCCACTTGACTATATACTCCTAAGCCCATAAGTTCTTCCAAAGTTAGCCCATGCAATGGATCACCTGCCTGTCTTTGCACATTTACACTTTCTTGACAGTAAGCTTGCCAGTGTGCATTAAACAACAACTGCTGATGCTGACTAAGAATCAATTTCATAATACTCCTACAATCTGCAGGCAACAAAATCTGTGTACCCCACAAATAATCAATCATCTGTCTAACCGGTTCACTGGTCACTCCAAACTGACTGACTGTAGATCGCAACTGTGATAACCATTTCCAATCTAAAGCTGTAATTTGAGCTTGTATTCCTCCCCCTTGCACTGGTGCAAAGGTTACGGGACATGCTACTTCCAATACAGCGTCTGCTATTTCCTGATCTCCTTCTTGCAAAATATTCCGTGCTAACACAGCCCATGTCTCCCTTCTTTCCCATGCAATAGCCTCACCTAATTCACACCTTTCCCCAGGGACAGATTTATTTCCCATAGGGGAGGATGGTAACGGTGCAGAAGGCTCCGTTCCAGAATTAAGGTTAGTAGGTGAAGGAATTTGAGATGGCACAAAAGAATTAGCAGCTGCAGCAGAGATCAGTGACTGCATGGGAGGGTTCAAAATTACTGTATTCGTGGCGGGTGGCAACAGACAGTAATGAATTCCCTCTAATAATCTATTTTTTGACATATTTGCAGATGCCTTTGTGGCAGCTGACTGTTCAGCCTGATACTGCAAAAGAACATTATGAACTGTCCGCCACAATTTTCCCATATTTTTAGCAGTTTTATCATCATCTAAAGTAGCTTCCCACAATTTATCTCCAAATTTTCACCACTCACTTAATTCATGGACTGTATGGGGATTCTGAAAACAACCCTGAACATACCCATAAGCAAGAAGTTCAGGAAGCTCCTTGTGCAAATCAAGATTTTTAACCTGTCGCTTTTCTAAAAGGCAGGTAAATAAATCATATGCTGCTTGCCTTTCCATCTTACCGTCAGCGCGTGCTGTTGCAGCCCCTACAAGGTTTCGGCAGCACGTTACGTCAGGACTCTCCTCTGAGGTCGCCTGGAATGCAGCACAGCTGTTGCTTTTTCGCCGTCCTTGCTGCAAAGGACCCGTCCCCTGTCGCCGACTCCCGTGGCCGACTCCGACTCCTTTTCAGGGTCCCAAACGTTCCAAAGGTCCCAAAGGTTCTGAGGGTTCCAAATGTTCCAGGTGTCCCAAAGGTCCCTAGGCTCCCAAAGGTTCCAAAAGTCCCTGTTCGGGCGCCATTTGTCGAGTTCGGCGGGAGAAATGCAGCACTCAATATGAATGATCAGCAAGTCTCATTTATTGGTAACTCTAAAACCACTTATATAGCATCAATAATTAGGCTCATACATAGTGCAAAAGCAAGCTCATTATTGGATATTTCATTTAACGTCAACTCCACCTAATTCTACATTCCTGTGATTGCTCATCTATGCTGAATTCACATTCTTCTGATCACAGCGTCCTGTTCTCAGTTAACAGTTATCACTAAGGTCTTCCTGACTTTTGCAACATCTCACAGCAACTGTACTCCATTATCTAATTCTTTCCCAGCTAACTGCTGCATGGGAAAGTGACCTTTTCTCTCTAGCCATTCCTCTATACAAAACCCGTGAATGAAGCCCACAAGACACAGCCGTTTACCTGGGGCAAACCACAGAAGGAGACCTTCCTCAGACTGAAGGAGGCATTGACAACAGCTCCAGCATTAGGACTGCCTGACCTATCCAAAGATTTTCAGCTGTTTGTGCATGAAAGATCACACCCAGCACTGGGAGTGCTGACCCAAGGTTTGGGAAGCTGGAAAAGGCTGGTAAGCTACTTCTCCAAACAACTTGACCACGTGAGTGCTGGATGGCCTTCATGCCTGTGGGCAGTTGCTGCCACCTTGATGCTGACACAAGAAACTAGGAAACTCACGATGGGTAGACACATAGATGTCTATGTGCCACACATGGTGACCACTGTTTTAGAACAAAAGGGGGCCATTGGCTATCTCCAAGCAAGATGATGAAATTCCAGGTAATCCTGACTGAGCAGGATGATGTCACACTAAAGACAACTAACCTCTTGAATCCAGCTTTGTTCCTAGGTACCACAACTGAAGAAGGCCCATTGGAACACGATTGTGTGGAAGTGATAGAACACACCTGTTCAGCTAGAGCTGAAAGATGTCCCACTGGAACAGGCAGACTGGGAGCTGTTTACAGATGGAAGCAGTTTTGTGGAGAACAGGACCAGATACCCTGGATATGCAGTAACAACAACAGGTGCAGTGGTGGAGGCAAAGCCTTACCAGCAAACACATCTGCCCAACAAGCAGAACTGGTTGCTTTAACCAGGGCATTAGAGCTGAGTGAAGGGAAGAAAGTAAATATCTGGACTGATTCAAAATATGCTTTTGGAGTGGTGCATGTACATGGGGCACTGTGGAAAGAAAGAGGACTGCTGTCTTCTCAAGGCACACACATTAAACATCAAGATGCAGTCCTGCAGTTAATAAAAGCAGTACAAAAGCCTGAGCAAGTAGCAATCATGTACTGCAAAGCTCACCAATCAGGAAGATCCAAAATTCATGAGGGAAATCGGAAAGTAGACTGGACAGCCCAACAAGTTGCTCGAGAAGTGCAAACTGCAATGGCATTGATACCTTTAAAAACTAATGTATCTCAATTCAATTTACCTCCAGAACCAAAATATTCAATAGAGGATGAGAAATTGAGACGCTCACTGAATGCACAGAAGAATTCAGAAGGGTGGTAGGTGACTACACAGAGGCAAGTAGTGGTACCCCCTTTGATAATGAGAGAAGTTCTACAAATTGAACATAACGAATGTCATTGGGGTGCAGAGGCATTGGTGAAATTGTTCAAACTAAATTTAATTTCAGTACAGATGTTAACAATGGCAAAATCAGTAATGTCAAAATGTGAAATTTGCTTGAAGAACAATCCAGTGGCTAGACAACAGGCAAAATTGAGGAAAATTGGGGTAAGAGTAGAACCAGGAGATTATTGGCAAGAAGATTTTGTAGAATTACCAAGAACTCGAAGATATAAATATCTATTGGTAAGGGTTGACACGTTTTCAGGATGGCCAGAAGCTCTTCCCTGTTGCACAAATCAAGCAAAGGAGACAGTCAAGTGGTTACTGCAAGAAATCATTCCAAGATTTGGGGTGCCTCTAGAAATATCATCAGATAAGGACCCACATTTCATAGCCACAGCAGTGAGGGAGCTGAGTAGGTTGCTGGGAATAGCTTGGGATCTCCATACACCATGGAGGCCCCAATCCAGAGGACAGGTAGAGAGGATGAATCAGACCTTGAAGAGGCAAATCAGCAAAATATGCCAAGAAGCTAAATTGCAGTGGCCACAAGCTTTACCAATAGCACTGCTGAGGATTCGGATAAAGCCTAGAAGCGGGATGTCAGTCCTGTCGTGGTTTTAAGGCAGTAACTAAAAAATCACTAGAAAACTTACTTATTTCTTGCTGTGAGATATGGATTAGAACAAGGGCAAAACAGGCTTAAAAGGAATAAAGCAACTTTATTAACAAAACTACAAGAATAAGAACACCAGAATAAACTTCCAGAAAACCCTTTTATCCCCCACTACCCACCATTCCCTTGTTCATATGACAACATAGAGACAAAAAACTTCGGAACTTTGGTGTTTAAAACAGTCCCAATTTCTGCTAGAGTCTTTTCATCAGCCTTTGTAGAGAAACAGAAGTTTCTTTCTGCTAATCTATGGAGTTTTTCACGAGAAAACTATTTCTGCTATGGTTTTCTATTTCTCTGATGCCAGCTGCCTGGAAATCTGTCATCAGTTCACTCCTCCCATTTCACATCACTCTGAGGTGTGTATGGGTCAATGAGTCTTGGGATGTCATTTTAAGGATGAGTTATTCAAAGGCAAAAGTTCTCTTCATCTGTCTCTGTGAGCTTCTCTGGAAAACAATTTTCTCATTGCCCTCAAGGCCTCAAATCTTCGCTTCACTCTGTTCCATCACCTCACTGTCTCACAATTACTCTACCTTTTGCTCAAAATCCACTCTTTGAACACTCCATTCCTCCCAATATACTCTGTCATGAATTAAAGGAGTCTTTTCAAGACAGTATTGTCCGTCTCCATAGCTTTAACAGAAAAATATTTCAGCTTCGAAAGCATCTCCTTATTCTCTCTTCCCCATCTAAAACTTAACTCTTTTCTTCACTGTCTTCTTCATGTCGATTGTCTCTCTCTCTCTCTGGGTAAAAGGAGTAATCTGTATGTTTTATCCAGGTAGTAAAAGAATTAAGTCCTGGAAAGCTGCAGATGTTCATGGTGTCAGGTTTCAGTCCAGCAGCAGAAACTGCAAACCAAGCCAGGCCGGCCGGCTCCGTTTCTCCCCCCCCACCCTCTGCGGCCTTGTCTGGCCTGGACGGGGGGAGGAGGCCGAGACAGAGCCTGTTACCTCGTCAGAAGCCAGAAACCAAAGAGAACAAGAGAGCCCTGGCTTTACATCTTAAGATGGTGTTCACAAGTTGATCTCACTTTTCAATGGTCAAAATTGCTGTCAATTCTTAGAAATGACCAATAATTGGTCACAAGAAAAGACTCCCATCAGCATCTCGCAGCTTCAACTTTCTCCCAGCTCCCAAAGCTATCTTAAAGGTAGTCACCCCATGACAACTGTTGATTTGGAAACTGTATTTTCCAGGAACAACAAGGGTTTATCTGTGAAAGTAATGCAACCAGAGTTCAAGATATTTGTTTGGACACAGAACAAAATAACTGCAACTCTGAAATACATCCTACCGAGACTTCTTAAACTACTTGTGCATATAGGATGTGGATGTGCATGTTTGAGAACTGCTTGTGATAGTGTACTTATAGGAATCTTAGTAGTGAATACAAAAAAATCATTCAAATTTTTGTGTTTGCAATTTTACTAAGATTGCAGGAGGTGATTTTTCTTATGTAGGCACAGTTATTTCTTATCACCTTTTACAGTCCATTTACACCTGATCCACCATTTATTGCCTACCTCTATTGGGATGAACCTCACTCTGGTAGAGCAATTGTTGCTTCAGCAGGATTTAATTGAAATTTTTGAAAAGTAAAAATAGGAAATCGGCCCTCGTGATAAAGAAATTGCCTGAAATTGTTTATTTGGGTTGTATTGGATTAATTGAAATTGCTTATGCTTTGAAATAAGAAGTTGAACGTATATTTTAATTGAAAATTGATTCTTTGCTTTTGTTTTTCCTTTTTTCTTGCCCTTATCTTTTTCCTGCTTTTCTTTTTCTGTCTGATTTTCTGTCTCTGTTTTCCAGGGTATGCTACCAACCTTTGACGAGACCTGAAGACTTCGTAACAACACTACAAAGGAGCCCTCTTAACGATGATCAGGAGTCACGGGGTGGTGTAAGGAACGGTCTGAAATTTCCCTCATTTGCCTCACGAGCATAGCAAGAACAGAGACCGAGTCCCTGAAGAGCCCAGGGGACTTTGTGCAGGGGTTCTGGCCTGGTTGAGGTGGATGCTTGCTAAGCCATTGTTTGAAAGTGTGCTCGACCTACAGCACAGGAGTGATTGTTTGCAGGTGTTTGCTGTGCTGCCACGGTACACTGCCTTCGTTCCTGCTGCTGAGCAGGGACTTGTAAGGAGCGGGGCCTGTTCAGTACCTCACACCTGCTTCCCAGAGCAACGGGTCACACCACAATAGCCTATACATCTCCCCACCTTTTGGCCAACTGCCTCTTGCCTTGAAACTTGAGACTCTAAAGGTGACTTATCTAAGTTGCTTTTGGAGAGAGAGTTCCCCACAGAAGAAGACACGGGTGACCCCATCTTGTCCATTGGTAGCTATTACCCCCCCCCACCCCCTTTTCTCTCTTTACTTTGCCTCTTTATTCCTGTCTCTCTTTCTCTTTCTCTCCTTCTCATCTATTGCATAACCCATGATGCTGGCACTAAAATAAAGATGCGTTATTGCTGTTGTGATTTAAACTGAAATCCCTTGGTGTCCTTTTTGCACTCTGAGATCAAACGAACCTCTCACGACGCCCACCTGTGTGAGCAGATTGTGACACATGTATACTTCAATGTGTGCACAAATGATGAATAAGACAATTTCTAGCATCTGTGTTGTTCATCAGACCAGGGGAGATGTTAGGAAGGAAGAAAATTTAACAAAAAGTTTCACTGATATGAATGCTTACCGGAAGGTTCTCTAGAAATGAAAGCAAGCATGGATATATAAAAAGATGTTTTTAGGGCTACTTATTGCTGAAACCACTGAGAGAACAAAGGTTTAGTCGAGTTGGAAGGTTTAGAACAAAGGTTTAGTCAGTTAGAAGGAGGTTTTATGGCTAAAGTCCAAAAGATTTAAGTGGTCTTCAAACAAAGTATGTTTTCTACTAACTACCAAGTAAAAAAACATGTTTTCTACTAACTACCAAGTAAAAAAGCATAGGCAGACAGAAAGAAGTTTTTTACCAAAGCAAAAAGAATTTTCCACTGCAAAACAACTTTCAAAGTTTACCATGTAATTACTAACTCAAATGATTAGCTAGTCACTAACATAGTAAGGTAATTTTAGCCGTTTTGATAGAATATATGTACATGTAAAGGTATTGTGTATGATGCTGATTGGTTGTTATGTAATGATACACACAGCAAAAGAAAGAGATATAATGCACTGTAACCAGAACTAAGTGGGCTTCAGGAGACAGGGCTTGCCTGTAGCCAGCAGCTGTAGGCTGACCCACGACCCCCTGCTGTAATCTAGTTGATAGAATAAACAGCATTCTAAAGAGCCATCTGAAGTCCCCATCTCCCTGCTGGCTCTAACAGTTCTGCCCTCTCCCTGATCCTGTCCAGGGATGGAGCATTGCTGTGCTTTCAGGAAGCTGTTCTAGAAAGACTCAGGCATTCCAAGCTCCTTTGCCCTCTGTGCATGCTTGCCACAGAATCCCTCACAGCCGGCTTCAGGGCATACTCAGCTTGGCTCTTCCAAAATCCAAGGCCTTCAGGGTGCTCAGTTAAACCTTTAACTCCACAATGCTGTGGAAGCAGACCTTCAGCACAGGGACCTTTCCAGCCTGATCTGTGCTCGTTCCTCTGCATCTCTGCACAAAACACAGTGCAGGAGAGAACGGCAGGAGGGGCCTGTGTGTCACAGTGCTCTGGATTTGTGACCCTTCAACTCCACAGAGATGCAGGTTAAGTGAAAAAGCCAAACTGTTTATGGATGGGATGCAAAGCAAAGGGATGAACTGAGGGTGAAAAAAGGGGATGGGCAAGGTCTGAGGGCCGGAAGAAGGGAGCTGTCAAAAGGGAGGGAAAGTGGAGGGAAAAAGAAGGGATGGGCAGTGTCTGAGGGCCACAGGGAGGGAGCTATCAAAATGGATGGAGAGTGGAGGGAAAAAGAAGGGATGGGCAGTGTCTGAGGGCCACAGGGAGGGAGCTATCAAAAGGGAGGGAAAGTGGAGGAAAAGAGAAGGGATGGGCAGTGTCTTAGGGCTGCAGGGACAGAGATATCTAGAGGTAGGGAGAGGGCTGAAGCCATGCGAGCTTCCCACAGGCTCAGCTGTGCCAGTTGCCAGCAGTGCCTGGAGCTCCAGCTGGTCTCTTCTGATTGCAGCGTAGCCTCATCTTCCATAGCATCATACACGAAGACCGATTTCTTAAGCCAGCAGACGAGCGGAATTCTGCAGTTCTTTCAATAAATGTCTGCTGAAGAACTGTGTTTCTCTCAGAAGGGTTGTCATCTCTTCTTAGAGCTTGAATTGCTGCAAGAGAGGGGAACAGAGCCATGATCAGAGCCCAGATCTGTGGGAATCCAAGGAGAAAGTCCTGCCAGAGCCATCCCAGCCTGCTCTTGCCGTGGCCACAAGAGTGAAGAGGACAACAGGATCAGCTGCAAGGTCCTGATCACGAATCCACACCCCACCCAAATCCCCGCCCCATGTCGCTGAAATCTCTCTGTGATATTCCCACACCACCAAGGTGTCCACACAGGGAGAGAAGCCCTCTGAAGCCGGGGCACGGATTACAGCTCCCTCCCCGGGCATTGCAGATCCCCCAGTGCCAGCCCCTCACTGCCCGCTGCCCTCACTCACCCTCGATGAGGGCCTGCAGCTCCTCCTGCTGCCCCCTCAGGGGCTCCCTGGCCATCCCTGGGAACACAGAGCCTGTCAGGGCCCCAGCGGCACAGCTCCCTGCCAGCGGCGCTGCCAGCCCTGTGGCCACACGCCCTCCCGCCCCGGCAGGGCTCAGCCCGGGCCCTTGCCGCATCCTGACTCAGCCCAAGGGCACGGCTGCCAGAGGCCGGCAGCAGCAGCCCCGAGGGCAGCCGGGGCTCCAGGGCGCCGGGCCCGGGTGCCGCTGCCGGGGCAGCAGCCGGGGCCGGGGCCGAGCTGCGGCGGGGCGGGGAGGGAGCCCGGGTTCGTGGCTCACCGAGGAACCTGACGGCCGCCTCTCGCAGGGGCTCCTGTGGGCTGTCCAGGTACGGTAGGGCCCGGCACAGGTGCTCGGCCGCTCGGCTCTCGTCCTGTGCCAGCTGCAGAGAGCGGCAGGAGGGAAGGGTTGGCGCGGGCTCTGCCCCTCGGCCGGGCGCTGCCTGTGGCCAGCCCCGGCCTCCCGTGCCCGCCCAGCCCTGAGGCCCGGCCAGCAGCCGCTGGCGCCGGGCTCAGGAGGGGGCAGAGAGCCGGGTGCTGCCCGAGGAGCCGCGCTGTGTCCCTGGCCCGCAGCCCCACTGGGCTGGGGCTCCATCGGCACCCGGCTCGGGGCCACAGGAGCCTGGAGACGAAGCCGTGTGGCCCAGGAAGGGGGCGGCATGTGGGGCACAGGCTGGCGCCCCTGGGTGCAGCACTGGGCAGGGGCCACAGCTGCCATCCCCACACACTGAGCACTGGGGGCAGGGAGCTTCTCAAATTTGGTTTCTCCAGGCCGTTCTTACCAGACACTCAGCAAACTTTGACAGCTGCTCCTTCCTCACCAGCCGCTTCAGATTCCTCCTCTTGAGGAACTCGGCTACACGAAGCAGCGTTTCCTGAGAGGCCTGGAGAGCAGCAAAGATGCAGAGATGGCTCTGCAGCCCAGGGCACAGGACTCTTGTCTGGGTGACAGGGCCCAGAGGAAGCCGCAGCCTGGGAGGTTCCAGGACAGGAGGAAGCCGATGCCCCTCCCAGGGATGCACCGGCATCACACAAAACCTGACCTTCGCCACACGCTGGTTCTCATCATGACAGTGGATGAAGAGTGGAATCAGACTCTGGTCCAAAATCTTCTCCAGGGGCTTCTTTCCCTCGTCCACTACCAAGTCCATTGCCTTGAAGAAGAGGTCAAGGGAGAGCAACTGCACATGGCTGTGGTCCTGGAGGAAAAGAAGAGAAAAAGACCTTAATACCAATTCCTCCAGGCTCATCTGGGCAAAGGCCCAGAAATCTGTAAGACACAAAGTTTCTGGGCAGCAGCCAATGCCTGTGGCTGGGGGCACAGAGCCTTACGTGATCAAAGAGCAGCAGGAGTGCCTGAGCCAGCTTCGGAGCAGTGGTGCTGCATATCCCGATGTCTTTACTGTTGAGAATATTGATGAACACCTGGAGGGTCATGCCAACCACATCTCCATCTGCATCAGCCAGCAGGTCCTGAAGGCTTCGAGACAGGCTGCACATTCGTATGGCCTGTTTGGAACACAAGGCTGTGCTGGGAAGCCCTGAACAGCTGCAGTGCCAAGACCGCCCTGGCACTGCAACCCCACCCTGCTGCTGCTGGGCCCAGAGGTCAAAGGCCTGTCCCAAAGCACTCAGGCAGGTGAGGCAGGAGAGCTGGGAGCAGCTGCCTCAGCTCCTGAAGCCCAGCCAGCCCAAGGGGCTGCTTTGCCCAGCACAGCTTCAGCCGCTGCCCCGTTCTCACCATCGAGGGATCCTTGCTGAGCATCACGAGGCCTCTGAGCGCCAGGCGCTGCCTCTGCCTGCACTCTCTCTGCAGGTGCCTTGACGCGATCTCAAGGACACCGTCGCCGTATTTAGTCAAATCTAAGCACTCGAGGACCTGAAAGGCACCGGGCAGTGACAGGGGAGCCGGCCGGCAGGAGCCTGGAACTGCACAGGGCTGGGCCCAGGCAGCAACACAGGGCGCGGGCACCATCCCAGGCAGCTGTGGCTATGCAAGGGGACAGGGCTGGCAGGCAGCTCAGCGAGGTAGTGCTGGCCATCGGGCTCACCTCCACAAGGAATGCCAGGAAGGACAGATCACAGCATGGCTCCTCCCTTCTGAGTGACTTGAGCAGGTGGAGTGCAATGCGGGAACAGAAGGGGATCAAGCCACGGCGCATCTCCCTGTCAGGGGGAAAACGGCACCAAGACCCTGATGGGGGGGGACAGACCTTTCCCAGGAATGACTCACAGAGATCTGGCCTTTCCCCAGCATCCCTGGAGGGACCGTGGGTGCTTTGGGAAGTGGCTCCTTTTGGGCACCCTCCTTTCTCAGCCTTTTCCAGTCTGCTCAGCCATCCCTCAGTGACGAGGCCCTCTGGCCAGGACCACAGGGACTGTGTGAGACACCCCAGGCAGAGGGCACAAGTTTCAGAGGCAGCTGGGAGAAGTGAGGCTCACCTGGCCAGCAGACCCACGGCATAGTGCTGGGTGTCAGCACAGAGGAGCGTGTCCCAGCCACGCTTGCGTCCCATTTCCATGACCACATTGTCACACTGCAGTCGGCAGAGCAGAGCCTTCATGGCCTGCACTGCAAACCTGTGTGCAGAGCAAAGCCCAGGTCACACTGGGTGCACTGGTGTCAGCCACGAGGGCATGGGAAGGACAGGAGGACTGGCACCTGTTAGGGTTGCTGGGAAGGCGGTGTTGCTCCCGGCATGCTTTCCAGAAGCTGTCAGCTTCCACTGGTGGCATCTGCTGTGTGGTGATGACAACATGGAACAGCAGAGCCACAAACAGGCGGGCGGAATAAAGGATCATTGCCTCATGGCATTCAGGCACTTGGATAATCACCCAGAGCACCAGAGTTGCCTGCAAAAGAATCACACCAAGACAGCGCTCAGTGCCGAGGTGTCCATGGAGCAAAGCCCGAGGGGAGACGCACGGGGAGCAGCGGGCCCAGTGTCCCCTGAGCCTGCCCCTGGCCCAGGTTTCAGCCCAGCGCCTTTGGCAGGAAGAAGATGGAGAGCTCCTGGGGAAGCAAGCTCCAGGTGATCAAAGGCCATCTCCAGAAACTCACACTCAAGGGAAAAACGTCCTTGTTGTCCCCATCAGAGGTGCAGGTGCTGCAAAGGGGCCAGTTCTCCATCACACAGAGCAGTGTTGGCAGCACTTTCTCCACTGTTGGTCCCGATGAGGCTATGGTTTGCCACATCATGGCAGCAGCTCTGTGGGATCAGAGCTCTGTGTCAGGGGTGTCTCAGTGACATTGCCATGCCCTGTGTAGCTGTGGGGTCTCAGGGGACAGAACCCCCGTCCCCTGAGGGGCAGGGAGGGAGCACTGGCAGCAGCCTCAGGAAACAGAGGGGCCTGAGGCTCCTGGACCTCTCTGCCTGTTGGGCAGACCCCATTGGACAGGCTGTGCAGGGCGATGGGCCCTAAAGGCTGGTGAGCCCTGAGCTCTCAAGACACATGGGCCCCATACCTGTCACACCATGGGGCACAGCGCAGGAGGGTCAGCACCACATCGACCGGGTGTTGTTCAGCCAGCCTTATAATGTCAATTTGCTGCCTGACATCCACAGTGACATGGGACACCAGACTCTGGTGAATGTTCCTAACAGTAGATGGCACCTGGAGGAAGCACAGGGAAGACATGGAGTGCTGTCCAAGGCAGCAACTTCCCCAGCTTCCCCCAAGAAGTGCTTCCCTTCCCGTCATGCTCTTCTGGCCTCAAAGGCTGAGGGGGCCCTGTGGATGTGGCTTGAGGGGGCACAGGATCCTGGAAGACCTCCAGTTCTGGCCCCTGGCTGTCTACCTGCTGGTCAGAAGGAGCAGCTCTCTTGTCAACAATGTCAGAAGAGACACGAGGGTCCTTGAAATAATCCCATACGAGCTCTTGGCTTATAGTGGGAGTGGGTATCCTGTCGGCATTCGCGATGCCCTGAGTCTCTCCGGTGTCATCATTTGGAATGGCCACGCCCTCAGTCCCTGCCATGTCAGCCTCTGCCCTGTCATCCTTCACTGCAGCGTCACAGTCTTGTGAGCGCTCAGCTGAATCTGGGCTGACATCAGGCTCTGCCTGGAGCTCGGTCAGCCCGGAGTCAGGCTCAGCTGTGCCCTCAGTTGTTGTTGTGGTGGTGTTCTTTCTACGCCCAATGCGCAGGAACTTGCGGAACCTCTGTGCAGAATGAACAAAGGACAGGGAAGAGAGGCATGTTCCATGGAGTGCTGCAAGTGCAGAGCTGGGCTGAGCAGTGACAGCAGGCCCAGCCTAGGTGGGGATGGCTGCAGGTACCTTCAGCGTTCTGCGGAAGCGGCCACGGGCAGGCTCCTGCTCTTGTGTCTGGGCCATGGCTGCATCTGTCAAAGAGCAGCCAGAGCTGAGGGGCTGCGGGAGAGGCCGGAGAACACAGCCCAGCCCTGCACTCCCCAGGCAGGGACAGCCCTGGGGTGGCTCAGGGGATGGAGCACGGCCACTGGCAGGGGTCAGCCACAGCCCATATTCCGTCCTGTCCTGGGCATGTCCACATGGGCTGGGACATGACGGGACGGGACGGGACGGGACGGGACGGGACGGGACGGGACGGGACGGGACGGGACGGGATGGGATGGGATGGGATGGGATGGGATGGGATGGGATGGGATGGGATGGGATGGATGGGGCCTAGCTGCCTGCAGCCATCAGCCCTGTGGCCCAGCTCTGCCACTCACCATCCTGCAGTGGCTGGTGCTCTGGCTCTTCAGGCTGTTGTGCTGGGGCAGCTCCAGGGTCTGTCTTTCTGTTCCCTCTGAACGCTTTGAACAGGTTGAGGAATCTGCCCGCCATGACACAATCTGGCCTTGGGGGCACCTTAAAGAGAGATGCCTTGGGTAATCTCTGAGTCAACAAGTCATGTGGTTGTGCCTTGAAGGCACCTGCGAGAGAGAAGCCTCAGGAAGCCTACAGGACAGCAAGTCCTGCAGTCGGGTCTCGAGGGCTCCTGCCACAATGACTGGAGACTCCTCGTAAATGACTGTGGTCACCAGGTCCCACAGTCTCACCTTGAGGACAGAGGCCAGAAGGATGGGAAATGCCTCAGATAAGCTCCAGGTCACCAAGTACCGGAGTCTGGCCTTGAAGGCACCTGCAAAAGAAAAGTCTTGGGAAGGCCACAGGCCACCAAGTCCCGCAGTCTTTCCCCGCAGGCACCTGCAAAAGAAAAGCCTCGGGAAAGCCACGGGCCATCAAGGCCTGCAGTCTTGCCACGAGGTCACCTGTAGGAGTAAAGGCTTTGAAAAGCTCCGGGTCAGACACAATCGAGTGCGCTGTGCGGGGGCTCCTCACAGCACCGCTCTGGCGCGTCCTGTCCCGTCGCGTGCACTGAGCACTGTGGCACTGCCCTGTCACCGCCAGCCCCTATGTCACCATGTGTCACAAAGGGCCCTTGGACACCCTGTCCCTTTCCATTCCACGGTTACCATGCTGCACCGTGTCACAAAGGGCCCTTGCACTCACTGCCACCTGCCCTGGTTCCGCCCCCATCCCCCCCTAAGTGGCCCAGGTTGGAAGGAATCCCTTGCCCAAAGTGTCTAAGACAGCCTGACAGGATCTTTAGGAACGCCTCAAACCATCAGCAAACGCTGCCCTGCTCTGCAGGCTCAGGGCAGCAGAAGGAGCCCCCAGGGCTGCTGACACAGCCGCAGCAGGAAGGGCACGGGGCCTGGCACAGAATCTGCACAGGGTCCTGGCAGCACTGAAATCAGCAAGTGTGGAAGAGTCCCCGCCAAGGCAGACCTGCCACCCCAGCCGAGCCCTGGCAGTGCTGGTGCCCTTCTCCTGCCCCAGAGACCTGTGCCCCTGGCGGGTTTCTGTGCCAGAGGGCAGCCAAAGCCCACGTGCATTGGGGGCTGGGCTCCTTCCTGCAGGGGTCTTGGCAGGAGCATCTGGAACAACTGCTGGCAACGCTTAGCCTTGGTCAGATTATTACATGTTGGAATTATTTTCCCATTGAAGTCATTTCCTGTAGCTCAAAAACATCTTTGTTGGGAAGGCACAGAAGGATCTGGCATTTAAGAACCCTTAGTTCACAAGAGCTTTACTTCCCCGTTGCTCAACTCAAGAAGTTCCGAAAAGTTGCAGACTTCACCAATTAATTGGAATGACCGGAGAATGTGAAAGATTTGCAAGTTTGCTTCCCATCTCTAAGCAGCAAGTCTTTTGCCTTAACATCATCCATTGAGAGTCACTTTACAAAGTATAACACTACACAGAGGCTAAAAAAAGGCCATTCTTTGGTTTGCAAACCTTTGCTTTTCTCTGGAGTGTCATGGGGTTACTTTACCTTTAAGGAAGTTAAAGTTGCTGGGGTCTGAAAGGAGTATCTTCTCCTGACCAATTATTGGTCATTACTGGGGATTGACAGCAATTTTAACCATTGAAAAGGGAGATCAACTTGTGAACCCTACCTTAAGCTGTAAAGTCAGGGCACTTAGGTTCTCTTTGTTTCCTGGCTGTGAAGGGTGGCGGAGCTCCAGGCCTCCTGTTCCCTGCCCAGGCCATGCGGCCGGGCGGGGGCTGGGCTGGGCCTGCCGCGTCTCCCGGCCGGGAGATGGGGCCTGCGGGGTTTGCCCCGGGCTCTGGCTGGGCCGGGCCGGGCCGATCTCTGGCTCGGCTGCAGGTTTTGCTGTAACTACATTTACTAGAAACTGCCGAGTGAAGGAGAGAGGCTCTGGACCTGCAGCAAGCAGAGACACCGACCACACTCTCCAGAGCAGCTATGAAGAACCTTCCATCGCAGACAGCTCCAGCTCCTGTTCAGCAGAGATCACCAAACCATCTACAAAAACCTGGGAAAGATTTTAACTCTTTCTTATCCAGATGAGACTTGCGGATTAATCTTTTTATCCAGAGAGAGAAAAAGAGTGATCAACATGAAAAGAGACTTTATAAACTACCAGTGACAGGAAAGAAAAGAAGCTTCAGAAAAGGCACAGAATAAGGAGATGCTTTAATTAAGATGAAATATCTTTCTGTTAAAACTATGGAGATGGACAATGAAGTCCTGAAAAGAACTCTTTTAATTCATGACAGAGTATGGGGAGGAATAGAGTGTTCAAGGTGTAAAATTTGAGTAAAAAGTAGAATAATTGTGATACAGTGAAGTGCTGGAAGATTTAAAGCCTTGAGAGGCAATGAGAAAACTGTTTTCTAGTGAAGCTCACAGAAACAGATGAAGAAGACTTTTGCTTTTGAATAACTCATCCTTAAAATGCCATCCCTAGACTCATGGCCCATACACACCTCAGAGTGAGGTGAAAATGGGAGGAGTGAGCTCTGATAACAGCAGTTCTGGGAAACTAACATCAGAGCAATGGAAAACTATAACAAAAATAGTTTTCTTGTGAAAAGCTCCATAAATTAACAGGAAGAAACTTCTGTTTCTCTACAAAGACTGGTGAAAAGACTGTAGCAGGAATTGGGACTGTTTTAACCACCAAAGTTCCAAAGTTTTTGTCTCTGTTGTCATGTGAACAAGGGAATAGTGGGTAGATAAGAGATGAAAAGGTTTTTCTGGAAGTTTATTCTGGTGTTCTTATTATTGTAGTTTGTCAATAAACTTTCTTTATTCCCTTTAAGTTTTATGCCTGTTTTGCTCTTGTTCTAATCCATATCTCACAGCAAGAAATAAGTAATCTTTTTTTAGTTACTGGTTTAAAACCACAACAGGAGGGATGATAATATCCTAATTCTCTGAAGGATTAAAGCTCTCAAGGAATGAAAGTCCACTCAGTATCACAAAAGTAGTACAAACGACTGAGTAGATTGCAAAAAGGCTAATCCTGCCCCTGGTACAGATATCTAGGTGGCCAATAAATTACAGCTCTCCCCTCTTCTTTTTTTGCATGAGAACCAGGACCACTAACAGGAAAAGTCACAGATATTCCTTATGTCCTCCACAACCAAAGCTGAGCCAAACCATGGATGCTGCCGTCAAACTGACTCAAATTCCATCCTAGACCTCTCACTTCCAGACAACTCCTTCCCCAACTCACCCACCAACACCAACGCCCCCGAAACGCGCTCACAGAACTCCTCAACACCCCACCAGGACCCCCAGCTGTTCCCTTCCCTCCACAGAGCTTTCCCACCCTCCAGCAGACCCCCTGGTTCCCTGCACATGCCATGGGATGGCACTCAGCAGGATCTGCTCTGAGGCCTTCCACGGTAGCAAGCTCAGGCTGCCAGGCCAATGGTTCCTGGATCATCCTTCCACTGACCCTTCCTGTGCACGGCTCTTCCATTTACACATTTGAGCTCAGCTTGGACTTCTCCCCTTAAGCAGGATTATTGGGAAAGGATGGAGAGCAGCCTGGCAAGCTCTTTCTCCAGCTCCCTCTTTACTCTTGGGGCAGGTAGAACGTTCCACAGGAAAGCAACTGGTGCCACAAGGAGTGGGTGACATCAGGGGAAATCACTCAGGACTGCTATATCCTGAGGGAACACCGCTGGGCTTGACCTTTGGGTACCTGCACAAACTTCAAGTCAGCCGCCTTAGTTTCCAGGACAGCCCTGTGTTGGCCAGCATCCTGACGTGGATGCTGGACTGCTGCAAGGCGCTGCTGGGACCCAGCAGGACAGGACTGGCTGTCTTGTTTACATGTTGAAAATGAGTTAGATTGTATTTAGCTAGAAATTTAGGGATCCCTTCATTTGATAAGGAGCTGTGCCACGATAAGCTAAGAAAATTTTTTTGGATTCTCTATTTTAGCTGTTTTGTAGCATTTAATTTTGTCTCAATACAGCAAAGTAGAGGCCCTTCTTTTGGTTTGGATTCTTTAGGGAATTGTTTCCCATCTGAAAGGAAGACTCTGTGAAGGCAGCAGTTGTCTGGGGCACAAATACAGGTCATGAAGAAACAAAAGACGTGGCCGAGACCTCTTACATCCCACACTAATGAGTCAGCCAAGGGAAAGGTGCATTTGGGAGTCATGCCTGGGGGAGGAGGGACAGGCAGTGGGGTTATGGCTGTCTCTGAGCTGGGGGACACGGCTCAAAGGGCAGATGGCTGAGGTTTTGGTGTTGTTGGACTGCTGCTGCCCAGAGGATCCACTGCTACTGCAGAACTTTTCCATCACTGTGTCTCTTTAATGTGGGTGAGCCTCTGCTCACAAGTGTGGCCATGTAAGTGGGTCCTTTCAATACCCAATCACCCTGGGAGGGATCCTCACCATCTGCTTGGGTACCTCAGGAGAAAACCAGAACCCAAAGGGAGCGTTTCATGGCTGCTTTTGGGAGCCCAGCAGCTGCTGTTGTTGCCAGGGCATTACACAGGTGATGGCCAGGGAACACCCAAGCCAATCCCCCCCCTCCACCTTTTTTCTCCTTCCAGGGCTGCCCAGACCCTACTGTTTCTGCCGCTGCTCTGGATTTTTAGTACACTTTTAGCTCAGCATCCCTGGGTCTGCCCAGCCCCATGCTGCTCCTGCCACAGCTTCGAGCTCATTGCTAAACTGTTTGCCATCCCGGGCCTGCACTCCTCT
Organism: Poecile atricapillus; assembly: GCF_030490865.1. NCBI lineage: Eukaryota > Metazoa > Chordata > Aves > Passeriformes > Paridae > Poecile > Poecile atricapillus. The sequence goes on along the minus strand of NC_081280.1, from coordinate 3,177,421 downwards.
GCTGTTCCAGCCCGGTCCCTCAAGGTTCCTGGTATAGGCCATTTCACCAATTTTATATCCCCCCACATTTGGGTGCCTTAACAACTGTAGTGGGTCAACCCTGGTTGGGTGCCAGGTGCCCACTCTGTCACTCTGTCACTGTCTTTCCCACTGGGATGGGAAAGAGGATAAGACAGAGAACAGCCAGCAGGGTGAGATAAGGCAGTTCTATTACAGTAAAATAAAGAACTAAACAGAGATCTGGGCCTGCCTGGGCTGAAGAGAAAAAAAAGTCACTCTCTACTTCCCATCTGATGTTTGGACATTTTCTGAAAAGAAAGGCTTCAGCACACATAATGGTTCTTCCAGAAGGCAAACACTGAAAACTCACAAATGCCCCCACCTTTCCTCCTCTCTCCTTGAGCTTAGCTCTCTGAGCTGTTGTCATGAGGTATGGAATATCCCTTTGGCTAACTTGGGTCAGTTGGCTTGGTTGTGTCCTCTCCCAGGATCTTGCCCACTCCCATGCCCTTTGATGGGGGAACAAATGTCAGAGGGACAGCACTGCCAGGCAGTAGCCAAAACACTGGTCTGTTCTCAACACCTGCCTAGGTACTGAAATAAATTGGGCAGGACTAGAGTTCCTCTTTTAATGCTTTTAATACAAGAATCAGCTTGGGTGGGGGCCCAAGGGGTCGCACACACCACCACTGCTCCCAGATTCCACGCAGTGAAGGAGGAAGTTGACTTTGCCACACGGCAGAGTCGGAGCTTCCGTACTCACAGGAGTCCGCAGGAATGCTCGTCTTCTTTGGCTCGGAGTCTAGGATGTCACCCTGGTCGAGTTCCCCCTTGGTGCTGTCAGCTTCTGGGAGGAAGTCAGGGGCCTCCTCTGAGTCTTCCTCGTTTGGTGGTGCTGTCTTGATTTCTTCTTTTCAGTGCAGCTCGCTGTTTCCGGGTTCTTATCGCTCTCTGTGTCCCGTGTGTCTCTGGTCTCTCTCATTTACGTACAGGCCCTTATGTCATCCTCCTCCTCAGGGCCGGGGACGCCATTTTGGGGAGCAGTGGCGGTGATCTCCCGACGGGACAGGGACATGACAGCAAAGGGTAAGTACAGCTAATACATAACAGGAGAAGAGTTAATAACCTGAACTTGGGATAAACAACGAAACAATTGAACTGGTTTACAACAAAGCACTAACCAAGGTTTAACACTTGCATCCGGGTTCTCGAAATTGTTTCTTACAGCCCAGTGCAGGTTGGGATGATGATCCACCCTCACAGCTGGCCCAGGGCAGGTCTGGAGTGCTTTTGGTGGCACCTTGGGCTGGCACACACTTGAGGAGTGGGTCTGTTTTCAACAATGAAACTTGGGAGTTTTAGATTGCATAAAAAAAAAAAAAAAGAAAAAAAAGAAAAGAGAAAGGAAAATCCCCTCTTTCCTGAGTGCAGGCAGCTCTCCAAGCAAAGCAAGTCCCAGGTGAGGGAGGACACAGAGGATGGGGTTGGGGAATGTGGAGCAAGGTTGTCCACACTGGCTCACACCTCAAGGCACAGCTTCTGTGAGCAGGCCAGACCTCCTGAGAGAGACCCTGGGTCAATATCAATCACAGAATGCTGCAGTCACCTCTGCTCCAAAGAGAGCAGGAATAAAATACATCCTTTATAACAGGAATGTGCATTTCTTAGAAGTTCTTTTTAACATTTCTCCATAACTTTAGTGGGAAAACTTCCAAATGAGCTGCACACGAGGAGAGGGAAATGAAGGCACAGCCATGGTTTGTCAGATTTGCACAAGGCTGCTCTGAGTCCCAGGGGCTGGATGGGGGAAATGGTGGGGTGGGGGTAGGGACAAAGTCTGATTGATCATCAGCCAGAAGGGGTGTTTATTTTCAGATCTATTCAGACTGCCTGAGGGGGTGCTGGGGATTAATATCAACTGGGGATTAGAAACAGAAAAAGAAAACTAAACAGGACCAAACAATTATATCTCAATTGTTTTCAATACAATAGATTCACTTTGAATACGCTTCTGAAATTTGTCTAATTAACCACGGAAGAACTGACGACTTGAATTTTTCCCATGGGCTTATCTTGTTTGGGTGATTTGAACAAATGTTAATGAGCCTTTGTCACTGAATTCCCCAGCTGAAGAGCTCAAGAAAGAAGAGGCCTGTGGAAAAGTAAAATTCATCAGCAACCTCCAAGTGGCTGAGGATCCATCCTCGTGAGAGCAGGAATGACCAGCAATGGGCACAGCTTTGTGGCTGCCCCAGCTTTGGGATGGGCCCTGGGCCTGGAGCAGGAGCAGCTCTTGAGGGCCCCAAGGCCGGGGCTGTGGTGCTGGCCTGGGCAGATGGGATGGCAGGAGGGGCTGCAGAGCTGCCAGGATCTCCTGGAGAGGGGAGCAGGGCACCCAGGGAGCCTCCTTTTCCTTTGGCCAGGCACTTTCCCCCATGGCTGGGGCTGAGGCCTCTCTGAGCTGCAGCTGCTGCTGTGCCCTGCAGAGGGGCTGAGGCCGTGGGGCAGTGCCCAGAGCAGCCTGCCCTGAGCAGAGCTGTGGGGCCAGAGCCGGCTGGGCTGTGCTGGGGAGAGGCCCTGGCTGCTGCCGAGAGCTCAGGGCAGCTGGGACAGCTTGGAGGGAGCTGGGCTGGGCTCAGAGAGCCTGCCAGAGAAACCAGCAGTGTCCATCTCAGCCTGGGTGAGCGTGCAGGGACAGGACTCAGCCCAGGCCTTGTGGGGCAGGGCCAGCGCCTACAGGGCAAGGGATTGAAAACAGGCAAGTGGCCGAGAGAGGAGGCTGCTCTGTGCCCTTGGTGGCATGAGCAGGGCAGGGAGGGGGCCCAGGACATTTGTCACCGCCAGGCTCTGTCCCCAGGTGCTGCCAGCCCTGGCTGCTGAGCCCAGGTTTAGCCTGGGCTGAGTTTGGCTGTGGCCCAGCTCCATCCTCCTGCAGGGCTCAGGGCCTGTTGCTGGCCATGGCCAGCCCTGCCCGGCCTCTGTGCTGGCCCAGAGCCCGGCAGAGCCCGGGGCAGGGCTGTGTGTGCAGGCCCACAGGTGCCACGGGCTCTGCAGGAGCTGGGAGAGGCTGCCCAGCAGGGAGGCCATGGGGCACAGAGCCCCAGGGCTGCTGTGGGCACCACGGCACAGGGGCCGTGCCCACCCGCAATGCTCCTGCCCTGGGCTGGGCCTGCCCAGGGGCTGGGGCACCATGGCTGGGCCAGCGGGGCACAAAGGGGCCACGGAGCCGCTGCCGGGGCTGGCAGCAAGGCCAGGCACAGACAAGGAATTGCTGAGCATGGCCTGTGCTGGCCAGGGCTGGCTGTGGCAAGGGCAGAGCTCAGCTGCCCTTGGTGGCTGCAGGAAAAGTCCAGAGCCCAAAGAGCCTCCACGGCTGTGCTGGAGACCAAGGCTGCAGGAGGGAAAGGCAGGGCTGCTGTGGGATGGGGAGGGCATTGAATTCCAGCAGACACCACAGATGGGAGGCTTAGCAAGGCTTGAAGAGAAGAGAAGCTTCACAAGCCTCCAAGGGGGGATGTTACCAGATGAAAAACCATCTCATGCTGGTGAACACACAGTTCTTGTTCTTCAAAACCCACTGGCCCATGGAACTGCACCATGCCCATTGTGTAAGAAGGAGAATTGGAAAGCGACCAGCTCCAGTTGTGCCAACTTTTACCTGTTCACCGTGTAGTCAGGTCTGACTCTGGCATCACCAAGCACCAGGGACCACCAAAGAGACCCCCAGGACAGAAGTACACAGCTGTGAAGGTAAGAGAAAATATGTTAATGATTTCAGAGAAATGATGATCATATGTATGTTTATTCTGTGACAGTAAGTGGATATGGATGTAAAATACAGTCCACAAGCAGGAACTTTCCTGTACCCAGCATGCACACCTTTGGGAAGAGCTATTCCCCCTTGTGCAACTGGCTGAATAAAGAATGCTGCTTCTCACTGCACCCTTGCTGTGAAGCAGTTTCTTTTATTTTTTCCCATTTTTGGTAGCAGAGTCACAATGGACCCTCGGTTCCATGATGCCCCATAGTGTCACCATGGTCTCCTTGGTTCCACAGTGTCACCATGGGCCCTTTGTTCCATGAGGTTCTGCAGTAGAACATGGTCACCTTGGTTCTGTGCGGTTCCATGGTGTCACCATGGACCAGGGTTCCACAAGGCCTTGCTGTGTCAGAAGGGCCCCTTGGTTCCAAGAGGTTCCTCAGTGTCACCATGGACCATTGGTTCAATGTGGCCCCAATGTGCCAAAATAGATTTTGGTTCCGTGGGGTTCTGCTGTGTCAAAATGGACCCTTTGTTCCATGAGTTTGCCCAGTGTCACAGCTGACTCCTTGGTTCTGTGAGGCCCCACCATCAGCAAGGCTCTGAAACATCAGAGTAAGTCTCCTTAACACTAATTTGGTGTTTAAGAGGGCATCATTTATTCAGGCCTGAGGTCCAACATGGGATAACACTAACGTGACATGGACATGTGATTCTCCCAGTGTGTTGCTTTTATACAGTGGCTAAATGCATATTACAATTTACCCACTTCCATAAAACCAAACCCCGAGTTCCCAGATTCAGTCCTTGTTTTTCCCATCACTGCATCCTTGAGCCAGATGTCTTCTTTTCTCTCAACCATCCTTGTTGAGAAAGCAGGCCCTGCATGCCTTGTTCCTGTGCTAGAACTTCACAGGCACGGTAAAAATTGAATGAACCCTTTTGGTATCAAGGCCAAGGCTTTGTGTGGCCAGGCAGAGGCAGGCAGGACACAGAGCTGTCAGCAAAGGAAGGGCCCAGCGAGCTGGGGCAGCCGGGGGATGACGACAGCCTGCAGGGCCAGAGGCGCAGGGCATGGACACCGTAGGGCAGCCTGGGCTGGAGAGGGCACAGGGATGGGCAGCAGCTGCAAGGCCCTGCCAGAGGCAACTTGTGCAGCCCTTTGGCCATGGCTGCTGGCCCTGGGCCTGAGCCATGAGGAGGAGACAAGTGACCCTGGCAGCCCTGGGGCCTCATTGCCTCCTTGTGCCTGCTCAGCAGCCTGGCAGGGGCCGCCCCATGGTGCTGCCCTTGGCATTGCACATCCCCACATGCCAGTGGCCCGGGAAGAGCCCTGAGCAATGAGGGAGGGACAGCATCTGCCTTGCCAGGGGTTGGGGCTCAGCTCTTGGCCCTTTGCACTCCTGAAACACATCCAGCTTTGCTCAGCACCAGAGACACCTTTCCCTTGCTTGTCCCCACCTGTCATCAGTGCCTGCAGTGTTCTGCTCTCCCTGGAACCTGGGGACACTTTCCCAGTCGTGTCCCTCAGTGGGACCCATTAAAACTTCCAGAAACTTTGAATTGAAACTTTAAATTGGAGTGCCAATTTAACTTTGAGTTCTTGAGAAGTTTTTTGAACACTCTCAGGGACTGAGTCTGGTGGAAACAACACCAAAGCCCTGAGAGGCTCATTAAAGGGTCATTAAAATCCTGGTGCTGTTGCTGAGCAGGGCCGAGCTCCTGGCACAGAGGCAGCTGCTGGCAACCAAGAAGAGCTTCAAAAAGACATTTCTCCTGATGAGCAGCTTTTCTCCCAGCCCAGCAGTGCTGAGGGCACTGCCTGCAGCTACCTGGGTGCCTTAAAGCAACTGGAAGGACAAGTCTGAGCTTCTTCATGGAGAAATGCTCCCAACTGCTGGCACAGTAAGTCTCTGGCTGCGGGGATCTCCTAAAGCTGCCCCATGACAGCACTGACATGACTGTAGGGATGGCTCTGCTGCCGTTTGTGGTTTGGGGAGGATGTGCTGCAGAGCGGGGCTGCCCTGGGCACCCTCAGAGGGACAGGGCAGGACGGCTCCTGCTGCCAGGGACGGCTGCAGGGGCTGAAGCTGGGGCTGCAGCCAGAGCTGCCCAGGGCTGTCCTGCAGAGCAGCTCCTGCAGCCCTGAGGGCTCTTTGCCAGCCCAGGGCATCTGCCACCTGTCAGGGGCAGCTCTCAGCCTGCCTGGGAGCTCCCCGTGGGTGGTGGGGAGAAGTTGGAGGGGGAAGGAGCGACCCCCATCAGGGCAGATTCCTCCTGCCGTGGAGATGGTGCTGCATGGCCAGGGCTGCTCTCGGCTTTCTCCTAAAGGAAAGGGCAAGGGGCTGTCAGCTTTGTCTGTGTCACTGAGACTCCTGCACTGTCACCCTGGGCATCAGCAGAGCTGCCTCAGCTCTCCCTCCCAAAGTGCCTCCTCAGCCTCCTCTAGCCACAGCCAGCAGCAGCAGCACCTTGGCTTGCAGCATCTCTGTTTGTCTGAGCTGCCCTTAAGGCCCTGCTGGCAGGGAGATGGCCCTGGGCAGTGCCTGTGCTGGGAGGGGTGTGCAGGGCAGAGCTGAGCCCCCAGGGCTGGGCTGGGCTCGGGAGCACTGGCAGGGACAAGGCTTGGATAGAGAGAAACAGCTCCCAATAGGCACAACTCCAGGCAGAGAGCCAGCCCAGCCCTGGGTATCCCTCCCTGTCCAGCTGCACAGAGACAAAAAGATGTCTAGGGAAATTTATTTTGAAATTGGAGCCTTTAAAAAGGCTGCTTTATTTTTCAAGCATGTTTTATGTTTAGCCACCCTGAAACAGAGGGAGGTGTAATGAACAAAAGGCACCTGTGTGGGACCAGCAGGTCTGAGTGCCCTGGGGCACAGGGAGCCCTGATTTCCCTCTGGGCTCCCCAGTGCTCAGGCTGAGAGCAATGCTGAAAGAGGATTTCTGCCCCTTCACAGAAAGGAACAGTAACTTAGCAGCAAAACTCAAGCTCAAAAATATCAAAAAGAACTGAAAGAAATTACCCCAGAGAAAGAGAAGTAATTTTGAGTAAATTTGTAAGAAAATAGCATAGAATTGACTCAAGGAAATCTCTCCAAGCTTTTCAATGTCTTCTTTCAACAGTCCACCATATCCAGAGTGAAGAAATGCCCAACAGCAGCTCCTTCAGCCACTTCCTCCTGCTGGCACTGGCAGACACACGGCAGCTGCAGCTCCTGCACTTCTGCCTCTTCCTGGGCATCTCCCTGGCTGCCCTCCTGGGCAACACCCTCATCATCACTGCCATAGCCTGCAGCCACCACCTGCACAGCCCCATGTTCTTCTTCCTGCTCAACCTGGCCCTCACTGACCTGGGCTGCATCTGCACCACTGTGCCCAAAGCCATGCACAATTCCCTCTGGGACACCAGAGAAATCTCCTACTCAGGATGTGCTGCACAGCTGTTTCTGTTTGCCTTTTTCATCTCAGCAGAGTTTTCCCTGCTGACCATCATGTGCTACGACCGCTATGTGTCCATCTGCAAACCCCTGCACTACGGGACCCTCCTGGGCAGCAGAGCTTGTGCCCACATGGCAGCAGCTGCCTGGGCCAGTGGCTTTCTCTACTCTCTGCTGCACACAGCCAATACATTTTCCCTGCCCCTGTGCCAGGGCAATGCCCTGGGCCAGTTCTTCTGTGAAATCCCACACATCCTCAAGCTCTCCTGCTCCAAATCCTACCTCAGGGAACTTGGGCTCATTGTTCTAAGTGCTTTTCTATATTTTGGCTGTTTTGTGTTCATTGTTTTCTCCTATGTGCAGATCTTCAGGGCTGTGCTGAGGATCCCCTCTGAGCAGGGACGGCACAAAGCCTTTTCCACCTGCCTCCCTCACCTGGCCGTGCTCTCCCTGTTCCTCAGCACTGCAGTCTTTGCCCACCTGAAGCCCCCCTCCATCTCCTCCCCATCCCTGGATCTGGCAGTGTCAGTTCTGTACTCGGTGGTGTCTCCAGCCCTGAACCCCCTCATCTACAGCCTGAGGAACCAGGAGCTCAAGGCTGCCCTGAGAAAATTGATGACTCTGTATTTTCAGAAGTATTAAACTCTCTCTTTTCTGCTGCAGAGCCTTTTGAATGTAACTCTTTGGAATCTCAGCCTTATTAGTCCCTGTTTGTGCATTTATTCATCAGTAACTTTTGCTACTGTTGTTGTGTGTTTTACAAATACTGTAGTATTACTTTTTGTATTTCTACATGAATATCTACCTTTCTTTTGAAACACAAAGACCTGCAAGAGGTCTGTTCCCTATGTATTTAAATAAAAATAAGTGTTTGCCCTGACCTGTGTTTCCAGGGTCATTCCTCAGCGCTTCTCTGGCTCTGCAGTGAATGATTTTGGGTACCTTAACACCTCAAGGGTTAAAGGTTTGCAGGTTAAATGGGCTAACTTAATGCAGTTACTGCTGTGGAAAGTGTTTTATGTTCAACTGGATGTTGTATTAAATGCTTTGCCAAAGTTCCTTGGTTCTCTGTACTTTGCCAGTAAAATTCTGTGTGGTTTTCACCTCTGAGCTCCGTTGGTCAGAGCATGGTGCTGATATCAGCGAGGCTGTGGCTTCAATGCCTGTGTGGGCCATTCACTTGACAGCTGGAATTGCTGGTCCTTGGGGGTCCCTTGCAACTAAGAATATTCTTTGCCTCTGTGTCCCTTGAGAATATCTGCTGGGGGTTTGTCCCGTGCACCAAAGGCAAGTCAAGGAGCCTTTGGTTGCCGCCATCACTGGAGTGTTGTGGCTGTTGCAGCCCCGCAGGCTCCCAGTGGCCTCTTGTTTCCGTCAGGCCCTGCTGGCTCCCGCTGGCCCTTGGTTCCATGAGGATCTGCAGGGTCCCACAGGTTGATGGCATTTGTCCTTGCTGCCCCTCACATCCCCCTGCCCCACAAACAGCCCCGAGCCCCCCGTGAGGGACAGGCCCTGCTGTGCCAGGCCTGGGCTCAGGGCTTGGCCTTTCTGCTGCCTCCAGCCAGCCAGGGCTTGCTCAGCATTGCAGTTCCTGCTCACAGCCTTTGGCTCCCTGCAGTCCTGGCCTCCAGGATCTGCTCTCCCCACTCCCTGGGGAGCCTTTGCCACTCCCTGCCCTCACTGGGGCCACTGATGCTCCAAGGGACTTGGACTTTGCCTTTGGACTCCTGGAGCAGCTTCTTCACCCTTCTCTCAGTGCCTGAGGCTCCTGGGCTCAGCCCCAAATCCAGCCTGGGGCTGATCCAAGTTAGAATCATGTCCTCACTTTCATTAACATGAGTTAATGACAAGCTCCTGGTTTCATTACTCTCCATTTTGGCCCAAATTACATTTTTTTCCGATCCAAAATGAACCTTTTTGGCTCCAAAATCTCCCTTTTCGGACCTTTTTATTTTTTTCCTAACTCCCTTTTTCAGGCAAGAGACTCCCCTTTGTTTTAAGCCAAACTCTCACTTTAAGATGCAAATTGCCACTTTTTGTTGATCAAAAAAATCCCCACTTTTGGACACAAACTCCCTTTTATTCTGGCTCCAAATCCCCTTTTTCATCTCAAATCTCCCTTTCTTAGCCCAAATTTCCCCCCTGGCTGCCGTTCGCTCACCTGGGTTCACCTTCTAGCATCAGACTCCCTTTTTTTAATCCAAAGTCTCATTTTTACATCTAAACTGCCCCTTTTTGTTGCTCAAACCCCCAGTTTTGGGCCAAACTGTTCCTTTTAGGAACCAAATTTCCCCTTTTGGGTCCACATTTCCTATCTGGGCACCCAAATTCACCTTTTGTTGTGGTAAAGTTGTTAGAATGTTGTTAAGTTAGTTTCTGTTAGTAGTTGATAGCTTGAAATGGATCTTTTCCCCTATTTTAGTTGTGATTCCCCCCCACACTTCTCTTTCTCCTATTGCTTACCTGAAGTCAGGTTCCCATGGTCACTGAAGTTTTTCTCCTCAGCTCCAGGGCGAGAGGCCGGATAGAGTAAAGAGAAGACCCTGCTGGCATTTCCAGCTGCTGGAAGTTTCGCTAGGCCGGGAAAGCGCGGGGGTGACAGCAGAAAGACCCTTCTTTCCAACCCGGGAGTTTGTAACTCTGTTTTTCCTGTCCCAGAATGCCTCTGAGCTGTGGAAGCTGAGAGGGCATTCTTACCTTCCCTTTCTTTCCCCCCTGTGCTGCCAGGAAACCAAGCCCCCCTCTCTGCCCCTCTGCCCCTCTCTGGAGAATACTCCTACACCTTTGTGGCCATTTGAAGAAGTTGCTGTCTGTTATTTCTTATCTTGGTGTGTGTAACCTTGATTTGTAGAAAGTTTCTAAGATGTACCAGCTGAGAAAAAGAATTGTTTCTCTCTCTCTGATGTTCCCTCCCTCTGAGAAACCCTGTTAAAAGAGACCCCCAGACCCCAAATCCTTTGTCTTTCGCCCTTTGGATTCCCCTTCACAGAAATAAACTGTGGAATGCAAACCAGGGAGAGAGTCCCCCCCTGATTTCTTTACTCGCTTGCTAAGGCTCTAATTCCTGAAGAAAATCAGTGAACCCCACAAACATGTGCTGGCTGGAAACCAGAGTGAAGAGAAACCTCATCACTGAGCCAGCCGGGCCACTCCGGGAGCTTCGAGTCAACCTTTTCTTGGCCCAAATTCTGCCTTTCAGTGCCGAAACTCCCCCTTCTGGGTCTAAACTTCCCTTTTTTTGGGCACCCCAATTCTCCCTTTTTGGTCCAAATTTCTGAGTTCTGAACCCATATTTTGCTTTTTGTGTCCGTGTTTCCATCTAGATCCCAAATTCCCCTCTTTTGATCCAACCTTCCCATTTGGGCACCCAAACTCCTCTTTTTTAGGCTACAACTCTCCCTTTTAACACCAGATTTCCCCTTCTGGGTCCAAATTTCCCATCTGGGCAATCAAATACCTATTTTTTCTCATTTTAATTTTACTTTTTGGGTCAAAATTTCTCACCTGAGGGCCAGAATTCCTCCTTTTTGTTCCAAATTACCCCTTTTTGGTCCAAATTTCCTATCTGGGCACCCAAATTCCCTTTTTTTAGGCCCAAATTCTCCCTTTTTGGACACAAACTTCCTTTTATTCTGGCTCCAAATCCCCTTTTTCATCCCAAATCTCCCTTTCTTGCCCCAAATTTCCCCCCTGGCTGCCGTTGGCTCACCTGGGTTGACCTTTTAGCATCAGACTCCCGTTGTTTTAATCCAAACTCTCATTTTTACATCTAAACTGCCCCTTTTTACTGCTCAAATCACCAGTTTTGGGCAAAACTGTTCCTTTTAGGAGCCAAATTTTCTCTTTTGGGTCCACATTTCCTATCTGGGCACCCAAATTTACCTTTTTTTGGTCCAAATTTCCATTTTTTAAACCCAGATTCCCTTTTTGGCATCCAAATTTTCCAGCTGAGCACTCAATTTCCCCCTTTTTAGGCTCAAATTCTACTTTTTGAGTGCAAATGTCCCACCTGAGTGCCCACAATGTTCTTTTTTGGCCCCAAATTCCCACTTTTGAGCCCAAATTCTCACTTTTTGACATAATCTCCCCATTTCTCTGGCCCAAACTCCCTTTTTTCATCCCAAATCTCTGTCTCTGGGGCTTTACAACAATGAAGATGTACAAACCTGAAGTAAGAATAGAAGCTTGTAATTTAAGTAGAAATATGTTTGAAACATGCTTTCAGCAAGTAGAAATATGCTTTCTGGAAGTGAATAAATATGTTACGTAAGATAATAGAGAGTTTGAAGTTTCACATATAACCTGTTCTGAAGTCAGTAAGAAATTACAGATACAGCAATGGAAGTTTCTGTAGTTTTCTATGGTTGGATAAGAAAAGACACATTGCAGCAGCATCGTGTGAGACGAAGCAATTGATGATTGGTTTATGAAAATGCTGCTGAGCTTTTGTGTGACCTTTTGATTGGTTAAAAAGTTTATAAAAGACATTGTAACTAGAATTTAGGTGGCTTCTGAGGTGATGGTGTTGAATGTAACACCTTAAGTGTCTCACCCTTCCCTGAGACTGATGGACTATGCAATAAAATACCTTTTCTAACATCACTCAGATGGCCCTGCGTGCTCTGATCCCAATAGTCCTTTTCCTCATCTTTGGCAACCTTATCCCCCCCAATAAGGAATGGGGGTTGTCCTTACTTAACCTCCTTTGCCATTAATGTATTGATAACATTATTTTTATTTTCCATCACAGAATCAGCCAGGTTAAGTCCTAACTGAGCTTTCACCTCTCTCATTTCCTTTCTGCATGACCTAAAGACATCCCTGAATATTTCCTGAGTTTCCTGATCTTCTGTCCAAGGGTGATGTGTCTATGGTTTTCCCTGAGTTCCTGGAAAAAGCTCCATGCCCAGCCAGGCCAGGCATTTTCCTCCCCGATTCATCTTTTGGCACACAGGGACTGGCTGCTCCTTCCCCCTTAAGTTTACTTTCCTGACGTGTGTCCATCCTTCCTGGACCCCTTTGTTTTTAAGGGCTGTTTCCCTTACAAAAATCAGTACCTGATTCAGTTCTCCCCAAATCTGCATCCTGAATTGGCCAAAGTCTGCCCTCCATAATTCTAGTGTAGAAGTTTTGTTGCTGCCCCTCCTTCTGTCCCAGAATATTGAAAACTCGATTATTCCATGGTCACTGTACCCCAGGCAGCCTCTGACCGCCACATCTCCCAGCAGCCCTTCTCTGTTTGTGAACAGCAGCAGACACAGCTTTCCTTGGCACTGGGAGTGTGCCCAAAATTCCCTACAATAAAAACTCCTCAGCAGCAATGCAGCATTGAGAAGCAGCATTCTTTATGTGGCCAGATGCTCGGGGGGACAGCTCCTCCCAAAGCCGGGCATGCTGAGCACAGGGAAGTTTCTGTTTCTATTCTGTATTTTGCACACAGCCATTCATGGATTGTCCCAGACTAAACAGACATATGGTAATCATGAGCCCAAAATGATGAACATATTTCCCCTCCCCTTTCCACATGCATTCTTCTGTGCTGGGCTCTCTCTGCTGGTCCCTGCTGGTGCTGGAGCCCAATGTTCCAGTGGGCCTGGCTGAGCTGGCAGGACACTGAGGCTGGAGAACTTCCAGTTCCCCTCCTTCCACAATGGGCATTGTGTGGTGTCCATGGGCCAGTGGGTTTGGAGAAGGAGCAGTGTGTGCTCACCTGGGGTAGACAATTTATCATCTGGTGACATGAGGTGACAGAGTGGGCTGTGACATCACAGAGTGGGTTCTGTGAGGTCACTGAGCAGCTGTGACATCATGGGCTGTCTCTGTGACATCACAGATCTGGCTGTGACATCACAGAGCAGGATGTGACATCACTGAATTTGCTGTGACATTACAGTGTGGCTGTGTGACATCACAGAGTGGTTTGTGACATCACAGACCCGTTGTGTGACATCACAGGGCAGGCTGTGACATCACAGGGTGGAGATCTGACATCACAGAGGTGGCTGTGACATCACAGATTTGGATGTGACATCATAGAGCAGGCAGTGACATCACAGAGCAGGGTGTGACATTACAATGTGGCTGTGTGATATCACAGAGTGATTTGTGATATCACAGACCAGTTGTGTGACATCACAGAGAAGGCTGTGACATAAATGAATTGTCGGTAACATCACAGATATGGGTGTGACATCACGGGGTGGAGGTCTGACATCATAGAGTAGGCTGTGTCATCACAGAGTTGGCTGTGACATCACAGAGCTGACTGTGACATCACAGAATTCGCTGTGACATGACAATGGCGCTTTGTGACATCACAGAATGATTTGTGACATCAGAGATGAGTTGTGTGACATCACTGAGTTGACTGTGTCATCACAGAGCAGGATGTGACATCACAGAGGTGGCTGTGACATTGCAATATGGCTGTGTGACATCACATAGTGGTTTGTGACATCACAGACCAGTTCTGTGATGTTACAGAGGAGACTGTGACATCACAGATCTGGCTGTGACATCACTGGGTGGAGGTGTGACATCACAGAGCAGGGTATGACATCACAGAGCTGACTGTGACATCAGAGAATTCGCTGTGACATAACAATGTGGCTTTGTGACATCACAGAGTGGTTTGTGACATCAGAGACCAGTTACGTGACGAAACAGGCCAGGCTTTGACATCACAGGGTGGAGCTCTGACCTCACAGAGCAGGCTGTGACATTACATTGTGGCAGTGTGACATAACAGAGTGATTTGTGACATCACAGACCAGTTGTGTGAGACGTCACAGAGAAGGCTGTGACATAAATGAGTTGTCGGTGACATCACAGATATGCCTCTGACGTCACAGAGCTGGCTGTGACATTACAATGTGGCTGTGTGACATAACAGAGTGGTTTTGATGTCAGAAACCAGTTGTGTGATGTCACAGAGCAGGCTGTGACATCACAGATAAGGTTATGACATCACAGAGCAGGCTGTGACATCACAGAGTTGGATGTGACATTACAGAGTGGTTTGTGACATCATAGATCGGACTATGACATCACAGAGCAGGCTGTGACATCACAGGGTGGAGGTCTGATATCATCGAGCAGGCTGTGACATCACAGAGAAGGCTGTGACATCACTAACTTGGCAGTGATGTCACAGATTTGGATGTGACATCACAGAGTGGTTTGTGACATCACAGACCAGTTGTGTGACGTCACAGAGCAGGCTGTGACATCAGAGGGGGCTGTGTGAGGTCACTGCGTTGGTCACTCTGCCCCAGCCCCCCCTCACACTGACCCCCCCAGAGAAGTCCAACACTGTTCATGCCCAGTGGGGTCCCCTGTCCCCCGCTATCCCCCCGCTGCTCCTGGAGCCACAGCCTAAGGATGTTGCACAGGATCCAGCCCAGAGCCTGGCACGGGGACAAGGGGCCAGGGCTTGGATGTAACCCCACCCCTGAGATGGGGGGGCTTTAAGGACAAACTCTGATGGATCTTTTACATTTTGAGATGTCAGGAAAAGAAATATTGATCTTCTGTCAGTTTGTGTCACCAATATTCTGTCTCTTATTTCATGTCCTTCTACATTCAGGAGTTTCCACCTCTCCTGTTTAAATGGCCGTGTCTAAGGACATCTCCTAACGAGAGCAGCTGCATCTGTGTCCTTCCCATTGCTCCCAGACTTCCTCCTCTAGCTGCACTCTGGGCATTCCAATGGCTCTCAGCTGAGTGGCTTCACACTTGGAGCTTCAGGGAGTTGCCCAAATAACTCATCATGAAACACCGTAATTGTGTTCATGGCTCTTAAAATTATCTTTGTCTTTATCTAAAAATGTTCCTGTATGGATATCCCTGGTGGATAGTGGACACGTCAGATGCTGCTGGGTTGTCTCACATTGCTGAGGGAAGAGTTTTGACGTTTTTCAAATTGGATCATGTTTCCATTTTTTCTGTTGGCCATGAAGAGAAACTTGCTGTGCCTCTGAGTGTCCCCAGTTGCTGAGCCCCAAAGGACACAAAGCCGATGAGTTGTGGTTCCCAGTGCAGTGGTGGCACTTGGAGCTCCCTCCATAGGCACAGCAGAGCTCCCGTGTCCCACAGAGTCCCTGGCAATGCAGGGATGAAGGGAACAGGACAGGCTGTGGGGATCAGGGCCAGGGCACGGCCAGGGATTTGGGGTGGTTGTGAGGCCAGGGCAGGACGCGGCCCTTGGCCTTGCTGAACCTCATCCAATTGTCCTGGGCCCATGGCTCCAGCCTGCCCAGATCCCTCTGCAGAGCTTCCTGCCCTCCAGCACAGCCACACTCCCACCCAGCTTGGGCTCCCCTGGCAGCTGCCTGAGGGGGCCCTGGGTGCCCTGCTCCAGAGCAGCAATAAAGAGATTGAACTGAGCTGGCCCCAGTCCTGAGCCCTGGGGACACCCCTGGATGTGGCTCCATTCCTCAGCTGCTCTGGGGGCCAGGGCTGGGATGAGACCCCAGCCCTGAGATGGGGGGCTTTAAGGACAAAGTCTGATGGATTGTCAGCCATCAAGGGACTTGGTTTTCAGATCTGTTCAGAGTGATTTAGAAGGTGCTCAGGATCAATATCAACTGGAGATTGCTGATATCATTCTATAAATAGGAAAACAAAATGAAATGCGTCAAAAATAAACCCCTTCATGTTTTAAAATTATAATATATTCTCTTTGAATACTCTTCTGAAATCTGTATAATTAACCATGAAAGAATTGAAGATTTAACATTAAATTATTCCCACGGGCTTGTCTTGTTAGAGCAATTTGAAATCTTAATGAGTTTTTGGGACTGAATTCCTGGACTGAAGAGCTGAAGACTGAACAAGCCTCTGGAGAAGTAAAACTCATCAGGGAACCTCCTTTCAAGTTGCTGAGGATCCATCCTCAGCAGAGCAGGAATGAACAGATCCCAGGCTTTCCAGGCTGCTGAAGAGCTGTGAGCTCACGTGCAGTCCCAGGGGCTCCTTGGTGGCATCCCAGGGCTCCTTCATCTTCCTAAGGCTCGCGAGGTGACAGTCCCAGGGCTCCAGGGTGACAACAGAGGTGTCTCCAATCTGCCAAGGAGCCAATTTGTCACAGGCAGTGACAGGAGTCCAGTGGTGACATCCCTGTGCTGCTAAAGAACAGTGAGGTCACCGACACTGCCAGGGGCTCCAGGGTGACATCCCAGCAGTGCCCAGGCTGCCAAAGAGCCGGGATGTCACCGACACTGCCAGGGGCTCCAGGGTGACATCCCAGCAGTGCCCAGGCTGCCAAAGAGCCGGGATGTCACCGGCACTGCCAGGGGCTCCTGTCATGGGCACAGTGGGAGCTTCAGGCAAAGGTTATTAGAGAAGCTCCTGTTGGGTCACCAGGTGCAGAAAGGACCCCCAACACCCCAATTACACCCCAAGATCCCCCAAGCCAGGACCCCCAGGATTTCTAAACTCCTTCTGTGAGAGGAGCCTGGAAGTGGCTGGATCAAGTCCCAGGCCCAGGATTTGTCAGAGATTTCTCTATAAAGGATTATAGAGGTGGAATTGAACCTTTGTACAACTTTGTCTCTCAAAATGAAGAACAGCAAAGCAGAAGTATTTATATACATATAGATAAGATTGATTAGGAATATGACTCGACAAAAAGGTCTTAATCAGAATTATTTACTCCACTGTATAGTGGCTATAACATCTATCTTAACACAGTGCCCTAGGAAAGAAAAAACACTGAGATGAAAGAGGCCCTCAGGCTCCAGAGCTGGACAGAGCTGACCCAGAGGTTTGGACAGTTCTGAGCCTTCATCCCTGAAGACCCCTCAGTGACCACCAGAGTGAACTGTGCATGCCCACAGGGGTGTGGAGCTCATTACCATATGGGAGGAGCCAAGAAATGAATATGCATGAAGCACATTTTTCAATCCTATGCATATGTAATACCTTGGGGGATAAATAGAGAATGTACACCTTGTGACATTTGCACACGTCTTTGGAGGATCAATCCCCTGTGTGCCCGGGCGCCTGTCAATAATAAATAATCAAAGCTACTTTAAAACTACTGCAGTTTTAGAGTCTTTCCATGTGTCAGTTTTGGGGAGGCAGGCAGGAGTCCTCTCTATCCCCCTGTGGGAGCACACGGGGGATGGACTCCCCAAGGCACGCCCCGGGATCTTCTCGGGGTACTCCTCAACTCGTGCGCTCACCGCAGGGATAGACGAGGAACCTGCTGCCCGTGGATCAAACGGTTTGTATTATAATCCAGCCTCGGGGGGTCTGGACTAAAGGGCTGCTGCTGAGCCGCAGGGAGACGTCCCTGCGCATAGCCTCGTCCCTGCTGGGGTAAGGTGGGCTTGCAAGTGACCATGGGTCAGTGAGCGGTGCAGGGACCGCTTGGGCTGATTGCGCGGCCGGCAGGAGGGTACCGGCTGGGGCCGGCAAAGGGGGGTTCATTGACCAAAGGGATTGGCCACTGGCAATTCTGGGGGTGGCTGGAACGAACCCCTGTGTTAATGCTGCTGTTTGGTGAAGTGAGTTATGTCCAGACTTTTGGTTGCGTGTGAGTGACTGAGACAGTGGCTGAGACCTGGTTAGTACAATTAGAAGAGTAGTTTGTGATGTTAAGAGCGTAGTTTTGATTTTTTTCCTCTTCATTGTGTAATATTTTTAGTGGTCATTGTGTATTTTTGCAGAGCTTTTAGTGATTTGTGTGTATTTCTGTAGCAATACTGCTCTCTTGTGTCAAAAGTTATAATCCCAGCACACTGGTAACTTTCCTTCGCTTTCTGTCTTGGATACGCTGCTTGTTCAATCTTATTAGTCATAACAAGTGGTGGAAGGGCTGAAAGAACACTACAAGCCTGGCAAGGAAAATTAAAGGACTACCTCTGCCCCAGAGGATTGGCCTGGACCCTTGGGAGTTTGTAAACCCAGGGCACCACTGGACAGACAGAGGGAAGGTGTGGGTGTTATCAGAGGGAGTTTATCAAACTTCTGCCGGAAAGATCACAGCTTTGGATTGGGAACAGCCCTCTCCTAAAGATCTGGAAATCCCAGAAGGAACAGAAGGGATGCCAGGAATAGTGTGTATTTGTGCTATTGGGGTGTTTCACTCACAACAGGGACAACATTTTGCGTGGGTATTATTCCAGTGTAAGGTTTGTGCACCACGCTGGCACTGCTCTTCTGCCCAACAGCCGAGGGGGTGCCCGCAGTGTGAGCGAAGACAGGTTGGTCGTGAGCCTGAGATCTTAAAGCCTGTGTGTGGAAGGATCCATTTTGTGCCTCAGACTTGGGCTGTGCACAAAGAAGAGTGGGAAAAGACTGTGAGAAATTGTGAGAAAATATTTAGGTGGAAATGGGATAAGACAAGAAGGAAAGGATAATGAGGGCAGGACATAGCAAAGAGGTACCGAGAGCCAGCCCTCTGGGATGTGTCTTAGCACATTGGAAAGAAATCACAAGCACTGGGGGCACTGAGAACAAAAAGAGTTCAATAAAATATTGTTCTCACTGGTGGCCCTTGGATCGCCTGGATGACGGTGCAAGGTGACCCCCAGTAGCACTGCAGAGTACAACACCCTGCTGCAGTTCATGCTTTTCCTTAGACACCAGGGGAAGTGTGATGAGCTTTCGGGTTGTGTTATGTTTTTCTCCCTCTGGAATAACCCTGAATGGCAGAGGGACTGTGGGATCAAAGCTCCCTCTGATCCTTTGGTGTTGGCCCTTGAGAAAGAAAATCAGGCCAACAAAGGGAAGCTCAAACGGTGCTGTTGGAGCTGCAGCCTCGGCCAGAGGTGCATCAGGCTGAGTAAGGCCTATCCAGCAGCAGCCCAGCAAGAACAGAACTGTACTAATTTAATCAGCCCTCCCTTTAGGAGGCAGGAGGAGGAAGAGGTGCACTTGGAAGCTCCATTTGCCCCTCTGCCCTCTCCAGACCTGGAAGCTCCATTTCCCCTCCACCTCCTCCCGACAGCTTTAAGGGGGCATCAGCCCCAACACCCCCAGGTAGCCCGATTGCATCCCGGAGCAGAAAGCAGGTACTACAGGCACCCTTGTGGGAAGCAATAGGAACAGAAGGGCCAATGGTAGTTAAGGAACCCTTTTCTCCTCTCGACACAGAGGCCAGAGAAAAGGTCACAAAGAATTATCAAAGTGACCCAGTAAACACTGCCAAATGTTTACGATACATAGTCAATCAACATAACCCAGACTGAAGTGACACACAATTGTTATTAGATGCATTAACCAAAACTGAGAAACAATTGGTTCTAAAACCAGCAGGGGACCTGGCAAAGGACCATTATAAAACTTTACAAATGGATGGAAAAGAATACTTTCCTCTACAGGGCCCACAATGGGATCCAAATCAGTCAAGTGCAAGGAGAAAGTCAGAAAGCTCCCAGGAGTGGAGAGTGAAGGGAGTGGAGAGGGCTGGACCTAAAACCATGAACTGGGCAGCCTTATATGCAATCAAACAAGGTCCCTCGGAATCTCCCTTGGAATTCCCAGATCCTTGGAAGGACGCGATGCACAGACACACACCACTGGAGCTGGGATCTGAAGTAGGAATACAGCAGCTAGTTAATCTATTTCTGGAACAATCCACGGGGGACATGAGGTGTAAACTCCAAAAGCTTTGGGGGGCAGATGGGTGAAACTTAGAAGCCTTATTGGAAGAGGCATGGAGAGTTTTCAGCAATTGAGAAGAGGGATATAAGCAAGAAATGAAGAAGCTAGTAGCCGTGGTACAGGAGAAAGGAAAAGAGAAAGGAAAGCACAGACAAGGATCACCCAAACGAGGCCCGTCTCGACTGGGTAGAGACCAATGTGTGAACTGTGGAGAATTTGGCCACTGGAAAAATGAGTGTCCAAAGTGGAAGCGAGATGGCCAAAAGAAAGAAGGGAAAGGAGGGGTGGTTGCAGTCACACATCCACAAGAAGACTGAGGAGGACCCAGGGAGTCCACCCCAACAGACCCCCTGGTTATAAAAATGAAACTGGCAAAAAGAAAAGAAGTAGAATTTTTGGTTGATAGTGGAGGAACTTACTTGGTTTTAAATAAGGCCTTGAAATCTTTGAGTTTTGAGAATTATGTTATGGTCAAAGGGTGTGGTAGTTTAGCATTTAGGGAAAGAAGTGGGAAACAGCCACAGAAGTGATTCCTCTGAGAGAGGCTGTGGGGAGTTCCTTCTGTGCTTGAGATGAAGCCAATAGCTGGCCAGTTCTGACAACTGACAGCATTCTGCACCACTGCAAAGTAACTTCACCTTTGTGAATGGCACCTTTTAAAAACCCAAGGCCAGGAACTGGTCTCTTTCTTTGCAGCCTTGAAAGGCAGCAGAGCTCTGGTGTGGCTGGCCCCGCTCCCCCGTGGCCTGTGCGGCCTGGGGGGGGCTGGGCCGGACCCCAGCTGCTCCCGGGGGGAGATGGAGACTGCGGGATCCCCCCCAGGCCAGGCCAGGCTCTGCTGCGGTGCTGGCTTTCCCGGGAAGCCCTCCGGGTCCCGTTCCAGCGGGGTGGCCAAAGCCCTTCCCAGGGGAGCCCCCGGCCCCCAGGCTGGGCCAGGCCACGGCTGATGACACTCGCCAACACCCCCCCCCTGCCCCCCGGCCCGCACAGACAGCTCCTGAGAGCTGGCACCAGCCACACCTGAAATCCCACACCACCACTGCCTGCCATGGCTTGGGACAGATTTAACCCTTCCACTACACAGAGGAGACCTGCAGACTTTAATCCTCTCTCCAGGAAAAGAAAAGAACCAAGAGACACGTAAACAGACAATGTGAAACATCAAGGTCAGTAAAAGAAGGAATCAAGCCTCAGATGGAAGGAGAGTGAGGAGATGCTCTAATAAGCTGAAATAGTCTTTTGGTAGGGCCATGGAGATGAATAATTATGTTCTGAAAAATAACTCCTTTAATTCATGAAAGAGTATTGGGGGATTGAAGTATTCAAGCTGTAGATCTGGGCAAAGGTATCCATTGATGAAGCCAAGCAGATGGTGGAGTAGCTGTGATCCCATGAGAGCTTGAACAGAGAGAGAGGGAGATGAGAGCTGATGAAGACCCTTTGCCCCCACGGAGAGAACAAGAAAACCTCTATTCTCAGAGATGAAGAGAACCTTTGCCTTTGAGTAATTCATCCTTAAAATATACCCCTTAGCTCATGGCCCATGAACACAACTCTGAGTGGTGTGGAAATGGGAGGAGATGGCAGAGTTTGTGCCCGGGTGACTGCCATTTGTAGAATGAAAATTGACGACAAAACTGTTTCTTGTGGAGAACTCTCCATGGCATGACAAGAGAAAACTCCTCTCCCTGCACAGACTGATGAAAAGACTATTGTATAGTTGGCACTGCTTTAAAATCCCAGGTTTTGTCTCTGCCGTGTCACTTGGGAAAGGAAATGTTGGGTGTGTGGGGAGGAAAGGTTTCTGGAGGTTTTATTCTTGTTTCTTATTCTTGTAGTCCTGTTCATAAAGTTTCTTTATTCCTTTTAAGTTTTAAGCCTGTTTTGCCCTTCTCCTAATCCCTATCTCACAGTAAGACAGAAAGAAGTACTCTGGTGATTTTAGCTGGATCTAAAACCCACCACACTCAGCCACTCCTGACAGGACTTGTGCTCCAGACCCCTCACCAGCCTTGTTGCCCTTCTCTGGACACGCTCCAGCCCCTCCATGGCCTTCCTCAATTGGGGGCCCAGGACTGGACACAGCACTCGAGGTGTGGCCTCAGCAGTGCCGAGCACAGGGGAAGAATCCCTGCCCTGCTCCTGCTGGCCACACCATTCCTGATCCAGGCCAGGGGCCATTGGCCTTCTTGGCCACCTGGCCACACTGCTGGCTCATGTCCAGCCTGCTGTCCATCAGTGCCCCAGCTCCCTTTCTGCCTGGCCGCTGTCCAGCCACCCTGTCCCCAGCCTGGAGCACTGCAGGCCTTGTTGTGGCCAAAGTGCAGGAGCCGGCACTTGGTCTTGTTAAACCTCACCTTGTTGGCTTTGGGCCCTGGATCCAGCCTGTCCAGGTCCCTCTGCAGAGCCCTCCTGCCCTCCAGCACATCCACACTCCCACCCAGCTTGGTGTCAGAATGGTTCCATGAGGCCCTGGAGTGTCACCATGGTCTCCACGGTTCCATGACACTCCGTGGAGTCACAATGGATCCTTGGTTCTTTGGGCCCTGCAGTGTCACAGTGGATCCTTGGTCCTTCTGTTACTATGGGGTTAAATGTCTCTGAATAATGTTTCTGAAAATCATGTAGAATTAGGCCACAAGAATGTTTGGTATTAGGGATGGTCTAGCAAGCTGAAATGTTTACAGTAACAGGAACTGGTGCTTGGGGTCTCCAAGATACCCACCCAGAGATGAGATTTGTACATGTTCGTACAAGGATGAGCTAACTCTCATGAAACAATATCGATAAAGTTAATGAAGCAATATTAATGAAGCAATATTGATAAGGTTGTTCTAGTGATTACGCTACAGCTGAAATTGTAGAAATATGTGCACTTTGGACAAAGACAATGGAGCTAGATTTGTGTTGCTGATACCCCTAGTTCCCACACGCTTCAATAAAGCACCTGTATATAATCAATCTGTGATTATGTGTGTTCCTGAACGCTGACATTTTGGTGACCCAGATGGGACCCTGTGAGAGCTGCTGAGCGAGTTCATGACCCGATCACGCTCCAGCCGGCACCGAGGGATTCTCGGGGAGCCCATCCGGCCGTGACCGTCTCCTCTGCTCACAAGTCCCTCTGAGAGAGGTAAGGTGCTTTTCGGTCTGCTCTGGTGCCTGCCAATAAGACACAGCGAAATCTCCGCACGGTTGGGCTGGAGGAATTCCTGGTATTGCCCAGGCAAAAACTGTCCCCACCCTCCTTTCCTGCCCCCTTCCCCCCCTGGGCCCGGCCACTCTTTGTCCTTTATCAATCACCCATTAAATACCCACAGTTAGGTTGTCTCTGCAGCTAATGGGTAAAAATTCCACGGGGAGGCCAGAACAAAAAAAAGGACACCTAACCCCCAACAAGAACCAAGTCGGAACAAGAGAAAACTGTCTCTCTCTCATCAGTCTCAGTCCATGGGGGAAAAAGAAGCCAAGCACAAGTGTCCCATCAGGACAGAGGCTCAATCTCCAATCAAAGGGGACTTTGTTCCAGCTTTTCCCTTGGACCAGCGTGCAGCAAGCACACCTGGGCCTCATTCAGGTCTCTGTGTGGGCTGGCAGTCAGCTTCTGGTGGGAATTTAAAGCTTTTCCTCTACTTTCCACAGCAAATAACGGACCTCACCCAGCTGCACCAACCCCCAAATTTCACTCTAAAAATAACCATTTGCATTTTCCTCCATTCCAGCCCTGAAGAAAACAAACTTCACTTGCGGGAGCTGGCGGCACGGTGTCCTCCAAGACCGTTGATGAGCAGGACAATATTCCAGGGGAAGAGCGGCAAAGCCAAAGTTCACTGATGCTTAGGAAGCTTTGCAAAACCTTCCCACCTGTGGTGGTGTTGCAGCCTCCTGAGCTCCTGGAGCCCTCCCTCAGCTCAGGCGCAGTTTGGACAGGAAGGGGATGGTTCAGTTTGTGCCATGTGGGGACAGGAGGAGGGAAGACTTTGCACACACTGTCACCAGGGCAGGGCTGTTTTCCTTTATGGTGCCACGCGGTAGCACATAATCTTTGATTTCATGGGAGTGAGGGAGGTGCTGAAGGGCAACAATTCCCTGTGCTAAGGACATCTTCCACTCACACAGCAAGGCAAGGGAAGGGGAAAGTGCAATCTCTCTTTCCTGGAAGGTGTTCAGCTTTTAACAAACTAGTTTTGCTGAAGATGAGCCTAGGCAGTGGTGAGTTAGAGCATTTGATCAAACTCCCAGAGTATCCTCACATCTGTTTGGACACAATTTCTCTTTTTTTTTTTTTCATTGTGAATGCTTTCTCCTGCCCCGCTGCCTCCTGATTGGAGTTGTACGCGCAGCTGAGTCCCAGAGTTTTCTCAGCAGGCCTGTGCAGCGAGTTCTGAGCCAACGTGTGGCTCTGCTGCCATCCCAAATCTGCGCTTTCCTTGCCCAGCCTGAGCGCAAGTGGGGCATGTGCTGGGCGTGGCTGGAGATTTTCATCACCAAAATCCTCCAGCGTCATGGCATTTCCATCTGCCCATTGCTTTGGAGAGCACAAATCACAAACCACCCATCTCAGCTGATAAATGTCATTGTTTGAAGATTGCTGCAGCCGCACAGCTGAGCTACAAATACACATGAATCAATTGCAGTTGAAAAATGGCATTTATTACAAATTGCTACACCTGCACTGACAATACACAACTATCAAAATCTCAATTAAGTTTAAAAAAAGTCATTTATTATATTAGCAAAACAGTGCCACGTAAAAATATACAAATACCAACTTCAGTTAGAAAAAACTTAATTTATTGCTAACCTCTACAAGTCACTATAGACAAAGATTAGTGAGGTGTTTAACAGCTTAATTTATTACAGATTACTACAGTTTTCACAACCCATATAGAAATATAAAAATATCAGTGTCTACTTCTAAATAACCCTGTACTGAGAATTCCATAGATAAAATTATACAACTATAGCTCTTCATACATGTTTAAATAGAACAAAATACATATATATATACATATATAACAATCTACAGATGCAAATAGAGATTAAATATTACATATTTCATGCAATATATAAAACAAAACTATTTTAAAATATACAAATGTCACAGTCCCAATCTAAATATCCATAGAACTGCATAAGAACAAATCAGCCGCCCCATCTTCAAAGCTTCTCCCGCAGTCTTCTCGTCCCATGCAGAGCAGCTCTCCTGGACAGGGACAGCAGATGGGACATCTGGGAGGCAAAGGGAACAGCGAGTCAGTCCTGGCACCTTTCCCTTGGCAGCAGCTGCACTTCCAGCAGGGAAGCGAAAATCTCCGAGCCTCCCCAGGAGGGTTGGGAAGAACAAGCAGGCCGAGCGGGCCAGCGTGTGGCGAGCGCAGGCGCGGCGGGACTGTCCCGCATCTCCCGGCAGCCCGGCACAGCTCCCGGGCCCTGCCGGCACAGCTGCCTTGCCCAAGGACAGCCCCTGTGCCGGCCGGGGCAGCAGCGCTGAGCAGCCCCAGCACGGGCAGGGGCCGCTCCTGCCCGGCCGGGCAGCGCCCACGGACAAAGCCCACGCCACCCTCAGCCCTGCCCGGCCTCACCAGCCCTGGGGCCTCACCCAGGCTCTCGCGTGGCCCCAGCACATCCCTGCTCACTGCTCTTGCTCCAGGCCTTCAGCTTCTCCCTGCTGCCTCCTGGCAGTGTCTGGATGTCCTCAAGCTCTTCAGCACAGCTGTGGTGGCAAAAGTGGAGGCTCTGGAATTGGTTGCAAGGCCTGGCAGAGCTGCAGTCCCTGAGCTCTGTGTGCTCCCTCCTGGCCCCCTCCATCCCCTCAGCCCCGCCGTCCTCTCGGCAAACCCCCAGCCCCCTCTTCAGTTTCTTCGGCCTCTCCCAGGCCTCTCACCCCGCTCAGTCCCTTCTGAGCCGTTGTGTCCCCTCAGAGCCGGCACAGCCCTCAGCCCGTGCCTCTGTCACCTCAGTGCCACCATCGCCCTCTGCTCCCCCACAGCCCTCAGTGCCCCCAACACCTCAAGGTTTCCATCGTCCCTTCAGCATCAGCGCCTCCTCAGCCCCCTCAGTCTCACCGTCCTTCAGCAGCTCCTCACAGGACAGTGCCTGGGGCCACCGGCAGCTCCCACCGCTCCAGGGACAGCCAGGGCTGCAACTGCTGCTCCGCCTGGCCCGGCCCCAGCTCGGACCCAGCACAGGGGGACACAAGGGGCACAGCGGGAAAAACAAGAGATGAAAAAGGCAGCCAAGGGGGAAAGAGGCAAAAATGCAGCCTGGGCCTACACAGTTCAATCTATGCACCTATACATCCATATAGCTCTAACTAAAGAACTATGCACATTTAGAAATGGAACTGTGTGTGCATCTAAATGTTACTATCTACATATATAAATGCAAATTAGAAAATCTATAAATGAAACTATATACATGGAAATAAAATCCATAACTATACATACAAACTATACAGATGTATAAATAGATACACCTATAAATACACCTATACAACTCTATCAATCTATACTAGTAACTATATAAATAAATCAAGATAAAATAAATAAATAAATCAAGATAAAAAATCTCTAACTAGATCTATAAACAGAGGGATGCCACCTGCCCGATGGTCACAGGCTCTCCCTCTGATCCTTCTTCCCACGCAGGGCAGCCCTTCGGGCAAGGTAGATCAGATGGATATCTGGGAAGGAAAGGCAACTCTCAGTCAATGCTGGCCTCTGTGTAGCTTTCCCTTTGCAAGTAAACTGTCCTGCTAGCAAAGGCTGTAAAACATGGCCGGAAAGGCACACTCTCACTTGAGAATTTGAAGCCTGCTCTTTAAAGGGAACAGGGATCCTTCCAAGTTTTCCAGTCTTGTGAAGTTTTGAAGTACGCCAATCAATTCACAACACTCCCAGTGCAAATGGCACCCAGGAGAGCTTGAAACACAGACAGTACCAGCTCCCACAAAGAAGCCCAGCCTTGTTCTTTCTCTGGGCTGACGCAGAGACGTCAGTCCTCACTGCAGTGGCTGAAGCTGAAGGCTGCTGGGAGCTGTGAACCAATTGGGACACGCAGCTTGGTGACACAACTGCCACCAGCTCAGCTTTATTCCCGGCTCTCTTGCCACAGCAGAGGACTCGGTGTCAGAGCCTCTGGAAAAGCATGGAGGGGCAGGGCTCGGGGAGCTTGTGCCAGTGCAGGATTGCAACTAAAGGCACCAGGAAGCACCAACCCTGCTTGAGACAAGAACTCAACTCTTCTCATCTCCCTTCCTGTCAGAGGCAGGCTCAGAGCAGCTGTCTCCCATCTCTCTAAAGCAGGCTGGGCTCACTCCTTACCAAGCTCCTCGGGCTCCTGGCAAACGTTCACACAGCTCCCGCCAGCAGGCAAAGCTCCCTCTGCTGCAGCCTTGTTCACAGCCTCCCCTCCTGAAGAGCCACGGGCAACACTAGGATTGACCTGAAAAGAAACACACAAACAAGGAAACACAAAGATCAACCAATAGATTCTGCAGGGATACAATCAGAGCCTGCCAGATTTCCTTCTGTGCACCAACAAATTGCTTTTGAAAACTGGTATATACGTGGGTGTTTGCAGAAGACAAAGGCTCATCGCGCTTGGCAATAAGATATGGGCCTCCAGTCTGCCCTTCCTCAAGAATAAATCTACCCATGCAATGGGTCTGCATATTAAATGAAAGAAGAGAAATTCTTTGGCAAAGTTGTAGAAGAAGATGCAAAAAGGCCTGTGCCAATGCAGAAACTGAACACTCCAGGCCAGTCTGGGAAGAGACAAGACTAAAGAAAAAAGGGATTCCAAAGTCCAAGAGGGAATCTGTCAACCACAAGGACTAATGGGCCCTGATTGAACTGCTCTTCAACACAGGAGGAGCCCCTGGGCTTCAAGGAGTCCTTAACCATTTCATGTCCAGCACCAACCTTGTCCTTCTCACCAATCACACAAGTCATGGGGCCTCAAAACCAAGACATCTGCCCCCTGAAGACTCCACGGCTCACACACTTCATCCCTTCTTCCTAACAAGGAGCTCTGGGCCCCAGAGGCCTTCAACAGACCAAAACACTGACTTCTCCAACACGCTCCAAGAGCTGTCAAGGCTGACAAGGCTGTTGAGCGTGGGGATGACACTCAAGCCATGGAGTGGGCGCTAAGGATGGAGTCCTGCTAGCTCCTGGCACAGGGATGTGCTCTTCCCACCACAGCCCTAAGCACAACAGTCTCCTGCAGGCTGCAGCTTTGCAGGGACTGTCTGGCAACACACATCTCTTCTTTCCACAAGGTGACTGTGCTCAGCCCCTCTCATCCGTGTCCAATGGAGTTACCTGAGCAGAGGGAGACCTTGTAGGCACAGATGGTGAAAGCATCTCCTCCAGTGTCTCCAGAACAAGGTCCAGATCCAGCGGTGGCAATTCCTCTTCCCCAGGAGTACTCCATACCCAGCTTGGGGCTCTCCATGCTGCATAACCAGCACTGCCAGCTGGAGCACTGGGGACTGAAGTGCCCGGGGCGGCTGCAAGAATCCAAAAACATCGGTGAGGCTCCAAAATGAGGCTTTGGGACGCAGAGCTTTATTGCTGCCTTGGATCAAACATCACAGGAAGCGCACAGCAACCTCAACTCCAGAAAGGTATTAAAAACTTCCCAGGGAATTGGAAGAGTGAGCTCTTCCCCTTCAAAAGTATTATCCTAAGTGACGTGTACATAGATTAAAGTATGGCTTGTGAAACTGATCTAGGCATACACACAGACATAATCACCTTTAATCACAGCCTTTTGCATCTTCCCAGCAGCTTTGGGATTTGGCTGCTTGAGTTTCTCATCACAAGAGACCTCAGAAAGTGCATTCACCCAGGAAGAGGCCAGAGGTGCAGACACACATGCTAAACTTAAACTGCGAGTTTATTCTAAGGAGCAACCATGGAGGTGAGGCCATGGTCTGCAGCTGCAACTGTTCTGGGGACTCCCAGCGTGCACTGAAATTTCATAGCATTATTTGCAGGAGAGACTGTTGGAAATGGAAAATCTGTAACCTTAGAAAAAGCCTGGATTGAAGGAGTGATGAATGTACACAGACATTAGGTAGAGTAATTCTAAACCTATGTTCTTACAATTGCAAGTAAGAATATGCCTAGAGTAAGTAAGAAATTATATGAAGTAAAATAGTTGGAGGTATCAAGTGTAATAGTGTGATTTATAAAGTAAGTTAGAGCTCTAGGAACTATAACAGAAGTGTGTGTGAATACGTGACCTGTTAGCTTGTTGGTTAAAAGACAGAAGCAGTGTGGCAAAATCAAGTAAAGGTGATAAGAGCTTAATAAGTGAAAACAAACTTTGTGTCAACTGTCTACTGGACTAAAAAGTTATATATTGCCATGCGGAGAAGGAACTCGTAACTTCCTCGAGCTGTGGTTGACTTGTTGCCTGTAAATCTCACGCCTCGGGACTGATATCTTATTGGGCTACTTCAGCAATAAATCATCTCAAAGCACGGTGGTCCCATCCCTTGTATTTCATCTCAACAAAAGACAATCTGTAAACTCTGCAATATCCTATCAGAGTCCTAGTTTGGCTTCATCCAAAGAAAAATGGGAGTTCACCTGACACCGACCAGTTGTGGAGAAATGTTCTTTGCCTCGCTTTTTGACCTCTACACAGAGGCTGCCTGGAAAATGGCCAGAACATCCTCCAAATCTGCAGCAAGGACGGGAAAAGCAGACAGAGATTCTTTTGATATTCATGATCCTGCTTCCTAGTACCCTCGACACCTGATTCTGACAATCAAATGTAGACATGACAGAGCACCGCGGCAAAATACTTCAGTCACTTTTTGTGCTCTTTCTGAAAAGCCAGGGGAGAAACACATTCCGTACCTGATGGGATGTTGGCTGGCAAGTGCTGCTCTGGAGAAGTGCACCTGCTGCTCTCTGGAGAGGCCGCAGAAGTGCTTTGATGGTGCACAGGAAATGCTGGAGTGATGAGCTGTGGCTGGACTTGAAATTTGTGTGTGCCTGGCTTGCCTGATGAAACCCCAAGTGCAGATGGAGCAAACACTTTCTTGGCACGTGCTGGGGAAACTTCACACCCTGGAGGATCTGGACTTGTCCTGGAAGGGCCTGCAGGTAGCTCTGAATCCTCAGGGGAGGCAGCACTGTGCTTCTGGCATGAAGGAGCTGTGCAGCAGGGAGGGAAGAAAAAAGGAAGCAAAGGGAAGGCTGGGTCACTACTGCTCCTCAGGTGTGTTTCCCTTGGCAGCAACTGTACTTGTCCCAAGGGAGACAGAAGCTCCCATCCTCCCAAGTAGGGGGAGAAGGAGAAAATTCCCTTCTCATGTTCTGAACCTTTGCAACAACCAATTCCTTGTCTACTGAGCTCTCCCGTACTTATTCATCTGTCTGGGAAAAGTGTCCTGCTGCCATTCCTCGACAGGAGGCAACTGCCAGAAACCCAGCTGCCAGTTCTTCTCTGTTCTGCTCCAAAGGCACACAAAAACTTTAGAATCACAGCCTTCCCTATCTCCCCAGCAGCTTTTAGATTTGGCTGCTTGAGTTTCTCATCACAGAAGGCCACGGAACGTGCATTCACCCAAGCAGAGCCCGGATCTTCAGGCACACACTGAGAAATTCAACTGTGAGTTTATTCTAAAAGCAAACTTGTAGGTGAGGCCATGTTCTGCAGCTGCAGCTGTTCTGAGGCACACAGAGTTTATTTCAATGGCACGGCCCGATTTGCAGGCCAGTCAGTCTGAAACATCTGCAATATCCTATCACCGTCCTAGTTGGACTTCATTCCAAGAAACAGGGGAGTTCACCTAACACTGACCACTTGTCTGTCGGGCAATATTTTTCACCCAGCCCTTGCACCTCAGCAGACAGTCTGTCTGGAAAATGCCCAGAACAACCTCCACATCTGCAGGAAGGACAGGAAGAGCAGAGAATACTTTGGCATTCACAGTCCCACTTCCTAGTACACTTAACACTGTTTTCTACGTGATTCTCACTTGAGATCTAGCCATGACAGAGGACTCAGGGAAAACACTTGAAAGGCTCAGTTGCCAGGACCTATTGGAAAAGGAAGGGTAGAAACTCTTTCCCTACCTGATGGCTCGCAGGCTGGGCTGTGCTGCTGAGAAGATGAGCAGCTGTTGCTGTGTCCCAGGGCCCTGCAAGCAGCTTCAGGGTGGATTGGAGTGAGGTGAACCATGAGCTCAGGATGGCGTTTCAGGTCCAGGCGAACCAGTGGAACCGTGAGCTTGCGGAGATTAAATCTCTGGATGAGCTCTCTTGATGGTTCCACTGGTGAAGCCCCAACAAGTCCAGAGGTGGCACAGACTTTCTTGGCAGGTGCTGGGGACGCCTCACTCTCCTGAGCACCTGCACTTCTCTTGGAAGGGCCTGGAGGCAGCTCTGAATCCTCAGGTGAGGCAGCATCGCGCTTCTGGCGCAAGGGAGCTGTGCAGCAGGGAGGGAAGAAGAAAGGAAGCAAAGGAAAGGCTGGGTCACTACTGGTCCTCAGGTGTGTTTCCCTTGGCAGCAACTGTGCTTTTGTCAGGGAAGACAAAAGCTCACCTCCTCCCAAAACAGGGTGAGAAAGAAAAATATCACCACATGTCTTGGGGGGTTTGATGCCTATAGAACTTCAGTCAAACTTACAAGCTGCTTCTATAGGTTGAGTTATAAGATATCAATATAACCTGATAGATCTGTATCACCAGATACCAATAGAACCTGAATCATAACTTCATTTATTCTATTTATCTATTTAACCTGATATAGACGTCTTTCTATGCATTGTAGTGCCTAGTATATGGTTAACTGGTTGCTCAGAGCTGGAGACCCGGGAAAAAAAAATGAAAATCTCACCAGGTGGTCAGTTTCAGAGATAGGGAAGTATAGTACTAATGAAAAATTAGCAAACGTCAAGCCAATTAGCCACAAGAAATTAGATCGCTTAGGACCAGACAGACCAAGGAACACCGTAGCTGTGCATGCTCTGAAGACAAAGCTGAAAAGTTCAGATGCAAAGACGACTTTGGAAGCCTTCATCAAAGACCCCCAACGACCCCCAAATTGGGGAGACGCAAGCACAGTGAAAAAGAACTATCTATAGCCATGAGATTATACTATGTAAGTTAATTCCAGAGTGTATAATGTACTGTGTCTATTAGTTCCATATGTTATAATGACATAGTAACACCAAGCAATTATTACTAAATATAGCACAGCAATTGACAAAGGTGGATGAATTAGGAGGAGAAATCCTCCTCACCTCCAGCACTGAAATAAACAACTCTACACACACGGCTCTATGGGATTTTATTCCCTTTGCAACAACCAGCTCCCTGTCTACTGAGCTCTCCCCTATCCGTTCAACCCTTGGCAGGAGGCAGCTGCCAGAAACCCAAATGCAGCCCGGCACAGCTCCCGGGCCCTGCCGGCACAGCAGTCTTGCCCAAGCACAGCCCCTGTGCAGCGCCCACGGACAAAGCCCACGCCTCCCTCCGCGCCCGCAGCTCCCACCCCGTCTCACCGGCTCTGGGCGGCTGCCCGGTGGGGAGGGCGGGCAGCGACCGCTCCCTGGGGAGCCGCTGGAGGCGGCTGCGCTCGTCCCACCCCGCCGCCAGCCACTCCCTGCTGGCTGAGGATTGGCTATTGATGGGGAGCAGGAGCTCGGGGCGGTGGCGGTGAAATCTGCTGTTTCTATAGTGCAGCCAGCCCCCAGCATCGCCCGGCACAGCCGCCACAGCCCGGGCCGGCACTTGGTGGAAGCCGCAGCGGCCGAAGTGGCACAGGAAGCTGCAGAGCTTCAGAGCTGCGTGGCTCTGAAAGTGTGTGGGGCTGGCCCCTGGTCGCCGCCCAGGCTGAGCAGCTCCCGCTCGAAGAGGGAGCGGCCGATGAGCAGCCCCTGGGCCTCGACCAATACGCCCAAGCCCTCGGCTCACTCGCACTCCCGGAGACCGCCCCGAGCGTCCCAGGGCCGCCCAACGAGCAGCGCCAGCCACGGTGCAGGGCCGGGCCGGCTGCCGGCCGAGCGGGCCAGCGTGTGGCGAGCGCAGGCACGGCGGGACTGTCCCACAGCCCCCGGCAGCCCGGCACAGCTCCCGGGCCCTGCCGGCACAGCAGCCTTGCCCAGCACGGGCAGGGGCCGCTCCTGCCCGGCCGGGCAGCGCCCACGGACAAAGCCCACGCCTCCCTCCGCGCCCGCAGCTCCCACCCCGTCTCACCGGCTCTGGGCAGCTGCCCGGTGGGGAAGGCAGGCAGCGACCGCTCCGTGGAGGGCCGCTGGAGGCGGCTGGGCTGGCGGCTACGCACCTCCAGCCCCGCGGCCAGTCTCTGCCTGTTGGCCCTGGTCCGGCGTTTGATGCGGAGCAGGAGCTCGGGGCGATCGCGGCGGAAGTTTGGATTCATAAAATGAAGCCACGCCCCGGCATCGCCCGGCACAGCTGAGCCAAGCCATGACGGCACCTTTTGGAAGCCGTAAAGGTTGAGCTGGCGCACGAAACTGCCAAAGTGCGTGGCTTTGAAGCAGTCCGGGGCCGCCCCCGCCCCCTGGCCGCCCCCTTAGTGGGCGCCGCCCGGGCTGAGCAGCTCCCGCTCGAAGAGGAAGCGGTCGACGAGCAAGCCCTGGGCCTGGCTGTCCCAGCGCACGGAGCGGACGCGGGGGCTGTTCACCAGGCCCCACAGCTTGGCGGGGAAGGTGCTGACATTGATTCCGGCGGGCAGCGGCAGCTCCTCCATGGCACCGATCTGTCTCCGACTGTCGCCGCAACGGCCGCGGCGCAACGGCCTGAGGGGGGCGCTGCGTTCGGCCCCGCGCGCGCCCGGCGCGGCCCCGGCGCGGGCCGGACTCGGCGAGGACGAGCGGGGCCTGAGGGGAGATAAGGCCAGGGAAGAGGAGGTGAAAAATGCATGGGGGAAATGATAAATGACATAGGAATTCCACTAATTGACAAAGATTGTTACTGGAATAAATGGAATTGATTTTTGCTAACTAAATTGGAACTGTTATTCCAGTTATTTTTAGAAACAATTGTCAGGAAAATTCATCCAGAAACGCCAGAGGTTTATGTCCAAAAAGGAGACAGAGGAGTCCTTTTTTCTTTATTCAAATAAAGAGAGAGGCCATGGGGCATTCCCTTGGGGTCTCTCAAATTTTTGGAGGACGCAGCCTCCTTTTTATCCTAATTCCCGGCTGCTTGTCCCTTCTCTTTTTCCCCACAGGCTGAGGTACTTGACAGGTACAGACTGCCCGGAACACCTGATACCTGCGATACCTTCCCCCCCACCCCCAATGCATAATCCCTTCTTAATTCTTTACTTCTATGGAATTCATAGTGTTCTTTCAGTGCCTCTTTGATCTTTTAGTGGAATCCATCCCATTGTTTCTGTTGTCTCTCACTGAGAGCTGCATCTTATCAGCGGACCCACAGCTTGTTTGTAAAGACAAACCCATCATTCCTCTCACAATCAAAAGAATCAGTGTTACAAGGCAGATGCACCCCTTTACAGATGTTACATGTTAAAATCGAGGTACAGGACGTAGTTTGGAAGATCAGTGATGTCCCAAGATGAAAACGGCCCTGAGATGGACAAAATTAGAACGACTTTAGGCATTGGGCCTAAAAATCAGTAAAGATCAGACTAATGAGTAGACTTCCATAACAACGCTTAGTACACACACACAAACCTGTAAGGTTATCCAAAGGACAATGAGGAAGAGGAGAAGCCTTCACCAAAAGACCCCAAAAAGAAGACTGAAGACCCCCTAACAACAAGTGGAGCATGTGCCGTGAAGAATAGTGACGTAAAATCAGAAAAATCAGAAATAGGAGGAAACTTAAGGCAAACATTAATGAATATGTATAAGCATAGAGTATACAAGTTTAGCTTGAAGTTATTTGTTTTGTACGTGAGGCAGAGTGGGAAGCCTCCGTACCCCGGTCGGTTTTGTACGTGAGGTGCGGTAAAAAACCCTCCCAGTTGGTTTTGCTTATGCTTTAATCATATTTAATTACTGGCAGATTATATATATATTTGTAATTTTTTTTCTAAATTTTATTATTCTACTAAACTGTATTCTTTTATACCAAATTACTATTCAGTTTACTAAATTGTATTCATTTTTATTTAAACTGCCATTAACCCAAGGGACCTAGTTGTCAAAATTCTAATTTCATTTATAACAATGCCATGGCTCTGTGTGCCAGGAGCCGGCAGTCAGTGGGGCCCAGGGATGCTCCAAGGGACTTGGAGTTTTGTTTCTGCTCCTTGAGCAGCTCCTTCACCCTTCCCTCAGTGTCTGAGGGTCCTGGGCTCAGCCCCAAATCCACCCTGGGGTTCATTAAAATACAGAAAGCCTCAGGGGCTCTTTCTCTTCCTTCCATTGTGTTCAAGGCAAAGCTTGTGCAGCTGCTTGGAGTCAGTTTGGGGTTCTGTTAAGGAGGAAGATTTGAAAATCCACCACATTTTTAATTTTTTTTTTTAATCAAGTGCATATTTTTTAAAATGTACAGTTCAGAGAAGAGGTGGCAGAAGCATTCCCCAGGTGATCTTGATGCTGAATGTCTCCTTAGGAGGTTTGGGCACAGAGAAGAATGAGCCCCTTGCAGGCTGACCCTGTTTGGACAAGCTGCTCCTCACCCCGAGCCTCACCATGCCTGACATCGCCCACCTGGGACTGACATCCTAAAACATTGAAAAAATTTATGATTATTTTTCTTTATAACTAAAATATTATTATTTAATACAATTATATTTTTATAATATTAGTCTACATTTTCATTACCTAATATTATATTTTCATAAAACAATTGATAAATTTTTAGTAATTAAAACAATTATTGCTCATTGGTTCTAAGTAACACAATTGCCTTCATTAATTAATTCACCATCATTTTTCCCTCTTTATGCTAATTAGTTCTATTTTTTAGTTCGTCTGTCATCTTTTTTACCATTTTCTCAGGCAGGGTAAAAGGGGCCACTTTGGGGTCTATGGAGACATTTCTGGGGCACATTTGGGGCAGTTTTGGGTCAGGGGAGGGAATTCAGAGAGAACTTCAGGGTCTGGAGGACGCTTGGGGGAGCCGGGTGAGCACTGGGAGGGCACTTAGGGATTCTGTGGGACGATTCGGGGTCCGGGGCAGCACCTGGGGGTGCAGGGGGGCACTTGGAGGTCAGGGAGGGGAATCTGGGGGCGCCTCGGGGTCCGGGCGGGCACTTGGGGTGCTCTACAGGGGCTCTCTGGGCCGCGGGGGATGATGGGAGTTGTAGGCGCGGGTATCATAGGGTGTAATGGCACCGCGGAGCATCACGGGAGTTACAGGCACAGCGCCAATGGCTCTCGGTGAGGCGCGGAGCATGACGGGAGATGGAGTCACGGCTGGAATGGCGCTCTATGTGCGCCGCGGAGCATGATGGGAGCTGTAGTCCCGGAAGTGGCTCGGAAGGGGCCCATGGGGCTCCGGGAAGACACCTGGGGGACACTTTTGTGTCCGAGCTGTGGCTGGAGGAGCTCGGGGGGAACGTGTACGGCTCGGGAGCACTCGGGGGGAACCTGGGGAGCTCTAAGCGGGCTCTTTACGGCGCGGGGTACGGCAGGTATTTGGGGGGAGGGTCACTGCAGTAATTTTAGTCTCGGAACTCCGTTCTGAGGGGCTCAGCGGCCGCGGGGAATGACAGGAGATGAATTCCCAGAAGTGGCTGTAACGGGCATCTGTGGGGTCGGGAGCATTCAGGGGATCCGGGGACGCTTTGGGGGTCCCGAATGGGCGCTGAGGGGGCACTCAGGGATCCTGGAGGGTCTGGGGGACACTTACGGGACAGATGGGGGCGACCCCGGGGTTCTGTGGAGCGCGGGGCATGACGGGCGTTGTAGTCCCGGCTCCAATGGGGCTCTATCGGGCCGCGGGGCATGACGGGAGTGAGAGGCAAAAAAGGAAAATTGGTGCCGACTGTTGGCCCCGCCCCCGAGTCCCTGATGCCGGGCGGTGATTGGCTGAGGGCGATGATTGGCGGGAGCTTTGGCAAATAGGTGATGGCAGAGGCGGGAACATCACATTCATCTTTTCCAGTTCCTCCCAGTACAGCCCAGTTCATCCTCAGTACAGCCCAGTACAACCCCAGTGCTCCTCCAGACCCTCCCAGTAGAGCCCAGTCCCTCCCAATACACCTGAGTTCATTCCCATTCCCTTCCAGTTGCCCCCAGTGTCATCCATACAACACCCCAGTGTCCCCCAGTTTTTCCCACAGTGCTTCCAGTGTCCCCAGTTTGTCCCAGTATCCCCCAGTATCACTCCCAGTATGTCCTGGTCTGTCCCAGTATGTCTCAGTGTACCCCCACAGTCCATCCCAACCCACCCAGATTCCCCCCTCAGCATTCCTCGTGTTCCCAGCTTGTCCCAGCCCTCCCCAGTATCACTCCCAGTATGTTCCAGTGTCTCCCACAGCATTCCCAGTGTTCCCCAGTATGTCCCAGTCCTCCCCAGTGTTTCCAAGGAATCTTGAACTTCTCCCAGTTGCCGTGGCACCCAAACCCATTCTCCATAACTGGAGTTGCAAACCTTCCTGATGAGCTGCACTGGAGCAGAGGGAAATCAAGGCAGAGCCACGGTTTGTGATGAAACCTCTGGAGAATTCAGTCATAATCAAACTCCAAAGTTCCTGATGCCATTCATGGGTCCCACTGAGGGACACGGCTGAGAAAGTGTCCCCAGGTTCCAGTTAGAGCAGGAAATGGGAGGCAGAGGTGACAGGTGGGGACAAAGAGAAGCCAAGTCTTGGTGCCCTGGGCCACAGCAGGGTCTGTGCCAGCAAGGGCTGTGAGGAGACACCTGGTCCTGAGGCCCTGGGGCCTCCTGGCACAGCCCCAGCAAGGCTGGCCACTGTCACCCCCTTGTCCTGCCCTCAGCATCCCCCCACATCCCAGGGGCCTCAGGGATCTGCTGGGACGAGTCCCTGGGGAGCCTTGGCCAGGAATGGCCCTGGGGGGCTCCTCAATGCTCCCAGGGACTGCAGCTTTTTCAAAGGACTTGGGGCTCTGCTCTTGCCTTGGAGTCTCTGAGAGGTTTGTGCACTCATGGCCTCCAATTATCTGCTTTAATTAGTCTCTTGAGAGCCTTTGTCAGTAACAACACTCCCTAGAGCTCATCAATGCCTCTGGGTGCTTCAGTTCTTTACTTTACTTTCCTTTCTTGTTCCCACACTGGGACTCTGAGAGGTTTCTGGGCAATCAAGGCCTCCAATTCTCTCCTCCAAGGAGCCCATGAGGAGCCTGTGCTGGGGCTGGACCCCAGTGGGACCCATTAATGCTTAGAGACACTTGGGGTTTTCTTCTGACTTGGACTCCTGGAAAAGTTTGTGCAATCTCCTCTCAGGCTCTGGGGTTCAAGGGCTCAGCACCAAATGCACCCCGGGGCTCACTGGGCTCAAGCAAGTCCTGACAAAGCCTGGCTCTCCTGCATTTCCCTCTGCTCCAGGGCAGTTCATCAGGAAGGTTTCCTACTGCAGCCATGGAGAAATATTTCACAGAGCTTCTAAGATAGTCTGAGAAATGCACATTCCTATTTTAAAGAGTGACTTTGGATGCTTTTATCACTTCTGTCATTGGAGAAGAGGTGACAGCAACATTTGGAATTGATATTGACCCAGGGTCTCTCCTCAGGAGGCCTGGCCTGCTCAGAGAAGCTGTGCCTTGAGGTGTGACCCAGAGTGGGGAACCTTGCTCCACATTCTCCATCCTGTCTGTCCTCCCTCACCTGGTGCTGGAGTCAGAGACACAGAGTGTGTGCCCTTAGCTCTGATTCCTGGCTCTGACATCCAAGAAAGCACTGAATGTCATATAACACCATGAAAACAACTGTTAAATAGAAAAACTGAGAGTGTGAGTGTGTAAATTATTGAGTTTTCTTAAGTCACTGGGTGAAAAAGTTTAAGGTTTAAACTAGTTTAGAAAACAAAAGACAAGATGGAGGATCTTGGGTGTTGTCTCTTCTTCCTTCATTTTTCTTCTTCATCTTCTTCTTCTAGAGGTTTTTGGGTAGTAGGAAGTGATTGGATAAAGAATGCTGCAGTGCAGCACACAGGTGTTGGGTCATTGGGTCACTAAGAAAAATAATTTACTTGGCATTTGTTAATTGGGTAAATCGACATATAAAAAACCTTGAAGAAGTTCTTTGTTAGCCATTTTGCACCTTTCTATCTTAGTGCACGTAGCTCCTTGTAGCCTGTATCCGTGTAATGTAGATAAGAGAAGAATAAACAACCAAGTCCCAACAAGAGAAAACTGCCTCTCTCTCATCAATCTCAGTCCCAGGGGGAAAAAGAACCCAACCACAAGTGTCCCCTCAGGACACCCTGGGACCTGCTTTGCTTGCAGAACTGTTGCAATGCAGCGTTGGTGACCTCAGGACTGGACCAGCCGGGAGTTCCGTGGCAAAGAATAAGGACGGGCGTGACTGGGCTGCCTGAAAATAAAGAACTTTAATAACGCATAAAATAACAAAGGGTGGAAGTCGTACACGGTAGGGGGTCAACCTCAGGAGACAGGGCAATGGGTCAAAAATCACTATATATATATATATATATATATATATATTACACAAGTAACCAGTCATGAAGGAGAGCCACAAACACCACCATATATGTCAAACATACTTATCCAATCCTTAACGAGAACTCCAAACATAACCTTATACAGAACTAACAGATTAACATAACTCCACCCACAATCCTGTTCTCTTTGCCAGAACCTCACTCGATGTTTCCCACAGCCTTCAGTCAATCCTTAACTCTGACTGCCCAACTCCCACAGAGAACTGGCTGCACTCAGGCAAAGAGGGGTTTTCTCCTTTTCCTTTCCTTTGAAGCCATGGAAAACTCCAAAGTTTTCTTGCTGAGAACAGACATACTCGTCAAGTGTGTGCCAAGCCCAAGGTGCCACCAATGAGGTTCCCATGCCCTAGGGCAGAACCCTGCAAGAAATGTTCTGGACCTTTGGACTGCTTGGTTCCACAAGGCCTCGCTCTGTCACAATGGGCTTTTGGTTCCATGAGGTTCCACAGTGTACAGTGGATATTTGATTCCTTGGAGCCCCACGGTGTCAGAATGGTGTTTTTGGTTGTGTGAGGTTCCGTGCTCTCAGCAATGGTCTTCTTGCTGCTGAGGTGTCACGATGGAGCCTTGGTCTCATGAGCTTCCTCAGTGTCACAATGGTCTCCTTGGATCTGCAGTGTCCCAGCAGTGCCTTGGCTCCAGGCGGCCCTGCTGTGTCACAATGGAGCCTCAGTTCCATCAGGCCCCACAGTGTTTCAAGGAAACAAGGGTTGCCTTGGTTTCACGTGCCCCAAAGTGTCACAGGGGTCTCCTTTTCCTGTGGCAACCAGCAGCAAACCCCAGTGCCAGGGCCAAATGTGTGGGAAGAAGGAGGAGGGGGGACATTTGGAGTGCTGGGTTTTGCCTTCCCAGGTCCCAGTGACGTGGGATGAGGCCCTGCTGTCCTGGAGATGGCTGAACAGTGGCCTGCCCATGGGAAGGGGTAAGAGACAACAACCTCTGTCCATGGAACAGCAGCAGAGAGCTAGGGCAGCAGGCTGCGTTTAAAAGAGTGTCACCAGCACGGGAAACATCAACCTAGGACATTTTCTTGAAAGCTGCCATTTGAGGGCATTCTTTGATACAGAACTGGACCACTGGGAAAGATGACATTCACTTTCCTGGTCAATTTTAAAAGGTTTAATAAAAAAGACAGCAGGCGACAAAGACAATAAAGCAAAGGGTTAAAAGGACCAGGTGCTTGGCGTCCTGCCAAGAGCACCCCTGGTGTTCTGGAAACACCCTTTATATCCCATTTCTATTGCATCAACTTGATGGGAACTGACAGTGGTCAAAGAAGAGATTTTGAGGCTTCAGGCATTCGCTTGAGCCTGTGTGAAACAAAGTCACACAAAGTTCTCAGTCTGGCCTGAGAAATCATAAGGAGGAATCCAAACAGTCCTTGGGGAAGGAAAACAACCTTGACAGGTGTTGTTTGGATCCTTGTTGTTTCCTTGCAAGAAACAGTCAAGGGGTGTTGTTCCTAATTGTCCAGTGATGGTGATGTCTTGGTTTAATGACCAATGAGAGTTTTACCTCTCGGACTTCTCATACCTGTCTATAGAAGAAGATCTGGAATAATAAAACTGGCTCTCTTGTGCTGCCCAGAAGAGAGTCCCTGTCATGCGTTCACCATTCCTA
Source organism: Poecile atricapillus (assembly GCF_030490865.1). Classification (NCBI taxonomy): domain Eukaryota; kingdom Metazoa; phylum Chordata; class Aves; order Passeriformes; family Paridae; genus Poecile; species Poecile atricapillus. Next base: position 3,136,385 of record NC_081280.1, on the reverse strand, counting down.
ATACAGTGCGATGCAACTTGTTGCATATTCATAGACTTTATGTATATTGAAACTTTTCCATTAACTACTTTACATTTTCCAGGAACTGTTTCGCATGGCCACTCCTTGGGTCCGCCTTTTTACAGCATGCCTGTGTCTTGCCTTGCGGTTTTAATCCTCTTCTTCTCACCTTTGAATTTGGGCCTTGGCTCCTTTCCACAGCCGCTGAGTGTTGATAGCAGCAGGGTCCCCATCATCTGTTCACTGGAGTTATCCCAACTGAGCAGACAGTTCAAACATCCTCTATCGACTGTTACAGCAAAGCCATTGGAACGTGATACATAGAGCATTCATCTTCATCCTTGTGAAAAGCCAATATTATATTCTGTATCTATAACAGTGGTAATATAAATCTGGGGAGACACGTGGTGTTTTTAGTGGGAGTAGTGAACTGGAGAGCACCATTCCTAAAGCACAAGAGCCCTGTCAGAGGCAGCCCTGTCCCTGCAGTGCCCCAGCTCTGCTGCCCCACAGCTGCTGGATCAGCAAGGGCAGAGCCATGGGGGAGGGAAATGCACAGGGACTCCTCCTGGGAGGGACCTCGGGAGGTTTCCAGGCCAGGCCAAAGCGCAGTCAGTGGAGAAGGGAACCAGGGATGGGCTGTTTGTGTGCTCTGCCGTGGCAGGAGGAGATGCAGAGCTGCACAGACACCCAGACCATGTGGATCCCTGCAGGAGCTGATCTCACACAGCGGCTCCCAGGCCTCTGCTACTCGCTGCTTGCTCTGTTTGATGGTCCCTGGTGGTTACAGCCAGCCCCACACACACCAGTGCAGTGTGCTCACACACCAGTCTCACCAGTGCCTGGGCCCCCAAAGGACACAGGCCCTGATGATTTCTGCTCCCCACTCCAGTACCTGGCACTTGGAGCTCCCTCGGTACCCAGAGCAGAGGCAGCTCCCTTGTCCCACAGGCTTCTTGGCAATGGAGGCTTTAGGAAAATGCCACAGCCTGTGGGCATCAGCTGTAAGCCATGGCCAGGGATGGGCACTGACCATCAACTTTCAGCAAAACACCTTGATCCCCCAGCCTTTCCCTTCCTGGGCTCCTTTCTTAGACATCCCATGGGAAATCTTGCACATTCCCCAAATGTTCTTTGTGGATTTCCATCATGAATCTCAGACCCTGAGGCAGAGCTCCCCATGCTCAGCTGGCAAGGTCATGCAGCAAAGCTCCACCACTGAGCCCCTTGGGGAGTATTTAATGAGGAGGTACCAGAACTTTGCTTCAAGTAATTTTTTATTGTTTGTTTTATAAATTGTAGTGGCCCTAAAATATCATCTACTGCAGCCCCCTCGCTGTGGGAAGGCACAGCTACCACTGGAACAGATGGTCAAAGCTCCTGACCTGGAACATTTCTTGGGATGGGACATCCTCTCCCATGGACAACCTGTTCCCATCTTGTCAACCTCATCATAAAATATTTCTTTCTTCTATCAAATCTGAATTTATCCTTGACCATTTTAAAGGCTATGACCCTTCCTCTGCCACTACAGGCCTGCAAAAGATTTCAATTTTTCTTGGACCATGACCACAATGTTTCAATCTGAAAAGACCTTGAAAGGACACAAAAATCTCACAAGATCAGATCAGGAGGCCTCAAGCACATGACCCATGGAGATTGTGGGGCCCTGGGCTCAGTGGTGTGAAGACTGAGGGCTGGAGTAGCCTGAGAGGGCTTGAAGGGTGGCTTCAGAGATGGTGGAGCTCTTCTTGATTATATGAAACAGCCTGAGAAAGAACTAATGCCACCCAGATCACCTGGGGAGGTCTAGACAGGACCCAAAAGAGAGGAATTTGTTTCCCAGGGCAGGGCTGTGGTGCAACACGTCCCCCAGAAGGAGTGTGGAGCAGCCCAAGGCTTTGTGTGGCCAGGCAGAGGCAGGCAGGACGCAGAGCTGTCAGCAAAGGAAGGGCCCAGCGAGCTGGGGCAGCCGGGGGATGACGACAGCCTGCAGGGCCAGAGGCGCAGGGCATGGACACCGTAGGGCAGCCTGGGCTGGAGAGGGCACAGGGATGGGCAGCAGCTGCAAGGCCCTGCCAGAGGCAACTTGTGCAGCCCTTTGGCCATGGCTGCTGGCCCTGGGCCTGAGCCATGAGGAGGAGACAAGTGACCCTGGCAGCCCTGGGGCCTCATTGCCTCCTTGTCCCTGCTCAGCAGCCTGGCAGGGGCCGCCCCATGGTGCTGCCCTTGGCATTGCACATCCCCACATGCCTGTGGCCCAGGAAAAGCCCTGAGCAATGAGGGAGGGACAGCATCTGCCTTGCCAGGGGCTGGGGCTCAGCCCTTGGCCCTTGGCATTCCTGAAACACATCCAGCTTTGCTCAGCACCAGAGACACCTTTCCCTTGCTTGTCCCCACCTGTCATCAGTGCCTGCAGTGTTCTGCTCTCCCTGGAACCTGGGGACACTTTCCCAGTCGTGTCCCTCAGTGGGACCCATTAAAACTTCAAGAAACTTTGAATTGAAACTTTAAATTGGAGTGCCAATTTAACTTGTAGTTCTTGAGAAGTTTTTTGAATACTCTCTCAGGGACTGAGTCTGGTGGAAACAACACCAAAGCCCTGAGAGGGTCATTAAAATCCTGGTGCTGTTGCTGAGCTGGGCTGAGCTCCTGGCACAGAGGCAGCTCCTGGCAACCAAGAAGAGCTTCAAAAAGACATTTCTCCTGATGAGCAGCTTTTCTCCCAGCCCAGCAGGGCTGAGGGCACTGCCTGCAGCTACCTGGGTGCCTTAAAGCAACTGGAAGGACAAGTCTGAGCTTCTTCATAGAGAAATGCTCCCAGCTGCTGGCACAGTAAGTCTCTGGCTGCGGGGATCTCCTAAAGCTGCCCCATGACAGCACTGACATGACTGTAGGGATGGCTCTGCTGCCGTTTGTGGTTTGGGGAGGATGTGCTGCAGAGCGGGGCTGCCCTGGGCACCCTCAGAGGGACAGGGCAGGACGGCTCCTGCTGCCAGGGACGGCTGCAGGGGCTGAAGCTGGGGCTGCAGCCAGGGCTGCCCAGGGCTGTCCTGCAGAGCAGCTCCTGCAGCCCTGAGGGCTCTTTGCCAGCCCAGGGCATCTGCCACCTGCCAGGGGCAGCTCTCAGCCTGCCTGGGAGCTCCCCGTGGGTGGTGGGGAGAAGTTGGAGGGGGAAGGAGCGACCCCCATCAGGACAGATTCCTCCTGCTGTGGAGATGGTGCTGCATGGCCAGGGCTGCTCTCGGCTTTCTCCTAAAGGAAAGGGCAAGGGGCTGTCAGCTTTGTCTGTGTCACTGAGACTCCTGCACTGTCACCCTGGGCATCAGCAGAGCTGCCTCAGCTCTCCCTCCCAAAGTGCCTCCTCAGCCTCCTCCAGCCACAGCCAGCAGCAGCAGCACCTTGGCTTGCAGCATCTCTGTTTGTCTGAGCTGCCCTTAAGGCCCTGCTGGCAGGGAGATGGCCCTGGGCAGTGCCTGTGCTGGGAGGGGTGTGCAGGGCAGAGCTGAGCCCCCAGGGCTGGGCTGGGCTCAGGAGCACTGGCAGGGACAAGGCTTGGATAGAGAGAAACAGCTCCCAATAGGCACAACTCCAGGCAGAGAGCCAGCCCAGCCCTGGGTATCCCTCCCTGTCCAGCTGCACAGAGACAAAAAGATGTCTAGGGAAAATTATTTAGAAATTGGAGCCTTTAAAGAGGCTGCTTTATTTTTCAAGTATGTTTTATGTTTAGCCACCCTGAAACAGAGGGAGGTGTAAAGGACAAAGGGCATCTGTGTGAGACCAGCAGGTCTGAGTGCCCTGGGGCACAGGGAGCCCTGATTTCCCTCTGGGCTCCCCAGTGCTCAGGCTGAGAGCAATGCTGAAAGAGGATTTCTGCCCCTTCATAGAGAGGATCAGTAACTTAGCAGAAAACTCAAGCTCAAAAATATTAAAAAGAACTGAAAGAAATTACCCCAGAGAAAGAGAAGTAATTTTGAGTAAATTTGTAAGAAAATAGCATAGAATTGACTCAAGGAAATCTCTCCAAGCTTTTCAATGTCTTCTTTCAACAGTCCACCATGTCCAGAGTGAAGAAATGCCCAACAGCAGCTCCTTCAGCCACTTCCTCCTGCTGGCCCTGGCAGACACGCGGCAGCTGCAGCTCCTGCACTTCTGCCTCTTCCTGGGCATCTCCCTGGCTGCCCTCCTGGGCAACACCCTCATCATCAGTGCCATAGCCTGCGGCCACCACCTGCACAGCCCCATGTTCTTCTTCCTGCTCAACCTGGCCCTCACTGACCTGGGCTGCATCTGCACCACTGTGCCCAAAGCCATGCACAATTCCCTCTGGGACACCAGGACCATCTCCTACTCAGGATGTGCTGCACAGCTCTTTTTCTTTATGTTCTTCATCTCAGCAGAGTATTTCCTCCTGACCATCATGTGCTACGACCGCTACGTGTCCATATGCAAACCCCTGCACTACGGGACCCTCCTGGGCAGCAGAGCTTGTGCCCACATGGCAGCAGCTGCCTGGGCCAGTGCCTTTCTCTACGCTCTGCTGCACACAGCCAATACATTTTCCCTGCCCCTGTGCAAGGGCAATGCCCTGGGCCAGTTCTTCTGTGAAATCCCACACATCCTCAAGCTCTCCTGCTCCAAATCCCACCTCAGGGAACTTGGGCTCAGTGCTGTTGGTGCCTCTTTAGCTTTTGGCTGTTTTGTGTTCATAGTTTTCTCCTATGTGCAGATCTTCAGGGCTGTGCTGAGGATCCCCTCTGAGCAGGGACGGCACAAAGCCTTTTCCACCTGCCTCCCTCACCTGGCCGTGCTCTCCCTGTTCCTCAGCACTGTCATGTTTGCCTACCTGAAGCCCCCCCTCCATCTCCTCCCCATCCCTGGATCTGGCAGTGTCAGTTCTGTACTCGGTGGTGTCTCCAGCCCTGAACCCCCTCATCTACAGCCTGAGGAACCAGGAGCTCAAGGCTGCCCTGAGAAAATTGATGACTCTGTATTTTCAGAAGTATTAAACTCTCTCATTTCTGCTGCAGAGCCTTTTGAATGTAACTACTTGGAAACTCAGCCTTATTGTTCCCTGTTTGTGCATTTATTCATTGGTAACTTTTGCTACTGTTGTTGTGTTTTTTACAAATACTGTAGTATTACTTTTTGTATTTCTACATGAATATCTACCTTTCTTTTGAAACACAAAGACCTGCAAGAGGTCTGTTCCCTGTGTATTTAAATAAAAACAAGTGCCTGCCCTGACCTGTGTGTCCAGGATCATTCCTCAGTGCTTCTCTGGCTCTGCAGTGAATGATTTTGGGTACCTTAACACCTCAAGGGTTAAAGGTTTGCAGGTTAAATGGGCTAACTTAATGCAGTTACTGCTGTGGAAAGTGTTTTATGTTCAACTGGATGTTGTATTAAATGCTTTGCCCAAGTTCCTTGGTTCTCTGTACTTTGCCAGTAAAATTCTGTGTGGTTTTCACCTCTGAGCTCCGTTGGTCAGAGCATGGTGCTGATATCAGCAAGGCTGTGGCTTCAATGCCTGTGTGGGCCATTCACTTGACAGCTGGAATTGCTGGTCCTTGGGGGTCCCTTGCAACTAAGAATATTCTTTGCCTCTGTGTCCCTTGAGAATATCTGCTGGGGGTTTGTCCCGTGCACCAAAGGCAAGTCAAGGAGCCTTTGGTTGCCGCCATCATTGGAGTGTTGTGGCTGTTGCAGCCCCGCAGGCTCCCAGTGGCCTCTTGTTTCCGTCAGGCCCTGCTGGCTCCCGCTGGCCCTTGGTTCCATGAGGATCTGCAGGGTCCCACAGGTTGATGGCATTTGTCCTTGCTGCCCCTCACATCCCCCTGCCCCACAAACAGCCCCGAGCCCCCCGTGAGGGACAGGCCCTGCTGTGCCAGGCCTGGGCTCAGGGCTTGGCCTTTCTGCTGCCTCCAGCCAGCCAGGGCTTGCTCAGCATTGCAGTTCCTGCTCACAGCCTTTGGCTCCCTGCAGTCCTGGCCTCCAGGATCTGCTCTCCCCACTCCCTGGGGAGCCTTTGCCACTCCCTGCCCTCACTGGGGCCACTGATGCTCCAAGGGACTTGGACTTTGCCTTTGGACTCCTGGAGCAGCTTCTTCACCCTTCTCTCAGTGCCTGAGGCTCCTGGGCTCAGCCCCAAATCCAGCCTGGGGCTGATCCAAGTTATAATCATATCCACACTTTCATTAACATGAGTTAATGACAAGCTCCTGGTTTCATTACTCTCCATTTTGGCCCCAAATTACATTTTTTTTAGATCCAAAATAAACCTTTTTGGCTCCAAAATCCCCCTTTTCGGACCAAACTGCCTTTTTATTTTTTTCCTAACTCCCCTTTTCAGGCAAGAGACTCCCCTTTGTTTTAAGCCAAACTCTCACTTTAAGATCCAAATTGCCACTTTTTGTTGATCAAAAAAATCCCCACTTTTGGACACAAACTCCCTTTTATTTTGGCTCCAAATCCCCTTTTTCATCTCAAATCTCCCTTTCTTAGCCCAAATTTCCCCCTGGCTGCCGTTCGCTCACCTGGGTTGACCTTCTAGCATCAGACTCCCATTGTTTTAATCCAAACTCTCATTTTTACATCTAAACTGCCCCTTTTTGTTGCTCAAACCCCCAGTTTTGGGCCAAACTGTTCCTTTTGGGAGCCAAATTTTCCCTTTTGGGTCCACATTTCCTATCTGGGCACCCAAATTCACCTTTTGTTGTGGTAAAGTTGTTAGAATGTTGTTAAGTTAGTTTCTGTTAGTAGTTGATAGCTTGAAATGGATCTTTTCCCCTATTTTAGTTGTGATTCACCCCACACTTCTCTTTCTCCTATTGCTTACCTGAAGTCAGGTTCCCATGGTCACTGAAGTTTTTCTCCTCAGCTCCAGGGCGAGAGGCCGGATAGAGTAAAGAGAAGACCCTGCTGGCATTTCCAGCTGCTGGAAGTTTCGCTAGGCCGGGAAAGCGCGGGGGTGACAGCAGAAAGACCCTTCTTTCCAACCCGGGAGTTTGTAACTCTGTTTTTCCTGTCCCAGAATGCCTCTGAGCTGTGGAAGCTGAGAGGGCATTCTTACCTTCCCTTTCTTTCCCCCCTGTGCTGCCAGGAAACCAAGCCCCCCTCTCTCCCCCTCTGCCCCTCTCTGGAGAATACTCCTACACCTTGGTGGGCATTTGAAGAAGTTGCTGTCTGTTATTTCTTATCTTGGTGTGTGTAACCTTGATTTGTAGAATGTTTGTAAGATGTACCAGCTGAGAAAAAGAATTGTTTCTCTCTCTGATGTTCCCTCCCTCCGAGAAACCCTGTTAAAAGAGACCCCCAGACCCCAAATCCTTTGTCTTTCACCCTTTGGATTCCTCTTCACAGAAATAAACTGTGGAATGCAAACCAGGGAGAGAGTCCCCCCCTGATTTCTTTACTCGCTTGCTAAGGCTCAAATTCCTGAAGAAAATCAGTGAACCCCACAAACATGTGCTGGCTGGAAACCAGAGTGAAGAGAAACCTCATCACTGAGCCAGCCGGGCCACTCCGGGAGCTTCGAGTCAACCTTTTCTTGGCCCAAATTCTGCCTTTCAGTGCCGAAACTCCCCCTTCTTGGTCTAAACTTCCCTTTTTTTGGACACCCCAATTCTCCTTTTTTGGTCCATATTTCTGAGTACTGAACCCATATTCCGCTTTTTGTGTCCATGTTTCCCACTAGATCCCAAATTGCCCTGTTTTGGTCCAACCTTCCCATTTGGGCACCCAAATTCCTCTTTTTTAGGCCAAAACTCTCCCTTTTACCACCAGGTTTCCCCTTCTCGGTCCAAATTTCCCATCTGGGCACTCAAATACCTATTTTTTCTCATTTTAATTCCACTTTTTGGCTCCAAATTTCTCACCAGAGTGCCCAAATTCCACCTTTTTGTTCTAAATTACCCCTTTTTGGTCTAAATTTCCCATCTGGGCACCCAAATTTTTTGGGCCTTTTTAGGCCCAAATTCTCCCTTTTTAGACAAAAACTCCCTTTTATTCTGGCCCCAAATCCCCTTTTTCATCCCAAATCTCCTTTTCTTGCCTCAGATTTCCCCCCTGGCTGCCGTTGGCTCACCTGAGTTGATCTTTTAGCATCAGACTCCCATTGTTTTAATCCAAACTCTCATTTTTAACATCTAAACTGCTCCTTTTTGTTGCTGAAACCCCCAGTTTTGGGCCAAACTGTTCCTTTTGGGAGCCAAATTTCCCCTTCTGGGTCCACATTTCACATCTGGGCATGCAAATTCACCTTTTTTGAGCCCAAATTTCCATTTTTTGGACCCAGATTGCCCTTTTTGGGTCCAAATTTCCCACCTGAGCACCCCAATTCTGCTTTTTTAGGCCCAAATTCTGCCTTTCAGTGCCAATACTCTCCCTTCTGGGTCCAAACTTCCCTTTTTTTGGGCATGCCAATTGTCCTATTTTCAGCCCAAATTTCTGGGTTTTGGACCCATATTCTGCTTTTTGTGTCCAAGTTTCCCACTAGATCTCAAATTTCCCTGGTTTGGTCCAAACTTCCCATTTGGGCACCCAAATTTTCCTTTTTTCGGCCAAAATTCCCCTTTTTGGACCCAAACTCCTTTTTCCTGGCCCAAACTCCTCTTTTTCATCCCAAATCTCCCCTTTTTGCCACAAATTTCCCCTCTGGCTGCCATTGGCTCACCTGGGTTGATCTTTAAGCATCAGACTCTCATTTGTTTTAAACTAAACTCTCATTTGTACACCAAAACTGCCCCTTTTGTTGCTCAAACCCCGAATTTTGGGTCAAATTGCTCCTTTTCCAGCCAAATTCCCCTTTTTCGGTCTCAATTTCCCATCTGGGCACCTGTGAAAAACGACGTTCACTTTCCTTTTCAATTCTGAAAGGTTTAATAAGAAAGTCAGAAGGAGACAAAGACAATAAAGCAAAGGGTTAAAAGGGCCGGGTGCTTGGCCCTCTGCCAAGAGCACCCCTGGTGTTTTGGAACGCCTTTTTAAAGCATGCCTGTGTCTTGGCTTGTGGTTTTAATCCTCTTCTTCTCACCTTTGAATTTGGGCCTTGGCTCCTTCTTTCCACAGCCGCTGAGTGTTGATAGCAGCAGGGTCCCCATCATCTGTTCACTGGAGTTATCCCAACTGAGCAGACAGTTCAAACATCCTCTATCGACTGTTACAGCAAAGCCATTGGAACCTGATACATAGAGCATTCATCTTCATCCTTGTGAAAAGCCAATATTATAATATGTATTTATAACAGCTTCTAGGAAATGCACATTCCTGTTATAAAGGATGTATTTTATTGCTGCTCTCTTTGCAGCAGAGGTGATTGCAGCATTCTGTGATTGATATTGACCCAGGGTCTCTCCTCAGGAGGTCTGGCCTGCTCAGAGAAGCTGTGCCTTGAGGTGTGAGCCAGTGTGGACAACCTTGCTCCACATTCCCCAACCCCATCCTCTCTCTCCTCCCTCACCTGGGACCTGCTTTGCTTGGAGAGCTGCCTGCACTCAGGAAAGAGAGGTTTTTCCCTTTCTTTTTTACGCAATCTGAAACTCCTAAGTTTCATTGTTGAAAACAGACACACTCCTCAAGTGTGTGCCAGCCCAAGGTGCCACCAAGGAGGTTCCCCTTCCCCAAGGCAGAACCCTGCAAGGAATGTTTGAGACCTTTGCACTCCTTGACTGAGGCCCTGCAGTGTCACCAAGGCCCCTGGGTTCCATGAGGTTCTGCACTGTCCCAGTGGATATTTGGCTCCATGGAGCCCCACGGGGTCACAATGCTCTTTTTGGTTCCACCAGGCCCTGCTCTGTCACAATGGGCTTTTGGTTCCATGAGGTTCCGTACTCAGCAATGGTCTCTGTAGTTCCAAAGTGTCACAAGGGCCCCTTGGTTCCAGGAGGTTCATTGGTGTCACCATGGTCCCTTGGCTCCATCAGGCATCCCAATGTCACAAGGGCCCCTTGGTTCCAGGAGGTTCCTGGAGCAGGACTTCCCCTGGGCCACAGAAGGGCTCCTCTGCTCTGTCCAGCAGCTGGGGCCAGAACTCAGGGCATCTCCCCCTCACAGGAACTGGGCAGATAACCCAGGCCGGACATCTGTCCTGTCCTGACTTCTCTCTGCTGCCAGGGAGTGCCGCGGCGGTGGAAAGCCCGGAGCACCGCGACTTCTCCAGAAGCAGCCTTGAAAAAGGCTGGCCCGAAGCGCATGCGAGCAGCTTCGAGCAGTCGAGTGATTCTAGCTCAGCTCAGTAATAGTATAGTGATTTCAGCTCAGCTCAGCTCGGCAGCGGCGGCGGGCAGGCAACACAGGAAGCAGGGACGAGACAGCTGGTCCAGCGTTCCACCAAGGCACAAGCCTTTATTCAGGCAAAGCTTCGGCGAAGGGTGCTGGTAACAGCGAATCTCCCGAACAGAGGAAAACCCGGGATATTTATGGGGAAGGAGAGGGGCGGGGGGAAGCCCGAAATACCTGTATCGGGGTGGGACAGCAGGGGGGGAACACCAATGAAACACAACAGTTTAACATAACTAACTCAAAGACCCCTGGGAGCAACATTGTGTCGCTCTTACAGAGAAGTATCTCCTCTCCAGGGGAGGGCCAGTATCTCGGGCCCAGCGGGCTCCTCCGTACCCACAACTCCCACTTCTTTATTTATTAAAAAGGCATCCCCTAGAGAGTTAGCTGATAGCCTCTTAAAACATGAAAACATACTTAGGAAGATAATAACAACTAGGAAAACCCAAAAAAAAAATTTTTGAGGAGGGAGGCAACCCATCCTTTGAGCCCTTAGTTCCCAAAAAGGTCCTCAAGCCACTGGGGCTCCTTTTCAGTTTGGAGTTCCTGGACCGTGTGTTGGAGTCTCTGGATGCGGGCGTGGATGCCTTCACTGGGGCTGGAGAGGTCAAAGCAGCACAGTCCGTTAAATTCCTCGCAGCCATGTCCATGGGCCAGGAGCAAAGGGTCTAGAGGGTTGGTGGCACTGCCCATGGACAAGCACATGTGGTCTTGTTGGAGTGTCTTTGCGAGGGTGATCCACACGTTCTCCTGGGGCTGTGCTACTAGCCAGGCATCCACAGCTGATGTTTTCAGGAGCATCCAGATAATCAGGGACATCAGGAACTCAAGGATGGTTTTGCTCTCCATTTTCTACAACAGGACATAGAAGATTAGCTCTAATTTTTGGAGGGGGGGGAGCTATTTTCTTTCTCCCTTTCCTCTCCCGTCTCCCCCCTCTTTAAAAAAACAAAAACAAAAACAAAAAACTAAACAATTATAAGCAAGGTTATTCTGTGTATTGGGGACACAAGACTTGACACCAGCATCAGCAGAGGTGCACTTGGGTGTAAGCTGGCAATTTGGGCTAGGCAACGAGGGCAAGAAGGGGAAGGGGGAGGGAGTTAAGAAGACTTGTGTACTGTCACGGTGTCAGGCGTGACGTTGGCAGTCGTCTCGTTGCAGCTCTGTTAGCAGGATGGTTTGGCCTCTGTCTGGTTGTTGGTCTGGTGGCAGGTCGGTTCTGTGGACTCCGACGACGTCTCCGTTTCCAGGCTGCAGTGGGCTGCTGTTTTTCTGGACCTGTGTGGGTCTCAGGAGACTTTGAAAGTTCTGAATCTGGTGCAGGGTTTGTAGGGCCTAAGTAAGGTTTTACATTTTTCCCTGGGAGCCACTTAGGTCCTGATGGTGTGGACACACACGCATACCCTCTCCCCCAGGTAATCAGTGGGAAGGGTCCTGATGTCCGTTGTGATTCAGGATCCTTGATCAGCACCGGCGGCTTCTCTGTGAGTTTGGCATGAGTTGAGTTAGAGAAGTGCCGTATTACAGGGGGGTCAGGCTCTGTAGGCGAGCAATTTAGAAAGTTCATGACATATAGAGCTTTACAGAGCCTCTCAATGGGAGGAATGATCTCTGTTCCTCCCCGCTGGTGATCAAGGACTCTTTTTAGGTTTTGGTGGGTTCTCTCTACTATTGATTGCCCTGTAGGGGAATGAGGAATGCCCGTGGTGTGTTTCACCCCCCACTCATTGAAAAAGTCTCTTAATTTGTGAGAGGTGTAAGCAGGTCCATTGTCTGTTTTAATTTGTTCTGGGACTCCCAGGGTAGCAAAAGCAAGGAGAAAATGTCGGATGGTGTGCTTGGCATTTTCTCCTGCATGGGCTGAGGCAAACACTGCGCCAGAGAAGGTGTCTACGGAGACATGTACATATTTGACTCTCCCGAAGGATGGGACATGAGTGACATCAGTTTGCCATATCTGGCAGCTGTTAAGTCCTCGGGGGTTAACCCCGGAGTTAACGACTGGTATTTGGAACGATTGGCAATTAGGACAGGTGGCAACTATTGCCCTAGCCTGGTCTCTGGGTAGTCTGAACATTCTCATCAGTGCAGGCACATTTTGGTGGAAGAACTGGTGGGACAATTTCGCTTGTGCGAAAATGTCAGGGACATTGGCTGCTCCAGCAGGCATGGCTAAGGCGTCTGCCCTCCTGTTTCCTTCGGCAATGGCACCTGGGAGGTCGGTGTGCGCCCTCACATGCATGACATAGTAAGGTTGCTTTCTGTGAGAGATAAGATATACTAATTCAGAAAGCAATTTGTATAAATTTGGGTTAGAGACTTCTTTCAGAAATGCATGTTCTGCTCTCATAGCTATTCCAGCCACATAAGCCGAATCAGTCACCAGGTTGAAAGGTTCTTGGAATTTCTCAAAAGCTCTGACAACGGCTGCTAATTCAGCAATCTGTGGTGATCCCTCGACCACTTGGACATCGGACTCCCATTTCTGTGTCCTGGGGTCCTTCCAAGTCATGACTGACTTGTGGGATTTCCCTGAGCCATCTGTGAAAACCGTCAGGGCCTGGAGCGGTGTTTTGCTCTGTAATGATTTGGGGACCAAATTAAATGTGGTTTTGAAAAGTCTGTGGCCAGGTGGGTTTATAGAAATTTGGCCTGAATAGCTATCAAGAGCGAACTGAAGGCTCTCATTGGTTTGGAGCAAAGGCTCCAAACTTCCAGTTGCCAATGGGAGGAAGATGCAGGTGAACTCACAGGCTGCAAGAGTGCGGAGACGGACTCTAGCTCTTTTAATGAGTTCAGCCATGATTTCTTGTGGAGTGGTGATAGTCTTAGTGGGCTGGTTATGTGTAAAGATCCACTCGATGATAAGGAGAGGATCCTTCAATGCAGTGTCCCATTGAAAGATGAGTGCGTGTAAGCGCGGGGCCTTACCCAGGACAACCAGCTGGAAGGGCAGGCTGGGCTCATACCGGTGGGCTTGCCGTGAAGACAGGGCCTCCTGGACCTTGGTGATGGATTCTCGAGCTTCCGGCGTGAGGGAGCGTGGTGAATCGAGGGCCTCACTGCCACGGAGCAGGTTGAAGAGGGGTGCAAGGACTTCTGTTGTCACCCCAAGCAGAGGACGTATCCAGTTGATGGACCCACAGAGCTGATGCAAGTCCCGCAGGGTCTTGGGGTCATCTTTGATGCTCAGCTGCTGGGGCACGATGGTCCGTTCACGGATCTGGAGTCCTAGGTAGGTCCATGGGCAGGTGTGCTGGATCTTGTCGTCACGGATCTCAAATCCAGCGTCTTCGATTGTCTGGATAGTTTTTTGTAAAGTCTGGTGCAGATAGTCATCGTCAGCAGCACAAACCAGGATGTCATCCATGTAGTGGAGGATGACGGCATCTGGGAACAGGGTCCTCACAGGTGACAGGATGCGGGCCACGTACCATTGGCAGATGGTAGGAGAATTTTTCATCCCTTGAGGAAGGACTAGCCAATGGTATCTTTTTAAAGGTGCTTGTCTGTTTGGAGAGGGAACCGAGAATGCAAATCTGGGGGCGTCCCGGGGATGGAGGGGTATGTTGAAAAAACAGTCCTTTATGTCAATGACAGCCAGCTTCCAATCTCGGGGGAGCATTGAAGGGGAGGGCATGCCAGGCTGGAGGGGGCCCATGTCTTCAATGACATCATTGATTTTCCTGAGGTCCTGAAGGAGTCTCCACCTGTCTTTGCCTGGTTTGCGTAGGACAAAGACAGGGGAGTTCCAAGGGCTATTGGTCTCAGTGATGTGGCCCTTGGCAAGCTGCTCTTCTACGAGAGCTTCCAGTGCGCGCAGTTTGGTCTCAGATAGGGGCCACTGATCAACCCACACTGGATGGTGCTGTTTCCAGGTGAGTTGGGGGGTGGTAGGCATGGCGCGCTTCTCAGTGACCCCTACTAAAAATCCCTGCTGGGAATCCTCAGAGAAGCTCCCCATTGGGACAGGAGATCCCGTCCCCAGAGGGTGATTGGTGCTCTCACCACAAATGGCCTGATGGTTGCCATTTGTCCCTCAGGTCCTTCGATAACAATATTCCGTTTGCTCCTCATGGAGGCTGTCATCCCTCCAATTCCTGAAATCATGCCTGCTACAGGCTGTAATTCCCAATTGTCTGGCCACTCGGAGCGAGCGATGATGGTAACATCTGCTCCAGTGTCTAGCATTCCTGGGCGCTGAATCCTTTCCCCATAACAGAATAGGCTGCAGTCCACAATGGGTTTGCAGGAGCCCACAACCTGTGTCCACATAGCACTGGGGTTGAGGGGAACATGATCTGGGCAGTCACTAGGAAGTAAAAAGGCCTGTGCCACAGGAGTCTGTTCCTTTAAATAATAAGGAGGGTCTATGCAGGCCAAAGAGATGGAAATTTCATCTCCAGGGTATATAGTCTGGACTTCAGGAACAGTATGAATTTGTCCTGGACAGTTAGTTGGATCCCCAAGTATTAAGATGTTAGAGGGACCGCCTGGTGGTCCACGTTTCCCTGTGGGGACTTTGTAAACACAGTCACCTTTCATATGTAAAGAGAGTCTAGTTACCAGTTGACGCCGGGTTCCCATCTGAAGCGCTCCACCTGCTGGGCTTAAAATTGGGGCCCCCGTGGAGGCAGGATGGTGGGTTTGGCAGGAGGGGTGGAGTGGTGCGGCATTTGATTTGATGTCGAAGCGCGGGGCCGTCCCGCGCTCTGCTTGAAGTTTCCCGAATGCCAGTTCTGTCTGGGGAACTGTTGGTGGGCAGGTGGTTGTATGGAATGTCTCTCTGGACAGTCTTTGAAAAAGTGTCCAGGCTCACCACAATTAAAACAACAATTTCTATTGGGGTCTGCAGCATAAGCTCCAGATATCGCCTCTGCCACTCCTTTAGCCACTGCAAGTGCCACTGTATTCTCACTTGAGGCAGAGGAGTGTTTGGTGCAGGCTTCAACCATCTGATCTATGGTTGGTTTGGGGTCCAGAGGGAGGGCTCGCAAAACTGCTTTGCACTCCTGATTAGCATTGGCCATTGCTATTTTTACTAATAATTCCTTTTGTGCCTGAGGGCTCTCTATCTGCTTTTCAATGGCTATTTTTAACTTATCAATATACTTAATAAAAGACTCAGTTGCCCCCTGCTTAATATTGGTGAAGCACTGTGTTGGCACTTTATCATCAGGGGTGGTAAAAAGAGATATCTTGGCAGCATTAGCTATATCTTGTAAAGCTGCTTCAGGCAGATCCCGGGCCTGATCTCGGGGCTTTTGGAAATCTCCTTCTCCTGCTAATTGCTCTAAAGTAAAATTGGGTCTGTTAGCATCTCTTGCATAAACATCTGCCAATTGCTTTAAATGTTTTTTCCACTGCCTCTCCCACAACATGTATTCTGCTGGAGAGAGGAGGCAGTTCATAATATTTTTGATGTCATGAGGGACCATGACGTGGGCAGAGAAGGAGGCTTCCAACAAGTGTTTAAAAAAATGTGAACTCCTGCCATGTTCCTCGGCAGCTTTGCAAAGTTCTTGCAGTTCCCTATAGTGAAGGGATTCCCATGCAGCAACCTGTGCCCCTGTCCTGTCTCTCCTCATTATTACAGGAAAGGCAAGTATTTTCTGGGACAGAGCTGAGTTCCCTGCCCGTGTGGCTTCCCTCTGCACCTCAGCCCAGTGATCTTCATACTCAGAATCTGAATAAGAAGATTCACTGCTCTCATCTCCTAGTGGAGATGGGGGGTGCTTGGTGGCAGCGCGGGGCCGGCTCGGGTGTCTAGAGCTGGCCCTTTTGTGGCTGCGTGGGGAAGCGGGGGTGGCCCCGCTCCGGCCGGAGCCGTCCCGGCCTCCGGGGCACTGGGACCCTGGAGCGGGAGCGCCGCTGGGGACGGGGCCCCGGCACAAAGGGACAGGACCGGGGCCCGCGACGGGGAGAGGTTTCCCGATGGATGGGGGAGGGCCCGACGCGGTTACACCCAACGACGCAGTGGGGGGGGAGGAGCCGCAGGACGCGGCAGGAAGAGAAGGGGTGAAGGCGGGAAAGTGGCCATTTTGGGCATCGAGGGCGGGAAAACCGGGGTGGGAGTGGGACAAAATGGCGGGGCTGGCCACGCTGCCGGCACCATCTGTGCTAACGCTAGGAACTGGGAGGGACACAACCGGGTGTGAGGGCATAGGAGAGAGGGTAGGGGAAAGACCCAGAGCGGCATGGCCACTGCCACCCTGGTGCGGGTAGAGAGACAGTAGGGGGGTGTCAGGGAGACGGCAGCAGCCCTGTGCCCGGGGGCAATGTCCACCCGCCGACTGGCTCTCAGGCAGGGAAAGGGGTTCAGGGACACCTGGAGGGGCTGACGGGGTTGGGGGTTTTAACTGGGGACCCAAAACTCCCTCTTCTTTTTTTCCCTCTTTTTCCAATGAGAAAATAATATTTTGAAACACAGGAAAAAACTTTGCAACAGAAAAATCCCCTTTAGCTTGAACTGTATATAACTTTCTCCCCACATTATCCCAAAAAATTCCTGATTTAGCAGAGTCTGAATTAATCTTAAAATGTTTAAAAACCCAATGAATAAATCTTTTTAAATCCCCTTTAGAAAACTTAAAATTTCCCGCTTTTAAGGTAGTTACAACTTGGATATAAAAGTCCCTCTCAGGTGGGGTCAGCCTCAATACAGAGGACTCATTCCCCATCCTTTTTCACTCCCCACCCAGCAGTAAAACAGCAAAAAAAAAAGAAAAAAGCCCGAAGAAAAAAAAACCTTTCAAGGGATACACTTACAATTTCTCTTCGGCAGATGCCGGCGGGCGAAAACAAAGCTGCTGGGTGGGTGGTCACCTGACGACCGGTCCTCAGGGGCTTTCCCTTGCCCCAGATGGTCAGCGAGGGTCCCGGTCGCAGCCACTTGGATCGCTTCTTGCTAGAACGCAAGCAAGCTTCCTCGAGGGGCGGCGGCTCCAACGGCGGCTCGCCTCACAGCTGAAGGTGCAGGCGGACGCTTCTTCAGGGCTTCTTCAAAGCCCCCACGTTGGTCGCCACTTGCCGCGGCGGTGGAAAGCCCGGAGCACCGCGACTTCTCCAGAAGCAGCCTTGAAAAAGGCTGGCCCGAAGCGCATGCGAGCAGCTTCGAGCAGTCGAGTGATTCTAGCTCAGCTCAGTAATAGTATAGTGATTTCAGCTCAGCTCAGCTCGGCAGCGGCGGCGGGCAGGCAACACAGGAAGCAGGGACGAGACAGCTGGTCCAGCGTTCCACCAAGGCACAAGCCTTTATTCAGGCAAAGCTTCGGCGAAGGGTGCTGGTAACAGCGAATCTCCCGAACAGAGGAAAACCCGGGATATTTATGGGGAAGGAGAGGGGCGGGGGGAAGCCCGAAATACCTGTATCGGGGTGGGACAGCAGGGGGGGAACACCAATGAAACACAACAGTTTAACATAACTAACTCAAAGACCCCTGGGAGCAACATTGTGTCGCTCTTACAGAGAAGTATCTCCTCTCCAGGGGAGGGCCAGTATCTCGGGCCCAGCGGGCTCCTCCGTACCCACAAGGGAGCTGCAGTTCCCAGCTGGCCAGAAACATCTTGCCTTGAGAGCAGCCTGAAGGGAGATGAGCCTTGGATTCTGGAGTGACACACACTTCACTTGACAAACTAGAAAAGCTACACAAAACTTGCACAAAGCACAACTCTTCTGCATAGTCCCTGGAAACGGGCAGGGTTTCTGTCCCAAGCCTGGATGCATCTTGGTGGTTCCTTTCTGGAAGCTGAGGGAAAGAAAGGGCTCCATGTGTGCTCCACCATCAATTGGGTGCTGAGTTCCATTGACTCCTAATCTGTGCCAGCTCTTCACGAGCTGTAATACAGGTAACGTGATTGTGCACTGTGTTTGTATCCACTAGGACTTCTTTTGGTTATCCTGTAGAGGAAGCAGTCTGTTTAAAGTCTCTTGTGTGTTAATCTTGAGTCCATTCAGTAAATAATTCATTTTCTATTCGACCTAATGGGCCATTCTAAAGAACTTGGGAGCAAGAGCAATTTGGGGTGCAGGTGGCCTGAAACAGAGCTACTGCCAGAAACCTGAGCATAGGCAGGACTTGGCTAAGTGTTCACTCCATTTGTAACAACATATTTCATTAAAAAAAAAAATACAGAGAGAGAAGATCTTTTTGCCCATTTATTCTTTTCCTGTTTATGCACTGATATCAGCCATCCCCAGTTGATATTGATCCCCAGCACCTCCTCCTGCACTCTGAATAGATCTGAAAATCAAGACCCTTCATGGCTGACAATCCATCAGACTTTGTCCCTACCCCCACCCCACCAATTCCCTCATCCAAGCCCTGGCACTCAGAGCAGCCTTGTGCAAATCT
Source organism: Poecile atricapillus (assembly GCF_030490865.1). Lineage (NCBI taxonomy): Eukaryota > Metazoa > Chordata > Aves > Passeriformes > Paridae > Poecile > Poecile atricapillus. Next base: position 3,117,747 of record NC_081280.1, on the reverse strand, counting down.
GAGCTCCCTCCCCTCCAGGCTGTGCCTGCAGCTTTCAGCTCCTTGGCTCCAACTCCCACCTGCTTTCCTTGCAGAAGGAGCTGCCCCAGACACAGAGGGATGTTCATTCCTTGTCAGCAAACAAAGCAAGGGAAGGCACAGCTCCATCCAAACAAAAGTCATTCCTCTGCTGGATATTCAATCCACTTTCCCCAGCAGACAGTCTCAGTGCAATGGAAAACACCTTCTGTGCCCAGCACAGGTGCCAAGATGCCCCAAAGCCTCCATGCCCCGATTCTGCAGATTTGCTCTTTGCACACACGAGGCACACGCTGAAGTCACGAGCTGCCTCCATGGCCAGAGGGAGGAAAAGAGAGAAAGTGGCTGAAGAGCTCTCTTGTGCAGAGCCACAGCTGCACTAATCCCAAACTTGTGGGATTTCTCCCAGGAACTTGATCCAACAGCCTCTGCAGCATCTGTTCCCCGGCTCAAAATCTGGCTGGATGGGCAGGCCCGAGGAGTGCTGGGGAATGGAGCCACATCCAGGGGTGTCCCCAGGGCTCAGGACTGGGGCCAGCTCAGTTCAATCTCTTTATTGCTGCTCTGGCCCAGGGCACCCAGGGCACCCTCAGGCAGCTGCCAGGGGAGCCCAAGCTGGGCTGGGTGGGAAATGCAGGCACAGAGAGCTCTCAGGGCCTTGAGCATCCAGGCCCAGAGACAGAGATGGACACAGAGTTTGACCTGAGACCTTGGGGAAGGCTTGGGGCTTTACAACAATGAACCTGTGCAAACATGAAGTAAGAATTGAAACTTATAATTTAAGTCAAAATATGTTTGAAACACACTTTCAGCAAGTGGAAATATGCTTTCTAGAAGTGAATAAATATGTTAAATAAGATAATAGAGATTTTGAATTTCACATATAACCTGTTCTAAAGTCAGTAAGAAATTACAGATACAGCAATGTAAGTTTCTGTAGTGTTCTATGATTGGATAAGAAAAGACACATTGCAGCAGCATCGTGTGAGACAAAGCAATTGATGATTGGTTTATGAAGATGCTGGTGAGCTTTTGTGTCACCTCATGATTGGTTAAAAAGTGTATAAAAGACATTGTAACTAGAATTTAAGTGGCTTCTGAGGTGAAGGTGTTGAATGTAACACCTTAAGTGTCTCATCCTTGCATGAGACTGATGGACTATGCAATAAAATACCTTTTCTAACATCACTCAGTTGGCCCTGTGTGCTCTGGTCCCAATAGTCCTTTTCTTCATCTTTGGTAACCTTATCCCCCCCAATAAGGAATGAGGGTTGTCCTTACTTAACCTCCTTTCCCATTAATGTATTGATAACATTATTTTTATTATCCTTCACAGAAGCAACCAGGTTAAGTCCTAATTGAGCTTTCATCTCTCACATTTCTTTTCTGCATGACCTAAAGACATCCCTGAATGTTTCCTGAGTTTCCTGCCCCTCTGTCCAAAGGTGATGTGTCCATGGTTTTCCCTGAGTTCCTGGAAAAAGCTCCATGCCCAGCCAGGCCAGGCATTTTCCTCACTGATTCATCTTTTGGCTCACAGGGACAGGCTGCTCCTTCCCCCTTAAGTTTACTTTCCTGAGGTGTGTCCATCTTTCCTGGACCCCTTTGTTTTTAAGGGCTGTTTCCCTTACAAAAATGAGTACCTGATTCAGTTCTCCCCAAATCTGCATCCTGAATTGGCCAAAGTCTGCCCTCCATAATTCCAGTGTAGAAGTTTTGTTGCTGCCCCTCCTTCTGTCCCAGAATATTGAAAACTCGATTATTCCATGGTCACTGTATCCCAGGCAGCCTCTGACCACCACATCTCCCAGCAGCCCTTCTCTGTCTGTGAACAGCAGCAGACACAGCTTTCCTTGGCACTGGGAGTGTGCCCAAAATTCCCTACAATAAAAACTCCTCAGCAGCAATGCAGCATTGAGAAGCAGCATTCTTTATGTGGCCAGATGCTCGGGGGGACAGCTCCTCCCAAAGCCGGGCATGCTGAGCACAGGGAAGTTTCTGTTTCTATTCTGTATTTTGCACACACCCATTCATTGATTGTCCCAGACTAAACAGACATATGGTAATCATGAGCCCAAAATGATGAACATATTTCCCCTCCCCTTTCCACATGCATTCTTCTGTGCTGGGCTCTCTCTGCTGGTCCCTGCTGGTGCTGGAGCCCAATGTTCCAGTGGGCCTGGCTGAGCTGGCAGGACACTGAGGCTGGAGAACTTCCAGTTCCCCTCCTTCCACAATGGGCATTGTGTGGTGTCCATGGGCCAGTGGGTTTGGAGAAGGAGCAGTGTGTGCTCACCTGGGGTAGACAATTTATCATCTGGTGACATGAGGTGACAGAGTGGGCTGTGACATCACAGAGTGGGTTCTGTGAGGTCACTGAGCAGCTGTGACATCATAGGCTGTCTCTGTGACATCACAGAGCAGGCTGTGACATCACGGGGTAGAGATCTGACATCATAGATCAGGGTGCGACATCACAGAGTGGGCTGTGACATCACAGATTTCAATGTGATGTCATAGAGGAGGCTGTGACATCACAGGGTGGAGGTCTGACATCATAGAGCAGGCAGTGACATCACAGAGAAGGCTTTTATGTCACGCATCGGGCTGTGACATCAATGAATGCGCTGTGACATCACAGAGCAGGTTGTGACATCACAGAATCCACTGTGACATTACAATGGGGCTGTGTGACATCACAGAGTGGTTTGTGACAGCAAAGATCAGTTGTGTGACATCACAGGGTTCAGGTGTGACATCAATAAGCATTCTATGACATCACACAACAGGCTGTGTAATCACAGAGCAGGATATGACATCACAGAGAAAGCTGTGACATTACAATGTGGCTGTGTGACATCACAGAGTGGTTTGTGACATCAGAGACCAGTTGTGTTACATCACAGAGCAGGCTGTGACATCACAGAGCTGACTGTGAAATCACAGAATGTGCTGTGACATCATAGAGCAGATTGTGACATCACAGAATTCACTGTGACATTACCATGTGGCTGTGTGACATCACAGAGTGGTTTGTGACATCAGAGATCTGTTGTGTGATGTCACAGAGCAGGCTGTGACATCACAGAGGAGGCTCTGACATCACAGATCTGGCTGTTACATCACAGAATGCGCTGTGACATCATAGTCCAGTTGTGTGACATCACAGAGCAGGGTGTGACATTACAATGTGGCTGTGTGACATCACAGAGTGGTTTGTGACATCAGAGACAAGTTGTGTGACATCACAGAGCAGGCTGTTACATCACAGAGTTGTCTTTGACATCACAGAGCTGACTGTGACATCACAGAATTCGCTGTGACATAACAATGTGGCTTTGTGACATCACAGAGTGGTTTGTGACATCAGAGACCAGTTGTGTGATGTCACAGAGAAGGCTGTGACATCACAGGGTGGACATATGACATCACAGAACTGACTGTGACATCACAGATTTGGATGTGACATCATAGAGCAGGCTGTGACATCACAGAGCAGTTGTGACATCACAGAGCTGGTTGTGACATCACAGAGCAGGATGTGACATTACAATGTGGCTGTGTGACATCACAGAGTGGTTTGTGACATCACAGATCAGTTTGTGTGACGTCACAGAGCAGGCTGTGACATCAGAGGGGGCTGTGTGAGGTCAATGCGTTGGTCACTCTGCCCCAGCCCCCCCTCACACTGACCCCCCCAGAGAAGTCCAACACTGTTCATGCCCAGTGGGGTCCCCTGTCCCCCGCTATCCCCCCGCTGCTCCTGGAGCCACAGCCTAAGGATGTTGCACAGGATCCAGCCCAGAGCCTGGCACGGGGACAAGGGGCCGGGGCTGTGTGAGCAGGACATCAAGGACATGCATTATCCCGGTCCCTGGGGCCTGCCTTGGCTTCCCCAGGGCAGGAAAGATGTCTGGCAGCTGGAGCAGGGTCACGCAAGGGCCTCCAAGCTGGGGCTGCAGCCCTTGGCCTCTGAGGAGAGGCTGAGGGAGCTGGGCTTGTCCAGCCCGGAGCAGGGAAGGCTCAGGGGCTCCTCATCCCAGCCTGGCAGTGCCACCGAGGAGCTGATGGAGAACACAGAGCCAGGCTCTTCACCGGGGGCTGGGGGGAGACAAAAGACAATGGGGGCAAGGGGAAAGGGGACATCAGCCAGCACAGGAGGAAACCTTTGTTCCCATGGGCTCAGCCAGCTGCTGACATGCTGCCCCCTCCCTGTTCTTTGGCATTTGCCAATCCAGACCAAATCAAGCCTTGAACCACCTGCTCTGGGCCTGTTGCTGACACCTTGGGCTGCAGACTTGCTGAGATCCTTTCCCATTCAGCTCTCTGATGATCCTGGGACAATGCTGGTCCCTGTTTTAGACTGGAGCAGAGCAGATGGGACAGGAGCCCTCCAGGGCTGTAGGGCACCTCCACCTTGTGAGGTGCACGAGCACATCTCATTACCTGGGTCAGTTGAGTACCTTTAAAAAACGTCAAAGTTTTCCCACCAGGACGAAGCAGGAATATCCTGCAATAGTACAATATCAGGAAAAGGAATACTGATCTTCCTCTCAATTTGTGTCACCAATATTCTGTCTCTTATTTCATGTTCTTCCTCATTCACAAGTTTCCATCTCTCCTGTTTAAATGGCTGTGTCTAAGGACATCTCTTAACGAGAGCAGCTGCATCTGTGTCCTTCTCATTGCTCCCAGACTTCCTCCACTAGCTGCACTCTGGGCATTCCAATGGCTCTTAGCTGAGTGGCTTCACACTTGGAGCTTCAGGGAGTTGCCCAGTCTTTCTTTCAGAACTTCAAATAACTCATCATGAAACACCTAAATTTTTTTTATGGTTCCAATAATTACCTTCATTTAAAAATGGTCCTGTATGGATATCCCTGGTGGATAGTGAGCACGTCAGATGCTGCTGGGTTGTCTCACATTGCGAGGGAAGAATTTTGATGTTTTTCAAATTGGATCATGTTTCCATTTTTTCTGTTGGCCATGAAGAGAAACTTGCTGTGCCTCTGAGTGTCCCCAGTTGCTGAGCCCCAAAGGACACAAAGCCGATGAGTTGTGGCTCCCAGTGCAGTGGTGGCACTTGGAGCTCCCTCCATAGGCACAGCAGAGCTCCCGTGTCCCACAGAGTCCCTGGCAATGCAGGGATGAAGGGAACAGGACAGGCTGTGGGGATCAGGGCCAGGGCACGGCCAGGGATTTGGGGTGGTTGTGAGGCCAGGGCAGGACGCGGCCCTTGGCCTTGCTGAACCTCATCCAATTGTCCTGGGCCCATGGCTCCAGCCTGCCCAGATCCCTCTGCAGAGCTTCCTGCCCTCCAGCACAGCCACACTCCCACCCAGCTTGGGCTCCCCTGGCAGCTGCCTGAGGGGGCCCTGGGTGCCCTGCTCCAGAGCAGCAATAAAGAGATTGAACTGAGCTGGCCCCACTCCTGAGCCCTGGGGACACCCCTGGATGTGGCTCCATTCCTCAGCTGCTCTGGGGGCCAGGGCTGGGATGAGACCCCAGCCCTGAGATGGGGGGGCTTTAGGGACAAAGTCTGATGGATTGTCAGCCATCAAGGGACTTGGTTTTCAGATCTGTTCCGAGTTATTTAGGAGGTGCTCAGGATCAACATCAACTGGAGATTGCTGATATTAATCTATAAACAGGAAAACAAAATGAAATGGGTCAAAAATAAACCCCTTCACGTTTTAAAAATATAGTATATTCTCTTTGAAAACTCTTCTGAAATCTGTATAATTAACTATAGAAGAATTGAAGATGTAACATGGAATTATTCTCAGGGGCTTGTCTTGTTAGAGCAATTTGAAATCTTAATGAGTTTTTGGGACTGAATTCCTGGAATGAAGAGCTGAAGACTGAACAAGCCTCTGGAGAAGTAAAACTCATCAGGGAACCTCCCTCCAAGTTGACGAGGATCCATCCTCAGCAGAGCAGGAATGAACAGATCCCAGGCTTTCCAGGCTGCTGAAGAGCTGTGAGCTCACGTGCAGTCACAGGGGCTCCTTGGTGACATCCCAGGGCTCCTTCATCTTCCTAAGGCTCGCGAGGTGACAGTCCCAGGGCTCCAGGGTGACAACAGAGGTGCCTCCACGCTGCCAAGGAGCCAATTTGTCACAGGCAGTGACAGGAGTCCAGTGGTGACATCCCTGTGCTGCCAAAGAACAGTGAGGTCACCGACACTGCCAGGGGCTCCAGGGTGACATCCCAGCAGTGCCCAGGCTGCCAAAGAGCCGGGATGTCACCGACACTGCCAGGGGCTCCAGGGTGACATCCCAGCAGTGCCCAGGCTGCCAAAGAGCCGGGATGTCACCGACACTGCCAGGGGCTCCAGGGTGACATCCCAGCAGTCCCCAGGCTGCCAAAGAGCCGGGATGTCACAGACACTGCCAGGGGCTCCTGTCATGGGCACAGTGGGAGCTTCAGGCAAAGGTTATTAGAGAAGCTCCTGTTGGGTCACAAGGTGCAGAAAGGACCCCCAACACCCCAATTACACCCCAAGATCCCCCAAGCCAGGACCCCCAGGATTTCTAAACTCCTTCTGTGAGAGGAGCCTGGGAATGGCTGGATCCAATCCCAGCCCCAGACTTTGTCAGTGATTTCAGTGTAAAGGATTATAGAGGTGGAATTGAACCTTTGTAAAACTTTGTCCCTCAACATGAAGAAGAGCAAAGCAGAAGTATTTATATACATATAGATGTGATTGATTAGGATAAAGACTCGACAAAAAGGTCTTAATCAGAATTATTTACTCCACTGAATAGTGGCTGTAACATCTCTTTTAACATAGTGCCCTAGGAAAGAAAAAACACTGAGAACAGAGGCCCTCAGGCTCCAGAGCTGGACAGAGCTGACCCAGGGGTTTGGACAGTTCCGAGCCTTCATCCCTGAAGACCCCTCAGTGACCACCAGAGTGAACTGCGCATGCCCAGAGGGGTGTGGAGCTCATTACCATATGGAATGGGAATGGGAGGAGACAAGAAATGAATATGCATTAGGTGCATTAGGCTGAGTAAGGCCTATCAAGCAGCAGCTCAGCAAGAACAGAGCTTAACTAATTGTCATGGGTTAGCTTCACCTTTAAGACCGAGTGAAAAAAAAGAGGAAGTTGAAGCTACTGGTGACTGATGGGAGTTTTTCTTCCTGACCAATTATCAGCCATTTCCAAGAATTGACAGCAGATCTGACCATTAAAAAGTGAATTCAACTTGTAAACACCCCCTTAAGAAGTATACTCGGAGCTTTCTCTCTCTTTCTGGTTTCCGGCGAGGTAACAAGCTCTGTGTTGGTTTCCCCCCCCCCTCCCAGGCCCGGGACAAGGCCGCAGGGATGGGGGGGAGGAGGAGAGAAAAAGCCGAGCTTAACACTTTTGTTTAGTTTTCAAGGTCTGCTGTTAGACTGAAACCTGACACTATGAACTTTTGCAGCTTTCTTAAAACTTTTAATTCTTTTACTACCTGAATAAACAAACAGATTACTCCTTTTTCTTAGAAAAGACAGAGAGAGACAATTAACATGTAAGACATCATAAAACCACCAAAAACAGTGAAGACAAGAGTTAAGTTTAAATAAGAAAGAGAGAAAAGGAGATGCTTGTTGCTGAAAAGTCTTTCTGTTACAGCTATGGAGATGGACAGTAGTTTAAAGACTCCTTTAATTCATGACTAGAGTATGGGAGGAATAGAGTATTCAAAGTGTGGACTTTAGAGAAAAGTGGTTGTGATAACTGTGAGTTGCTGGAACTTAGGAGTGAAGTGAAGATTTTGAAGCTTTGAAAGAGCCAGAGAGATGGCTGTTTTCCAGGAGGGCTCTCAGAGAGAAATGAAGAAGATTTCTACCTTTGAATTACTTATCCTTAAAAATGGCATCCCGGGACTTAAAATGACCCCTGCACACCTCGGAAGAGTGTACAATGGGAGGAGTAGACTTTAGAAACTCCATGGATTAGCAGAAAGAGACTTCTGTTTCTCTGCGGAGACTGATGAAAAGACTCTAAAAATTGAGACTGTTTTTGACCACCAAGATTCTAAATTTTTTGTCTCTATGTTGTTATGTGTACAAAGAAATGATCAAGTAGTGAAAAGTAAAAGGGTTCTCTGAAAGTTTATTTTGGTATTCTTATTCTAGTAGTTTGTTAATAAACTGTCTTTATTCCTTTTAAGTTTTAAGCCTGTTTTGCTCTTATTTTAATCCATATCTCTAGCTTAAAACCACGACACTAATTTAATCATCCCTCCCTTTAGGAGGCAGGAGGAGGAAGAGGTGCACTTGGAAGCTCCATTTGCCCCTCTGCCCCCTCCAGACCTGGAAGCTCCATTTCCCCTCCACCTCCTCCTGACAGCTTTAAGGGGGCATCAGCCCCAACACCCCCAGGTAGCCCGATTGCATCCCGGAGCAGAAAGCAGGTACTACAGACACCCTTGTGGGAAGCAATAGGACCAGAAGGGACAATGGTAGTTAAGGAACCCTTTTCTCCTCCCGACACAGAGGCCAGAGAAAAGGTCACAAAGAATTATCAAAGTGACCCAGTAAACACTGCCAAATGTTTACAATATATAGTCAAACAACATAACCCAGATTGAAGGGACGCACAATTGTTATTAGATGCATTAACCAAAACTGAGAAACAATTGGTTCCAAAACCAGCAGGGGACGTGGCAAAGGACCATTATAAAACTTTACAAATGGATGGAAAAGAATACTTTCCTCTCCAGGACCCACAATGGGATCCAAATCAGTTGAGTGGAAGGAGAAAGTCAGAAAGCTCCCAGGAGTGGATAGTGAAGGGAGTGCAGAGGGCTGGACCTAAAACCATGAACTGGGCAGCCTTATATGCAATCAAACAAGGTCCCTCGGGATCTCCCTCGGAATTCCCAGATCCTCGGAAGGACGTGATGCACAGACACACACCACTGGAGCCGGGCTCTGAAGTAGGAATACAGCAGCTAGTTAATCTATTTCTGGAACAATCCACAGTGAACATGAGGTGTAAACTCCAAAAGCTTTAGGGGGCAGATGGGTGAAATTTAGGAGCCTTATTGGAAGAGGCATGGAGAGTTTTCAGCAATTGAGAAGAGGGATATAAGCAATAAATGAAGAAGGTACAGGAGGAAGGAAAAGGGAAAGGAAGGGATGGACAAGGACCACCCAGACGAGGCCCACCTCGACTGGGTAGAGACCAATGTGCGAACTGTGGAGAATTTGGCCACTGGAAAAATGAGTGTCCAAAGTGGGAGTGAGCAGCCAAAAGAAACAAGGGAAAAGAGGGGTGGTTGCAGTCACACATCCACAAGAAGACTGAGGAGGACCCAGGGAGTCCACCCCAGCAGACCTGCTGGTTATAAAAATGAAACTGGGAAAAAGAAAAGAAGTGGAAGTTTTGGTTTATAGTGGGGGAACTTACTTGGTTTTAAATAAGGACTTGATAGCTGTGAGTTATGAGAATTATGTTATGGTCAAAGGGTGTGGTAGTTTAGCATTTAGGGAAAGAAGTGGGAAACAGCCACAGAAGTGATTCCTGTGAGAGAGGCTGTGGGGAGTTCCTTCTGTGCTTGAGATCAAGCCAATAGCTGGCCAGTTCTGACAACTGACAGCATTCTGCAGCACTGCAAAGTAACTTCACCTTTGTGAATGGCACCTTTTAAAAAGCCAAGGCCAGGAACTGGTCTCTTTCTTTGCAGCCTTGAAAGGCAGCAGAGCTCTGGTGTGGCTGGCCCCGCTCCCCCGTGGCCTGTGCGGCCTGGGGGGGGCTGGGCCGGAGCCCAGCTGCTCCCGGGGGGAGATGGAGACTGCGGGATCCCCCCCAGGCCAGGCCAGGCTCTGCTGCGGTGCTGGCTTTCCCGGGAAGCCCTCCGGGTCCCGTTCCAGCGGGGTGGCCAAAGCCCTTCCCAGGGGAGCCCCCGGCCCCCAGGCTGGGCCAGGCCACGGCTGATGACACTCGCCAACACCCCCCCTGCCCCCCGGCCCGCACAGACAGCTCCTGAGAGCTGGCACCAGCCACACAGGAAATCCCACACCACCACTGCCTGCCATGGCTTGGCACAGATTTAACCCTTCCACTACACAGAGGAGACCTGCAGACTTTAATCCTCCCTCCAGGAAAAGAAAAGAACCAAGTGACACGTGAAAAGACAATGTGAAACATCAAGGTCAGTAAAAGAAGGAATCAAGCCTCGGAAGGAGAATGAGGAGATGCTCTAATAAGCTGAAATAATCTTTTGGTAGGGCCATGAGATGAATAATAATGTTCTGAAAAATAACTCCTTTAATTCATGAAAGAGTATTAGGGGATTGAAGTATTCAAGCTGTAGATCTGGGCAAAGGTATCCATTGATGAAGCCAAGCAGATGGTGGAGTAGCTGTGATCCCATGAGAGCTTGAACAGAGAGAGAGGGAGATGAAAGCTGATGAAGACCCTTTGCCCCACGGAGAGACCAAGAAAACCTCTGTTCTCAGAGATGAAGAGAACCTTTGCCTTTGCATAACTCATCCTTAAAATATACCCCTTAGCTCATGGCCCATGAACACACCTCTGAGTGGTGTGAAAATGGGAGGAGATGGCAGAGTTTGTGTCTGGGTGACTGCCATTTGTAGAAATGAAAACCAACAAGAAAAATGTTTCTCGTTGAGAATTCTCCATGGCATGACAAGAGAAAACTCCTCTCCCTGCACAGACTGATGAAAAGACTATTGTATAGTTGGCACTGCTTTAACATCCCAGGTTTTGTCTCTGCCGTGTCACTTGGGAAACATAAAGTTGGGTAGGGGGAGGAAAGGTTTCTGGAGGTTTTATTCTTGTTTCTTATTCTTGTAGTCCTGTTCATAAAGTTTCTTTATTCCTTTTTTTTTTAAAGTTTTAAGCCTGTTTTGCCCTTCTCCTAATCCCTATCTCACAGTAAGACAGAAGGAAGTACTCTGGTGATTTTAGCTGGAGCTAAAACCCACCACACTCAGCCACTCTTCACAGGACTGGTGCTCCAGACCCCTCACCAGCCTTGTTGCCCTTCTCTGGACACGCTCCAGCCCCTCCATGGCCTTCCTCAATTGGGGGCCCAGGACTGGACACAGCACTCGAGGTGTGGCCTCAGCAGTGCCGAGCACAGGGGAAGAATCCCTGCCCTGCTCCTGCTGGCCACACCATTCCTGATCCAGGCCAGGGGCCATTGGCCTTCTTGGCCACCTGGGCACACTGCTGGCTCATGTCCAGCCTGCTGTCCATCAGTGCCCCAGCTCCCTTTCTGCCTGGCCGCTGTCCAGCCACTCTGTCCCCAGCCTGGAGCACTGCAGGCCTTGTTGTGGCCAAAGTGCAGGAGCCGGCACTTGGTCTTGTTCAACCTCACCTTGTTGGCTTTGGGCCCTGGATCCAGCCTGTCCAGGTCCCTCTGCAGAGCCCTCCTGCCCTCCAGCACATCCACACTCCCACCCAGCTTGGTGTCAGAATGGTTCCATGAGGCCCTGGAGTGTCACAATGGTCTCCACGGTTCCATGACACTCCGTGGAGTCACAGTGGATCCTTGGTTCTTTGGGCCCTGCAGTGTCACAGTGGATCCTTGGTCCTTCTGTTACTGTGGGGTTAAATGTCTCTGAATAATGTTTCTGAAAATCATGTAGAATTAGGCCACAAGAATGTTTGGTATTAGGGATGGTCTAGCAAGCTGAAATGTTTACGGTAACAGGAATTGGTGCTTGGGGTCTCCAAGATACCCACCCAGAGATAAGATTCGTACATGTTCGTACAAGGATGAGCTAACTCTCAGGAAGAGATATTGATAAAGTTAATGATGCAATATTAATGAAGCAATATTGATAAGGTTGTTATAGTGATTACTGCTACAGCTGAAATTGTAGAAATATGTGCACTTTGGACAAAGACGATGGAGCTAGATTTGGGTTGCTGATACCCCTAGTTCCCACACGCTTCAATAAAGCACCTGTATATAATCAATCTGTGATTATGTGTGTTCCTGAACGCTGACATTTTGGTGACCCAGATGGGACCCTGTGAGTGCTGCTGAGCGAGTTCATGACCCGATCACGCTCCTGCCGGCACCGAGGGATTCTCGGGGAGCCCATCCGGCCGTGACCGTCTCCTCTGCTCACAACGTCCCTCTGAGAGAGGTAAGGTGCTTTTCAGTCTGGTCTGGTGCCTGCCAATAAGACACAGCGAAATCTCCGCACGGTTGGGCTGGAGGAATTCCTGGTATTGCCCAGATGCCGTCTGTCAGACAACTGCGAAAGCGTTGCAGGTTCAGCATCAGTGGTGTGTGGTGTATTGTAACTGTAACATGGAGAAGCTTAAAGGGATTTGAGGTGGCAATGCCCCTATAGCACGTACTTCTCCTTTGGGGTGCTTATTGGCACATTGGAAACAGGGTAACTTTGGGCAAGATTTACGTAAAGTTGATTGATTATTGTAATACATGGTGGCCAGGATATGATCTGGACAGTGGGGAAAAGTGTCCAAGAAATGGATCTTTGCAGTATAACACCATTTTACAGTTGATGTTGTTCTGTAAACAAGAGGTAAAATTGGATGAAGTCCCATATGTAGATTTGTTTTCCTATTTGAGACACAAGCCAGAATGGCAGGCTGAGTGTGGATTGATGGCAGTTAAGGCATGTGTGAGTGATAAATGTGAGGTTTGTGTAAAAGGAAAAGTTGTTTAGAGCACTTGGCATTAAAAGAAAATTTGCGTCAGGGGAAAGAGATGGATGTTGATTTACAAGTGGTTTCAGCAGAACCAAAAGAACCTGATTCTGTTTTGTCTGCCCCCACTTCATCTAATCCTATTTCACCCAACCCTATCTCACCTAACCCCACTTCACCTTTCCCTCTTTATCCTCCTCTACTGCCTTCACCTGATCCTTCTTCTCCGGGAGATGATCAAGATCTAACTGTGATAGAAGGAAATGTGAAAAATGCTGGGGAGGAGGATAGCAGTAGCGGGGGTGATGATAATAAATCAGTGACACCGGTGTCCCATCGGACTCGGTCAAAGCCTGCTCCGGTTCTGGGTAGAACGGGAAAAGATTTGGGCAGACAAAGGCGGACTGTGATTGCCCCCTTGAGACAAGGAGTAGGAGTAGAGGGGCTGGTGTTTGTAAAAGTGCCTTTCTCCCCTGCAGACTTGATAATTTGGAAACAGTCAGCTGGAACTTATAGAGAAAATCCTGATAAAGTAGCAGGGGTGGTAAAAATGATTATGAAAACTCAGAATGCAGATTGGGAAGATATACAAGTAATATTGTATAATTTAATGGACTCTACTGAGAAAGAGATGGTGCTTAGAGCAGCCAAGGAGAAGGTGAGAGAAGATCTCAGAATTGGGGTGGTGACAGGGACTTTAGATGAGAACTTTCTGACCAAGGATCCAGGGTGGGATCCCAATGCCTTTGTGGACATGCGGAGGCTGAAGAGATATCAGGAGTGGGTCCAGATAGGGGTTGGGAATGCTATACCTAAGGCTATGAATTGGTCTAAATTATATGAGGTAAGACAGAAAAAGAAAGAATCCCTTGCTGCATTTTTGGAAAGGCTTAAGGAGGCAGTGAGAAAGTATACACATCTTCAACTAGAAACAGAACGAGCGAAAGTTGAGCTTGCGTTCATTTTTCTTAGGCAGTCACAAAATGATATTATGAGAAAATTGCAGAAATTAGAAGGAGAGGAATTAAGAAATTTGAATAAATTTCTTGAAGTGGCTTGGAAAGTATACAATAAGAGAGAAAAAGAATCTAGTAAAAAACAGCAGTAAAATCTTTCGGCAGTGATCCAAGGAAGAGAGAATCCAGGTTTCAGAGGACGTGGCAGAGGTGGTCGTGGACTGGGGAGGGGCAGACTTGGCAGAGGACAAGGGAGATGGGTTTTGCCAAGATTAGGGTTAAATCAATGTGCTTATTGTAGACAAGAGGGGCACTGGAAAAATGAATGCCCAAATCGGTTTAACCAGGGCAATCAGTTCAACCAGAATCAAGACACTTTGAAATTAATGGTGCTGGGGGAGTACAGCAGCTGACTAGAATCGGAACAAAAACCAACAAAAGAACCTTTAGCAACTCTACAATTGGGAGATAAAGAAGTAAAATTTCTGGTGGATACAGGGGCTACATATTCTGTGCTAAATGATCTAAAAGGGTAAATTGGAGACAAAACAGTAACAATAGTTAGAGCCACAGGGAAGGAGGAGAATCAACCATTTCTGCAACCCTTAGATTTGTGTTTTGGAAACAAAGTTTCAACACATTAATTTTTATATATGCCTGAGTGACCAATTCCACTTTGTAGGACGAGATTTATTAGCAAAACTTGATGCAGTGATAACTTTTGAGAACGGGGAACTTTTAATGAAAATACCTGAATCGAAGACAGGACAAATTTTAATGATAAAATAAAAACGAGTCCCTGCTATCCCTCGGGAAGCAGAGGATGCAGTAATTCCCGCTGTATGGGAAACAGACATACCAGGAAAATCTAAATTGGCACAACCAGTACATGTGGAATTAAAAAAAGGAGCAAAAGCTGTACAAGTTAAATAGTATCCTATAAAGACAGAAGCACGACAAGGAATAGCAAAGATTATTGAAAAGTTTTTGAAGTACCAAATTTTAAAATATGTGAATCAGAATTTAATACACCAATATTTCCAGTGAAGAAACCAAATGGTGAATACAAACTAGTACAGGATTTGGGAGCGATCAGTGGAATAACTAAAGATATTTACCCAGTGCTAGCTAATCCTTACACATTGTTGACATCCGTGAATGAGAAATATAAATGGTTTACTGTAATTGATTTAAAAGATGCCTTGTTCCGCATACCCCTTGACAAAGAAAGTAGGAAACTGTTTGCCTTTGAATGGGAAAATCCAGAAAATGGAAGGAAAACTCAGCTCAAGTGGACACGACTCCCACAAGGATACAAGAACAGTCCAACCCTATTTGGAAACCAGCTGGTTAAAGAGCTGGAGATTTGGACCGAGAATGGGCAAGTTCCGAGGGAGCAATACCTGTTGTTACAGTATGTTGATGATATACTGATAGCTACAGAGGAAAAGACAACCTGCATAAAGGTAACAATTGAAATTTTAAATCAGCTGGGAATGGGTGGATATAAGGTGTCTGAAGAGAAGGCACAAATTGCCCAGCAGACTGTGATTTACCTGAGATGTGAAATCTCACAAGGGCAATGTAAGCTGGGTACTGATCATATTCAAGCTATTTGTGCTATTCCAGAACCCCAGAACCTGCATGAGCTGCGAGTCTTCCTCGGGATGGCCGGATGGTGCTGCCTGTGGATCATGGACTATGGACTAATTGCAAAACCCCTGAATGAAGCCCACAAGACACAGCCATTTACCTGGGGCAAACCACAGAAGGAGACCTTCCTCAGACTGAAGGAGGCATTGACAACAGCTCCAGCATTAGGATTGCCTGACCTATCCAAAGATTTTCAGCTCTTTGTGCATGAAAGATCACACCCAGCACTGGGAGTGCTGACCCAAGGTTTGGGAAGCTGGAAAAGGCTGGTAAGCTACTTCTCCAAACAACTTGACCACGTGAGTGCTGGATGGCCTTCATGCCTGTGGGCAGTTGCAGCCACCGTGATGCTGACACAAGAAACTAGGAAACTCACGATGGGTAGA
Organism: Poecile atricapillus; assembly: GCF_030490865.1. Taxonomy (NCBI): domain Eukaryota; kingdom Metazoa; phylum Chordata; class Aves; order Passeriformes; family Paridae; genus Poecile; species Poecile atricapillus. The sequence continues at coordinate 3,102,085 of NC_081280.1, read as the reverse complement.
CACATAGATGTCTATGTGCCACACATGGTGACCACTGTTTTAGAACAAAAGGGGGGCCATTGGCTATCTCCAAGCAGGATGATGAAATTCCAGGTAATCCTGACTGAGCAGGATGATGTCACGCTAAAGACAACTGATCTCTTGAATCCAGCTTTGTTCCTAGGTACCACAACTGAAGAAGGCCCATTGGAACACGATTGTGTGGAAGTGATAGAACACACCTGTTCAGCTAGAGCTGAAAGATGTCCCACTGGAACAGGCAGACTGGGAGCTGTTTACAGGTGGAAGCAGTTTTGTGGAGAACAGGACCAGATACCCTGGATATGCAGTAACAACAACAGGTGCAGTGGTGGAGGCAAAGCCTTGCCAGCAAACACATCTGCCCAACGAGCAGAACTGGCTGCTTTAACCAGGGCATTAGAGCTGAGTGAAGGGAAGAAAGTAAATATCTGGACTGATTCAAAATATGCTTTTGGAGTGGTGCATGTACATGGGGCACTGTGGAAAGAAAGAGGACTGCTGTCTTCTCAAGGCACACACATTAAACATCAAGATGCAGTCCTGCAGTTAATAAAAGCAGTACAAAAGCCTGAGCAAGTAGCAATCATGCACTGCAAAGCTCACCAATCAGGAAGCTCCAAAATTCATGAAGGAAATTGGAAAACAGACTGGACAGCCCGAGAAGCTGCTCGAGAAGTGCAAACTGCAATGGCATTGATACCTTTAAAAACTAATGTATCTCAACTCCATTTACCTCCAGAACCAAAATATTCAATAGAGGATGAGAAATTGGGACGCTCACTGAATGCACAGAAGAATTCAGAAGGGTGGTAGGTGACTACACAGGGACAAGTAGTGGTACCCCCCTTGATAATGAGAGATGTTCTACAAATTAAACATAACGAATGTCATTAGGGTGCAGAGGCAGTGGTGAAATTGTTCAAACTAAATTTAATTTCAGTACAGATGTTAACAATGGCAAAATCAGTAATGTCAAAATGTGAAACTTGCTTGAAGAACAATCCAGTGGCTAGACAACAGGCACAATTAGGAAGAATTTGGGTAAGAGTAGAACCAGATTACTAGCAAGTAGATTTTGTAGAATTACCAAGAACTAGAGGATACAAATATCTATTGGTAAGGGTTGACACATTTTCAGGATGGCCAGAAGCTCTTCCCTGTTGCACAAATCAAGCAGAGGAGACAGTCAAGTGGTTACTGCAAGAAATCATTCCAAGATTTGGGGTGCCTCTAGAAATATCATCAGATAAGGACCCACATTTCATAGCCACAGTAGTGGGAGAGGTGAGTAGGTTTGCTGGGAATAGCTTGGGATCTCCATACACCATGGAGACCCCAATCCAGTGGACAGGTAGAGAGGATGAATCAGACCTTGAAGAGGCAAATCAGCAAAATATGTAAAGAAGCTAAATTGCAGTGTCCACAAGCTTTACCAATAGCACTGCTGAGGATTCGGATAAAGCCTAGAAGCGGGATGTCAGTCAGTCCTTATGAGATATTGTATGGGAAACCATAGGAATCCCCTGAACCTAATCCAAATGTACATGTTACAGGGAAGCAAGAGGTGTAGAATTATGTTCTGTCTCTTGGAAAAGCTCGAGCTCGACTTTGGAGCACCCTTGTGTGGAATAGGCCACTGACTCTTGAGAATCCAGTTCATGACATCCACCCGGGAGATGAAGTGTACGGTAAAAGCTGGAAGGAAGAAGCATTAAAAGAAAGGTGGAATGGACCCTACCAGGTACTGTTAACTACCTTGACAGCAGTCAAAGGAGCTGGACTGGATCCCTGGATACATCACACCAGAGTGAAGAAGGTTTCCCCTGCACTGTGCACTGCACAAACTGTAGGGCCAACAGAGCTGCAGATAAAGCGGGTTTGATTGTTTCAAATGTCTAGGTTGCTAGTGACTGTAATGGTGATTATTTTATGGCCTTTAGTGCCATCAGTTGGAATCAATGTTACCTTGAGATGTGAAATGCAAAAGGATCAGCTGACAACTCTTCATTTTAGAATGAAGAGGGATGTGGGGGTGCAGCCAGAAACACAAGTGAGAAAAGTCTCTAATACAATCCAGGCAGAAAATGTGGTGATTGGATTAATTAAAGATTTTGCCAACATGCAAAACACCAGCAAAATAACTGCCTGTCTGCCAATACCAAAGGCAGCAGGAGACCCAATAAGTTGGGGAATTATAACATCAAAATTACCTGAAATACAAAAGAATAAAAATGAAAATGTGAGCTGTGTATTGCAAATAGACTACAAGTACCAAAAGAAGACAGTGTTTGAAAATGCTGTGAAGCCAAAGTATTCATCTCTATGGGATTGTCATGAAAATGGAGGAAAGGATGAACCAAAACTAGGGTGGTATGGGAGATTAGGGAATTATGGATAGTGTTATGAAAAGATAGCAAAGGTTATTAAAGAAAAGATTCCAGTGTCAAAATGGAAGTATGAAAGACAGGAAAGAAAAGATCGGGTTGAAGCTTGGGACAGTGCATGGTCAGTGAGCGTGCTTCAGAAATTCCAATCTATGGCAGATACCCCTTGGTGCATTAAGTGGGAAGGCTCTGAAAATGAATCAAATCCAGAAGTATGGAACACTGCAAGCAGTAGAAGAATGGAAGCAGAAAAAGTGAATTGGTGGTTATGGAACAAACTTAGGACTTGTTGGAGTCTGAGATACAGAGTGTGTGCCCTTGTTTCTAATACTTAGTTCTAGGATTCAAAGAAACACTGAATTGCATATGACATGAAATTCATGAGCATGTCTTTAAAAAGACCTTTACCTTTTACCCATTTAAAAGAGGATCTTTGTTAGCCATTTTACCCTTTTCTATCATAGTGCACATAGCTCCTTGTACCTTGAAATGCTGATAAGAAAAAAATAAACAACTGAGACCGAACAAGAGAAAACTGCCTCCCTCTCGTCAATCTTCAGTTCAAAGGGAAAAAGAACCTAATCCAAAAGTCCCTAATGAGACAGATAAGAAGCAGCTCTCAGTGAGAGACAACAGAAACAATGGGATGGATTCCACTAAAAGATCAAAGAGGCACTGAAAGAACACTATGAATTCCATAAAAGTAAAGAATTCAGAAGGGATTATGCATTGTGGGTGGGGGGGAAGGTATCGCAGGTATCAGGTGTTCCGGGCAGTCTGTACCTGTCAAGTACCTCAGCCTGTGGGGAAAGAGAGAAGGGACAAGCGGCCGGAAATTAGGGTAAAAAGGAGGCTGCACCCTCCAAAAATTGGAGAGACCCCAGGGGAATGCCCCATGGCCTCTCTCTTTATTTGAATAAAGAAAAAAGGACTCCTCTGTCTCCTTTTTGGACATAAACCTCTGGCGTTTATGGATGAATTTTCCTGACAATTGTTTCTAAAAATAACTGGAATAACAGTTCCAATTTAGTTAGCAAAAATCAATTCCATTTATTCCAGTAACAATCTTTGTCAATGAGTGGAATTCCTATGTCATTTATAATTTCCCCCATGCATTTTTCACCTCCTCTTCCCTGGCCTTATCTCCCCTCAGGCCCCGCTCGTCCTCACCGAGTCCGGCCCGCGCCGGGGCCGCGCCGGGCGCGCGCGGGGCCGAACGCAGCGCCCCCCTCAGGCCGTTGCGCCGCGGCCGTTGCGGCGACAGTCGGAGACAGATCGGTGCCATGGAGGAGCTGCCGCTGCCCGCCGGAATCAATGCCAGCAGCTTCCCCGCCAAGCTGTGGGGCCTGGTGAACAGCCCCCGCGTCCGCTCCGTGCGCTGGGACAGCCAGGCCCAGGGCTTGCTCATCGACCGCTTCCTCTTCGAGCGGGAGCTGCTCAGCCCGGGCGGCGCCCACGGAGGGGGCGGCCAGGGGGCGGGGGCGGCCCCGGACTGCTTCAAAGCCACGCACTTTGGCAGTTTCGTGCGCCAGCTCAACTTGTACGGCTTCCAAAAGGTGCCGTCATGGCTTGGCTCAGCTGTGCCGGGCGATGCCGGGGCGTGGCTTCACTTTATGAACCCAAACTTCCGCCGCGATCGCCCCGAGCTCCTGCTCCGCATCAAACGCCGGACCAGGGCCAACAGGCAGAGACTGGCCGCGGGGCTGGAGGTGCGTAGCCGCCAGCCCAGCCGCCTCCAGCGGCCCTCCACGGACCGGTCGCTGCCTGCCTTCCCCACCGGGCAGCCGCCCAGAGCCGGTGAGACGGGGTGGGAGCTGCGGGCGCGGAGGGAGGCGTGGGCTTTGTCCGTGGGCGCTGCCCGGCCGGGCAGGAGCGGCCCCTGCCCGTGCTGGGCAAGTCTGCTGTGCCGGCAGGGCCCGGGAGCTGTGCCGGGCTGCCGGGGGCTGCGGGACAGTCCCGCCGTGCCTGCGCTCGCCACACGCTGGCCCGCTCGGCCGGCAGCCGGCCCGGCCCTGCACCGTGGCTGGCGCTGCTCGTTGGGCGGCCCCGGGACGCTCGGGGCGGTCTCCGGGAGCGCGGGTGAGCCGAGGGCTTGGGCGTATTGGTTGAGGCCCAGGGGCTGCTCATCGTCCGCTCCCTCTTCGAGCGGGAGCTGCTCAGCCTGGGCGGCGACCAGGGGCCAGCCCCACACACTTTCAGAGCCACGCAGCTCTGAAGTTCTGCAGCTTCCTGTGCCACTTCGGCCGCTGCGGCTTCCACGAAGTGCCGGCCCGGGCTGTCGCGGCTGTGCCGGGCGATGCTGGGGGCTGGCTGCACTATAGAAACAGCAGATTTCACCGCGACCGCCCCGAGCTCCTGCTCCCCATCAAGCGCCAATCCTCAGCCAGCAGGGAGTGGCTGGCGGCGGGGTGAGACGAGCGCAGCCGCCTCCAGCGGCTCCCCAGGGAGCGGTGGCTGCCCGCCCTCCCCACCGGGCAGCCGCCCAGAGCCGGTGAGACGGGGTGGGAGCTGCGGGCGCGGAGGGAGGCGTGGGCTTTGTCCGTGGGCGCTGCACAGGGGCTGTGCTTGGGCAAGGCTGCTGTGCCGGCAGGGCCCGGGAGCTGTGCCGGGCTGCATTTGGGTTTCTGGCAGCTGCCTCCTGCCAAGGGTTGAACGGATAGGGGAGAGCTCAGCAGACAGGGAGCTGGTTGTTGCAAAGGGAATAAAATCCCATAGAGCCGTGTGTGTAGAGTTGTTTATTTCAGTGCTGGAGGTGAGGAGGATTTCTCCTCCTAATTCATCCACCTTTGTCAATTGCTGTAGTATATTTAGTTATTATTGCTTGGTGTTACTCTGTCATTATAACATAGGGAACTAATAGACACAGTATATTATACACTCTGGAATTAATTTACATAGTATAATCTCATGACTATAGATAGTTCTTTTTCACTGTGCTTGCGTCTCCCCAGTTTGGGGGTCGTTGGGGGTCTTTGACGAAGGCTTCCAAAGTCTTCTTTGCATCTTCTTTGCAGCTATAGTGTTCCTTGGTCTGTCTGGTCCTAACCGGTCGAATTTCTTTATCTTGTGGCTAATTGGCTTGACGTTTGCTAATTTTTCATTAGTACTATACTTCCCTATCTCTGAAACTGGCCACCTGGTGAGATTTTAATTTTTTTTTCCCGTCTCTCCAGCACTGAGCAAGAAGTTAACCATATACTAGGCACTACAATGCATAGAAGACGTCTATATCAGGTTAAATAGATAAATAGAATAAATGAAGTTATGATTCAGGTTCTATTGGTATCTGGTGATACATATCTATCAGGTTATATTGATATCTTATTACTCAACCTATAGAAGCAGCTTGTAAGTTTGACTGAAGTTCTATAGACATCAAACCCCCCAAGACATGTGGTGATATTTTTCTTTCTCACCCTGTTTTGGGAGGAGGTGAGCTTTTGTCTTCCCTGACAAAAGCACAGTTGCTGCCAAGGAAAACACACCTGAGGACCAGTAGTGACCCAGCCTTCCCTTTGCTTCCTTTCTTCTTCCCTCCCTGCTGCACAGCTCCCTTGCACCAGAAGCGCGATGCTGCCTCACCTGAGGATTCAGAGCTGCCTCCAGGCCCTTGCAGGAGAAGTGCAGGTGCTCAGGAGAGTGAGGCTTCCCCAGCAGCTGCCAAGAAAGTCTGTGCCACCTCTGGACTTGTTGGGGCTTCACCAGTGGAACCATCAAGAGAGCTCATCCAGAGATTTAATCTCCGCAAGCTCACGGTTCCACTGGTTCGCCTGGACCTGAAACGCCATCCTGAGCTCATGGTTCACCTCACTCCAATCCACCCTGAAGCTGCTTGCAGGGCCCTTGGACACAGCAACAGCTGCTCATCTTCTCAGCAGCACAGCCCAGCCTGCGAGCCATCAGGTAGGGAAAGAGTTTCTACCCTTCCTTTTCCAATAGGTCCTGGCAACTGAGCCTTTCAAGTGTTTTCCCTGAGTCCTCTGTCATGGCTAGATCTCAAGTGAGAATCACGTAGAAAACAGTGTTAAGTGTACTAGGAAGTGGGACTGTGAATGCCAAAGTATTCTCTGCTCTTCCTGTCCTTCCTGCAGATGTGGAGGTTGTTCTGGGCATTTTCCAGACAGCCTGTCTGCTGAGGTGCAAGGGCTGGGTGAAAAATATTGCCTGACAGACAAGTGGTCAGTGTTAGGTGAACTCCCCTGTTTCTTGGAATGAAGTCCAACTAGGACGGTGATAGGATATTGCAGATGTTTCAGACTGACTGGCCTGCAAATCGGGCTGTGCCATTGAAATGAACTCTGTGTGCCTCAGAACAGCTGCAGCTGCAGAACATGGCCTCACCTACAAGGTTGCTTTTAGAATAAACTCACAGTTGAATTTCTCAGTGTGTGCCTGAAGATCCAGGCTCTTCTTGGGTGAATGCACGTACTGTGGCCTTCTGTGATGAGAAACTCAAGCAGCCAAATCTAAAAGCTGCTGGGGAGATAGGGAAGGCTGTGATTCTAAAGTTTTTGTGTGCCTTTGGAGCAGAAGGGAGAAGAGCTGGCAGCTGAGTTCCTGGCAGTTGCCTCCTGCTGAGGAATGGCAGCGGGACGCTTTTCCCAGACAGATGAATAAGGACGGGAGAGCTCAGTAGACAAGGAATTGGTTGTTGCAAAGGTTCAGAACATGAGAAGGGAATTTTCTCCTTCTCCCCCTACTTGGGAGGATGGGAGCTTCTGTCTTCCTTGGGAGAAGTACAGTTGCTGCCAAGGGAAACACACCTGTGGAGCAGTAGTGACCCAGCCTTCCCTTTGCTTCCTTTCTTCTTCCCTCCCTGCTGCACAGCTCCTTCATGCCAGAAGCGCAGTGCTGCCTCCCCTGAGGATTCAGAGCTACCTGCAGGCCCTTCCAGGACAAGTCCAGATCCTCAAGGGTGTGAAGCTTCCCCAGCACGTGCCAAGAAAGTGTTTGCTCCATCTGCACTTGGGGTTTCATCAGACAAGCCAGGCACACGCAAATTTCAACTCCAGCCACAGCTCATCACTCCACCATTTCCTGCGCACCATCAAAGCACTTCTGTGGCCTCTCCAGAGAGCAGCAGCTGCACTTCTCCAGAGCAGCACTTGCCAGCCAACATCCCATCAGGTACGCAATGTGTTTCTCCCCTGGCTTTTCAGAAAGATCACAAAAAGTGACTGAAGTATTTTGCCATGGTGCTCTGTCATGTGTACATTTGATTGTCAGAATCAGGTGTCAAGGGTACTAGGAAGCAGGATCATGAATATCAAAAGAATCTCTGTCTGCTTTTCCCATCCTTGCTGCAGATTTGGAGGATGTTCTGGCCATTTTCCAGGCAGCCTCTGTGTAGAGGTCAAAGGGCGAGGCAAAGAACATTTCTCCACAACTGGTCGGTGTCAGGTGAACTCCCATTTTTCTTTGGATGAAGCCAAACTAGGACTCTGATAGGATATTGCAGAGTTTACAGATTGTCTTTTGTTGAGATGAAATACAAGGGATGGGACCACCATGCTTTGAGATGATTTATTGCTTAAGTAGCCCAATAAGATCTCAGTCCTGAGGTGTGAGATTTACAGGCAACAAATCAACCACAGCTGGAGGAAGTTACGAGTTCCTTCTCCGCATGGCAGTATATAACTTTTTAGTCCAGTAGACAGTTGACACAAAGTTTGTTTTCAATTATTAAGCTCTTATCACCTTTACTTGATTTTGCCACACTGCGTCTGTCTTTTAACCAACAAGCTAACAGGTCACGTATTCACACACACTTCTGTTATAGTTTCTAGATCTCTAACTTACTTTATAAATCACACTATTACACTTGATACCTCCAACTATTTTACTTCATATAATTTCTTACTTACTCTAGGCATATTCTTACTTGCAATTGTAAGAACATAGGTTTAGAATTACTCTACCTAATGTCTGTGTACTTTCATCACTCCATCAATCCAGGCTTTTTCTAAGGCTGCAGATTTTCCATTTCCAACAGTCTCTCCCACAAATAATGCTATGAAATTTCAGTGCACGCTATGAGTCCCCAGAACAGTTGCAGCTGCAGACCATGGCCTCACCTCCATGGTTGCTCTTTAGAAGAAACTCGCAGTTTAAGTTTAGCATGTGTGTCTGCACCTCTGGCCTCTTCCTGGGTGAATGCACTTTCTGTGGTCTCTTGTGATGAGAAACTCAAGGAGCCAAATGCCAAAGCTGCTGGGAAGATGCAAAAGGCTGTGATTAAAGGTGATTATGTCTGTGTGTATGTCTAGATCAGTTTCACAAGCCATACTTTAATCTATGTACATGTCGATTCGGATAATACTTTTGAAGGGGAAGAGCTCACTCTTCCAATTCCCTGGGAAGTTTTTAATACCTTTCTGGAGTTGAGGTTGCTGTGCGCTTCCTGTGATGTTTGATCCAAGGCAGCAATAAAGCTCTGCGTCCCAAAGCCTCATTTTGGAGCCTCACCGATGTTTTTGGATTCTTGCAGCCGCCCCGGGCACTTCAGTCCCCAGTGCTCCAGCTGGCAGTGCTGGTTATGCAGCATGGAGAGCCCCAAGCTGGGTATGGAGTACTCCTGGGGAAGAGGAATTGCCACCGCTGGATCTGGACCTTGTTCTGGAGACACTGGAGGAGATGCTTTCACCATCTGTGCCTGAAAGGTCTCCCTCTGCTCAGGTAACTCCATTGGACAGGGATGAGAGGGGCTGGACTGAGAGCTTCTGAATGTTGTTGCATGGCTGAGAAGCAAAGGCTTCTTGAATTCAGCTGGGAATGGACACAGAAGGATTTGCTTGGTCAAGCAAGATTGGCTAAGGAAGAGGGAATGAAAAGGGGAGATAGCCCTTAAGTGAGGATGAGAGGTGTTTGCCAGGTTTAAATGCTCCTTTTTCTGGGAAGAATCCCTGGTGCAGGGGCATTTGTGGGGAGGAAGTGGAAGCTTGGTGGGTTCTAACAGGCTTTGTTTGATGGGAAAGAAGAGAAGGGCGTTTGGAGAATTGCCACTGAAGGCAGAGTGGGACGGGCATGCGATGGTGCCAGCAGCAGATGTGGGCTCTGCCTCTCTTGGGCTGGAAGGCCAAGGCAAAGCAAGGGCTGGGCTGCAGCTGCTCCTGCAGCTGCTGCTGCTGCTGTGTGAGCCCTGCTGTGCGTGTAGGCATTCCCAGAGCTGTGTGTGGGCATGGGCTGGAGCTGCAGCTGTCTTGCCCTCTCAGGAACCTGGTGCCTGCAGTCCAGTTTCCAGCTGGGAAATCCTCAGCTGGGCAAACTGGCCAGTCTTGCTCTCCATGTTCCAGAGCTCAGTCACCTTGTGGAAAGAAGAGATGTGTGTTGCCAGACAGTCCCTGCAAAGCTGCAGCCTGCAGGAGACTGTTGTGCTTAGGGCTGTGGTGGGAAGAGCACATCCCTGTGCCAGGAGCTAGCAGGACTCCATCCTTAGCGCCCACTCCATGGCTTGAGTGTCATCCCCACGCTCAACAGCCTTGTCAGCCTTGACAGCTCTTGGACCGTGTTGGAGAAGTCAGTGTTTTGGACTGTTGAAGGCCTCTGGGGCCCAGAGCTCCTTGTTAGGAAGAAGGGATGAAGTGTGTGAGCCGTGGAGTCTTCAGGGGGCAGATGTCTTGGTTTTGAGGCCCCATGACTTGTGTGATTGGTGAGAAGGACAAGGTTGGTGCTGGACATGAAATGGTTAAGGACTCCTTGAAGCCCAGGGGCTCCTCCTGTGTTGAAGAGCAGTTCAATCAGGGCCCATTAGTCCTTGTGGTTGACAGATTCCCTCTTGGATTTTGGAATCCCTTTTTTCTTAAGTCTTCTCTCTTCCCAGACTGGCCTGGAGTGTTCAGTTTTTGCATTGGCACAGGCCTTTTTGCATCTTCTTCTACAACTTTGCCAAAGAATTTCTCTTCTTTCATTTAATATGCAGAGCCATTGCATGGGTAGATTTCTTCTTGAGGAAGGGCAGAGTGGAGGTGGGGAGGGGGATTTTTTGGAACTGCCCATATCTTATTGCCAAGCGAGAGGAGCCTTTGTCTTCTGCAAACTCCCGCGTATATACCAGTTTTTAAAAGCAATTTTTTGGTGCACAGAAGGAAATCTGGCAGGCTCTGATTGTATCCCTGCAGAATCTATTGGTTGATCTTTGTGTTTCCTTCTTTGTGTTTTTCTTTTCAGGTCAATCCTAGTGTTGCCCGTGGCTCTTCAGGAGGGGAGGCTGTGAACAAGGCTGCAGCAGAGGGAGCTTTGCCTGCTTGCGGGAGCTGTGTGAACGTTTGCCAGGAGCCCGAGGAGCTTGGTAAGGAGTGAGCCCAGCCTGCTTTAGAGAGATGGGAGACAGCTGCTCTGAGCCTGCCTCTGACAGGAAGGGAGATGAGAAGAGTTGAGTTCTTGTCTCAAGCAGGCTTGGTGCTTCCTGGTGCCTTTAGTTCCAATCCTGCACTGGCACAAGCTCCCCGAGCCCTGCCCCTCCATGCTTTTCCAGAGGCTCTGACACCGAGTCCTCTGCTGTGGCAAGAGAGCCGGGAATAAAGCTGAGCTGGTGGCAGTTGTGTCACCAAGCTGTGTGTCCCAATTGGTTCACAGCTCACAGCAGCCTTCAGCTTCAGCCACTGCAGTGAGGACTGACGTCTCTGCGTCAGCCCAGAGAAAGAACAAGGCTGGGCTTCTTTGTGGGAGCTGGGACTGTCTGTGTTTCAAGCTCTCCTGGGTGCCATTTGCACTGGGAGTGTTGTGAATTGATTGGCGTACTTCAAAACTTCACAAGACTGGAAAACTGGGAAGGATCCCTGTTCCCTTTAAAGAGCAGGCTTCAAATTCTCAAGTGAGAGTGTGCCTTTCAGGCCATCTTTTACAGCCTTTGCTAGCAGGACAGTTTACTTGCAAAGGGAAAGCTACACGGAGGCCAGCATTGACTGAGAGTTGCCTTTCCTTCCCAGATATCCATGTGATCTACCTTGCCAGAAGGGCTGCCCTGCGTGGGAAGAAGGATCAGAGGGAGAGCCTGTGACCATTGGGCAGGTGGCATCCCTCTGTTTATAGATCTAGTTAGAAATTTTTTATCTTGATTTATTTATTTATTTTATCTTGATTTATTTATATAGTTACAAGTATAGACTGATAGATTTATAGGTGTATCTATACAATTACAATTTATACATGTATATGTATATTTATATTTATATGTATATTTATACAATACAATATACAATTTATAGATTTTATAGGTGTATCTATTTATACATCTGTATAGTTTGTATGTATAGTTATGGATTTTATTTCTATGTATATAGTTTCATTTATAGATTTTCTAATTTGCATTTCTATATGTAGAGAGTAATATTTAGATGCACACACAGATCAATTTCTAAATGTGCATAGTTCTTTAGTTAGAGCTATATGGATGTATAGGTCCATAGACTGAGCAGTGTAGGCCTAGGCTGCATTTTTGCCTCTTTCCCCCTTGGCTGCCTTTTTCATCTCTTGTTTTTCCCGCTGTGCCCCTTGTGTCCCCCTGTGCTGGGTCCGAGCTGGGGCCGGGCCAGGCGGAGCAGCAGTTGCAGCCCTGGCTGTCCCTGGAGCGGTGGGAGCTGCCGGTGGCCCCAGGCACTGTCCTGTGAGGAGCTGCTGAAGGACGGTGAGACTGAGGGGGCTGAGGAGGCGCTGATGCTGAAGGGACGATGGAAACCTTGAGGTGTTGGGGGCACTGAGGGCTGTGGGGGAGCAGAGGGCGATGGTGGCACTGAGGTGACAGAGGCACGGGCTGAGGGCTGTGCCGGCTCTGAGGGGACACAACGGCTCAGAAGGGACTGAGCGGGGTGAGAGGCCTGGGAGAGGCCGAAGAAACTGAAGAGGGGGCTGGGGGTTTGCCGAGAGGACGGCGGGGCTGAGGGGATGGAGGGGGCCAGGAGGGAGCACACAGAGCTCAGGGACTGCAGCTCTGCCAGGCCTTGCAACCAATTCCAGAGCCTCCACTTTTGCCACCACAGCTGTGCTGAAGAGCTTGAGGACATCCAGACACTGCCAGGAGGCAGCAGGGAGAAGCTGAAGGCCTGGAGCAAGAGCAGTGAGCAGGGATGTGCTGGGGCCACGCGAGAGCCTGGGTGAGGCCCCAGGGCTGGTGAGGCCGGGCAGGGCTGAGGGTGGCGTGGGCTTTGTCCGTGGGCGCTGCCCGGCCGGGCAGGAGCGGCCCCTGCCCGTGCTGGGGCTGCTCAGCGCTGCTGCCCCGGCCGGCACAGGGGCTGTCCTTGGGCAAGGCAGCTGTGCCAGCAGGGCCCGGGAGCTGTGCCGGGCTGCCGGGAGATGCGGGACAGTCCCGCCGCGCCTGCGCTCGCCACACGCTGGCCCGCTCGGCCTGCTTGTTCTTCCCAACCCTCCTGGGGAGGCTCGGAGATTTTTGCTTCCCTGCTGGAAGTGCAGCTGCTGCCAAGGGAAAGGTCCCAGGACTGACTCGCTGTTCCCTTTGCCTCCCAGATGTCCCGTCTGCTGTCCCTGTCCAGGAGAGCTGCTCTGCATGGGCGGAGAAGACTGAGGGAGAAGCTTTGAAGATCAGGCGGCTGATTTATTCTTATGCAGTTCTATGGACATTTAGATTGGGACACTGGCATTTGTATATTTTCAAATAGTTTTGTTTTATAGATCTATATGTATGTATATTGTATGAAATATGTAATATTTAATCTCTATTTCCATCTGTAGATTGTTATGTATATATATGTAGATGTATTTAGTTCTGTTTAAACATGTATGAAGTGTTATAGTTGTATAATTCTATCGAATTCTTAGTACAGGGTTCTTTAGAGGGAGGCACTGATATTTTTGTATTTCTGTATGGGCTGTAAGCTTGTAATCTGTATTAAATTAAGTTGTTAAACAATTCATTGATCTTTGTCTATAGTGACTTGTAGAGGTTAGCAATAAATTAAGTTTTTGCTAACTGCGGTTGGTATTTGTATATTTTTATGTGGCATTGTTGTGTTAATATAATAAATGACTTTTTTTAAACTTAATTGAGATTTGTATAGTTGTGTATTGTCAGGGCAGGTGTAGCAATTTGTAATAAATGGCATTTTTCAACTGAAATTGATTCATGTGTATTTGTAGCTCAGCTGTGCGGCTGCAGCAATCTGCAAGCAATGACATTTATCAGCTGAGATGGGTGGTTTGTGATTTGTGCTCTCCAAAGCAATGGGCAGATGGAAATGCCGTGACGCTGGAGGATTTTGTCCAAACAGATGTGAGGATACTCTGGGAGTTTGATCAAATGCTCTCACTCACCACTGCCTAGGCTCATCTTCAGCAAAACTAGTTTGTTAAAAGCTGAACACCTTCCAGGAAAGAGAGATTGCACTTTCCCCTTCCATTGCCTTGCTGTGTGAGTGGAAGATGTCCTTAGCACAGGGAATTGTTGCCCTTCAGCACCTCCCTCACTCCCATGAAATCAAAGATTATGTGCTACCGCGTGGCACCATAAAGGAAAACAGCCCTGCCCTGGTGACAGTGTGTGCAAAGTCTTCCCTCCTCCTGTCCCCACATGGCACAAACTGAACCATCCCCTTCCTGTCCAAAGTGTGCCTGAGCTGAGGGAGGGCTCCAGGAGCTCAGGAGGGTGCAACACCAGCACAGGTGGGAAGGTTTTGCAAAGCTTCCTAAGCATCAGTGAACTTTGGCTTTGCCGCTCTTCCCCTGGAATATTGTCCTGCTCATCAACGGTCTTGGAGGACACCGTGCCGCCAGCTCCCGCAAGTGAAGTTTGTTTTCTTCAGGGCTTGAATGGAGGAAAATGCAAATGGTTATTTTTAGAGTGAAATTTGGGGTTTGGTGCAGCTGGGTGAGGTCTGTTATTTGCTGTGGAAAGTAGAGGAAAAGCTTTAAATTCCCACCAGAAGCTGACTGCCAGCCCACACAGAGACCTGAAGGAGGCCCAGGTGTGCTTGCTGCACGCTGCTCCAAGGGAAAAGCTGGAACAAAGTCCCCTTTGATTGGAGATTGAGCCCCTGTCCTGATGGGACACTTGTGCTTGGCTTCTTTTTCCCCCTTGGACTGAGATTGATGAGAGAGAGGCAGTTTTCTCTTGTTTGGACTTGGTTCTTGTTGGGGGTTAGCTGTCCTTTTTTTTGTTCTGGCCTCCCCGTGGAATTTTTACCCATGAGCTGGGGAGACAACCTAACTGTGGGTATTTAGTGGGTGATTGATAAAGGACAAAGAGTGGCCGGGCCCAGGGGGGGAAGGGGGCAGGAAAGGATGGTGGGGACAGTTTTTGGCTGGCTTTCTTTGGCTTTGGGGAAAGACATTCGCTTGCTGGGTCGCAGAGCTGCTGCGGTTGGGAGAAGGGAATTTCGCCATCACCCAGACGGAGCTGCTGCTGCTTCTCCTTCTTCCCTCTTCATTGGTGGCCTCGCACCCCCTGTCCTGCCGGGACGTGTGGCAGTGCCAGGCACCGCCGTGGAGCTGCTGATCCACCTCATCCACCAGCCCACGATCTCAGCTCATCCCTGCTATTCCACCTCATCCACCAGCCCAGGATCTCAGCTCATCCCTGCTGTTCCACCTCATCCACCAGCCCAGGATCTCAGCTCATCCCTGCTGTTCCACCTCATCCACCAGCCCAGGATCTCAGCTCATCCCTGCTGTTCCACCTCATCCACCAGCCCAGGATCTCAGCTCATCCCTGCTGTTCCACCTCATCCACCAGCCCAGGATCTCAGCTCATCCCTGCTGTTCCACCTCATCCACCAGCCCAGGATCTCAGCTCATCCCTGCTGTTCCAGCCGAGTGTTCCTCAGAGCCCCGCAGGAGCACCGGGACTGCCCGCCCGAGGGGTTTGTGAAAACAAAGCCTCTCCTCCATCCCGTCTCAGCACGGGGTCCTTGGTTCTGTTTTCTTGTTAATGCTGTAGTTATTGTTGTTTGTTTGCCTGGTTATACTAGTAAAGAACTCTTATTCCTATCCCCAGATCTCTGCCTGAAGGCCCCTTGATTTCAAAATTATAATAATTCGCAGGGAGGGGGTCTACATTCTTTCTTTCCAAGGGAGGCTCCTGCTCTCCCTAGCAGACACCTGTCTTCTAGAACCAAGACACCTTTACAAATCCTGGGGCTGGGATTGGATCCAGCCACTCCCAGAACTCCTCTCACAGAAGGAGTTTAGAAATCCTGGGGCTCCTGTCTTGGGGGATGTGAAAAACGAGGTTCACATAATTTTTATAGAATTTAAAAATTTAATAAAAAAACAATTAGGAGAAAAAATAAGTAAAGTATACAGATATGGCCGGGTGTCTCTGCATTCAGCCAAGAGAGCACACCTCACTAACAAAGGATTGTCCCTTAAAAACAGAACCCTACTACATATCCATAAATTCTCATACATATTCAGACATTCTTCTTAGGATCTTTGGTGTTCTTCTGTTTAGTTTTCTCTTGCTCCCTTCCCAATAGATCAATCCTCTTGAAGCCATTGAGATTTACACTCTCTGATACCAGGAATGCAATAAATTCCTCCCCCCAGAGTTCTGGTCACTGCTGTCTTCATCTGGATAAGAGAGTTTACAAATGCAGGAGTCTCTAGCTATTTTTTTTTTCCTCAGTCTTTGGGTTATACAAACAAAAGCAGTTTTTATTTTAATACTATGGCATAACCTAACATATATGTATTATACTACTATTTCTAAATTTCATCAATAATAGAAATAAAGAAAACTAGATTAATACAACAAAATTTCTCATTCTTATACACATAACATTCATTTTAATATTTGCAAAAAGCCAACAATATAAAATGTATCTATAACAAAACCCCCCTTTTTCTTTTAATGAATCATTTGGCTTGAGCAATATTTCTTGCCTTCTAGCCTTTATTATTTGCTCATTTTTTTCCCAAATTAATCTTGCTTCTTCAAGAGGATCTTCTATGTTGTTCTGTTTCTTTAACACCATAATTTTTTGTGCCGCTCTAGATGTAGTTAAGTTTGGATCTATAGGCATTGTTATCACTTGCATACTCTGAACTACTCTGGTGATTAGCTGAATAAAGCAGGGGATTAAACAAGGAAGAAATATCAAGCCAGTTGTAGCACACAAAAGGAAGAAGCCTAACTTTTTCCACCATTCTATTCCCAATAGATTATCCCACCAACTGCTTTTTAGCATTGGGTCCCATTTTTGAACTGGTACATGTGCTATTTTTCTGGTATCATTGACTATATCCAGAACGGCATCCCCGTTGTCATCTATTTTTAAACAA
Source organism: Poecile atricapillus (assembly GCF_030490865.1). Classification (NCBI taxonomy): domain Eukaryota; kingdom Metazoa; phylum Chordata; class Aves; order Passeriformes; family Paridae; genus Poecile; species Poecile atricapillus. Next base: position 3,085,451 of record NC_081280.1, on the reverse strand, counting down.
CAATCTGATGTATTAAATTTCCCACAAACACCCCCTTCTTCAGCTAACAAATAGTCTAAAGCCAACCTATTCTGATATATTGCAGCTCTGGCTTGACGTTGCTGAGTGGATATTAATTCTATTACTCGAGCAGTTTTATTTGTTATTACTTCTACAACTGCCTGGAGTCTTATGATGCGATTTAGCATATAAATTGGGGTTCGGTATCCCCAACTCCCATCTTGTGCCCAGGTGGCTGGCCCATAGGTTTCCAATATGCGCTCAGGGGGCCATTTCTCATCTCCCCATTTTTGAAATCCTCCAATCTCCTCCCTTTTGCTTCTTTTTAGGTCCTCATATACTGGCACTCCTAGTTTGTCTCCATTTGGTCCTGGCAGAAGAAAAAATCCTGGCTGTATAATTCCCAAAGTACAACTCCTTTTCCATCGTGGGGGGAGTTTTGGGTATGCTCTTTTTCCACATATCCAAAATAAGCCATCTGGTGCTTTCCAAAAATCAATTTTCTGTTGATTTAAGTTCTCCCAGAGTTTGGAAATTTCAGGTATACTCAGGGAAGGATTCTTGCCTTTATCCTTACATTGAAACAGTTTAGTTTCATTATTATATATGCAATCTCCTTCCTTTGTTTTTCTGGGAGCCCAGTACCAAGTTGGTTCATCTGGGATCCACCATGTGGAAGTTCCATTACTAACTTTATATCTCTTACAGGGAGTATTTCCTACTTCATTAAGGAAATTCCTCCCCGTGCGCCAGAGACATTCTTCTCCTATCACTGTTGAGCTTAAAATCCACCCTTCAGGGTGGTTTTCTCTCTTTGTAATTGTCTGGTTCCATTTTAGGAGTTCAGTTGGACCTAAGCTGCTGCCTTTCCATGGCCATTCTTCTGATGTCAAAGCCCCTCCACATACCCAACAGTTAGTGATGTTAAGTTCCTTACTGATTCTCTCTCCTAACTCCACAAACTGCTTTTTTCCCAGTCTTGAGATATCTATTTCTTTTTCTAATTGTTGTTCCAGTTTTGTATACAAATCTTGAAGTGAAACTGACACAGGATTAGATTGCTGTGCTGGTTTTGCCTTTTTGCTTATCAGTTGTTCTTATACTAAATCTTGGGTTTTGCTCCCAATAATATATGTAAAACAAATCCATCTCTCCCCTTTTGGACATTCACTTCCTAACCTATTACCACTTGCTCCCAAATTTTCTGTAACCCAATATTTTTTCCCATTATGCATACAGTTACCTAGTTTGGATGGGTTATAACAGTGACTGTTGATATGGGTATGAGTGACAAAAAAGGAACCTCGGTGTCTTTGCATGTACAGATTTCGGTAGCATTTATGGCATGTGTTTGCTGGTATTCCAAAAGAGAAAAGACAAAAAATGAGTGACAAAAAAAGGAGTAACAGAGGTCTGGTTTGGCTTGTATTCCCACCTCCCATGCCTATGGGGTTGCTACCCATAGCAGGTGTATTGTATCTTCTTGGTGGCGACTACAGCGGCCAAGCCGGTCTTGCCCTCTATTTCCTTATCAACTCCTTTTTGTCAGTTTCCAGGCAAATAGCTTTTGGCACTTCTTAATTGTAATTTCCCACTTTTCCTCAGGTATTTCCCACTCAACAGGCTCTAATAATTCCCATCCACAAAGCAAACTTATTATTTCAGTTGTTCTTAATTCAGTCTGGAGAGAGGATCAATTTAGGACTCTACATTTCATGCAAAGAGAAAGACAATTGTGTGTACTACAATACCAATTTTCCTTACAATTTAAATACATTTAATTCAGCTAGCATGTCTTGTACTAGGATGTTTGAGACAGGGTATATGGTATGGCACTGATGGGAGTTGTAATTCTCCCTCCTCTTTGTATAAGTCACAGGCAAGAGCCAGAACTTGGGAATTTCTTAATTTGAAACAGTGTGGATCCCCCTGTTTGAGGTGGGAGTATTCCTTCCCAAGGTGGGTACCTGAGATGTTTTGAAGCTTGTCCAGGCAGCACTTGAAACCACTGGTATAAGCCTGGCCTTCCTTCCCAGGTAGGTGCTATTCTCTGTACATTCCTTGGATCATGTGGATTTTCCCAGTTCATTACCACCCAGTCCCCGCTTTAGAGTCAATTTGGTGTCACCTGGTTCAGAAGTTACAATCCACTCCTCAGGTTTCTTCACAGGTCCTTTGATTCTGCTGGCGTGGATCCACCCTCGTTCCCTGCTCCGGATTGCAGCCTCCGTTGTCAGCAGTACCTGAAAAGGACCTTCCCATTGTGGAGTTAAGGATTGTTCTTTCCATGTTTTTACCAATACCCATTCCCCTGGATGGATATCATGAATTTTAAAGTCTAAAGGTGTGGTTTGAGGGATTATCCCTTTTAACCACAAATTTTCAAGGGTTTTTGCAATTGTTTTCACATATTCTTTGATACTTGTCTCCCCGACTTCATAGGTAGCAGTTTCATGTTGGGTGGTCAGAAAGGGTAACCCAAACATCATCTCATAGGGTGACACTCCTAAATCTGATCGAGGTTGTGTTCGAACCCTCAGTAAAGCCAGAGGTAGGCATTTTACCCATGACATTTGTGTTTCGATTATTAATTTTGTTAAAGTTCTCTTTAGAGTTTGATTCATTCTTTCTACCCGACCTGAACCTGGGGATGCCATGGGGTATGTAGTTCCCATTTTATTCCTAAGGCTTGAGTTATTTGCTGCAAGACTTTTGATGTGAAATGTGTTCCTCTGTCTGAGTCTATTCTATTAACCATCCCGTATCTGGGAATGATTTGTTCTAAAAGGGTTTTACATACCACATTGGCTGTGGCCTTGACAGTAGGAATTGCTTCCACCCAATGGGTTAGATGATCTGTTATGACTAATAAAAATTTCCATCTTTGTACCTGGGGAAGTTCAGTGAAGTCAACTTGGATACTTTGAAATGGTCGGAGGGCTAACTCACGGCCTCCAAATGCCGTCTGTCTCATTACCTTTTTATTCACTTTCTGGCAAGTTATGCATCTTTCAGTTACTTGTTTTGCCACTCCAAAAATCCCAATACACCCATAATTCCTTAAAAAGTGATCACACAAAGCTTGAGTGCCCCAATGAGTTTTTTGATGCATATCTTCTAGTATTTTTCTAGTAAGTGACTTATTAAGTGACTGTCTTCCATCAGGGAGCCTCCATTTTCCACTCTCATCCTGTTTTCCCCCTATCTTGTTTAACTGCTTTTCTTCTGCTTCACTGAATTTGGGAATTGTCAATTTTTCCATGTCCGGACTTAGAATTAACAGAACTCTTTTGATCCCATGTTCTGCTGCATCTTTAGCTTCTTGATCTGCCAAATTATTTCCTCTTATTTCTGAGGTCATTCCCTTTTGGTGACCCCTAACATGTACTATTGCTATCTCTTCAGGCAGTTTTAATGCTTCTAAAACTTCTAAAATGAGTCCTTCATGTATCCATCCTTTCCCCTTTGAATTTAGTAATCCTCTTTCCTCCCAGATTTTTCCAAAAGTATGTACCACTCCGAAGGCATACCTTGAATCAGTGTAGATGGTTCCCTTTTTATGTGCTAAATGTTCTAGTGCTCTTTTTAGAGCATATAATTCACAAGTTTGAGCTGACCAATTTGAGGGTAATTTTCCTTTCTCAACAGTTTGCATGTTTCTCCCATCAACTGCTGCATAACCTGACATCCTTTTCCCATGTAAACACCTGGAAGAGCCATCTACATATATTATTTCCCCTTCTGAGAGAGCTTGTTCTTCAAGATCTTCCCGAACCTTAGGCTGATATTGGATAATTTCCAAACAATTATGAGCTAAGTCACTTTTTGGTTCTCCATACAAAAATTGAGCTGGGTTTAAACTTTTACTTACTTCTAGTGTCAAATCATCACTGTCTATTAGGATTGCTTCATATTTTAACATTCTAGAATCTGATAACCATTTCTCAGCTTTCTGGTTTAGCACATTTCGGACTGCATGAGGTGTGTACACAATTAGTTTGCTTCCAAAAGTAAGTTTACGGCTCTCTTCTACTGGGATTGCAGTAGCTGCTACAGATTGAATACATACTGGCCAGCCATGACTCACTGGGTCCAGCATTTTTGACAAATATGCTACTGGTTTTTTTACTCCCCCCCACTCCTGGGCTAAAACTCCATGAGCTACTCCACTTTCCACATTCACGTACAGATAAAAGGGTTTTTCTAATGATGGCAAGCTTAAAGCTGATACTGAGGCTAGTTTTAACTTTAATTCTTCTAATTTGCTATCATCTTCGTGGGTCCACTTTACTTCTTCACCTTCTACCAATTTCCCATATAAAAATTTTACTGCTTGTGTATAGCCTTCGATCCATAATCTACAATACCCCAATAATCCAAGCAATTTCCTAATCTCCCTTTTTGAAGTGGGGGGGGGGAGAGATAGAATTCCTGCAATCCTCTCAGGGTTTAGCTTTCGGCTACCCTTGCTTATTAAATGTCCGAGGTATTTTACTTCTGATTCTACAAATTGCAATTTACCTTTTGATACTCTTAGTCCTTTTTCCCCAAGGAAATTCAGAAGTTTTATAGTAGCCTCTTCACCTTCAGCTTCCCCTGATAACAAAAGATCATCAACATATTGGATAATTTGTATTCCTGGAGGAGTGGGTAAAGTTTGTAATACTGTTTCTAAAGCTTGCCCAAATAGGTTTGGAGATTCAGTAAACCCCTGTGGTAATTTTGTCCATCTCAGTTGTTGCTTTTTCCCTGTAGTGGGATCCTCCCATTCAAAAGCAAAGATATTTCGGCTTTCCTCAGCTAATGGACAAGCCCAAAAAGCATCTTTAAGATCTACCACACTGAACCACTGGTGCTGGGGTGGAACTTTGCTTAGGAGAGTGTAAGGATTTGGAACTACTGGGTAACGGGTCCGAGTTCTTTTGTTAACTTCCCGTAAGTCTTGTACTAATCTGTAATTCCCATCAGGTTTCTTTACTGGGAGAATAGGGGTATTATGAGGGGACATACAGGGTTCTAATGTCCCATCTTTTATTAGTCCTTCTATCACTGGTTTTAAACCTTCTCTTCCTTCTAAGGATATGGGATACTGACGCACACGTATGGGGCATTCTTCTCTCTCAATCGTGACCCTTATGGGGTCAATATCCAGTCCTCCCCTATTTCCCTCCCCAGCCCAAACTTCCTTGTTTATTTTATCTTCATCCTCTAGGTTCAATTTTAGAACTTTGGCAGTCATTTTCCCTTCTTCAGGTATAACTCCTATTCCTAGCTTCACTTGTAAATCCCTCCCCAGTAAGTTGCTACCTGCTCCAGGGACTAATAAAACATTCCCCATCCAAATTTTAGTTTCTCCCTCAATCACCACGTCTTTGATGACTGGAACTGTGAAACATTCTCCTTTTGCCCCTGTTACTTTTACAGTTTCTTTACTTACATCACAACCTGTTGGAATCTGTAATAGACAGGTCCTCTCTGCCCCCGTGTCAACAACAAACTCCAATTCTTCCTCCTGGGGACCTACTTTTAAGGTTATCACAGGCTCCAGATGGTATTTGTCCCCAAGAAAATAGAGCCTATGACTCCCCTATTCTTCTTCTGGGCCTATTTCTTGGAAAATTTTCTGGTCCTTCAATAGGTGAGGACGTTCTCTCCTGTAGTGCCCTTTCACCCCACAGTGATAACAGGTGTTCTTAAAGCGCTCTTGGGATTCTATTTGTGCTGAGGTTTTTCCTTTTCCCTGCCCCTAAACCCTGGATGCCTAGGAGTAGTATTTAGAGGCTCCAAATTTCTCTGGAAACTAATTTCTCGCATAGCTGCTACCAGGATTTTTGCTTCTTCTTTAGCTTTTTCTTCATCTCATCTTACATAAACCTTTTGAGCTTCTTTTAATAAATCATTTAAAGGTTTGTCATGCCAGTTTTCTATTTTTTCCAGTTTTTTCCTAATGTCTGGCCAGGCATGGGTGACAAAATTAACTCTTAAAAGGGTTTGCCCTGCTATTGTCTCAGGATCTATCCCAGAATATTGTTTCATATCCCTCCGAAGTCTTTCTAACCATTCAGTTGGGGTCTCCTCCTTTCCTTGTTGTCCTTCAAATGCTTTTTTTGCATTTTTCCCTCGAGGTGCTGCCTCTTTTATTCCTTTGATTATCAGATTACAATAATCATTCATATTTCTTCGTCCTGCCTCATCATTTTGATTCCAATTGGGAGCTACCATTGGCATTTTCTGATCCCCTGGTGGTCCTTGCTGGTTTTCCTTTTCCCATATTTTCATTCCAGTGACCCTAATCATCTGTCTCTCCTCTTGGAAAAATAAAATTTTCATTATTGATTCCATTTCTTCCCAAGTAAATATGTTGGGACCTAAAAATTGGTCCAGTTGCTCTGCTGTACTTATAGGATCTTCTAGTAGTCCTTTTAGCTCCTTTTTAAAATCTCTGACTTCTGAGGAAGTCAAAGGGGCATTTACAAATCCCGTATTTCCCCCTCCCACTGTGACTTCTCGTAATGGGAATAAACTAGTAGCCTTTCTGTATTGTTTTGGGGAGGAGTCAGGGGAAACCCGCTTTTGAACTAAGTTTCCTGTATTTTGGTACGGTACCTCTCCGTTAAGGGAGAAATTCTTTAGGAGCGCTGCGTCCATGGCAGAGGTTGATGGGATGGTGAAGGCAGGGATCCGTCCCGCCGCTGAGTCCTCCAAGGGGGGCCGTAGGCAGGAACTGGTACCGGAACCACCGAGAGAGCGGAGTCTCTCGGCAGAAACCAAAGCGGGGCGTGGACAGTCTGCAGGTGTCTGCTGGGGCAGGAGCAGCGGTGCCCAGCGCAGCCGGCACGGACACAGCCACCGGGGCCGGGACGGCCGGGACAGCTGCGGGAGAAGTGTCCGGGGATGGGACAGCGGGGGTGCCCAGTGCGGGCACAGCAGCCGGGGCCGGGACGGCCGGGACAGCTGCGGGAGAAGTGTCCGGGGGTGGGACAGCGGGGGTGCCCAGTGCGAGCAAAGGAACCGGGGCCGGGACGGCCGGGACAGCTGCGGGGGAAGTGTCCGGGGGTGGGACAGCGGGGGTGCCCAGTGCGGGCACAGCAGCCGGGGCTGGGGCAGATGGAACCCCCGGCAGGGCCGGCGGGGCGGCCGCGAGCCACGCGGCTGCAGCCGGGGCAGGCGGGACCCCCAGCGGGACATCTGCAGCAGGCGGGGGCCAAGCAGGAGAGGAGGGGGGAACACTTCTAAAGGGTCCCAGCTTTTCTCTTTCCTTTTTTCTTCTTGTTTTGTCTTTGAGATTTCTGATATTTCTAGAATTTTTACTCTCTCAGAGTTTGTGTCCCCCAATATCCAGCATGCTGCATATTCTTTCTCCTCTGCATTAAACGGTTCTTTTGAATTTACAAACACGTTTAAAGCCTGACAAATCCAAGTTTCAAAAGAACCATATCCAGGCCAACAAACGTGGTCAGATCTTACTTCCTTGTTTGCCCATTCGATCATGCAAAAATTAATCACCTTTACTCTATCCTTTTTCCTTGTATTTGGGGTAATATCTCAATTAGCTAACATAACTCCCAAAGGGCTATCTTGGGATATTTCTTCTAGCAATTTCTTTTTACCTTTGTTTTTCCCCAAACCTGACTTACTGGTTTTCTGCCCCAGTTTTTTTTTTTTTTTTTAATCAATTTATTTCTACCAACCCAAACACTACCTTCTTCCCCACCTCTTCCCAGGCACCGAAAACCCTTTTTCTTAACAATACAATATTATACAGTACCATACAACACAATAAACTTTCCCCCCCCAAAAAAATAAAATTAAGCATAGATTCAACAACATTTTCCTTCCTCCATTTCCACCCGCTCTTTTTATTTCTTTGTCTCTTCTCTGCTCTTCCTGAAATTTTAAACTTTAAACAAAAAAAAACCCAAAACAGCTCACTATCACAAATGCTTACTCACAATCTCACCAAAAAATTGTCTCGGGGCTTAACAAAACAAAAGCTATAACTACAGGGTGCCCCCCCATTCCCCTTTAACTGCGACTAACACCAGCACCACTCTGCATTCTACTTGCACATCTGGCTTTAGAAAGAGCTCCCTGATAGCCTCACACCAGTCCTTAATCCCTCACCACAACACAAAAAACCTAATACAGTCCACTTCCTTCCAAACAAACCAAAATCAACTATTTAAAATAACAATTACACATTTACTTACTCACATTCGCTCACATCTATTTTACTCCCTCTCACTCATTTTTACTCAAAGCTAAACAACAATAAAATACTTTTTATTTTCAAGTTACTGATATCTTCCCATGGGTATTATAAGGCCTTGGATGTTTTAGGTTTCTTTGCTGTACCCCTCAATCCAGCTCTTTTAACCCCAGATGCTCCTGGCTGTACCCCTCAATCCAGCTCTGTTAACCCCGGATGCTCTTGGCTGTACCCCTCAATCCAGCACTGTTAACCCCGGATGCTCTTGGCTGTACCCCTCAATCCAGCACTGTGTTGGGGATCCCCGCTTTTATCCCGTTTTCCCAGTGGATTGTGCCAGGAAAACCCTCGGCTCCCTTTCCCGAGGGGCTCACCCCTCCCCTGAGACCCAGTCCCAGTGACCCCGCGGATATTTTGCAACCCCCGCTTTCCGCTCCCCCAAAGATTACTTACAATCCGTTTTCTTCTTTGGGTCTTCGTGCACAAGAATTATGGAGCAAATACCGCGGTTTAGGGAGCCTTTTCCCTTTCCTTTGCTTTATTTCTTCTCCTTCTTGCCCTCGGGGTATTTACCTGCAGCCACTGCTGACTCACACCAGGGGAAACGGAGCGGGGTCCGCTGAACTCAGCAGGGTGCGCGCTTTTTCCCACTCAGGATCCCTCGGTGCTCTTCAGAGGCGAGGTGTTTATCCCGGACAAAGAGCCCCCAATTGTGAAAAACAAGGTTCACATAATTTTTATAGAATTTAAAAGTTTAATAAAAAAAACAATTAGGAGAAAAAAATAAAGTATACAGATACGGCCGGGTGTCTCTGCATTCAGCCAAGAGAGCACACCTTACTAACAAAGGATTGTCCCTTAAAAACAGAACCCTACTACATATCCATAATTTCTCATACATATTCATACATTCTTCTTAGGCTCTTTGGTGTTCTTCTGTTTAGTTTTCTCTTGCCCCCATCCCAATAAATCAATCTTCTTGGCGCCATTGAGATTTACATTCTCTGATACCAGGAATGCAATAAATTCTTCCCCCAGAGCTCTGGTCACTGCTGTCTTCATCTGGATAAGATAGTTGACAAATGCAGGAGTTCTCTAGCTATTTTTTTTTTTTTTTTCAGTTTTTGGGTTATACAAACAAAGGCAGTTTTTATTTTAATACTATGCCATAACATAACATATATGTATTATACTACTATTTCTAAATTTCATCAATAACAGAAAAAAAGAAAACTATATTAATACAACAACATTTCTCATTCTTATACACATAACATTCATTTTAATATTTGCGAAAAGCCAACAATATAAAATGTATCTATAACACTAAGGACATCATCCACTCACACAGCAAGGCAAGTGAAGGGGAAAGTGCAATCTCTCTTTCCTGGAAGGTGTTCAGCTTTTAACAAACTAGTTTTGCTGAAGATGAGCCTAGGCAGTGGTGAGTTAGAGCATTTGATCAAACTCCCAGAGTATCCTCACATCTGTTTGGACACAATTTCTCTTTTTTTTTTCATTGTGAATGCTTTCTCCTGCCCCGCTGCCTCCTGCTTGGAGTTGTACGCGCAGCAGAGTCCCAGAGTTTTCTCAGCAGGCCTGTGCAGCGAGTTCTGAGCCAACGTGTGGCTCTGCTGCCATCCCAAATCTGCGCTTTCCTTGCCCAGCCTGAGCGCAAGTGGGGCATGTGCTGGGCGTGGCTGGAGATTTTCAGCACCAAAATCCTCCAGCGTCATGGCATTTCCATCTGCCCATTGCTTTGGAGAGCACAAATCACAAACCACCCATCTCAGCTGATAAATGTCATTGCTTGCAGATTGCTGCAGCCACACAGCTGAGCTACAAATACACATGAATCAATTTCAGTTGAAAAATGGCATTTATTACAAATTGCTACACCTGCGCTGACAATACACAACCATAAAAATCTCCATTAAGTTTAAAAAAAGTCATTTATTATATTAGCACAACAATGCCTTGTAAAAATATACAAATACCAACTAAAGTTAGCAAAAACTTATTGGTAAATTCTACAAGTCACTATAGACAAAGATTACTGAGGTGTTTAACAACTTATTACAGATTACTACAAGCTTACAGCCCATATAAAACTGAATACCTTTATCTATACATATATAACAATCTACAGATGGAAATACAGATTAAATAATACATATTTCATACAATATATATACATATTGATCTATAAAACAAAACTATTTAAAAAGATACAAATGCCAGTGTCCCAATCTAAATGTCCATAGAACTACGTAAGAATAAATCAGCCGCCCGATCTTCAAAGCCTCTCCCTCAGTGTTTTCCTCCCATGCAGAGCAGCTCTCCTGGACAGGGACAGCAGATGGGACATCTGGGAGGCAAAGGGAACAGCGAGTCAGTCCTGGGACCTTTCCCTTGGCAGCAGCTGCACTTCCAGCAGGGAAGCGAAAATCTCCGAGCCTCCCCAGGAGGGTTGGGAAGAACAAGCAGGCCGAGCGGGCCAGCGTGTGGCGAGCGCAGGCGCGGCGGGACTGTCCCGCATCTCCCGGCAGCCCGGCACAGCTCCCGGGCCCTGCCGGCACAGCTGCCTTGCCCAAGGACAGCCCCTGTGCCGGCCGGGGCAGCAGCGCTGAGCAGCCCCAGCACGGGCAGGGGCCGCTCCTGCCCGGCCGGGCAGCGCCCACGGACAAAGCCCACGCCACCCTCAGCCCTGCCCGGCCTCACCAGCCCTGGGGCCTCACCCAGGCTCTCGCGTGGCCCCAGCACATCCCTGCTCACTGCTCTTGCTCCAGGCCTTCAGCTTCTCCCTGCTGCCTCCTGGCAGTGTCTGCCTGTCCTAAAGCTCTTCAGCACAGCTGTGGTGGCAAAAGTGGAGGCTCTGGAATTGGTTGCAAGGCCTGGCAGAGCTGCAGTCCCTGAGCTCTGTGTGCTCCCTCCTGGCCCCCTCCATCCCCTCAGCCCCGCCGTCCTCTCGGCAAACCCCCAGCCCCCTCTTCAGTTTCTTCGGCCTCTCCCAGGCCTCTCCCCCCGCTCAGTCCCTTCTGAGCCGTTGTGTCCCCTCAGAGCCGGCACAGCCCTCAGCCCGTGCCTCTGTCACCTCAGTGCCACCATCGCCCTCTGCTCCCCCACAGCCCTCAGTGCCCCCAACACCTCAAGGTTTCCATCGTCCCTTCAGCATCAGCGCCTCCTCAGCCCCCTCAGTCTCACCGTCCTTCAGCAGCTCCTCACAGGACAGTGCCTGGGGCCACCGGCAGCTCCCACCGCTCCAGGGACAGCCAGGGCTGCAACTGCTGCTCCGCCTGGCCCGGCCCCAGCTCGGACCCAGCACAGGGGGACACAAGGGGCACAGCGGGAAAAACAAGAGATGAAAAAGGCAGCCAAGGGGGAAAGAAGCAAAAATGCAGCCTAGGCCTACACACCTCAATCTATGGACCTATATATCTATATAGCTCTAACTAAAGAACTATGCACATATAGAGATCTAACTATGTGCGCATCTAAATGTTACTCTCTACAGACAGAAATGCAAATTAGAAAATCTATAAGTGTAACTGTATACATAGAAATTAAATTCTATCACATCCATAACTATCTATACAAACTATACAGATATATAAATAGATACACCTATCAATACAACTATACAACTCTATCAATCTATACTTGTAACTATATAAATAAATCAAGATAAAATAAATAAATAAATCAAGATAAAAAATCTCTAACTATATCTATAAATAGAGGGATGCCACCTGCCCGATGGTCACAGGCTCTCCCTCTGATCCTTCTTCCCACGTAGGGCAGCCCTTCGGGCAAGGTAGATCAGATGGATATCTGGGAAGGAAAGGCAACTCTCAGTCAATGCTGGCCTCCGTGTAGCTTTCCCTTTGCAAGTAAACTGTCCTGCTAGCAAAGGCTGTAAAACATGGCCTGAAAGGCACACTCTCACTTGAGAATATGAAGCCTGCTCCATAAAGAACAGGGATCCTTCCAAGTTTTCCAGCCTTCTGAAGTTTTGAAGTACGCCAATCAATTCACAACACTCCCAGTGCAAATGGCACCCACGAGAGCTTGAAACACAGACAGTCCCAGCTCCCACAAAGAAGCCCAGCCTTGTTCTTTCTCTGGGCTGACGCAGAGATGTCAGTCCTCACTGCAGTGGCTGAAGCTGAAGGCTGCTGTGAGCTGTGAACCAATTGAGACACGCAGCTTGGTGACACAACTGCCACCAGCTCAGCTTTATTCCCGGCTCTCTTGCCACAGCAGAGGACTCGGTGTCAGAGCCTCTGGAAAAGCATGGAGGGGCAGGGCTCGGGGAGCTTGTGCCAGTGCAGGATTGGAACTAAAGGCACCAGGAAGCACCAACCCTGCTTGAGACAAGAACTCAACTCTTCTCATCTCCCTTCCTGTTAGAGGCAGGCTCAGAGCAGCTGTCTCCCATCACTCTAAAGCAGGCTGGGCTCACTCCTTACCAAGCTCCTCGGGCTCCTGGCAAACGTTCACACAGCTCCCGCCAGCAGGCAAAGCTCCCTCTGCTGCAGCCTTGTTCACAGCCTCCCCTCCTGAAGAGCCACGGGCAACACTAGGATTGACCTGAAAAGAAAAACACAAAGAAGGAAATGCAAAGATCAACCAATAGATTCTGCAGGGATACAATCAGAGCCTGCCAGATTTCCTTCTGTGCACCAACAAATTGCTTTGGAAAACTGGTATATACGCGGGAGTTTGCACAAGACAAAGGCTCCTCACGCTTGGCAATAAGATATGGGCAGTTCCAAAAAAATCCCCCTCCCCACCTCCAGTCTGCCCTTCCTCAAGAAGAAATCTACCCATGCAATGGCTCTGCATATGAAATGAAAGAAGAGAAATTCTTTGGCAAAGTTGTAGAAGAAGATGCAAAAAGGCCTGTGCCAATGCAGAAACTGAACACTCCAGGCCAGTCTGGGAAGAGACAAGACTTAAGAAAAAAGGGATTCCAAAGTCCAAGAGGGAATCTGTCAAACACAAGGACTAATGGGCCCTGATTGAACTGCTCTTCAACACAGGAGGAGCCCCTGGGCTTCAAGGAGTCCTTAACCATTTCATGTCCAGCACCAACCTTGTCCTTCTCACCAATCACACAAGTCATGGGGCCTCAAAACCAAGACATCTGCCCCCTGAAGACTCCACGGCTCACACACTTCATCCCTTCTTCCTAACAAGGAGCTCTGGGCCCCAGAGGCCTTCAACAGACCAAAACACTGACTTCTCCAACACGCTCCAAGAGCTGTCAAGGCTGACAAGGCTGTTGAGCGTGGGGATGACACTCAAGCCATGGAGTGGGCGCTAAGGATGGAGTCCTGCTAGCTCCTGGCACAGGGATGTGCTCTTCCCACCACAGCCTTAAGCACAACAGTCTCCTGCAGGCTGCAGCTTTGCAGGGACTGTCTGGCAACACACATCTCTTCTTTCCACAAGGTGACTGAGCTCTGGAACGTGGAGAGCAAGACTGGCCAGTTTGCCCAGCTGAGGATTTCCCAGCTGGAAACTGGACTGCAGGCAGCAGGTTCCTGAGAGGGCAAGACAGCTGCAGCTCCGGCCCATGCCCACACACAGCTCTGGGAATGCCTACACGCACAGCAGGGCTCACACAGCAGCAGCAGCAGCAGCTGCAGGAGCAGCTGCAGCCCAGCCCTTGCTTTGCCTTGGCCTTCCAGCCCAAGAGAGGCAGAGCCCACATCTGCTGCTGGCACCATCGCATGCCACTCCCACTCTGCCTTCAGTGGCAATTCTCCAAATGCTCTTCTCTTCTTTCCCATCAAACAAAGCCTGTTAGAACCCACCAAGCTTCCACTTCCTCCCCACAAATGCCCCTGCACCAGGGATTCTTCCCAGAAAAAGGAGCATTTAAACCTGGCAAACACCTCTCATCCTCACTTAAGGGCTATCTCCCTTTTTCATTCCCTCTTCCTTAGCAAATCTTGCTTGACCAAGCAAATCCTTCCGTGTCCATTCACAGCTGAATTCAAGAAGCCTTTGCTTCTCGGCCATGCAACAACATTCAGAAGCTCTCAGTCCAGCCCCTCTCATCCCTGTCCAATGGAGTTACCTGAGCAGAGGGAGACCTTTCAGGCACAGATGGTGAAAGCATCTCCTCCAGTGTCTCCAGAACAAGGTCCAGATCCAGCGGTGGCAATTCCTCTTCCCCAGGAGTACTCCATACCCAGCTTGGGGCTCTCCATGCTGCATAACCAGCACTGCCAGCTGGAGCACTGGGGACTGAAGTGCCCGGGGTGGCTGCAAGAATCCAAAAACATCGGTGAGGCTCCAAAATGAGCCTTTGGGACGCAGAGCTTTATTGCTGCCTTGGATCAAACATCACAGGAAGCGCACAGCAACCTCAACTCCAGAAAGGTATTAAAAACTTCCCAGGGAATTGGAAGAGTGAGCTCTTCCCCTTCAAAAGTATTATCCGAATCGACGTGTACATAGATTAAATTATGGCTTGTGAAACCGATCTAGGCATACACACAGACATAATCACCTTTAATCACAGCCTTTTGCATCTTCCCAGCAGCTTTGGCATTTGGCTGCTTGAGTTTCTCATCACAAGAGACCACAGAAAGTGCATTCACCCAGGAAGAGGCCAGAGGTGCAGACACACATGCTAAACTTAAACTGCGAGTTTATTCTAAGGAACTACCATGGAGATGAGGCCATGGTCTGCAGCTGCAACTGCTCTGGGGACTCCCAGCGTGCACTGAAATTTCATAGCATTATTTGTGGGAGAGACTGTTGGAAATGGAAAATCTGCAGCCTTAGAAAAAGCCTGGATTGATGGAGTGATGAAAGTACACAGACATTAGGTACAGTAATTCTAAACCTATGTTCTTGCAGTTGCAAGTAAGAATATGCCTAAAGTAAGAAATTATATGAAGTAAACCAGTTGGAGGTCTCAAGTGTAATAGTGTGATTTATAAAGTAAGTTAAGAGATCTAGAAACTATAACAGAAGTGTGTGTGAATACGTGACCTGTTAGCTTGTTGGTTAAAAGACAGATGCAGTGTGGCAAAATCAAGTAAAGGTGATAGCTTAATAAGGGAAAACAAACTTTGTGTCAACTGTCTACTGGACTAAAAAGTTATATATTGCCATGCGGAGAAGGAACTCGTAACATCCTCAAGCTGTGGTTGACTTGTTGCCTGTAAATCTCACGCCTCGGGACTGATATCTTATTGGGGTACTTCAGCAATAAATCATCTCAAAGCACGGTGGTCCCATCCCTTGTATTTCATCTCAACAAAAGACAATCTGTAAACTCTGCAATATCCTATCAGAGTCCTAGTTTGGCTTCATTCAAAGAAAAATGGGAGTTCACCTGACACCAACCAGTTGTGGAGAAATGTTCTTTGCCTCGCCCTTTGACCTCTACACAGAGGCTGCCTGGAAAATGGCCAGAACATCCTCCAAATCTGCAGCAAGGACGGGAAAAGCAGACAGAGATTCTTTTGATATTCATGATCCTGCTTCCTAGTACCCTTGACACCTGATTCTGACAATCAAATGTACACATGACAGAGCACCGCAGCAAAATACTTCAGTCACTTTTTGTGATCTTTCTGAAAAGCCAGGGGAGAAACACATTCCGTACCTGATGGGATGTTGGCTGGCAAGTGCTGCTCTGGAGAAGTGAAGCTGCTGCTCTCTGGAGAGGCCACAGAAGTGCTTTGATGGTGCACAGGAAATGCTGGATTGATGAGCTGTGGCTGGAATTGAAATTTGTGTGTGCCTGGCCTGTCTGATGAAACCCCAGGTGCAGATGGAGCAAACACTTTCTTGGCACGTGCTGGGGAAACTTCATGCCCTTGAGGATCTGGACGTGTCCTGGAAGGGCCTGCAGGTAGCTCTGAATCCTCAGGGGAGGCAGCACTGCGCTTCTGGCATGAAGGAGCTGTGCAGCAGAGAGGGAAGAAGAAAGGAAGCAAAGGGAAGGCTGGGTCACTACTGCTCCTCAGGTGTGTTTCCCTTGGCAGCAACTGTACTTCTCCCAAGGAAGACAGAAGCTCCCATCCTCCCAAGTAGGGTAAGAAGGAGAAAATTCCCTTCTCATGTTCTGAACCTTTGCAACAACCAATTCCTTGTCTACTGAGCTCTCCCGTCCTTATTCATCTGTCTGGGAAAAGCGTCCCGCTGCCATTCCTCGGCAGGAGGCAACTGTCAGAAACCCAGCTGCCAGCTCTTCTCCCTTCTGCTCCAAAGGCACACAAAAACTTTAGAATCACAGCCTTCCCTATCTCCCCAGGAGCTTTTAGATTTGGCTGCTTGAGTTTCTCAACACAGAAGGCCACAGAACGTGCATTCACCCAAGAAGAGCCTGGATCTTAAGCACACACTGAGAAATTCAACTGTGAGTTTATTCTAAAAGCAACCTTGTAGGTGAGGCCATGTTCTGCAGCTGCAGCTGTTCTGAGGCACACAGAGTTCATTTCAATGGCACGGCCCGATTTGCAGGCCAGTCAGTCTGAAACATCTGCAGTATCCTATCACCGTCCTAGTTGGACTTCATTCCAAGAAACAGGGGAGTTCACCTAACACTGACCACTTGTCTGTCGGGCAATATTTTTCACCCAGCCCTTGCACCTCAGCAGACAGGCTGTCTGGAAAATGCCCAGAACAACCTCCACATCTGCAGGAATGACAGGAAGAGCAGAGAATACTTTGGCATTCACAGTCCCACTTCCCAGTACACTTAACACTGTTTTCTACGTGATTCTCACTTGAGATCTACTCATGACAGAGGACTCAGGGAAAACACTTGAAAGGCTCAGTTGCCAGGACCTATTGGAAAAGGAAGGGTAGAAACTCTTTCCCTACCTGATGGCTCGCAGGCTGGGCTGTGCTGCTGAGAAGATGAGCAGCTGTTGCTGTCTCCCAGGGCCCTGCAAGCAGCTTCAGGGTGGATTGGAGTGAGGTGAACCATGAGCTCAGGATGGCGTTTCAGGTCCAGGCGAACCAGCGGAACCGTGAGCTTGCGGAGATTAAATCTCTGGATGAGCTCTCTTGATGGTTCCACTGGTGAAGCCCCAACAAGTCCAGAGGTGGCACAGACTTTCTTGGCAGCTGCTGGGGAAGCCTCACTCTCCTGAGCACCTGCACTTCTCTTGGAAGGGCCTGGAGGCAGCTCTGAATCCTCAGGTGAGGCAGCATCGCGCTTCTGGCGCAAGGGAGCTGTGCAGCAGGGAGGGAAGAAGAAAGGAAGCAAAGGGAAGGCTGGGTCACTACTGGTCCTCAGGTGTGTTTCCCTTGGCAGCAACTGTGCTTTTGTCAGGGAAGACAAAAGCTCAGCTCCTCCCAAAACAGGCTGAGAAAGAAAAAAATCACCACATGTCTTGGGGGGTTTGATGCCTATAGAACTTCAGTCAAACGTACAAGCTGCTTCTATAGGTTGAGTTCTAAGATATCAATATAACCTAATATATCCGTATCAACAGATATCAATGGAACCTGAATCATAACTTCATGGATCTATTTAACCTGATATAGACGTCTTTCTATGCATTGTAGTGCCTAGTATATGGTTAACTGGTTGCTCAGAGCTGGAGACCCAGGAAAAAAAAATGAAAATCTCACCAGGTGGTCAGTTTCAGAGATAGGGAAGTAGAGTACTAATGAAAAATTAGCAAACGTCAAGCCAATTAGCCACAAGATAAAGAAATTAGACTGGTTAGGACCAGACAGACCAAGGAACACCGTAGCTGTGCATGCTCTGAAGACAAAGTTGAAAAGTTCAGATGCAAAGACGACTTTGGAAGCCTTCATCAAAGACCCCCAACAACCCCCAAACTGGGGAGGCGCAAGCACAGTGAAAAAAAAACTATCTATAGCCATGAGATTATACTATGTAAATTCGTTCCAGAGTGTATAATATACTGTGTACATTTGTTCCATATGTTATAATGACATAGTAACACCAAGCAATTATTACTAAATATAGCACAGCAATTGACAAAGGTGGATGAATTAGGAGGAGAAATCCTCCTCACCTCCAGCACTGAAATAAACAACTCTACACACACGGCTCTATGGGATTTTATTCACTTTGCAACAACCAGCTCCCTGTCTACTGAGCTCTCCCCTATCCGTTCAACCCTTGGCAGGAGGCAGCTGCCAGAAACCCAAATGCAGCCCGGCACAGCTCCCGGGCCCAGGAGCTCGGGGCGGTCGCGGTGAAATCTGCTGTTTCTATAGTGCAGCCAGCCCCCAGCATCGCCCGGCACAGCCGCCACAGCCCGGGCCGGCACTTGGTGGAAGCCGCAGCGGCCGAACTGGCACAGGAAGCTGCAGAACTTCAGAGCTGCGTGGCTCGGAAAGTGTGTGGGGCTGGCCCCTGGTCGCCGCCCAGGCTGAGCAGCTCCCGCTCGAAGAGGGAGCGGACGATGAGCAGCCCCTGCGTCTCGACCAATACGCCCAAGCCCTCGGCTCACCCGCACTCCCGGAGACCGCCCCGAGCGTCCCAGGGCCGCCCAACGAGCAGCGCCAGCCACGGTGCAGGGCCGGGCCGGCTGCCGGCCGAGCGGGCCAGCGTGTGGCGAGCGCAGGCACGGCGGGACTGTCCCACAGCCCCCGGCAGCCCGGCACAGCTCCCGGGCCCTGCCGGCACAGCAGCCTTGCCCAGCACGGGCAGGGGCCGCTCCTGCCCGGCCGGGCAGCGCCCACGGACAAAGCCCACGCCTCCCTCCGCGCCCGCAGCTCCCACCCCGTCTCACCGGCTCTGGGCGGCTGCCCGGTGGGGAAGGCAGGCAGCGACCGATCCGTGGAGGGCCGCTGGAGGCGGCTGGGCTGGCGGCTACGCACCTCCAGCCCCGCGGCCAGTCTCTGCCTGTTGGCCCTGGTCCGGCGTTTGATGCGGAGCAGGAGCTCGGGGCGATCACGGCGGAAGTTTGGGTTCATAAAGTGAAGCCACGCCCCGGCATCGCCCGGCACAGCTGAGCCAAGCCATGACGGCACCTTTTGGAAGCCGTAAAGGTTGAGCTGGCGCACGAAACTGCCAAAGTGCGTGGCTTTGAAGCAGTCCGGGGCCGCCCCCGCCCCCTGGCCGCCCCCTCCGTGGGCGCCGCCCGGGCTGAGCAGCTCCCGCTCGAAGAGGAAGCGGTCGATGAGCAAGCCCTGGGCCTGGCTGTCCCAGCGCACGGAGCGGACGCGGGGGCTGTTCACCAGGCCCCACAGCTTGGCGGGGAAGGTGCTGGCATTGATTCCGGCGGGCAGCGGCAGCTCCTCCATGGCACCGATCTGTCTCCGACTGTCGCCGCAACGGCCGCGGCGCAACGGCCTGAGGGGGGCGCTGCGTTCGGCCCCGCGCGCGCCCGGCGCGGCCCCGGCGCAGGCCGGACTCGGCGAGGACGAGCGGGGCCTGAGGGGAGATAAGGCCAGGGAAGAGGAGGTGAAAAATGCATGGGGGAAATGATAAATGACATAGGAATTCCACTCATTGACAAAGATTGTTACTGCAATAAATGGAATTGATTTTGGCTAACTAAATTGGAACTGTTATTCAAGTTATTTTTAGAAACAATTGTCAGGAAAATTAATCCACAAACGCCAGAGGTTTATGTCCAAAAAGGAGACAGAGGAGTCCTTTTTTCTTTATTCAAATAAAGGGAGAGGCCATGGGGCATTTCCCTGGGGTCTCTCAAATTTTTGGAGGGTGCAGCCTCCTTTTTATCCTAATTCCCGGCCGCTTGTCCCTTCTCTCTTTCCCCACAGGCTGAGGTACTTGACAGGTACAGACTGCCCGGAACACCTGATACCTGCGATACCTTCCCCCCCACCCACAATGCATAATCCCTTCTTAATTCTTTACTTTTATGGAATTCATAGTGTTCTTTCAGTGCCTCTTTGATCTTTTAGTGGAATCCATCCCATTGTTTCTGTTGTCTCTCACTGAGAGCTGCTTCTTATCTGTCTCGTTAGGGACTTTTGGATTAGGTTCTTTTTCATTTTGAATTGAAGATTGAGAAGAGGGAGGCAGATTTCTCTTGTTCGGTCTCAGTTGTTTATTTTTTTTTTATCAGCATTACAAGGTACAAGGAGCTATGTGCACTATGATAGAAAAGGGTAAAATGGCTAACAAAGATCCTCTTTTAAATGGGTAAAAGGTAAAGGTCTTTTTAAAGACATGCTCATGAATTTCATGTCATATGAAATTCAGTTTTCTTTGAATCTTAGAACTTAGTATTAGAAACAAGGGCACACTCTCTGTATCTCAGACTCCAACAAGTCCTAGGTTTTGTTCCATACCCACCAATTCACTTTGTCTGCTTCCATTCTACTACTGCTTGCAGCGTTCCATACTTCTGGATCTGTTTCATTTTCAGAGCCTTCCCACTTAATGCACCAAGGGGTATCTGCCATCTATTGGAATTTCTGAAGCATGCTCACTGACCATGCACTGTCCCAAGCTTCAACCCGATCTTTTCTTTCCTGTCTTTCATATGTCCATTTTGACACTGGAATCTTTTCTTTAATAACCTTTGCTATCTTTTCATAACACTATCCATAATTCCCTAATCTCCCATACCAGCCTAGTTTTGGTTCATACTTTCCTCCATTTTCATGACAATCCCATAGAGATGAATACTTTGGCTTCACGGCATTTTCAAACACTGTCTTCTTTTGGTACTTGTAGTCTATTCGCAATACACAGCTCATATTTTCACTTTTATTCTTTCGTATTTCAGGTAATTTTGATGTTATAATTCCCCAACTAATTGGGTCTCCTGCTGCCTTTGGTATTGGCAGACAGGCAGTTATTTTGCTGGTGTTTTGCATGTTGGCAAAATCTTTAATTAATCCAATCACCACATTTTCTGCTTGGATAGTATTAGAAACTTTTCTCACTTGTGTTTCTGGCTGCACCCCCACATCCCTCTTCATTCTAAAATGAAGAGTTGTCAGCTGATCCTTTTGCATTTCACATCTCAAGGTAACATTGATTCCAAGTGATGGCACTAAAGGCCATAAAATAATCACCATTACAGTCACTAGCAACCTAGACATTTGAAACAATCAAACCCGCTTTATCTGCAGCTCTGTTGGCCCTACAGTTTGTGCAGTGCACAGTGCAGGGGAAACCTTCTTCACTCTGGTGTAATGTATGCAGGGATCCAGTCCAGCTCCTTTGACTGCTGTCAAGGTAGTTAACAGTACCTGATAGGGTCCATTCCACCTTTCTTTTAATGCTTCTTCCTTCCAGCTTTTACCGTACACTTCATCTCCCGGGGGGATGTCATGAACTGGATTCTAAAGAGTCAGCGGCCTATTCCACACAAGGGTGCTCCAAAGTCGAGCTAGAGCTTTTCCAAGAGACAGAACATAATTCTACACCTCTTGCTTCCCTGTAACATGTACATTTGGATTAGGTTCAGGGGATTCCTATGGTTTCCCATACAATATCTCATAAGGACTGACTGACATCCCGCTTCTAGGCTTTATCCGAATCCTCAGCAGTGCTATTGGTAAAGCTTTTGGCCACTGCAGTTTAGCTTCCTGGCATATTTTGCTGATTTGCCTCTTCAAGGTCTGATTCATCCTCTCTACCTGTCCACTGGATTGGGGTCTCCATGGTGTATGGAGATCCCAAGCTATTCCCAGCAACCTACTCACCTCCCTCACTACTGTGGCTATGAAATGTGGGCCCTTATCTGATGATATTCCTAGAGGCACCCCAAATCTTGGAATGATTTCTTGCAGTAACCACTTGACTGTCTCCTTTGCTTGATTTGTGCCACAGGAAAGAGCTTCTGGCCATCCTGAAAATGTGTCAACTCTTACCAATAGATATTTATATCCTCGAGTGTTTGGTAATTCTACAAAATCTTCTTGCCAATAATCTCCTGGTTCTACTTTTACCCCAATTTTCCCCAGTTGTGCCTGTTGTCTAGCCACTGGATTGTTCTTCAAGCAAATTTCACATTTTGACATTACTGATTTTGCCATTGTTAACATCTGTACTGATATTAAATTTAGTTTGAACAATTTCACCAATGCCTCTGCACCCCAATGACATTCGTTCTGTTTAATTTGTAGAACTTCTCTCATTATCAAGGGGGGTACCATACTTGTCAGTGTGTAGTCACCTACCACCCTTCTGAATTCTTCTGTGCATTCAGTGAGCATCCAAATTTCTCATCCTCTATTGAATATTTTGGTTCTGGAGGTAAATTGAATTGAGATACATTAGTTTTTAAAGGTGAGCTTTGCAGTGCATGATTGCTACTTGCTCAGGCTTTTGTACTGCTTTTATTAATTGCAGGACTGCATCTTGATGTTTAATGTGTGTGCCTTGAGAAGGCAGCAGTCCTCTTTCTTTCCACAGTGCCCCATGTACATGCACCACTCCAAAAGCATATTTTGAATCAGTCCAGATATTTACTTTCTTCCCTTCACTCAGCTCTAATGCCCTGGTTAAAGCAGCCAGTTCTGCTCGTTGGGCAGATGTGTTTGCTGGCAAGGCTTTGCCTCCACCACTGCACCTGTTGTTGTTACTGCATATCCAGGGTATCTGGTCCCGTTCTCCACAAAACTGCTTCCATCTGTAAACAGCTCCCAGTCTGCCTGTTCCAGTGGGACATCTTTCAGCTCTAGCTGAACAGGTGTGTTCTATCACTTCCACACAATCGTGTTCCAATGGGCCTTCTTCAGTTGTGGTACCTAGGAACAAAGCTGGATTCAAGAGGTTAGTTGTCTTTAGTGTGACATCATCCTGCTCAGTCAGGATTACCTGGAATTTCATCATCCTGCTTGGAGATAGCCAATGGCCCCCTTTTGTTCTAAAACAGTGGTCACCATGTGTGGCACATAGACATCTATGTGTCTACCCATCGTGAGTTTCCTAGTTTCTTGTGTCAGCATCACGGTGGCTGCAACTGCCCACAGGCATGAAGGCCATCCAGCACTCACGTGGTCAAGTTGTTTGGAGAAGTAGCTTACCAGCCTTTTCCAGCTTCCCAAACCTTGGGTCAGCACTCCCTGTGCTAGGTGTGATCTTTCATGCACAAACAGCTGAAAATCTTTGGATAGGTCAGGCAGTCCTAATGCTGGAGCTGTTGTCAATGCCTCCTTCAGTTTGAGGAAGGTCTCCTTCTGTGGTTTGCCCCAGGTAAATGGCTGTGTCTTGTGGGCTTCATTCAGGGGTTTTGCAATTAGTCCATAGTCCATGATCCACAGGCAGCACCATCCAGCCATCCCGAGGAAGACTCGCAGCTCATGCAGGTTCTGGGGTTCTGGAATAGCACAAATAGCTTGAATATGATCATTACCCAGCCTACGTTGCCCTTGTGAGATTTCACATCTCAGGTAAATCACAGTCTGCTGGGCAATTTGTGCCTTCTCTTTAGACACCTTATATCCTCTCATTCCCAGCTGATTTAAAATTTCAATTGTTACCTTTATGCAGGTTGTCTTTTCCTATGTAGCTATCAGTGAATCATCAACATACTGTAACAGCAGGTATTGCTCCCTCGGAACTTGCCCATTCTCGGTCCAAATCTCTAGCTCTTTAACCAGCTGGCTTCCAAATAGGGTTGGACTGTTCTTGTATCCTTGTGGGAGCTGTGTCCAGGTGAGCTGAGTTTTCCTTCCATTTTCTGGATTTTCCCACTCAAAGGCAAACAGTTTCCTACTTTCTTTGTCAAGGAGTATGCAGAAAAAGGCATCTTTTAAATCAATTACGGTAAACCATTTCTATTTCTCTTTCACGGATGTTAACAATGTGTAAGGATTAGCTATCACTGAGGAAATATCTTTAGTTATTCCACTGATCGCTCTCAAGTCCTGTACTAGTCTGTACTCAGAATTTGGTTTCTTCACTGGAAATATTGGTGTATTAAATTCTGATTCACATATTTTAAAATTTGGTACTTCAAAAACTTTTCAATAATCTTTGCTATTCCTTGTCGTGCTTCTGCCTTTATAGAATACTGTTTAACATGAATAGCTTTTGCTCCTTCTTTTAATTCTACATGTACTGGTTGTGCCAATTTAGATTTTCCTGGTATGTCTGTTTCCCATACAGAGGGAATTACTGCGTCCTCTACTTCCCGAGGGATAGCAGGGACTGGTTTTTCTTTTATCATTAAAATTTGTCCGGTCTTTGATTCAGGTATTTTCATTAAAAGTTCCCTGTTCTCAAAAGTTATGACTGCATCAAGTTTTGCTAATAAATCTCATCTTAAAAGTGGAATTGGACACTCAGCCTATATAAAAATTCATGTATTAAAGCTTTGTTTCCAAAACACAAATCCAGGGGTTGCAGGAATGTCCAATTCTCCTCCTTCCTTGTGGCTCTAACTATTGTTGCTCTTTTGTCTCCAATTTGCTCTTTTAGATCATTTAGCACAGAATGTGTAGACCCTGTATCCACCAGAAATTTTACTTCTTTATCTCCCAATTGTAGAGTTACTAAAGGTTCTTGTGTTGGTTTTTGTTCTGATTCTAGTCAGCTGCTGTACTCCCCCAGCACCATTAATTTCAAAGTGTCTTGATTCTGGTTGAACTGATTGCCCTGGTTAAACCGATTTGGGCATTCATTTTTCCAGTGCCCCTCTTGTCTACAATAAGCACATTGATTTAACCCTAATCTTGGCAAAACCCATCTCCCTCGTCCTCTGCCAAATCTGCTCCTCCCCAGTCCACGAACACCTCTGCCACATCCTCTGAAACCTGGATTCTCTCTTCCTTGGATCACTGCCAAAAGATTTTGCTGCTGCTTTTTACTAGCTTCTTTTTCCCTCTTATTGTATACTTTCCAAGCCACTTCAAGAAATTTATACAAAATTCTTAATTCCTCTCCTTCTAATTTCTGCAATTTTCTCCTAATATCATCCTGTGACTGCCCAAGAGAAATGAACGCAAGCTCAACTTTCACCTGTTCTGTTTCTAGTTGAAGATCTGTGTACTTTCTCACTGCCTCCTTAAGCCTTTCCAAAAATGCAGCAGGGGATTCTTTCTTTTCCTCTCTTACCTCATACAATTTAGACCAATTCATAGCCTTAGGTATAGCATTCCCAACCCCTATCTGGAGCCACTCTTGATATCTCTTCAGCCTCCACATGTCCCCAAAGGCATTGGGATCCCACCCTGGATCCTCGGTCAGAAAGTTCTCATCTAAAGTCCCTGTCACCACCCCAGTTCTGAGATCTTCTCTCACCTTCTCCTTGGCTGCTCTAAGCACCATCTCTTTCTCAGTAGAGTCCATTAAATTATCCAATATTACTTGTATATCTTCTCAATCTGCATTCTGAGTTTTCATAATCATTTTTACCACCCCTGCTACTTTATCAGGATTTTCTCTATAAGTTCCAGCTGACTGTTTCCAAATTATCAAGTCTTCAGGGGAGAAAGGGACTTTTACAAACACCAGCCCCTCTACTCCTACTCCTTGTCTCAAGGGGGCAATCACAGTCCGCCTTTGTCTGCCCAAATCTTTTCCCGTTCTACCCAGAACCGGAGCAAGCTTTGACCGAGTCCGATGGGACACCGGTGTCACTGATTTATTATCATCACCCCCACTACTGCTATCCTCCTCCCCAGCATTTTTCACATTTCCTTGTACCACAGTTAGATCTTGATCATCTCCTGGAGAAGAAGGATCAGGTGAAGGCGGTAGAGGAGGATAAAGAGGGAAAGGTGAAGTGGGGTTAGGCGAGATAGGGTTGGGTGAAATAGGATTACATGAAGTGGGGGCAGATGAAACAGAATTGGGTTCTTTTGGTTCTGCTGGAACCACTTGTAAATCAACATCCATCTCTTTCCCCTGACGCAAACTTTCTTTTAATGCCAGGTGCTCTAAACAACTTTTCCTTTTACACAAACCTCCCATTTATCACTCACACATGCTTTAACTGCCATCAATCCACACTCAGCCTTGCCATTCTGGCTTGTCTCACAAATAGAAAAACAAATCTACGTACGGAACCTCATCCCACTTTCCCTCCCACTTACAGAACAACATCAACTATAAAATGGTGTTATACTGCAAAGATCCATTTCTTGGCCACTTTTCCCCACTGTCCAGGTCATATCCTGGTCACCATGTATTACAATAATCAATCAACTTTACGTAAATCTTGCCCAAAGTTTCACCGTTTCCAATGTGCCAATAAGCACCCCAAAGGAGAAGTACGTGCTATAGGGGCATTGCCACCTCAAATCCCTTTAAGCTTCTCCATGTTACAGTTACAATACACCACACACCACTGATACTTAACCTGCAACGCTTTCACTTCTGTTGTCTGACAGACGGCGCCTGGGCAATACCAGGAATTCCTCCAGCCCAACCGTGCGGAGATTTCGCTGTGTCTTATTGGCAGGCACCAGACCAGACCGAAAAGCACCTTACCTCTCTCAGAGGGACGTTGTGAGCAGAGGAGACGGTCACGGCCGGATGGGCTCCCCGAGAATCCCTCGGTGCCGGCTGGAGCGTGATCGGGTCATGAACTCGCTCCGCAGCACTCACAGGGTCCCATCTGGGTCACCAAAATGTCAGCGTTCAGGAACACACATAATCACAGATTGATTATATACAGGTGCTTTATTGAAGTGTGTGGGAACTAGGGGTATCAGCAACCCAAATCTAGCTCCATCGTCTTTGTCCAAAGTGCACATACTTCTACAATTTCAGCTGTAGCAGTAATCACTAGAACAACCTTATCAATATTGCTTCATTAATATTGCTTCATTAACTTTATCGATATTGCTTCATGAGAGTTAGCTCATCCTTGTACAAACCTGTACGAATCTCATCTCTGGGTGGGTATCTTGGAGACCCCAAGCACCAGTTCCTGTTACTGTAAACATTTCAGCTTGCTAGACCATCCCTAATACCAAACATTCTTGTGGCCTAATTCTACATGATTTTCAGAAACATTATTCAGAGACATTTAACCCCACAGTAACAGAAGGACCAAGGATCCACTGTGACACTGTGGGGCCCAAAGAACCAAGGATCCATTGTGACTCCACGGAGTGTCATGGAACCGTGGAGACCATTGTGACACTCCAGGGCCTCATGGAACCATTCTGACACCAAGCTGGGTGGGAGTGTGGATGTGCTGGAGGGCAGGAGGGCTCTGCAGAGGGACCTGGACAGGCTGGATCCAGGGCCCAAAGCCAACAAGGTGAGGTTTAACAAGACCAAGTGCCGGCTCCTGCACTTTGGCCACAACAAGGCCTGCAGTGCTCCAGGCTGGGGACAGAGTGGCTGGACAGCAGCCAGGCAGAAAGGGAGCTGGGGCACTGATGGACAGCAGGCTGGACATGAGCCAGCAGTGTGGCCAGGTGGCCAAGAAGGCCAATGGCCCCTGGCCTGGATCAGGAATGGTGTGGCCAGCAGGAGCAGGGCAGGGATTCTTCCCCTGTGCTGGGCACTGCTGAGGCCACACCTCGAGTGCTGTGTCCAGTCCTGGGCCCCCAATTGAGGAAGGCCATGGAGGGGCTGGAGCGTGTCCAGAGAAGGGCAACAAGGCTGGTGAGGGGTCTGGAGCACAAGTCCTGTGAGGAGTGGCTGAGTGTGGTGGGTTTTAGCTCTAGCTAAAATCACCAGAGTACTTCCTTCTGTCTTACTGTGAGATATGGATTAGGAGAAGGGCAAAACAGGCTTAAAACTTAAAAGGAATAAAGAAACTTTAGGATCAGGTCTACAAGAATAAGAAACAAGGATAAAACCTCCAGAAACCTTTCCTCCCCCCCCACCCAACTTTTCCTTTCCGAAGTGACACAGCAGAGATAAAACCTGGGATGTTAAAGCAGTGCCAGCTATACAACAGTCTTTCCTTCAGTCTGTGCAGGGAGAGGAGTTTTCTCTTCTCATGCCATGGAGAGTTCTCCACAAGAAACAGTTTTCTTGTTGGTTTTCATTTCTAGGAATGGCAGTCACCCAGGCACAAACTCTGCCCTCTCCTCCCATTTCCACACCACTTAGAGGTGTGTTCATGGGCCATGAGCTAAGGGGTATTATTTTAAGGATGAGTTATTGAAAGACAAAAGTCCTCCTCATCTCTGAGAATAGAGGTTTTCTTCTTCTCTCCCTGGGGGCAAAGGGTCTTCATCAGCTCTCATCTCCCTCTCTCTCTGTTCAAGCTCTCATGGGATCACAGCTACTCCACCATCTGCTTGGCTTCATCCATGGATACCTTTGCCCAGATCTACAGCTTGAATACTTCAATCCCCCAATACTCTTTCATGAATTAAAGGAGTTATTTTTCAGAACATAATTATTCATCTCCATGGCCCTACCAAACTAATATTTCAGCTTATTAGAGCATCTCCTCATTCTCCTTCCATCTGAGGCTTGATTCCTTCTTTTACTGACCTTGATGTTTCACGATGTCTTTTTACGTGTCACTTGGTTCTTTTCTTTTCCTGGAGAGAGGATTAAAGTCTGCAGGTCTCCTCTATGTAGTGGAAGGGTTAAATCTGTCCCAAGCCATGGCAGGCAGTGGTGGTGTGGGATTTCAGGTGTGGCTGGTGCCAGCTCTCAGGAGCTGTCTGTGCGGGCCGGGGGGCAGGGGGGGTGTTGGCGAGTGTCATCAGCCGTGGCCTGGCCCAGCCTGGGGGCCGGGGGCTCCCCTGGGAAGGGCTTTGGCCACCCCGCTGGAACGGGACCCGGAGGGCTTCCCGGGAAAGCCAGCACCGCAGCAGAGCCTGGCCTGGCCTGGGGGGGATCCCGCAGTCTCCATCTCCCCCCGGGAGCAGCTGGGCTCCGGCCCAGCCCCCCCCAGGCCGCACAGGCCACGGGGGAGCGGGGCCAGCCACACCAGAGCTCTGCTGCCTTTCAAGGCTGCAAAGAAAGAGACCAGTTCCTGGGCTTGGGGTTTTAAAAGGTGCCATTCACAAAGGTGAAGTTACTTTGCAGTGGTGCAGAATGCTGTCAGTTGTCAGAACTGGCCAGCTATTGGCTTGATCTCAAGCACAGAAGGAACTCCCCACAGCCTCTCTCAGAGGAATCACTTCTGTGGGTGTTTCCCACTTCTTTCCCTAAATGCTATACTACCACACCCTTTGACCATAACATAATTCTCAAAACTCAAAGATTTCAAGGCCATATTTAAAACCAAGTAAGTTCCTCCACTATCAACCAAAAATTCTACTTCTTTTCTTTTTTCCAGTTTCATTTTTAGAACCAGGGGGTCTGCTGGGGTGGACTCCCTGGGTCCTCCTCAGTCTTCTTGTGGATGTGTGACTGCAACCACCCCTCCTTTCCCTTCTTTCTTTTGGCCATCTCACTTCCACTTGGACCCTCATTTTTCCAGTGGCCAAATTCTCCACAGTTCGCACATTGGTCTCTACCTAGTCAAGACAGGCCTTGTTTGGGTGGTTCTTGTCCGTGCTTTCCTTTCCCTTTTCCTTTCTCCTGTACCACTGCTACTAGCTTCTTCATTTCTTGCTTATATCCCTCTTCTCAATTGCTGAAAACTCTCCATGCTTCTTCCAATAAGGCTTCTAAGTTTCACCCATCTGCACCCCAAAGCTTTTGGAGTTTACACCTCATGTCCCCCATGGATTGTTCCAGAAATAGATGAACTAGCTGCTGTATTCCTACTTCAGATCCCAGCTCCAGTGGTGTGTGTCTGTGCATTGTGTCCTTCCAAGGATCTGGGAATTCCGAGGGAGATTCTGAGGGACCTTGTTTGATTGCATATAAGGCTGCCCAGTTCATGGTTTTAGGTCCACCCCTCTCCACTCCCTTCACTCTCCACTCCTGGGAGCTTTCTGACTTTCTCCTTCCACTCAACTGATTTGGATCCCATTGTGGGTCCTGTAAAGTAATCTTTTCCATCCATTTGTAATGTTTTATAATGGTCCTTTGCCAGGTCCCCTGCTGGTTTTAGAACCAATTCTTTCTCAGTTTTGGTTAATGCATCTAATAACAATTGTGTGTCATTTCAATCTGGGTTATGTTGTTTGACTATATATCGTAAACATTTGGCAGTGTTTACTGGGTCACTTTGATAATTCTTTGCGACCTTTTCTCACACCTCTCGGTCGAGAGTAGAAAAGGGTTCCTTAACTACCATTGTCCCTTCTGGTCCTATTGCTTCCCACAAGGGTGCCTGTAGTACCTGCTTTCTGCTCCGGGATGCAATCGGGCTACCTGGGGGTGTTGGGGCTGATGCCCCCTTAAAGCTGTCGGGAGGAGGTGGAGGGGAAATGGAGCTTCCAGGTCTGGAGGGGTCAGAGGGGCAAATGGAGCTTCCAAGTGCACCTCTTCCTCCTCCTGCCTCCTAAAGGGAGGGCTGATTAAATTAGTACAGTTCTGTTCTTGCTGGGCTGCTGCTGGATAGGCCTTACTCAGCCTGATGCACCTCTGGCCGAGGCTGCAGCTCCAACAGCACCGTTTGAGCTTCCCTTTGTTGGCCTGATTTTCTTTCTCAAGGGCCAACACCAAAGGATTAGAGGGAGCTTTGATCCCACAGTCCCTCTGCCATTCAGGGTTATTCTGGAGGGAGAAAAACATATCACAACCCGAAAGCTCATCCCACTTCCCCTGGTGTCTAAGGAAAAGCATGAACTGCAGCAGGGTGTTGTACTCTGCTGTGCTACTGGGGACCACCTTGCACCGTCATCCAGGCGATCCAACGGCCACCAGTGAGAACAATATTTTATTGAACTCTTTTTGTTCTCAGCGCCCCCAGTGCTTGGAATTTCTTTCCAATGTGATAAGAAACATCCCAGTGGGCTGGCTCTCAGTACCTCTTTGCTGTGTCCTGCCCCCATTATCTTCTCCTTCTTGTCTTATCCCATTTCCACCTAAATTTTTCCTCCCAATTTCTCACAGTCTTTTCCCACTCTTCTTTGTGCACAGCCCAAGTCTGAGGCACAAAATGGGTCCTTCCACACACAGGCTTTAAGATCTCAGGCTCATGACCAACCTGTCCTCGCTCACACTGTGGGCACCCCCTCGGCTGTTGGGCAGAAGAGCAGTGCCAGCGTGGTGCACAAACCTTACACTGGAATAATACCCACGCAAAATGTTGTCCCTGTTGTGAGCGAAACACCCCAATAGCACAAATACACACTATTCCTGGCATCCCTTCTGGGATTTCCAGATCTTTAGGAGAGGGCTGTTCCCAATCCAAAGCTGTGATCTTTCCAGCAGAAGTTTGATAAACTCCCTCTGATAACACCCGCTCGTTCCCTCTATCTGTCCAGTGGTGCCCGGGGTTTACAAACTCCCAAGGGTCCAGGCTAAACCTCTGGGGCAGAGGTAGTCCTTTAATTTGCCTTGCCAGGCTTGTAGCATTCTTTCAGCCCTTCCACTGCTTGTTATGACTAATAAGATTGAACAACCAGCATATCCAACACAGAAAACAAAGGAAAGTTACCAGTGTGCTGGGATTATAACTTTTGACACAAGAGATCAGTATTGCTATAGAAATACACACAAATCACAAAAAACTCTGCATCATGACTTCTAAAACTATTTCAACCAAGGAGAAAAAGCCAAAATTAGACTTTTAACATCATGAACTACTCTTCTAGTATTCCTAACCACATCTCAGCCACTGTCTCAGTCACTCACACACAACCAAAAGTCTGGACATAACACACTTCACCAAACAGCAGCATTAACACAGGGGTTCGTTCCAGCCACCCCCAGAATTGCCAGTGGCCAATCCCTTTGGTCAATGAACCCCCCTTTGCCGGCCCCAGCCGGTACCCTCCTGCCGGCCGCGCAATCAGCCCAAGCGGTCCCTGCACCGCTCACTGACCCATGGTCACTTGCAAGCCCACCTTACCCCAGCAGGGACGAGGCTACGCGCAGGGACGTCTCCCTGCGGCTCAGCAGCAGCCCTTTAGTCCAGACCCCCCGAGGCTGGATTATAATACAAACCGTTTGATCCACGGGCAGCAGGTTCCTCGTCTATCCCTGCGGTGAGCGCACGAGTTGAGGAGTACCCCGAGAAGATCCCGGGGCGCGCCTTGGGGAGTCCATCCCCCGTGTGCTCCCACAGGGGGATAGAGAGGACTCCTGCCTGCCTCCCCAAAACTGACACATGGAAAGACTCTAAAACTGCAGTAGTTTTAAAGTAGCTTTGATTATTTATTATTGACAGGCACCCAGGCACACGGGGGATTGATCCTCCAAAGACGTGTGCAAATGTCACAAGGTACATTCTCTATTTATCCCCCAAGATATTACATATGCATAGGATTGCACAATTTGCTTCATACATATTCATTTATTGGCTCCTCCCATCCCCATTCCATATGGTAATGAGCTCCACACCCCTCTGGGCATGCCCAGTTCACTCTGGTGGTCACTGAGGGCTCTTCAGGGATGAAGGCTCGGAACTGTCCAAACCCCTGGGTCAGCTCTGTCCAGCTCAGGAGCCTGAGGGCCTCTTTTATCTTTTTTCTTTCCTAGGACACTATGTTAAAATAGATGTTATAGCCACTATACAGTGGAGTAAATAATTCTGATTAAGATTTATTTGTTGAATCATGATCCTAATTAATCACAACTATATGTATATAAATACTTCTGCTTTGCTGTTCTTCATGTTGAGGGACAAAGTTGTACAAAGGTTCAATTCCATCTGTATAATCCTTTACACAGAAATATTTTACAAATCCTGGGCCTGGGACTGGATCCAGCCACTCCCAGAACTCCTCTCACAGAAGGAGTTCAGAAATCCTGGGGGTCCTGGCTTGGGGGATCTTGGGGTGTAATTGGGGTGTTGGGGGTCCTTTCTGCACCTGGTGACCCAACAGGAGCTTCTCTAATAACCTTTGCCTGAAGCTCCCACTGTGCCCATGACAGGAGCCCCTGGCAGTGTCTGTGACATCCCGGCTCTTTGGCAGCCTGGGCACTGCTGGGATGTCACCCTGGAGCCCCTGGCAGTGTCGGTGACCTCACTGTTCTTTAGGAGCACAGGGATGTCACCACTGGACTCCTGTCACTGCCTGTGACAAATTGGCTCCTTGGCAGCTTGGAGACACCTCTGTTGTCACCTTGGAGCCCTGTGACTGTCACCTCACGACCCTCAGGAAGATGAAGGAGCCCTGGGATGTCACCAAGGAGCCCCTGTGACTGCACGTGAGCTCACAGCTCTTCAGCAGCCTGGAAAGCCTGGGATCTGTTCATTCCTGCTCTGCTGAGGATGGATCCTCAGCAACTTGGAGGGAGGTTCCCTGATGAGTTTTACTTCTCCAGAGGCTTGTTCAGTCTTCAGCTCTTCAGCCCAGGAATTCAGTC
This sequence comes from Poecile atricapillus, assembly GCF_030490865.1. Lineage (NCBI taxonomy): Eukaryota > Metazoa > Chordata > Aves > Passeriformes > Paridae > Poecile > Poecile atricapillus. The sequence continues at coordinate 3,052,011 of NC_081280.1, read as the reverse complement.
CCAAAAACTCATTAAGATTTCAAATTGCTCTAACAAGACAAGCCCCTGGGAATAATTTAATGTTAAGTCTTCAGTTTTCTATGGCTAATTTTACAGATTTCAGAAGAGTATTCAAAAAGAATATACTATAGTTTTAAATAGTGCAGGGGTGTTTTTGTCCTATATAGTTTGTTTTTTTCCTGTTTATAGATTGACATCAGAAATCTCCAGTTGATATTGATCCTGAGCACCTCCTAAATCACTCTGAACAGATCTGAAAATCAAGTCCCTTTATGGCTGACAATCCATCAGACTTTGTCCCTAAAGCCCCCCATCTCAGGGCGGGGGTCTCATGCAAGCCCTGGCCCCCAGAGCAGCTGAGGAATGGAGCCACATCCAGGGGTGTCCCCAGGGCTCAGGACTGGGGCCAGCTCAGTTCAATCTCTTTATTGCTGCTCTGGCCCAGGGCACCCAGGGCCCCCTCAGGCAGCTGCCAGGGGAGCCCAAGCTGGGTGGGAGTGTGGCTGTGCTGGAGGGCAGGAAGCTCTGCAGAGGGATTTGGGCAGGCTGGAGCCATGGGCCCAGGACAATTGGATGAGGTTCAGCAAGGCCAAGGGCCGCGTCCTGCCCTGGCCTCACAACCACCCCAAATCCCTGGCCGTGCCCTGGCCCTGATCCCCACAGCCTCTCCTGTTCCCTTCATCCCTGCATTGCCAGGGACTCTGTGGGACACGGGAGCTCTGCTGTGCCTATGGAGGGAGCTCCAAGTGCCACCACTGCACTGGGAACCACAACTCATCGGCTTTGTGTCCTTTGGGGCTCAGCAACTGGGGACACTCAGAGGCACAGCAAGTTTCTCTTCATGGCCAACAGAAAAAATGGAAACATGATCCAATTTGAAAAACATCAAAACTCTTCCCTCAGAAATGTGAGACAACCCAGCAGCATCTGACGTGTCCACTATCCACCCGGGATATCCATACAGGAACATTTTCAAATGAAGGTAATTATTGGAACCATAAACAAAATTTAGGTGTTTCATGATGAGTTATTTGAAGTTCTGAAAGACTGGGCAACTCCCTGAAGCTCCAAGTGTGAAGCCACTCGGTTGAGAGCCATTGGAATGCCCAGAGTGCAGCTAGAGGAGGAAGTCTGGGAGGAATGGGAAGGACACAGATGCAGCTGCTCTCGTTAAGAGATGTCCTTAGACACAGCCATTTAAACAGGAGAGGTGGAAACTTGTGAATGAGGAAGGACATGAAATAAGAGACAGAATATTGGTGACACAATCACAGGGGAAGATCAGTATTCCTTCTCCTGACATTGTACAATTCCAGGAAATTCCTGGTCTCTCCTGGTGGGAAAACTTTGATATTTTTTAAAAGTACTCAACTGACCCAGCTGATGAGATGTGCTCGTGCACCTCACAAGCTGCAGGTCCCCTACAGCCCTGGAGAACTCCTGTCCCATCTGCTCTGCTCCAGTCTAAAACAGGGACCAGCATTGTCCCAGGATCATCAGAGAGCTGAATGGGAAAGGATCTCAGCAAGTCTGCAGCCCAAGGTGTCAGCAACAGGCCCAGAGCAGGTGGTTCAAGGCTTGATTTGGTCTGGATTGGCAAATGCCAAAGAACAGGGAGGGGGCAGCATGTCAGCAGCTGGCTGAGCCCATGGGAACAAAGGTTTCCTCCTGTGCTGGCTGGTGTCCCCTCTTTCCCCTTGCCCCCATTGTCTTTTGTCTCCCCCCAGCCCCCGGTGAAGAGCCTGGCTCTGTGTTCTCCATCAGCTCCTCGGTGGCACTGCCAGGCTGGGATGAGGAGCCCCTGAGCCTTCCCTGCTCCGGGCTGGACAAGCCCAGCTCCCTCAGCCTCTCCTCAGAGCCCAAGGGCTGCAGCCCCAGCTTGGAGGCCCTTGCGTGACCCTGCTCCAGCTGCCAGACATCTTTCCTGCCCTGGGGAAGCCAAGGCAGGCCCCAGGGACCGGGATAATGCATGTCCTTGATGTCCTGCTCACACAGCCCCGGCCCCTTGTCCCCGTGCCAGGCTCTGGGCTGGATCCTGTGCAACATCCTTAGGCTGTGGCTCCAGGAGCAGCGGGGGGATAGCGGGGGACAGGGGACCCCACTGGGCATGAACAGTGTTGGACTTCTCTGGGGGGGTCAGTGTGAGGGGGGGCTGGGGCAGAGTGACCAACGCAGTGACCTCACACAGCCCCCTCTGATGTCACAGCCTGCTCTGTGACGTCACACAACTGGTCTGTGATGTCACAAACCACACTGTGATGTCACACACCCACATCTGTAATGTCACAGCCTCATCTGTGATGTCACACAACGGGTATCTGATGTCACAATCCACTCTATGATGTCATAGCCTGCTCTGTGATGTCACAGCCTGCTGTGTGATGTCACACAACTGGTCTGTGATGTCACAAACCACTCTGTGATGTCACACAGCCAGATTGTAATTTCACAGCCTGCTCTGTGATGTCTCAGCCTCTTCTGTGATGTCACAGCTTGTTTTGTGAAGTCATAGAATGCTCTATGATGTCAGACCTCCACTCTGTGATGTCACAGCCTACTCTGTGATGTCACATAACTGATCTCTGATGTCACAAACCACTCTGTGATGTCACACAACCACATTGTAATGTCACACAGCCACACTGTAATGTCACAGCCTGCTCTGTGATGTCACAACTGCTCTGTGATGCCACAGTCTGCTCTATGATTTCACATCCAAATCTGTGATGTCACAGTCAGTTCTGTGATGTCATATGTCCACCCTGTGATGTCACAGCCTGGCCTGTGACCTCACACAACTGGTCTCTGATGTCACAAACCACTCTGTGATGTCACAAAGCCACATTGTTATGTCACAGCGAATTCTGTGATGTCACAGTCAGCTCTGTGATGTCAAAGACAACTCTGTGATGTAACTGCCTGCTCTGTGATGTCACACAACTTGTTTCTGATGTCACAAACCACTCTGTGATGTCACACAGCCACATTGTAATGTCACACCCTTCTCTGTGATGTCACACAACTGGACTATGATGTCACAGAGCATTCTGTGATGTAACAGCCGGATCTGTGATGTCAGAGCCTGCTCTGTGATGTCACAACTATCTCTGTGATGTCACAGCCTGCTCTGTGACATCACACAACTGGTCTCTGATGTCACAAACCACTCTGTGATGTCACACAGCCACATGGTAATGTCACAGTGAATTCTGTGCTGTCACAATCTGCTCTATGATGTCACAGCACATTCTGTGATTTCACAGTCAGCTCTGTGATGTCACAGCCTGCTCTGTGATGTAACACAACTGGTCTCTGACATCACAAACCACTCTGTGATGTCACACAGACACATTGTAATGTCACAGCTTTCTCTGTGATGTCACATCCTGCTCTGTGATTACACAGCCTGTTGTGTGATGTCATAGAATGCTTATTGATGTCACACCTGAACCCTGTGATGTCACACAACTGATCTTTGCTGTCACAAACCACTCTGTGATGTCACACAGCCCCATTGTAATGTCACAGTGGATTCTGTGATGTCACAGCCTGCTCTGTGATGTCACAGCGCATTCTTTGATGTCACAGCCCGATCCGTGACATAAAAGCCTTCTCTGTGATGTCACTGCCTGCTCTATGATGTCAGACCCCCACTCTGTGATGTTACAGCCTCCTCTGTGACATCACATGGAAATCTGTGATGTCACAGCCCACTCTGAGATGTCACTGCCTGCTCTATGATGTCAGACCTCCACCCCGTGATGTCACAGCCGTATCTGTGATGTCACAGAGACAGCCTATGATGTCACAGCAGCTCAGTGACCTCACAGAACCCACTCTGTGATGTCACAGCCCACTCTGTCACCTCATGTGTTGTGGTTTTGAACCAGTAATTAACAAAGAGGGGAAAAAAAATTATTTATTTCTTGCTGTGAGATATGGATTAAAACAAGAGCAAACCAGGTATAAGACTTAAAAGGAATAAAGAAAGTTTATTGACAAACTACAAGAATAAGAACACCAGAATAAACTTTTAGAAAAAACCTTTTCATTTCTCACTGCCCACCCTTCTTTTGTTCACATGACAATAGAGACAAAAACTCTAGAATTTTGATGGTTTAAACAGTCTCAATTCCTTCTATAGTCTTTTCTTCAGTTTCTGCAGAGAAACAGAAGTTCCTTTCTGTCAATTTATGGAGTTTTTCACAAGAAGACTATTTTTGTTATAGTTTCCCGTTCCTCTGATATCAGCTGCTCAGAGCTGCTGTTATCAGAGCCCACCCCTCCTATTCCACATCACTCTGAAATGTGTTATAGGTCATTAGTTTTGGGGATAGCATTTTAAGGATAAGTTATTCAAAGGCAAAAAAATATTCTTCATCTGTTTTTGTGAGCTTCATTAGAAAACAGTTTTCTCATTGCCTCTCAAGGCTTCAAATCTCTCAGCACTTCACTATACCATAATTACTCTACTTTTTACTTAAATTTACACTTTGAACACTCTATTCCTCCCCATACTTTATCATGAATTAAAGGAGTTCTTTTCAAGACTTCATTGTCCATCCCCATAGTTTGAACAGAAAGATATTTCAGCTTAATTAAAGCATCTTCTTAATTTTCTACCTTTCTTGAAGCTTCTTTTCTTTCTTGCCACTAGTAGTTTATAAAGTCTCTTTTCATGTTGATCACTCTCCTTTTCTCTCTCTGGATGAAAAGATTAATCTGCAAGTCTCATCTGGATAAGAAAGAGTTAAAATCCTGCCCAAGCTTTTGTAGATGGTTCGGTGATTTCTGCTGAACAGGAGCTGGAGCTGTCTGCGATAGAAAGTTCTTCATAGTTGCTCTAGAGAAGCATGGTCACTGTCTCTGCTTGCAGCAGGCTTAGAGCTCTTCTCCTTCTTTACTCAGCAGTTTTCTGGTAAAATCCATCACGGCAAAACCTGTAGCTAAGCCAGGAACCGGCCTGGCCCGGCTTAGCCCGGGGCAAGCCCCAGGCACCATCTCCTGGCCGGGAGAACGGCAGGCCCAGCCCGGCCCCACCCCAGGCCGCATGGCCTGGGCAGGGAACCAGAGGCCAGCCGGAGCTCTGCTACCTTTTACAAACAGAAAACAAAGAGAACCACAGAGTTCTGGTTTTTTTCTTTAAGGTGGGGTTCACAAGTTGATCTCACTTTTCAATGGCTAAAACTGCTGTCAATTCTCAGAAATGACCGATAATTGGTCATTAGAAAGACTCCAGGCAGTCCCCAGCAACTCCAACTTTCCTAAAGGTAAAGTAACCCCATGACGTCATGTCACCAGATGATAAATTTACCCCAGGTGAGCACACACTGCTCCTTCTCCAAACCCACTGGCCCATGGACACCACACAATGCCCATTGTGGAAGGAGGGGAACTGGAAGTTCTCCAGCCTCAGTGTCCTGCATTGCTGCTGAGGAGTTTTTATTTTAGGGAATTTTGGGCACACTCCCAGTGCCAAGGAAAGCTGTGTCTGCTGCTGTTCACAAACAGAGAAGGGCTGCTGGGAGATGTGGTGGTCAGAGGCTGCCTGGGGTACAGTGACCATGGAATAATCGAGTTTTCAATATTCTGGGACAGAAGGAGGGGCAGCAACAAAACTTCCACACTGGAATTATGGAGGGCAGACTTTGGCCAATTCAGGATGCAGATTTGGAGAGAACTGAATCAGGTACTGATTTTTGTAAGGGAAACAGCCCTTAAAAACAAAGGGGTCCAGGAAGGATGGACACGCCTCAGGAAAGTAAACTTAAGGGGGAAGGAGCAGCCTGTCCCTGTGTGCCAAAAGATGAATCAGGGAGGAAAATGCCTGGCCTGGCTGGGAATGGAGCTTTTTCCAGGAACTCAGGGAAAATCATGGACACATCATCCTCGGACAGAAGGGCAGGAAACTCAGGAAATATTCAGGGATATCTTTAGATAATGCAGAAAGAACCTGGCAGCTTCTATGAAGGAAAATAAACATAAGGTTATCAATACATTAATGGCAAAGCTTAAGTGAGGACAGCCCCCATTCCTTATTGGGGGGGATAAGGTTGCCAAAGATGAGGAAAAGGACTATTGGGATCAGAGCACACAGGGCCAACTGAGTGATGTTAGAAAAGGTATTTTATTGCATAGTCCATCAGTCTCAGGGAAGGGTGAGACACTTAAGGTGTTATATTCATCACCATCACTTCAAACTCCACCTAAATTTTAGTTACAATGTCTTTTATAAACTTTTTAACCAATCAATAGGTCACACAGAAGCTCAGCAGCATCTTCATAAACCAATCATCAATTGCTTTGACTCACACGATGCTGCTGCAATGTGTCTTTTCTTATCCAATCACAGAACACTACAGAAACTTCCATTGCTGTATCTGTAATTTCTTACTGACTTTAGAACAGGTTATATGTGAAACTTCAAAATCTCTATTATCTTACTTAACATATTTATTCACATATAGAAAGCATATTTCTACTTGCTGAAAGAACGTTTCAAACATATTTTGACTTAAATTACAATCTCCTATTCTTACTTCATGTTTGTACAGGTTCATTGTTGTAAAGCCCCAGGCATTCCCCAAGGTCTCAGGTCAAACTCTGTGTCCATCTCTGTCTCTGGGCCTGGATGCTCAAGGCCCTGAGAGCTCTCTGTGCCTGCATTTCCCACCCAGCCCAGCTTGGGCTCCCCTGGCAGCTGCCTGAGGGTGCCTGGGTGCCCTGGGCCAGAGCAGCAATAAAGAGATTGAACTGAGCTGGCCCCAGTCCTGAGCCCTGGGGACACCCCTGGATGTGGCTCCATTCCCCAGCACTCCTCGGGCCTGCCCATCCAGCCAGATTTTGAGCCGGGGAACAGATGCTGCAGAGGCTGTTGGATCAAGTTCCTGGGAGAAATCCCACAAGTTTGGGATTAGCGCAGCTGTGGCTCTGCACAAGAGAGCTCTTCAGCCACTTTCTCTCTTTTCCTCCCTCTGGCCATGGAGGCAGCTGGTGACTTCAGCGTGTGCCTCGTGTGTGCAAAGAGCAAATCTGTGCAGAATCGGGGCACGGAGGCTTTGGGGCACCTTGGCACCTGTGCTGGGCACAGAAGGTGTTTTCCATTGCACTGAGACTGTCTGCTGTGGAAAGTGGATGGAATATCCAGCAGAGGAATGACTTTTGTTTGGATGGAGCTGTGCCTTCCCTTGCTTTGTTTGCTGACAAGGAATGAACATCCCTCTGTGTCTGGGGCAGCTCCTTCTGCAAGGAAAGCAGGTGGGAGTTGGAGCCAAGGAGCTGAAAGCTGCAGGCACAGCCTGGAGGGGAGGGAGCTCAGATTTGCACAAGGCTGCTCTGAGTGCCAGGGCTTGGATGAGGGAATTGGTGGGGTGGGGGTAGGGACAAAGTCTGATGGATTGTCAGCCATGAAGGGTCTTGATTTTCAGATCTATTCAGAGTGCAGGAGGAGGTGCTGGGGATCAATATCAACTGGGGATTGCTGATATCAGTGTATAAACAGGAAAAGAATAAACGGGGGAAAAGATCTTCTCTCTCTGTATTTTTTTAGTTTAATGTATTGTTACAAATGGAGTGAACACTTATCCAAGTCCTGCCTATGCTCAGGTTTCTGGCAGTAGCTCTGTTTCAGGCCACCTGCACCCCAAATTGCTCTTGCCCCCAAGTTCTCTAGAATGGCCCATTAGGTCTATTAGAAAATGAATTATTTACTGAATGGACTCAAGATTAACAGACAAGAGACTTTAAACAGACTGCTTCCTCCACAGGATAACCCAAAGAAGTCCTAGTGGATACAAACACAGTGCACAATCAAGTTACCTGTATTACAGCTAGTGAAGAGCTGGCACAGATTAGGAGTCAGTGGAACTCAGCACCCAATTGATGGTGGAGCACACATGGAGCCCTTTCTTTCCCTCAGCTTCCAGAAAGGAACCACCAAGATGCATCCAGGCTTGGGACAGAAGCCCTGCCCGTTTCCAGGGACTATGCAGAAGAGTTGTGCTTTGTGCAAGTTTTGTGTAGCTTTTCTAGTTTGTCAAGTGAAGTGTGTGTCACTCCAGAATCCAAGGCTCATCTCCCTTCAGGCTGCTCTCAAGGCAAGATGTTTCTGGCCAGCTGGGAACTGCAGCTCCCTGGCAGCAGAGAGAAGTCAGGACAGGACAGATGTCCAGCCTGGGTTATCTGCCCAGTTCCTGTGAGGGGGAGATGCCCTGAGTTCTGGCCCCAGCTGCTGGACAGAGCAGAGGAGCCCTTCTGTGGCCCAGGGGAAGTCCTGCTCCAGGAACCTCCTGGAACCAAGGGGCCCTTGTGACATTGGGATGCCTGATGGAGCCAAGGGACCATGGTGACACCAATGAACCTCCTGGAACCAAGGGGCCCTTGTGACACTTTGGAACTACAGAGACCATTGCTGAGTACGGAACCTCATGGAACCAAAAGCCCATTGTGACAGAGCAGGGCCTGGTGGAACCAAAAAGAGCATTGTGACACCGTGGGGCTCCATGGAGCCAAATATCCACTGGGACAGTGCAGAACCTCATGGAACCCAGGGGCCTCTGTGACACTGCAGGGCCTCAGTCAAGGAGTGCAAAGGTCTCAAACATTCCTTGCAGGGTTCTGCCTTGGGGAAGGGGAACCTCCTTGGTGGCACCTTGGGCTGGCACACACTTGAGGAGTGTGTCTGTTTTCAACAATGAAATTTAGGAGTTTTAGATTGCTTAAACAAAAAAATGGGGAAAACCTCTCTTTCCTGAGTGCAGGCAGCTCTCCAAGCAAAGCAGGTCCCAGGTGAGGGAGGACACAGAGGATGGGGTTGGGGAATGTGGAGCAAGGTTGTCCACACTGGCTCACACCTTGTCCTGGGGTGACTTTATGATACTGGTATCCCAAAATGTCTGGTTTATGTTATATATTAAGTTCTGCACCTTTAAGACTGGCTCTGAGAGCGAAGGGGGGGGAAGAACAAGCACACAGATTTTGTTTAAAAAAAAACCCACTTCCCCACACCCGGCTCCTGGACTGTGGTGTCTGCAGAACAGACACACTGCAGGACAGAGCTTCTCTCTGGTTTTTAGTTACTTTTAGCTAGTTGAGGCAGAGGAGGTCCCTGGATCTTTTTTTCTTTTTTTCCTGGATCTGTGCAAACCTGCTCTGGACTGAAAAACACCCAGCCAAACCCCGGGAGCTCACGCCTGTGGCCCACCGGGGCCTGGGCCTCAGCACTTTCCAGCGCCGGAGGGACTGATAAGAACCTGAGCGAGCCGAGCTACACCACATGAAAAGGACTTTTCTTCCTGGATTTGCCATCCCATCGAACAGCAAGAGGTTTTATTATTTAATATTATTCAATTTCTGTTAAATAAACAGCTTTTTCCACTTCTCTCCAAGGAATTTTTTTTTCCTTTCCCGGACCAATTGGTGGAGAAGGGTCATTTCCCTGGGGAAACCCCCATTTGGAATTTTCCTCCCTAATTTGCCCTAAACTAGGACAAATACAGTTTTTGCCACCCAGTGTGGGAAGAGAAAGTGGAAAAACCTGTACTGATTGTTGGTTGTATTTTTGGTTGTATTTATTCTGTATTGGGATAAAGCAGTCAGTAGCCATGTTGTTTGGATGCATAATATCTCTCGGGGAAGAGGCCTTCATGTGGATCTGGTCGATAGAATTTTTTGAGGTTTTAATACCTGTCTTTTCCCTCTTTTACAGTTGAGGGGTATGGATTAGAATGGTTATTGTGCTGGGCTCGATGATAATTATTTATAGGAAGTTCATAGAACTACTGAAGTTTCTGCCAGGTATGTTTGGCTTATGGTTTCTTCGCCCAACCCTGCCTCCCAGTCCCAGTAGCACATTTTGGGAGTTTATTGGTAATTGCACCCAGTTTGTTAGAGGAAGAACAGGGGATGAGGCTTTTCAGCCTTTTCTTTCCTTCTTTTCCTTTGAATCTGTTATGTCCCTCTTTGAGAATACCCAGTTTCCCCTGAGTGTTAAGGATACCACTTTCCTGGACACTTTCCTGGTAGTTCAGCTGTTAAGCTTCCTCTATATGGTCTGCAACTTCTCTAGAGTGAGGGCTGAGATATCCAGAGGAGCCAACAAGACCCCTGCCCCAGAAGTAGACTCAGGTGTGGGAAATCCTGAGTGGTGTAGAGAATGGGAGAGAATGGGCCGGACTCTGAAGAAATTTTCTGATCCCCCAGCCTGGGAATTTTCACGTGAACAAATTCAGAACCCAGATGAAGTAGGGAAATATCTGGAAGAGAATTGCTGTGATGATTCTAAGAAGAAAAATCTCATTGCAATAAGCTGGGCCCTAGCGTATGCTTATCGCACGGTGCTAGATACTGTAGGGCAGGGAGATAAATCAGCAGCTACCCCAGTGACTCAGGCTAAAACAGACAGTGAGCCCAAGCCAGCAGCCAAACCAGACAGTGAGCCTAAGCCAGTGTCTGTTGCTCCTACCACGAGAGCCATGAAATTCAAAACCAAAACCCATCAGCCAGTAGATGATGATAATGGTGATGCGGGGGAAGGACCCTCAAGACCAGCAACTGACCAAAAATCAGAAGGCACTGGTGAGCCCTTCTCCCTGAAGGACCTTTGTGGCCTGAGAAAGGATTACACTCGATGACCTGATGAATCTATAATTAGTTGGTTAGTCCATCTGTGGGATGCTGCAGGTGAGGCTACAGTTCTGGATGGCACTGAAGCGAGGCATCTGGGGTCCCTGTCACACGATCTGGTTATCAACCAAGGAATGATGAGGGGGGCTGACCCTTATAGTCTCTGGAATGGGTCCTGAGAAGTGTGGCACAAAGATATCTGTGTGCAGATGATCTCTATATACAGCAAACTCGTTGGAGGACCATAGAACAAGGGATTCAGCACTTGAGAGAAATGGCAATAGTAGAGATTGTCTTTGTGGGTGACTTAGGTACTAGAAATCCAGACTTGGTGCCATGTACATCTGTGATGTGGCGAAAACTTGTTCAACTTGGGCTACAAGAATATGCTTCTGCTTTAGCAATGATGAAGTGGGATGACAGGGAGGAGACCGTGCTGGATATGGAGAAGAAGCTCTGATCATATGCAGAGACCTTGCATGGCCCCATACAGGCAACAATTTCAGCTGTGGGAACACGTATGCAAAATTACCAAGACAAAATAGAGGAGAAATTCAAGAAATTCAGGGAGGACCTTCTTCCAGTCTTGGCAGTACAGACCAGGAGCCCTGGTACTCAATGCAGAAGTTCTCCAGATAGGGAGAAAAAGCTACGATCTGAGCTGTGGTTCTTCCTGCGTGACTGTGGAGAAAACATGAAAAGATGGGATGGAAAATCTACTGCAGCTCTGGCAAAACAGATGTTTGAAATGGAAGACAACAAGACTCAGAGGGGATACTCCACCAAAAAGAAAGCCGCTCCAGTAGCCTGTAGTCAAACTGCCAAGTATGATGATGATGATGATATGTCTGATTCCCTTGAAGGAACCTCCAAGACATAAATCCAAGGAAAGAAGGATAACCAGGATTAGAGGGGCCCTGCTAGGGAAAACCGTGTCTTTTGGACTGTGTGGATTCATTGGCCTGGCACATCAGAACCAGGGAAATATGAGGCCTTGGTTGACACTGGTGCACAGTGCACGCTAATCCCATCAAGACATGTGGGGGCAGAACCTGTTTCTATTGCTGGTGTGACAGGGGGATCACAGGACTTGACTTTAGTGGAAGCTGATATGAGCCTGACTGGAAATGAGTGGAAGAAACACCCCAATGTCACTGGCCCAGAGGCCCCATGCATTTTGGGCATAGACTTCCTCTGAAGTGGGTATTTTAAGGACCCAAAGGGACTTAGGTGGGCATTTGGGACAGCAGCTGTAGAGACAGAGGGCATCAAGCAATTGAGCACCTTGCCTGGACTATCAGAGAACCCATCTGCAGTAGGACTCCTGAAGGTGGAAGAACAGCAAGTACCAACTGCCACCTCGACAGTGCACCACCGACAGTATAGGACAAATCGAGATGCTGTGATCCCCATCCACAAGATGATCCGAGAACTGGAGAGCCAAGGGGTGGTCAGCAAAACCCACTCACCCTTCAACAGCCCCATCTGGCCTGTGCACAAGTCTGACAGAGAATGGAGATTGACTGTGGACTATCGTGCATTGAATGAAGTGACTCCACCTCTGAGCGCTGCCGTGCCGGACATGCTGGAGCTCCAGTACGAGCTGGAGTCCAAGGCAGTGAAGTGGTTACGCCACTATTGACATTGCCAATGCATTTTTCTCCATTCCCCTGGCAGCAGAATGCAGGCCTCAGTTTGCCTTCACGTGGAGGGGAGTGCAGTACACCTGGAACTGACTGCCCCAGGGGTGGAAGCACAGCCCCACCATCTGCCATGGACTGATCCAGGCTATCCTGGAAAAGGGAGAGGCTCCAGAACATCTACAGTACATAGATGACATCATTGTGTGGGGGAACACAGCAGCAGAAGTGTTTGAGAAAGGAGAGAAAATCATCCAGATCCTCCTGAAAGCTGGTTTTGCCATCAAGAAGAACAAAGTTAAGGGACCAGCTCGTGAGATTCAGTTCCTGGGAGTAAAGTGGCAAGATGGACGGCATCAGATTCCTACTGATGTCATCAACAAGATCACTGCAATGTCTCCACCAACTAATAAGAAGGAAACACAAGCTTTCTTAAGTGCCATAGGGTTTTGGAGAATGCATATTCCTGAATACAGTCAGATTGTGAGCCCTCTTTACCTGGTCACTCAGAAGAAGAATAATTTCCATTGGGGCCCTGAGCAGGAACAAGCCTTTGCTCAGATCAAGCAGGAGATTGCTCATGCAGTAGCCCTTAGCCCAGTCAGGACAGGACCAGATGTGAAGAACGTGCTCTACTCTGCAGCTGGGAACAATGGCTTGTCCTGGAGCCTTTGGCAGAAAGTGCCTGGGAAGACTCGAGGTTGACCATTAGGATTTTGGAGTCGAAGCTACAGAGGATCTGAAGCCAATTACACCCCAACAGAAAAAGAAATTTTAGCAGCCTATGAAGGAGTCCAAGCTGCCTCAGAGGTGATTGGCACTGAAGCACAACTCCTCCTGGCACCCCGACTACCGGTGCTAGGATGGATGTTCAAAGGAAAGGCTCCTTCCACCCATCATGCAACCAGTGCCACATGGAGGAAGTGGATTGCTCTTATCACACAGCGCGCCCGTATTGGTAAACTGAATTGCCCTGGGATTTTGGAGATAATTACAAACTGGCCTGAAGGTGAAAATTTTGGTCTCACAGATGAGGAAAAAAAGGAAGTGACATGGGCTGAAGAAGCTCCACCATATAACCGGCTGCCAGCAGAAGAAACACCCTACGCTCTGTTCACTGATGGTTCCTGTCACATCGTAGGGATGAACCAGAAGTGGAAAGCAGCCGTATGGAGCCCCACACAACAGGTCACAGAGGCCACTGAAGGAGAAGGTGGATCAAGTCAACTTGAGGAACTCAAAGCTGTTCAACTGGCCCTGGACATTGCTGAAAGAGAGAGGTGGCCAAAGCTCTACGTCTACATGGATTCATGGATGGTAGCCAATGCTCTGTGGGGATGGTTGGAGAGGTGGAAAGAGGCTAATTGGCAGCATAGAGGAAAACCAATTTGGGCTGCTAAAGAGTGGAAAGATATCCCTACCAGGATAGGGAGACTACCAGTGAAAGTCCACCACATAGATGCCCATGTCCCCAAGAACAGAGCTAATGAGGAACACCAAAATAATAAGAAGGTAGACCAGGCTGCAAAGATACAAGTGTCAAAAATAGATTTGGATTGGGAACATAAGGGAGAGTTGTTCCTAGCCCGATGGGCTCATGATGCCTCAGGTCATCAGGGTAGAGATGCCACCTATAAGTGGGCAGGAGACCGAGGGGTGGATTTAACCATGAACAGCATTTCTCAGGTTATCCATGACTGTGAGATGTGTGCCACGATCAAGCAGGCCAAGCAGTTGAAGCCTCTCTGGTAGGGTGGGCGGTGGTCCAGATACAAGTATGGGGAGGCCTGGCAGATTGACTACATCACACTGCCCCAAACCCGCCAAGGCAAGCGCTACGTGCTCACAATGGTAGAAGCCACCATGGGACAGATGGAAACCCACCCTGTGCCTCATGCCACTGCCCAGAACACCATCCTGGGACTTGAAAAGCAGGTCCTTTGGAGGCATGGCACCCCTGAGAGGATTGAGTCAGACAATGGGACTCATTTCAAGAACAGCCTTATAAACAGCTGGGCTAGGGAACATGGCATTGAGTGGGTGTACCATATCCCTTATCATGCACCAGCAGCTGGGAAAGTGGAGAGGTACAATGGACTGTTAAAAACCACCTTAAAGGCACTGGGTGGAGGATCTTTTAAAAACTGGGAGCAACATCTAGCAAAGGCCACCTGGTTAGTCAACACCAGAGGTTCCACCAACCAAGCAGGTCCTGCCCAGTCTGAGTCTTTGCATGTAGTAGATAAAGTCCCAGTGGTACATGTCAGAGGTCTGCTAGGGAAGACGTTTTGGGTCAATTCTACCTCGAGCACAGACAAACCCATTCGTGGGGTTGTCTTTGCCCCAGGACCTGGTTGTACATGGTGGATAATGCAGAGAGATGGAACAACATGATGTGTACCACAGGGACATCTGATCATTGGGTAAAAGGTTACTGCCATTGTCTGTACATTAAACCATGCAGACATGAAATAGAAGGAAATGTGTAAGTGTTGAAGGTATGAGCAAGTGAAAGATGGTGTTTTGAGTGAGTAAAATGAGAGAGTGGGGAATCCTGCAGCTCTCCAGCATGGGGGTCTGGATTCAGGAGCTTGGTGTGGGGCGTGACAGGGGCATGATGGATATATTGCTTGTATTTTTTGGGTGGAACGGAGGGGAAGTTTTTATGTATGTAAATGTGTGCAGAGTTAGAATGTTAGTTTTGGCAGTAAGTCGATGATATGGGGATAAGAGGTGGAATGTCCTGGGTTGATTATGATGTTAAATTGTATCCCCATTCATCCACCTAGCCCAGACACAGGTATTGTATTCTTAAAATTTTATCTAAGACTAAAAGTGAGTGGAAAAGAAGCACTGAGTCTATTATCAGAGACTGTACTTGCTCGCGCCACATCGGGAGTTTTGACTACAGCACAGACAGACAACAAGAGACAGATCACCTTGGCTTTCCAGATCCTTGGAAGGACACGATGCACAGACACACACCACTGGAGCCGGGCTCTGAAGTAGGAATACAGCAGCTAGTTAATCTATTTCTGGAACAATCCACAGGGGACATGAAGTATAAACTCCAAAAGCTTTGGGGGGCAGATGGGTGAAACTTGGAAGCCTTATTGGAAGAGGCATGGAGAGTTTTCAGGAATTGAGAAGGGGGATATAAGCAAGAAATGAAGAAGCTAGTAGCAGTGGTACAGGAGAAAGGAAATGGGAAAGGAAGGGATGGACAAGAACCACCCAGATGAGGCCCATCAAGCCTGGGTAGAGACCAATGTGCGAACTGTGGAGAATTTGGTCACTGGAAAAATGAGTGTCCAAGGTTGGAGCGAGATGGCCAAAAGAAAGAAGGGAAAGGAGGGGTGGCTGCAGTCACACATCCACAAGAAGACTGAAGGGGACCCGGGGAGTCCCCTACAAAAGACACCCTGGTTATAAAAATGAAACTGGGGAAAAAAGAAAAGAAGTAGAATTTTTGGTTGATAGTGGAGGAACTTACTTGGTTTTAAATAAGGTCTCGATAGCTGTGAGTTATGAGAATTATGTTATGATCAAAGGGTGTGGTAGTTTAGCATTTAGGGAAAGAAGTGGGAAACAGCCACAGAAGTGATTCCTGTGAGAGAGGCTGTGGGGAGTTCCTTCTGTGCTTGAGATCAAGCCAATAGCTGGCCAGTTCTGACAACTGACAGCATTCTGCAGCACTGCAAAGTAACTTCACCATTGTGAATGGCACCTTTTAAAAACCCAAGCCCAGGAACTGGTCTCTTTCTTTGCAGCCTTGAAAGGCAGCAGAGCTCTGGTGTGGCTGGCCCCGCTCCCCCGTGGCCTGTGTGGCCTGGGGGGGGCTGGGCCGGAGCCCAGCTGCTCCCGGGGGGAGATGGAGACTGCGGGATCCCCCCCAGGCCAGGCCAGGCTCTGCTGCGGTGCTGGCTTTCCCGGGAAGCCCTCCGGGTCCCGTTCCAGCGGGGTGGCCAAAGCCCTTCCCAGGGGAGCCCCCGGCCCCCAGGCTGGGCCAGGCCACGGCTGATGACACTCGCCAACACCCCCCCTGCCCCCCGGCCCGCACAGACAGCTCCTGAGAGCTGGCACCAGCCACACCTGAAATCCCACACCACCACTGCCTGCCATGGCTTGGGACAGATTTAACCCTTCCACTACACAGAGGAGACCTGCAGACTTTAATCCTCTCTCCAGGAAAAGAAAAGAACCAAGTGACACGTAAAAAGACAACGTGAAACATCAAGGTCAGTAAAAGAAGGAATCAAGCCTCAGATGGAAGGAGAATGAGGAGATGCTCTAATAAGCTGAAATATTAGTTTGGTAGGGCCATGGACATGAAAAATAATGTTCTGAAAAATAACTCCTTTTATTCATGAAAAAGTATTGGGGTATTGAAGTATTCAAGCTGTAGATCTGGGCAAAGGTATCCATGGATGAAGCCAAGCAGATGGTGGAGTAGCTGTGATCCCATGAGAGCTTGAACAGAGAGAGAGGGAGATGAGAGCTGATGAAGACCCTTTGCCCCCAGGGAGAGAAGAAGAAAACCTCTATTCTCAGAGAGGAAGAGAACCTTTGCCTTTGAGTAAATCGTCCTTAAAATATACCCCTTTGCACATGGCCCATGAACACACCTCTGAGTGGTGTGGAAATGGGAGGAAATGTCAGAGTTTGTGCCCCGGTGACTGCCATTCATAGAAATGAAAATTGACGAGAAAAATGTTTCTTGTGGAGAACTCTCCGTGGCATGACAAGAGAAAACTCCTCTCCCTGCACAGACTGATGAAAAGACTATTGTACAGTTGGCACTGCTTTAACATCCCAGGTTTTGTCTCTGCCGTGTCACTTGGGAAAGGAAAAGTTGGGTGTGGGGGGATGGAAAGGTTACTGGAGGTTTTATTCTTGTTTCTTATTCTTGTAGTCCTGATCATAAAGTTTCTTTATTCCTTTTACGTTTTAAGCCTGTTTTGCCCTTCTCCTAATCCATATCTCACAGCAAGAAAGAAGGAAGTACTCTGGTGATTTTAGCTGGAGCTAAAACCCACCACACTCAGCCACTCCTCACAGGACTTGTGCTCCAGACCCCTCACCAGCCTTGTTGCCCTTCTCTGGACACGCTCCAGCCCCTCCATGGCCTTCCTCAATTGGGGGCCCAGGACTGGACACAGCACTCGAGGTGTGGCCTCAGCAGTGCCGAGCACAGGGGAAGAATCCCTGCCCTGCTCCTGCTGGCCACACCATTCCTGATCCAGGCCAGGGGCCATTGGCCTTCTTGGCCACCTGGCCACACTGCTGGCTCATGTCCAGCCTGCTGTCCATCAGTGCCCCAGCTCCCTTTCTGCCTGGCCGCTGTCCAGCCACTCTGTCCCCAGCCTGGAGCACTGCAGGCCTTGTTGTGGCCAAAGTGCAGGAGCCGGCACTTGGTCTTGTTCAACCTCACCTTGTTGGCTTTGGGCCCTGGATCCAGCCTGTCCAGGTCCCTGTGCAGAGCCCTCCTGCCCTCCAGCACATCCACACTCCCACCCAGCTTGGTGTCAGAATGGTTCCATGAGGCCCTGCAGTGTCACCATGGTCTCCACGGTTCCATGACACTCCGTGGAGTCACAATGGATCCTTGGTTCTTTGGGCCCTGCAGTGTCACAGTGGATCCTTGGTCCTTCTGTTACTGTGGGGTTAAATGTCTCTGAATAATGTTTCTGAAAATCATGTAGAATTAGGCCACAAGAATGTTTGGTATTAGGGATGGTCTAGCAAGCTGAAATGTTTACGGTAACAGGAACTGGTGCTTGGGGTCTCCAAGATACCCACCCAGAGATGAGATTCGTACATGTTCGTACAAGGATGAGCTAACTCTCATGAAGCAATATCGATAAAGTTAATGAAGCAATATTAATGAAGCAATATTGATAAGGTTGTTATAGTGATTACTGCTACAGCTGAAATTGTAGAAATATGTGCACTTTGGACAAAGACGATGGAGCTAGATTTGGGTTGCTGATACCCCTAGTTCCCACACGCTTCAATAAAGCACCTGTATATAATCAATCTGTGATTATGTGTGTTCCTGAACACTGACATTTTGGTGACCCAGATGGGACCCTGTGAGTGCTGCTGAGCGAGTTCATGACCCGATCACGCTCCAGCCGGCACCGAGGGATTCTCGGGGAGCCCATCCGGCCGTGACCGTCTCCTCTGCTCACAACGTCCCTCTGAGAGAGGTAAGGTGCTTTTCAGTCTGGTCTGGTGCCTGCCAATAAGACACAGCGAAATCTCTGCATGGTTGGGCTGGAGGAATTCCTGGTATTGCCCAGGCGCCGTCTGTCAGACAACAGAAGTGAAAGCGTTGCAGGTTCAGCATCAGTGGTGTGTGGTGTATTGTAACTGTAACATGGAGAAGCTTAAAGGGATTTGAGGTGGCAATGCCCCTATAGCACGTACTTCTCTTTTGGGGTGCTTGTCGGCACATTGGAAACAGGGAAACTTTAGGAGCAAGGTTTACGTAAAGATTATTTGATTGATTACTGTAACACATGGTGGCCAGGATATGATCTGGACAGTGGGGAAAAGTGGCCAAGAAATGGATCTTTGCAGTATAACACCATTTTACAGTTGATGTTGTTCTGTACGTGAGAGGGAAAATGGGATGAAGTTCCGTATGTAGATTTGTTTTTCTATTTGAGAGACAAGCCAGAATGGCAGGCTGAGTGTGGATTGATGGCAGTTAAGGCATGTGTGAGTGATAAATGTGAGGTTTGTGTAAAAGGAAAAGTTGTTTAGAGCACTTGGCATTAAAAGAAAGTTTGCGTCAGGGGAAAGAGATGGATGTTGATTTACAAGTGGTTTCAGCAGAACCAAAAGAACCCAATTCTGTTTTGTCTGCCCGCACTTCATCTAATCCTATTTCACCCAACCCTATCTCGCCTAACCCCACTTCACCTTTCCCTCTTTATCCTCCTCTACCGCCTTCACCTGATCCTTCTTCTCTGGGAGATGATCAAGATCTAACTGTGATACAAGGAAATGTGAAAAATGCTGGGGAGGAGGATAGCAGTAGCGAGGGTGATGATAATAAATCAGTGACACCGGTGTCCCATCGGACTCAGTCAAAGCTTGCTCCGGTTCTGGGTAGAACGGGAAAAGATTTGGGCAGACAAAGGCGGACTGTGATTGCTCCCTTGAGACAAGGAGTAGGAGTAGAGGGGCCGGTGTTTGTAAAAGTGCCTTTCTCCCCTGCAGACTTGATAATTTGGAAACAATCAGCTGGAACTTATAGAGAAAATCCTGATAAAGTAGCAGGGGTGGTAAAAATGATTATGAAAACTCAGAATGCAGATTGGGAAGATATACAAGTAATATTGGATAATTTAATGGACTCTACTGAGAAAGAGATGGTGCTTAGAGCAGCCAAGGAGACGGTGAGAGAAGATCTCAGAATTGGGGTGGTGACAGGGACTTCAGATGAGAACTTTCTGACCGAGGATCCAGGGTGGGATCCCAATGCCTTTGGGGACATGCGGAGGCTGAAGAGATATCAAGAGTGGCTCCAGATAGGGGTTGGGAATGCTATACCTAAGGCTATGAATTGGTCTAAATTGTATGAGGTTAGAGAGGAAAAGAAAGAATCCCCTGCTGCATTTTTGGAAAGGCTTAAGGAGGCAGTGAGAAAGTATACAGATCTTCAACTAGAAACAGAACAAGAGAAAGTTGAGCTTGCGTTCATTTTTCTTAGGCAGTCGCAAAATGATATTAGGAGAAAATTGCAGAAGTTAGAAGGGGAGGACTTAAAGAATTTGAATAAATTACTTGAAGTGGCTTGGAAAGTATACAATCAGAGGGAAAAAGAAGCTAGTAAAAAACAGCAGCAAAATCTTTTGGCAGTGATCCAAGGAAGAGAGAATCCAGGTTTCAGAGGACACGGCAGAGGTGGTCGTGGACTGGGGAGGGGCAGACTTGGCAGAGGACAAGGGAGATGGGTTTTGCCAAGATTAGGGTTAAATCAATGTGCTTATTGTAGACAAGAGGGGCACTGGAAAAATGAATGCCCAAATCGGTTTAACCAGGGCAATCAGTTCAACCAGAATCCAGACACTTTGAAATTAATGGTGCTGGGGGAGTACAGCAGCTGACTAGAATCAGAACAAAAAGCCAACACAAGAGCCTTTAGTAACTCTACAATTGGGAGATAAAGAAGTAAAATTTCTGGTGGATACAGGGGCTACGTATTCTGTGCTAAATGTTCTAAAAGGGCAAATTGGAGACAAAACAGCAACAATAGTTGGAGCCACATGGAAGGAAGAGAATTGGACATTCCTGCAACCCCTGGGTTTGTGTTTTGGAAACAAAGTTTCAACACATGAATTTTTATATATGCCTGAGTGTCCAATTCCACTTTGTAGGACGAGATTTATTAGCAAAACTTGATGCAGTGATAACTTTTGAGAACGGGGAACTTTTAATGACAATACCTGAATCAAAGACAGGACAAATTTTAATGATAAAAGAAAAAGCAGTCCCTGCTATCCCTTGGGAAGTAGAGGACGCAGTAATTCCCTCTGTATGGGAAACAGACATACCAGGAAAACCTAAATTGGCACAACCAGTACATGTAGAATTAAAAGAAGAAGCAAAAGCTGTACAAGTTAAACAGAATACTATAAAGGCAGAAGCACAACAAGGAATAGCAAAGATTATTGAAAAGTTTTTGAAGTACCAAATTTTAAAATATGTGAATCAGAATTTAATACACCAATATTTCCAGTGAAGAAACCAAATGGTGAGTACAGACTAGTACAGGATTTGAGAGCAATAAATGGAATAACTAAAGATATTTCCTCAGTGATAGCTAATCCTTACACATTGTTAACATCCGTGAAAGAGAAATAGAAATGGTTTACTGTAATTGATTTAAAAGATGCCTTTTTCTGCATACCCCTTGATAAAGAAAGTAGGAAACTGTTTGCCTTTGAGTGGGAAAATCCAGAAAATGGAAGGAAAACCCAGCTCACCTGGACACGACTCCCACAAGGATACAAGAACAGTCCAACCCTATTTGGAAGCCAGCTGGTTAAAGAGCTGGAGATTTGCACCGAGAACGGGCAAGTTCCGAGGGAGCAATACCTGCTGTTACAGTATGTTGATGATTCACTGATAGCTACATAGGAAAAGACAACCTGCATAAAGGTAACAATTGAAATTTTAAATCAGCTGGGAATGAGAGGATATAAGGTGTCTGAAGAGAAGGCACAAATTGCCCCACAAACTGTGATTTACCTGAGATGTGAAATCTCACAAGGGCAACGTAAGCTGGGTACTGATCATATTCAAGCTATTTGTGCTATTCCAGAACCCCAGAACCTGCATGAGCTGCGAATCTTCCTCGGGATGGCTGGATGGTGCTGCCTGTGGATCATGGACTATGGACTAATTGCAAAACCCCTGAATGAAGCCCACAAGACACAGCCCTTTACCTGGGGCAAACCACAGAAGGAGACCTTCCTCAAACTGAAGGAGGCATTGACAACTGCTCCAGCATTAGGACTGCCTGACCTATCCAAAGATTTTCAGCTCTTTGTGCATGAAAGATCACACCCAGCACTGGGAGTGCTGACCCAAGGTTTGGGAAGCTGGAAAAGGCTGGTAAGCTACTTCTCCAAACAACTTGACCACGTGAGTGCTGGATGGCCTTCATGCCTGTGGGCAGTTGCAGCCACCGTGATGCTGACACAAGAAACTAGGAAACTCACGATGGGTAGACACATAGATGTCTATGTGCCACACATGGTGACCACTGTTTTAGAACAAAAGGGGGGCCATTGGCTATCTCCAAGCAAGATGATGAAATTCCAGGTAATCCTGACTGATCAGGATGTCACACTAAAGACAACTGACCTCTTGAATCCAGCTTTGTTCCTAGGTACCACAACTGAAGAAGGCCCATTGGAACACGATTGTGTGGAAGTGATAGAACACACCTGTTCAGCTAGAGCTGAAAGATGTCCCACTGGAACAGGCAGACTGGGAGCTGTTTACAGATGGAAGCAGTTTTGTGGAGAACAGGACCAGATACCCTGGATATGCAGTAACAACAACAGGTGCAGTGGTGGAGGCAAAGCCTTGCCAGCAAACACATCTGCCCAACGAGCAGAACTGGCTGCTTTAACCAGGGCATTAGAGCTGAGTGAAGGGAAGAAAGTAAATATCTGGACTGATTCAAAATATGCTTTTGGAGAGGTGCATGTACATGGGGCACTGTGGAAAGAAAGAGGACTGCTGTCTTCTCAAGGCACACACATTAAACATCAAGATGCAGTCCTGCAATTAATAAAAGCAGTACAAAAGCCTGAGCAAGTAGCAATCATGCACTGCAAAGCTCACCAATCAGGAAGCTCCAAAATTCATGAGGGAAATCGGAAAGCAGACTGGACAGCCCGACAAGCTGCTCGAGAAGTGCAAACTGCAATGGCATTGATATCTTTAAAAACTAATGTATCTCAATTCAATTTACCTCCAGAACCAAAATATTCAATAGAGGATGAGAAATTGAGACGCTCACTGAATGCACAGAAGAATTCAGAAGGGTGGTAGGTGATTACACAGGGACAAGTAGTGGTACCCCCCTCGATATTGAGAGAAGTTCTACAAATTAAACATAACGAATGTCATTGGGGTGCAGAGGCATTGGTGAAATTGTTCAAACTAAATTTAATTTCAGTACAGATGTTAACAATGGCAAAATCAGTAATGTCAAAATGTGAAATTTGCTTGAAGAACAATCCAGTGGCTAGACAACAGGCACAACTGGGGAAAATTGGGGTAGGAGTAGAACCAGGAGATTATTGGCAAGAAGATTTTGTAGAATTACCAAGAACTCGAGGATATAAATATCTATTGGTAAGGGTTGAGACATTTTCAGGATGGCCAGAAGCTCTTCCCTGTTGCACAAATCAAGCAAAGGAGACAGTCAAGTGGTTACTGCAAGAAATCATTCCAAGATTTGGGGTGCCTCTAGGAATATCATCAGATAAGGGCCCACATTTCATAGCCACAGTAGTGAGGGAGGTGAGTAGGTTTGCTGGGAATAGCTTGGGATCTCCATACACCATGGAGACCCCAATTCAGTGGACAGGTAGAGAGGATGAATCAGACCTTGAAGTGGCAAATCAGCAAAATATGCCAAGAAGCTAAATTGCAGTGGCCACAAGCTTTACCAATAGCACTGCTGAGGATTCGGATAAAGCCTAGAAGCGGGATGTCAGTCAGTCCTTATGAGATATTGTATGGGAAACCATAGGAATCCCCTGAACCTAATCCAAATGTACATGTTACAGGGAAGCAAGAGGTGTAGAATTATGTTCTGTCTCTTGGAAAAGCTCGAGCTCGACTTTGGAGCACCCTTGTGTGGAATAGGTAGCTGACTCTTGAGAATCCAGTTCATGACATCCCCCCGGGAGATGAAGTGTACGGTAAAAGCTGGAAGGAAGAAGCATTAAAAGAAAGGTGGAATGGACCCTATCAGGTACTGTTAACTACCTTGACAGCAGTCAAAGGAGCTGGACTGGATCCCTGCATACATTACACCAGAGTGAAGAAGGTTTCCCCTGCACTGTGGACTGCACAAACTGTAGGGCCAACAGAGCTGCAGATAAAGCGGGTTTGATTGTTTCAAATGTCTAGGTTGCTAGTGACTGTAATGGTGATTATTTTATGGCCTTTAGTGCCATCAGTTGGAATCAATGTTACCTTGAGATGTGAAATGCAAAAGGATCAGCTGACAACTCTTCATTTTAGAATGAAGAGGGATGTGGGGGTGCAGCCAGAAACACAAGTGAGAAAAGTCTCTAATACTATCCAAGCAGAAAATGTGATGATTGGATTAATTAAAGATTTTGCCAACATGCAAAACACCAGCAAAATAACTGCCTGTCTGCCAATACCAAAGGCAGCAGGAGACCCAATAAGTTGGGGAATTATAACATCAAAATTACCTGAAATACAAAAGAATAAAAGTGAAAATGTGAGCTGTGTATTGCAAATAGATTACGAGTACCAAAAGAAGACAGTGTTTGAAAATGCTGTGAAGCCAAAGTATTCATCTCTATGGGATTGTCATGAAAATGGAGGAAAGGATGAACCAAAACTAGGCTGGTATGGGAGATTAGGGAATTATGGATAGTGTTATGAAAAGACAGCAAAGGTTATTAAAGAAAAGATTCCAGTGTCAAAATGGAAGTATGAAAGACAGGAAAGAAAAGATCAGGTTAAAGCTTGGGACAGTGCATGGTCAGTGAGCGTGCTTCAGAAATTCCAATATATGGCAGATACCCCTTGGTGCATTAAGTGGGAAGGCTCTGAAAATGAAACAGATCCAGAAGTATGGCACACTGGAAGCAGTAGTAGAATGGAAGCAGACAAAGTGAATTGGTGGGTATGTAACAAAACTTAGGACTTTTTGGAGTCTGAGATACAGAGTGTGTGCCCTTGTTTCTAATACTTAGTTCTAGGATTCAAAGAAACACTGAATTTCATATGACATGAAATTCATGAGCATGTTTTCATGGTGATACATGAAAACAAATGTTAAAGTTAGATAGGAAAAGTGTAAGTGTGTAGATTAGAAAGTTTCTTAAATCACTGGGTGAAAAAGTAGTTTAGAGAACAGGAGACAAGATGGAAGATTTAGGGTGTTGTCTCTTGTCCTTCTTCTTTCTTCTTCATGTTCCTCTCCTAGAGGCTTTTGGGTAGTAGTAAGGGATTGGGTAAAAACTGCCACAGGGCAGCACACAGGTGTTGGGTCATTGGGTCACTAAGAAAAATAGTTTAGTTGGCATCTGTTAATTGGGTAAATGGACATATAAAAGACCACGGTTATATAAACATGGTTATATGGTTATTTATATAACCATATATATAATTATATATTTTATATAATATATAACATGGTTTATATAACATTGGGGCACTGTGGAAAGAAAGAGGACTGCTGTCTTCTCAAGGCACACACATTAAACATCAAGATGCAGTCCTGCAATTAATAAAAGCAGTACAAAAGCCTGAGCAAGTAGCAATCATGCACTGCAAAGCTCACCTTTAAAAACTAATGTATCTCAATTCAATTTACCTCCAGAACCAAAATATTCAATAGAGGATGAGAAATTGAGACGCTCACTGAATGCACAGAAGAATTCAGAAGGGTGGTAGGTGACTACACACTGACAAGTATGGTACCCCCCTTGATAATGAGAGAAGTTCTACAAATTAAACAGAACGAATGTCATTGGGGTGCAGAGGCATTGGTGAAATTGTTCAAACTAAATTTAATTTCAGTACACATGTTAACAATGGCAAAATCAGTAATGTCAAAATGTGAAACTTGCTTGAAGAACAATCCAGTGGCTAGACAACAGGCACAATTGAGGAAAATTGGGGTAGGAGTTGTCCTGGGGTGACTTTATGATACTGGTATCCCCAGTCATCTGGTTTATGTTATATATTAAGTTCTGCACCTTTAAGGCTGGCTTTGAGAGCAAGAGAGGGGGAAGAAGAAGCCACAGTTTGTGTTAAAGAAAAACATCACTCCCACACATCTCGCTCCGGGACTGTGGTGTCTGCAGCACGGACAGACAGCGAGACAGAGCTTCTCTCTGGCTTTTAGTTAGTTTTAGCTAGCTGAGGCAGAGGAGTTCCCTGGACCTTTGTTTTTTTCCTTTTTATTTGGGTCTGTGCAAGCCTGCTCTGGACTGAACACCCAGCCAAACCCCGGGAGCTCACGCCTGTGGCCCACCGGGGCCTGGGCCTCGGCACTTTCCAGCGCCGGAGGGACTGATAAGAACCTGAGTGAGCTGAGCTACACCACATGAAAAGGACTTTTCTTCCTAAACTTGATCCCATCGAACAGCAAGAGGTTTTATTATTTAATGTTATTCAATTTTCTGTTAAATAAACAGCTTTTTCCACTTCTCTCCAAGGAATTTTTTTTTCCCTTTTCCCGGACAAGTTGTTGGGGAGGGGCATTTCCCTGGGGAAATCCCCATTTGGAGTTTTCCTTCCTAATTTGCTCTAAAATAGGACAGTAATCCATCAGAAATATTTAACAAGGAGCGATATTAGGATTGGGCTTGATGGGATGGGTTGTTTAAAGTGTGTGATGAGTAATGGTGTCTCTAACAAACAGCACTCTTGTTAATTCAGGTTTGTCCTTTCTCAACCCCATTGCATAGAAATCACTTCTTTACAGCAGACTCAAAATGAAATTCCTTCATACAGCTGAGAATTGTCAATTGAGGCTGACGAAAGGGGGAGTTTCCTGTTCTTGTGAAAAGACAATCCAGATAACCTGTTGGCTGTACATCTTGGAGGAGGCTGTGCAGTTAAGAATGAAAAGACATTTTTTTGAAGAAGTATCTTGAAAGAGCTTTTTGTATTATCAGAAGTAGCTACACTGATATTGACCTCCACCATGAAAAAGGCACAACCATTCATGTGTCTTAATCTGGCCACAATTCAGAGCTGCAACTCCAAAATCTCATCCAATATGTTGCTATAGTGTAAACAATTAAGGAGAGCAGGAATACCAACATTTCTCATCAGTCTTTTGGCTTGGAAAGACCATTGAATTGATGCTCCCTTAGCTGTCAGCCTAAACTCTGCTGTGCAAACCTTAGGTCTATGTTGGACCTTAGAAACTTCTTTAGCACCAACTTAGGTGCAAAGTTGGTAGAAAACCCTTGAGGCCTCACCCTGATTTAGGGTGACAGAACGTCACTGTTCCAGCACAGAATTTACTTTCCTTGCTCTTGCAAGTCATTTGCACAGTGGAAGTGAAATCAGTGCCGTGCTATCTGGATGTGGTGGGACTTCACACCCATCCTGATAGACAACAGGGAAACCTATTTGTTTCTATGATACCATTCCATCTAAGTCTCTGGTTTGAGAGCAAAAGGAAAAGAAAGGGCTTTGTCCAGTATGCTGGCTAGAAGAAACCTCTAGAACCAGCAATTCATGAGTGGTCGCTACTAACTTGGGCATATTGGAATTAGATTCCCTGGAGTGGTATGGATTGTATCAAGAAGGGGTAAGAGGGAAACTGAGATCAAAGGCACAAGTGCTTCTAACTGAGTGTTGGTGAACAAACAATGTACCCTGTGATGCTGATGCAGTCAAAAGATCAGGGTGGGATGCCTTGAAGAGAAAATATGCAGCTGATTCCAGCCATGGATGCCCTGAAGGATACCCCTGCTGCCGAGAAGATGAACTCCCTCGCCTCAGGCCGCAACCCTGTGGGCATAGGCAGAGGCACAGGAGTACATGTGTGGGGAACCCTGGTGGTTCTGAGTCTGATCATGGGCAGAACTATCAGTCTGCTCTCCAGGAGTTACCCCAGCATTGAGAAGCAAAGCTCAACCCAAGACTGTAGGCAGTGTTTTAAAAACACCCTGGAAAAACAAAGGGTGACAGAAAGCCTGGCATATCGCACACACTAGGACTGCAAAATGGGCAGCAAAATAGGGGAGTGTGAGCATAACCACACTCGGTATCAAATGGGCCAAATAAAAAAAAAAGTAACCTGCCATCACCCAAGAGCGACACCTAAAAATCGGTGGTTAGAGGTGCAATCTACAGCAGAAAGGAAGAAAATCCTGGCCCATGCATGACACAAATGAGCTGCTGGATTAGAGCCTGTTGTTCCCACTTGGAACAAATGTAACCATGCAGTATGGATCGGAGGGAGAATGGAATCAATGGTTATGGCACATTCCCAAATGAGTGCAATATGCTATCATCACAGCCAACCAAAAGTGTGTAGGATGGGAGGGAAAACGTATTGGGTTGGAGAAAATCTGAAATATGGTCAAATAGTTTCTCTCAGCAATGAGCCAGTAATAACTAACCTTCTCGACAGTAATGATGAGCAAATTTGCTTATGATACAGTACAACTTTCTGTTCTGCAAGAGATGGAGAAGGAGTAGATCCAGAAAGTCAATTAAAACAGACAGCTCAAGAATCAGAGAAACAAAAGGCAGAGGCAAAAAAAGAAATAGAACAAGAACAGCTAAAAGCATTAAAAGAAAAATATGAAGAGTTAGAACTTGATAACTAGTATGGTAATTGGAACCGACCTACCTACCTCCAACAAGAACCTTTTCGTAGATCTAATAGAAGAGATGGCAACAGAATTAGGATGATCTAATTGTTGGATTTGTGGAGGGCTGAAATCAGCTGAGAAATGGCCATGGAAAGGTGAGAGCTTAGCTCCAGAGCAACTGCTAAAATGGAATCATCCCTAAATTTCCAAAACACTAAAATGACCCCAAGGGTGGGTTTTAGATCATCAAATAATTGGAACAGTTTGTATCAGCAGGGAAGGAAAAAGATATACTGAAGTAGTAGGATATCCTCCTTGCACATTCACTTTAACAGTGAATTCAAATAACAACACCAAAGCCTGGCAACCAGAAACCCCCACTGGATACTGGAGTCAAACAATCATACCTCTGATGCTCTCGAGTTATCAGCTAAACAGCATTCACAAATGCAAACATTTGTGTATCAGAACCCAATTGCTTTGGACTACTTGTTAGCAGAAGAACGGGGAGTCTGCAGAAAGTTCAATGAATCTGAATGCTGTGTAGAAAGAGATGACTATGGAGAAACCATAAGAAACTTTGCAGCAGAAATGAAGAAAGTGGCACATGCACCGGTTCAAAAATGGAATTCTATCCTTCAAGCTTCTTGCTGGGATCAATTGTTTGGGGGGAATTGTCTGGGGAACGATTGGTGGAAAAAATGAGGATTTTTAATATGATGTAAAAGAATGGGGCTATTATTTCTGCCTTGTCTCATCCCATGTTTTATCCGATTCATCCATTCTGTTGTCTAAGGCATGCAAATAGCAGCAATGCCCATTGATCCTGAGTTATCTACAATAAAAACTGGCCAATCCAAGGGAATACCCCAAATATCTAAAAGAAGGGAATTGAAAGAAAAGAAAGAGAGCAGAGCTGCTGAAGCTCAGGCCAGATTTAAAGCTCAGACACAACTATTTGACAAGTAGCATGAAGCTACTGCACAGCCAAAAGATAGCTCAGGATATAATAGGCACCTGCATTGATGTACTATTAAGCAGCCAAACAAAAGAATCAAATACTAAAATAACCAATCTTATCAAAAATTATTCCTTGTAAATACTGATTATGAAAGAGGTGAACTGGATCAAAATTTATCCTAAAAGCACAAATGAATTAATTCATAAAGAAAGCGGGGGGACTGTGATCCATAGCATGAATAAAATCGGGCTAAAGTTATAATCTTGTCTGACAAGAATCCTAGCATATTTCCAGGAAACCTTCCCTGAGGAGATTCTAGTGACATGCAGCAAGGCCAACATGAATATTCATCTGCAAGGGGCATATCTCCAAGAAACCTCCGTCCGGTAAGATTAGAACGATATGCACTCATCAATATTCATCTGCAAGAAGTGCATTTCCAAGAAACCTGATGAAATTACAACATATACGCCCAAAACAGCCTGAATATTTGTCTGCAAGCAGTGTATTCCAAAGGAGCCCTGAAGAGCCTGAAAACATATAAAAAGCACCTTGGGACAGTTGCAGTTTGTGAAGCAGGGTGGGGAAATGCTGCAGATCGCCTCCTCCCTGTCTCACCTGGTGCTGTTCGCCTGTGTCCTGGGGTGAATTTATGATACTGGTATCCCCCTGTCTTGGTTCTAGAAGACAGGTGTCTGCTAGGGAGAGCAGGAGCATCCCTTGGGATGAAAGAATGTAGACCCCCTCCCTCCAAATTATTATAATTTTGAAATCAAGGGGCCTTCAGGCAGAGATCTGGGGATAGGAATAACAGTTCTTTACTAGTATAACCAGGCAAACAAACAACAATAACTACAGCATTAACAAGAAAACAGAACCAGGGACCCCGTACTGAGATGGGATGGAGGAGAGGCTTTGTTTTCACAAACCCCCTCGGGCGGGCAGTCCCGGTGCTCCTGCGGGGCTCTGAGGAACACTCGGCTGGAACAGCAGGGATGAGCTGAGATCCTGGGCTGGTGGATGAGGTGGAACAGCAGGGATGAGCTGAGATCCTGGGCTGGTGGATGAGGTGGATCAGCACGGATGAGCTGAGATCCTGGGCTGGTGGATGAGGTGGAACAGCAGGGATGAGCTGAGATCCTGGGCTGGTGGATGAGGTGGATCAGCAGCTCCACGGCGGTGCCTGGCACTGCCACACGTCCCAGCAGGACAGGGGGTGTGAGGCCACCAACAAAGAGGGAAGAAGGAGAAGGAGCAGCAGCTCCATCTGGGTGATGGCGAAATTCCCTTCTCCCCACCGCAGCAGCTCCACGACCCAGCAAACGAATGTCTTTCCCCGAAGCCAAAGAAAGCCAGCCAAAAACTGTCCCCACCCTCCTTTCCTGCCCCCTTCCCCCCCTGGGCCCAGCCACTCTTTGTCCTTTATCAATCACCCACTAAATACCCACAGTTAGGTTGTCTCCACAGCTCATGGGTAAAAATTCCACGGGGAGGCCAGAACAAAAAAAAGGACACCTAACCCCCAACAAGAACCAAGTCCGAACAAGAGAAAACTGCCTCTCTCTCATCAATCTCAGTCCAAGGGGGAAAAAGAAGCAAAGCACAAGTGTCCCATCAGGACAGAGGCTCAATCTCCAATCAAAGGGGACTTTGTTCCAGCTTTTCCCTTGGAGCAGCGTGCAGCAAGCACACCTGGGCCTCCTTCAGGTCTCTGTGTGGGCTGGCAGTCAGCTTCTGGTGGGAATTTAAAGCTTTTCCTCTACTTTCCACAGCAAATAACCGACCTCACCCAGCTGCACCAAACCCCAAATTTCACTCTAAAAATAACCATTTGCATTTTCCTCCATTCAAGCCCTGAAGAAAACAAACTTCACTTGCGGGAGCTGGCGGCACGGTGTCCTCCAAGACCGTTGATGAGCAGGACAATATTCCAGGGGAAGAGCGGCAAAGCCAAAGTTCACTGATGCTTAGGAAGCTTTGCAAAACCTTCCCACCTGTGCTGGTGTTGCACCCTCCTGAGCTCCTGGAGCCCTCCCTCAGCTCAGGCGCAGTTTGGACAGGAAGGGGATGGTTCAGTTTGTGCCATGTGGGGACAGGAGGAGGGAAGACTTTGCACACACTGTCACCAGGGCAGGGCTGTTTTCCTTTATGGTGCCACGCGGTAGCACGTAATCTTTGATTTCATGGGAGTGAGGGAGGTGCTGAAGGGCAACAATTCCCTGTGCTAAGGACATCTTCCACTCACACAGCAAGGCAAGGGAAGGGGAAAGTGCAATCTCTCTTTCCTGGAAGGTGTTCAGCTTTTAACAAACTACTTTTGCTGAAGATGAGCCTAGGCAGTGGTGAGTTAGAGCATTTGATCAAACTCCCAGAGTATCCTCACATCTGTTTGGACACAATTTCTGTTTTTTTTTCATTGTGAATGCTTTCTCCTGCCCCGCTGCCTCCTGCTTGGAGTTGTACGCGCAGCAGAGTCCCAGAGTTTTCTCAGCAGGCCTGTGCAGCGAGTTCTGAGCCAACGTGTGGCTCTGCTGCCATCCCAAATCTGCGCTTTCCTTGCCCAGCCTGAGCGCAAGTGGGGCATGTGCTGGGCGTGGCTGGAGATTTTCATCACCAAAATCCTCCAGCGTCACGGCATTTCCATCTGCCCATTGCTTTGGAGAGCACAAATCACAAACCACGCATCTCAGCTGATAAATGTCATTGCTTGCAGATTGCTGCAGCCGCACAGCTGAGCTACAAATACACATGAATCAATTGCAGTTGAAAAATGGCATTTATTACAAATTGCTACACCTGCGCTGACAATACACAACTATAAAAATCTCCATTAAGTTTAAAAAAAGTCATTTATTATATTAGCAAAACAGTGCCACGTAAAAATGTACAAATACCAACTTCAGTTAGCAAAAACTTAATTTATTGCTAACCTCTACAAGTCACTATAGACAAAGATTAGTGAGGTGTTTAACAGCTTAATTTATTACAGATTACTACAGTTTTTACAACCCATATAGAACTATAAAAATATCAGTGTCTACTTCTAAATAACCCTGTACTAAGAATTCAATAGATAGAATTATACGACTATATCACTCCAGACATGTTTAAATAGAACTAAATACCTTTATATATGCATATATAACAATCAACAGATGGAAATACAGATTAAATATGACATATTTCATACAATATATATACATAAAGATATATAATCAGAGGGATCCCAGCCGCCCGATCTTCAAAGCCTCTCAGTGTTTTCCTCCCATGCAGAGCAGCTCTCCTGGACAGGGACGGCAGATGGGACATCTGGGAGGCAAAGGGAACAGCGAGTAAGTCCTGGGACCTTTCCCTTGGCAGCAGCTGCACTTCCAGCAGGGAAGCGAAAATCTCCGAGCCTCCCCAGGAGGGTTGGGAAGAACAAGCAGGCCGAGCGGGCCAGCGTGTGGTGAGCGCAGGCGCGGCGGGACTGTCCCGCATCTCCCGGCAGCCCGGCACAGCTCCCGGGCCCTGCCGGCACAGCTGCATTGCCCAAGGACAGCCCCTGTGCCGGCCGGGGCAGCAGCGCTGAGCAGCCCCAGCACGGGCAGGGGCCGCTCCTGCCTGGCCGGGCAGCGCCCACGGACAAAGCCCACGCCACCCTCAGCCCTGCCCGGCCTCACCAGCCCTGGGGCCTCACCCAGGCTCTCGCGTGGCCCCAGCACATCCCTGCTCACTGCTCTTGCTCCAGGCCTTCAGATTCTCCCTGCTGGCTCCTGGCAGTGTCTGGCTGTCCTCAAGCTCTTCAGCACAGCTGTGATGGCAAAAGTGGACGCTATATCAGGTTGCAAGGCCTGGCAGAGCTGCAGTCCCTGAGCTCTGTGTGCTCCCTCCTGGCCCCCTCCATCCCCTCAGCCCCGCCGTCCTCTCGGCAAACCCCCAGCCCCCTCTTCAGTTTCTTCGGCCTCTCCCAGGCCTCTCACCCCGCTCAGTCCCTTCTGAGCCGTTGTGTCCCCTCAGAGCCGGCACAGCCCTCAGCCCGTGCCTCTGTCACCTCAGTGCCACCATCGCCCTCTGCTCCCCCACAGCCCTCAGTGCCCCCAACACCTCAAGGTTTCCATCGTCCCTTCAGCATCAGCGCCTCCTCAGCCCCCTCAGTCTCACCGTCCTTCAGCAGCTCCTCACAGGACAGTGCCTGGGGCCACCGGCAGCTCCCACCGCTCCAGGGACAGCCAGGGCTGCAACTGCTGCTCCGCCTGGCCCGGCCCCAGCTCGGACCCAGCACAGGGGGACACAAGGGGCACAGCGGGAAAAACAAGAGATGAAAAAGGCAGCCAAGGGGGAAAGAGGCAAAAATGCAGCCTAGGCCTACACAGCTCAATCTACGGACCTATATATCTGTACAGCTCTAACTAAAGATCTATGCACATTTAGAAATGTAAATGTGTGCACATCTAAATGTTACTCTCTACATATAGAAATGTAAATTTGAAAATCTATAAATGGAACTGTATACATAAAAATGAAATCCTACCTCATCCATAACTATCTATACAAACTATACAGATGTAGAAATAGATACACCTATAAATACAACTATACAACTCTATCAATCTATACTTGTAACTATAGAAATAAATCAAGATAAAATAAATAAATCAAGATAAAAAATCTCTAACTAGATCTATAAACAGAGGGATGCCACCTGCCTGATGGTCACAGGCTCTCCCTCTGATCCTTCTTGCCACGCAGGGCAGCCCTTCTGGCAAGGTAGATCACATGGATATCTGGGAAGGAAAGGCAACTCTCAGTCAATGCTGGCCTCCGTGTAGCTTTCCCTTTGCAAGTAAACTGTCCTGCTAGCAAAGGCTGTAAAAGATGGCCTGAAAGGCACACTCTCACTTGAGAATTTGAAGCCTGCTCTTTAAAGGGAACAGGGATCCTTCCAAGTTTTCCGAGTAATGTGAAGTTTTGAAGTATGCCAATCAATTCACAACACTCCCAGTGCAAATGGCACCCAGGAGAGTTTGAAACACAGACAGTCCCAGCTCCCACAAAGAAGCCCAGCCTTGTTCTTTCTCTGGGCTGACGCAGAGACGTCAGTCCTCACTGCAGTGGCTGAAGCTGAAGGCTGCTGTGAGCTGTGAACCAATTGGGACACGCAGCTTGGTGACACAACTGCCACCAGCTCAGCTTTATTCCCGGCTCTCTTGCCACAGCAGAGGACTCGGTGTCAGAGCCTCTGGAAAAGCATGGAGGGGCAGGGCTCGGGGAGCTTGTGCCAGTGCAGGATTGGAACTAAAGGCACCAGGAAGCACCAACCCTGCTTGAGACAAGAACTCAACTCTTCTCATCTCCCTTCCTGTCAGAGGCAGGCTCAGAGCAGCTGTCTCCCATCTCTCTAAAGCAGGCTGGGCTCACTCCTTACCAAGCTCCTCGGGCTCCTGGCAAACGTTCACACAGCTCCCGCAAGCAGGCAAAGCTCCCTCTGCTGCAGCCTTGTTCACAGCCTCCCCTTCTGAAGAGCCACAGGCAACACTAGGATTGACCTGAAAAGAAAAACACAAAGAAGGAAACACAAAGATCAACCAATAGATTCTGCAGGGATACAATCAGAGCCTGCCAGATTTCCTTCTGTGCACCAACAAATTGATTTTGAAAACTGGTATATACGCGGGAGTTTGCAGAAGACAAAGGCTCATCATGCTTGGCAATAAGATATGGGCAGTTCCAAAAAATCCCCCTCCCCACCTCCAGTCTGCCCTTCCTCAAGAATAAATCTACCCATGCAATGGCTCTGCATATTAAATGAAAGAAGATAAATTCTTTGGCAAAGTTGTAGAAGAAGATGCAAAAAGGCCTGTGCCAATGCAGAAACTGAACACTCCAGGCCAGTCTGGGAAGATACAAGACTAAAGAAAAAAGGGATTCCAAAGTCCAAGAGGGAATCTGTCAAACACAAGGACTAATGGGCCCTGATTGAACTGCACTTCAACACAGGAGGAGCCCCTGGGCTTCAAGGAGTCCTTAACCATTTCATGTCCAGCACCAACCTTGTCCTTCTCACCAATCACACAAGTCATGGGGCCTCAAAACCAAGACATCTGCCCCCTGAAGACTCCATGGCTCACACACTTCATCCCTTCTTCCTAACAAGGAGCTCTGGGCCCCAGAGGCCTCCAACAGTCCAAAACACTGACTTCTCCAACACGCTCCAAGAGCTGTCAAGGCTGACAAGGCTGTTGAGCGTGGGGATGACACTCAAGCCATGGAGTGGGCGCTAAGGATGGAGTCCTGCTAGCTCCTGGCACAGGGATGTGCTCTTCCCACCACAGCCCTAAGCACAACAGTCTCCTGCAGGCTGCAGCTTTGCAGGGACTGTCTGGCAACACACATCTCTTCTTTCCACAAGGTAACTGAGCTCTGCAACATGGAGAGCAAGACTGGCCAGTTTGCCCAGCTGAGGATTTCCCAGCTGGAAACTGGACTGCAGGCAGCAGGTTCCTGAGAGGGCAAGACAGCTGCAGCTCCAGCCCATGCCCACACACAGCTCTGGGAATGCCTACACGCACAGCAGGGCTCACACAGCAGCAGCAGCAGCTGCAGGAGCAGCTGCAGCCCAGCCCTTGCTTTGCCTTGGCCTTCCAGCCCAAGACAGGCAGAGCCCACATCTGCTGCTGGCACCATCGCATGCCCCTCCCACTCTGCCTTCAGTGGCAATTCTCCAAACGCTCTTCTCTTCTTTCCCATCAAACAAAGCCTGTTAGAACCCACCAAGCTTCCACTTCCTCCCCACAAATGCCCCTGCACCAGGGATTCTTCCCAGAAAAAGGAGCATCCAACCCTGGCAAACACCTCTCATCCTCACTTAAGGGCTATCCCCCCTTTTCATTCCCTCTTCCTTAGCAAATCTTGCTTGACCAAGCAAATCCTTCTGTGTCCATTCACAGCTGAATTCAAGAAGCCTTTGCTTCTCAACCATGCAACAACATTCAGAAGCTCTCAGTCCAGCCCCTCTCATCCCTGTACAATGGAATTACCTGAGCAGAGGGAGACCTTTCAGGCACAGATGGTGAATTCATCTCCTCCAGTGTCTCCAGAACAAGGTCCAGATCCAGTGGTGACAATTCCTCTTCCCCAGGAGTACTCCATACCCAGCTTGGGGCTCTCCATGCTGCATAACCAGCACTGCCAGCTGGAGCACTGGGGACTGAAGTGCCCGGGGCGGCTGCAAGAATCCAAAAACATCGGTGAGGCTCCAAAATGAGGCTTTGGGACACAGAGCTTTATTGCTGCCTTGGATCAAACATCACAGGAAGCGCACAGCAACCTCAACTCCAGAAAGGTATTAAAAACTTCCCAGGGAATTGGAAGAGTGAGCTCTTCCCCTTCAAAAGTATTATCCTAATCGACGTGTACATAGATTAAAGTATGGCTTGTGAAACTGATCTAGACATGCACACAGACATAATCACCTTTAATCACAGTTTTTTGCATCTTCCCAGCAGCTTTGGCATTTGGCTGCTTGAGTTTCTCATCACAAGAGACCACAGAAAGTGCATTCACCCAGGAAGAGGCCAGAGGTGCAGACACACATGCTAAACTTAAACTGCGAGTTTATTCTAAGGAGCAACCATGGAGGTGAGGCCATGGTCTGCAGCTGCAACTGCTCTGGGGACTCACAGCGTGCACTGAAATTTCGTAGCATTATTTGTGGGAGAGACTGTTGGAAATGGAAAATCTGCAGCCTTAGAAAAAGCCTGGATTGATGGAGTGATGAAAGTACACAGACATTAGGTAGAGTAATTCTAAACCTATGTTCTTACAATTGCAAGTAAGAATATGCCTAGAGTAAGTAAGAAATTATATGAAGTAAAATAGTTGGAGGTATCAAGTGTAATAGTGTGATTTATAAAGTAAGTTAGAGATCTAGAAACTATAACAGAAGTGTGTGTGAATACGTGACCTGTTAGCTTGTTGGTTAAAAGACAGACGCAGTGTGGCAAAATCAAGTAAAGGTGATAAGAGCTTAATAAGGAAAAACAAACTTTGTGTCAACTGTCTGCTGGACTAAAAAGTTATATATTGCCATGTGGAGAAGAAACTCGTAACTTCCTCAAGCTGTGGTTGACTTGTTGCCTGTAAATCTCACACCTCGGGACTGATATCTTATTGGGCTACTTCAGCAATAAATCATCTCAAAGCACGGTGGTCCCATCCCTTGTATTTCATCTCAACAAAAGACAATCTGTAAACTCTGCAATATCCTATCAGAGTCCTAGTTTGGCTTCATCCAAAGAAAAATGGGAGTTCACCTGACACCAACCAGTTGTGGAGAAATGTTCTTTGCCTCCCCCTTTGACCTCTACACAGAGGCTGCCTGGAAAATGGCCAGAACATCCTCCAAATCTGCAGCAAGGACGGGAAAAGCAGACAGAGATTCTTTTGATATTCATGATCCTGCTTCCTAGTACCCTTGACACCTGATTCTGACAATCAAATGTACACATGACAGAGCACCATGGCAAAATACTTCAGTCACTTTTTGTGCTCTTTCTGAAAAGCCACGGGAGAAACACATTGCGTACCTGATGGGATGTTGGCTGGCAAGTGCTGCTCTGGAGAAGTGCAGCTGCTGCTCTTTGGAGAGGCCACAGAAGTGCTTTGATGGTGTGCAGGAAATGGTGGAGTGATGAGCTGTGGCTGGAATTGAAATTTGCGTGTGCCAGGCTCGCCTGATGAAACCCCAAGTGCAGATGGAGCAAACACTTTCTTGGCACGTGCTGGGGAAGCTTCAGGCCCTGGAGGATCTGGACTTGTCCTGGAAGGGCCTGCAGGTAGCTCTGAATCCTCAGGGGAGGCAGCACTGTGCTTCTGGCATGAAGGAGCTGTGCAGCAGGGAGGGAAGAAGAAAGGAAGCAAAGGGAAGGCTGGGTCACTACTGCTCCTCAGGTGTGTTTCCCTTGGCAGCAACTGTACTTCTCCCAAGGAAGACAGAAGCTCCCATTCTCCCAGGTAGGGTGAGAAGGAGAAAATTCCCTTCTCATGTTCTGAACCTTTGCAACAACCAATTCCTTGTCTACTGAGCTCTCCCGTACTTATTCATCTGTCTGGGAAAAGTGTCCCGCTGCCATTCCTCACCAGGAGGCAACTGCCAGGAACCCAGCTGCCAGCTCTTCTCCCTTCTGCTCCAAAGGCACACAAAAACTTTAGAATCACAGCCTTCCCTATCTCCCCAGCAGCTTTTAGATTTGGCTGCTTGAGTTTCTCAACACAGAAGGCCACAGAACGTGCATTCACCCAAGCAGAGCCTGGATCTTCAGGCACACACTGAGAAATTCAACTGTGAGTTTATTCTAAAAGCAACCTTGTAGGTGAGGCCATGTTCTGCAGCTGCAGCTGTTCTGAGGCACACAGAGTTCATTTTAATGGCACGGCCCGATTTGCAGGCCAGTCAGTCTGAAACATCTGCAATATCCTATCACCATCCTAGCTGGACTTCATTCCAAGATACAGAGGAGTTCACCTAACACTGACCACTTGTCTGTCGGGCAATATTTTTCACCCAGCCCTTGCACCTCAGCAGACAGGCTGTCTGGAAAATGCCCAGAACAACCTCCACATCTGCAGGAAGGACAGGAAGAGCAGAGAATACTTTGGCATTCACAGTCCCACTTCCTAGTACACTTAACACTATTTTCTACGTGATTCTCACTTGAGATCTAGCCATGACAGAGGACTCAGGGAAAACACTTGAAAGGCTCAGTTGCCAGGACCTATTGGAAAAGGAAGGGTAGAAACTCTTTCCCTACCTGATG